>NC_060140.1:205890370-206515370 GCF_021461385.2 Schistocerca piceifrons | reverse complement strand
AAATGGCTCTGAGCACTATGGGACTTAACTTCTGAGGTCATTAGTCCCCTAGAACTTAGAACTAATTAAACCTAACTAGCCTAAGGACATCACACACATCTATGCCCGAGGCAGGATTCGAACCTGCGACTGTAGCGGTCGTGCGGTCCCAGGCTGTAGCGCCTAGAACCGCTCGCCCAGACCAGCCGGCGTTGTTGTTACTAGTACATCTACATCTACATCTACGTGATTACTCTGCTATCCACACTAAAGTGCCTGGCAGAGGATTCAATGAACCACCTTCAAGCTGTCTCTCTACCGTTCCACTTGAAACGTCCCCTTAGAAACATTATTGAATTACTGTGCTGGTAAACCCCTTACGTTATTTGATCTTCAAACAGCAGAGCAGAACTGAACGTACTCTGACATTTCGCTCTTTACTTATTCTGATCAACACTAAACTGCCACACAATATTTTTAGCGCAACGCAATTTGACTTTCAATAATCCCTACAATAGAATGGCCCTGACTTACAATAACCTATACCTTTCACAAATCACTTACCTCACAAAAATCTTCGTTACTCGAACTACTGTAATACAGCGAGCGCCACTACTGCCAGCTAAATTAAAGATTCTAACTACTGAAGGGACTAACTACTGATAGTCATAGTTAGCAAATGAAAGATTTTGATAAAGAACAAACAATGTATTTTCCTTAATAGTGTTCAAAAGTCATTATATATATACATATATAATCAGTTCATGACATCCAGTCTTAAAAATTTGCTGTCTCTGATGGACACACGTTCAGATCATCCGCTCTCAATACTCCGCCATTTCTCTCCCCACATCCACCACTGCTGACGGCTCACCTGCAACTGCGCAACGCTACACGCTGTTAACAGCCAACTGCCCAACACTACAATAGCATATACTCCAAAAATGCAAACTAGCCACAGACTGCACACAGCACAGTCAGTGATTTTCATATAGAGCGCTACATGGCGTTACCAACATAAAAACCTAAACAGCCTACTTACACACTCTCGAACGACACGTGGGAAAAACGAGCTCTAAAATTTTTCTGTGCGAGCCCTGATTTCTCTTATTTTATCGTGATGATCATTTCTCCCTACGTAGGTGGGTGCCAACAGAATGTTTTCGCAATTGGAGCAGAAAACTGGTGATTAAAATTTCATGAGAAGATCTCGTCGCAACGAAAAACGTCTTTGTTTTAATGATTGCCACTCCAATTCACGTATCATGTCTGTGGCACTATTTCCCCTATTTCGCGATAATACAAAACGAGCTGCCCTTCTTTGTATTTTTTCGATGTCATCCGTCAGTCCCACCTAATGCGGATCCCATACCGCACAGCAATACTCCAGAATAAGGCAGACAAGTGTGGTGTAAGCAGTCTCTTTAGGAAATCTGTTGCACCTTCTAAGTGATCTGCCAATGAATCACAGTATTTGGTTTGCTCTACCCACAATATTGTCTATGTGATCGTTCCAATTTAGGTTATTAGTATTTGGAATCACTAAGTATTTAGCTGAATTTACAGCCTTCAGATTTGTGTGACGTATTGCGTAATCGAAATTTAGCTGATTTCTTTTAGTTCTCATGTGAATAACTTCACAGTTTCCTTTATTCAGGGCCTACCAAACACGGTAGGTAGTTGACAATGAAAGGGAGATACGGAAACACTGACAAGAAGACGGGACAGAATGGAAAGACATGTATTATGACACAAGGGCACAAGTTGCATGATACTATGGGGAGCCACAAATGGTGAAAACTGCAGGAGGGGGGAAGGGTCAGACTGGAGTACACCCAATAAATTATTGATAGTGTAAGGTGCAAGTGTTACTCTGAGATGAGGTGGTTTCCTGAAGAGATGAATTCATGGCGGGCCGCATCAAACTAGTCAGAAGGCTGATGACTCAACAACGTGACTAAAGGAAAGTATTGTTTTATAGGGCACAACTTTGGGTCATCTAGGAATAGTCTATTCCGTTTTAGAGGAAAGTGTTAAGGATGAAAATCTAGAGGGAGACCAGCGCTTGAATACAAGTAGGTTCAAATGTACGAGGTGCGTTCAATGAGCATTCCAATACATATTTTTTTCGGAAAGCAGGTTGGTTTTATTCAGAATTCTAATGCACCATACTATTTTACAGTCTTTTGGCTACAAAATCCTATTTTTCAACATACTCTCCGTTAAATGTGTCGGTCTTACGCTACCTTATGTTATGTTAACTGGGGACCTATAATCCACGGAGAGGCTCTGTCCCTGCCGCAGCCGCAGTGGTCCGCAACCCCACGACGACTACCACAGTCCACCTCACTCCTCCGCCGCCCCAGACCGAACCCAGGGCTATTGTGCGGTTCGGCCCCTGGTGGACCCCCCCAGGGAACGTCTCACACCAGACGAGTGTGACCCCTATGTTTGCGTGGTAGAGTAATGGTGGTGTACGCGTACGTGGAGAACTTGTTTGCGTAGCAATCGCCGATATAGTGTAGCTGGTGCGGAATAAGGGGAACCAGCTAGCATTTGCCGAGGCAGATGGAAAACCGCCTAAAAACCATCCACAGACTGGCCGGCTCACCGGACCTCGACGTAAATCCGCCGGGCGGATTCGTGCCAGGGACCGGCGCTCCTACCCGCCCGGAAAGTCGTGTGTTAGACCGCGCGGCCAACCTGGGGGCCTACGCCACCTTACTGAAGGACCTGTATGCCCGCGTGGTACCACACTAGTGGTCGACGTTGGAACCAACGTCTTACAGCACCACGAACCTCCAAATGTTCAAATGTGTGTGAAATCTTATGGGACTTAACTGCTAAGGTCATCAGACCCTAAGCTTAAACACTATTTGACCTAAATTATCCTAAGGACAAACACACGCACATGCCCGAGGGAGGACTCGAACCTCTGCCGGGACCAACTGTACAGTCCATGACTGCAGCGCCTTAGATGGCTCGGCAAATCCCGCGCGGCACGAACCTCCACATGATCCACGTACTGCTTCCGGCGGGATGCATCCTTTGCATGCCCAAACAGATAGTAGTCGGAAGGTAAAAGATCTGGGCTGTAGGGTGGTTGAGGAAGAACAGTCCAACGAAGTTTTGTAAGCTCCTCTCGGGTCTGCGGACTTATGTCAGGCCTAACGCAAGGTCTACATGGAGAAGTTGGTTTACATTTTTGTGGCGACAAACACACTGGAGTCGTTTCTTCAATTTCCTGTCAGGCGGCGAGTAACCTAGGGAGCGAGTACCCCAACTGGAGGACGAATGTGCCAGTAGTACCAAAAGCGACATCCAGATGTGAAACTAGTTGTTTTAGTGCGATACGTCGATCACCTCGAACGAGAGCGTGCGCACGTTCCACCTTTGCAGTATCCATAGCTGCACGGAGGAGATCAGATAGGTTTGCGCAACCTTTGGTGTGATGATGACAGACGCTATGCCCAACGTCTCCTCGTGCTTTTGCTCGCTGCCAGGTGTCCATTCAACAAACACCTATGAGTATCTGCCATGTTCAGGTTTTCCATAAAAATGGACTCAATGAGAACTCTCTGCTTGGATCGGACCTCCGTTACAGACGTCTTGTTACAGACATATAGAGCCGCCACCTATCGGATCTTCCTGAAACTTGTAACGCCGGAAATGCATATCCTCCTATTTCTATCTATTGTACTATAATTTTTTTCCTTGTTTTGTTACCTGAAGATATGACATTTCTGTGTCTTTATATATTGTACTTGTTTTACAATTTGTATATATATATATATATATATATATATATATATATATATATATATATATATAAACACATACTCCTGGAAATTGAAATAAGAACACCGTGAATTCATTGTCCCAGGAAGGGGAAACTTTATTGACACATTCCTGGGGTCAGATACATCACATGATCACACTGACAGAACCACAGGCACATAGACACAGGCAACAGAGCATACACAATGTCGGCACTAGTACAGTGTATATCCACCTTTCGCAGCAATGCAGGCTGCTATTCTCCCATGAAGACGAACGTAGAGATGCTGGATGTAGTCCTGTGGAACGGCTTGCCATGTCATTTCCACCTGACGCCTCAGTTGGACCAGCGTTCGTGCTGGACGTGCAGACCGCGTGAGACGACGCTTCATCCAGTCCCAAACATGCTCAATGGGGGACAGATCCGGAGATCTTGCTGGCCAGGGTAGTTGACTTACACCTTCTAGAGCACGTTGGGTGGCACGGGATACATGCGGACGTGCATTGTCCTGTTGGAACAGCAAGTTCCCTTGCCGGTCTAGGAATGGTAGAACGATGGGTTCGATGACGGTTTGGATGTACCGTGCACTATTCAGTGTCCCCTCGACGATCACCAGTGGTGTACGGCCAGTGTAGGAGATCGCTCCCCACACCATGATGCCGGGTGTTGGCCCTGTGTGCCTCGGTCGTATGCAGTCCTGATTGTGGCGCTCACCTGCACGGTGCCAAACACGCATACGACCATCATTGGCACCAAGGCAGAAGCGACTCTCATCGCTGAAGACGACACGTCTCCATTCGTCCCTCCATTCACGCCTGTCGCGACACCACTGGAGGCGGGCTGCACGATGTTGGGACGTGAGCGGAAGACGGCCTAACGGTGTGCGGGACCGTAGCCCGGCTTCATGGAGACGGTTGCGAATGGTCCTCGCCGATACCCCAGGAACAACAGTGTCCCTAATTTGCTGGGAAGTGGCGGTGCGGTCCCCTACGGCACTGCGTAGGATGCTACGGTCTTGGCGTGCATCGGTGCGTCGCTGCGGTCCGGTCCCAGGTCGACGGGCACGTGCACCTTCCACCGACCACTGGCGTCAACATCGATGTCCTGTGGAGACCTCACGCCCCACGTGTTGAGCAATTCGGCGGTACGTCCACCCGGCCTCCCGCATGCCCACTGTACGCCCTCGCTCAAAGTCCGTCAACTGCACATACGGTTCACGTCCACGCTGTCGCGGCATGCTACCAATGTTAAAGACTGCGATGGAGCTCCGTATGCCACGGCAAACTGGCTGACACTGACGGCGGCGGTGCACAAATGCTGCGCAGCTAGCGCCATTCGACGGCCAACACCGCGGTTCCTGTTGTGTCCGCTGTGCCGTGCGTGTGATCATTGCTTGTACAGCCCTCTCGCAGTGTCCGGAGCAAGTATGGTGGGTCTGACACACCGGTGTCAATGTGTTCTTTTTTCCATTTCCAGGAGTGTATATATATATATATATATATATATATATATATATATATATATATATATATATATATATATATGCATTTATGTCGCTGTATAGTTGGTTTGTTTTGTAAATATTATTTGTATTTATACGCTGGGTCTTGCCTAGGGAAAACTATGCTGTCGAACGCTTACATCGATAGGTCGTGTCGAGAACCAGAGTGTTTAGGATCTTGAGTAGTGTTAACTCTGCAGCGTGGAGCGCGGGCAGAGCAGAGTCTGGCAGGAGTAGGGCGACGGAGCAGGTGTGTTGAGGGACGTTCCCGCGAGTTGCCGCGCTTTCGAGGGTTGGCAGCATGTAATTGCGCTCGACTTGCTATGATAGTTTCTGGCACCGTGTCGCGACATCGAAACATTAGCTGGCACACATCAAGAGCCCGTTTCATCTGGTGACCGTGTCGAGAAGAAGGCGCGCCGACATCCAGCTTCTGCAACAGCGACGGCCGACAGTAAGTGATTGTCGCCACCCCCTTGATCGACGACTTCAGAGCTTCAACCAACCAACAAGGAAGACTGAAAGCACGTTAAGTTTTAGAACTGTATGGCAGACCTCAGCTTTTCAAACTGTTCCATTTGCATCACTAAAATACAGCAACTTAGCATGAACCTTTGTTGTTCATTGCCCCAATTGCATTACCAAGCAGCGTCCCTTCCTTTTCCGAAATGAACCCGAGTGTCGTTGAAATCCACACGCAAGCATTAAAGTAATACCATTCCATTTCACTGCTTTAATTTCAAAGTTCAGTTAGAGCATTCATAGTTGGCTGCAATAAACAAACAGAACTATATTTAGATTACAAAAGCACAAATTAAGAGTGCGAGTTTTGTTACCATATTTTATCTTACCTGTGACTGCAGCTCAGCTTGGTACGTAGTAAATTTTACTATTGTTAATTGTTCAGAATCATTTAATTCAAGTTGAAAGTTAAATCTCTTATTTCTAAATTGCGTAGATTCAAGTTGCTTTTGAGATGATTGTTGAGGTAGCCCAACACTAACTTTATTTAATTTAATTTCGTAGTGCTTCAGAAACAAAGTTCACTATTAATTTCAGTCACTAAATTAACTTTCAATTTTCCGGTTTTATTAATTCTTTTGCGAAATTAAGTCAGAGTCTAACGAAATTTATTACTTCTGACAAACATTCAGTTTTCACACAACACGTGTCAACCTTCAGTTGCCACGCTTTTAGTGCTAATTATATGTGCTTTAACCTTTCTTTTTCAGTTATTATAGTAGTTGTCCATAGGACTGGCGACCGTAATTTTCCCCAAATCTCAAATATCTAATTAACGCCAGTTCATTGTTAACGTAACGACCGCACATTTACTTTCTTTGCTAACTTTATCCTTTTTCAAAATTAATTTACACCAATTTCATTTGCATGTTTCCTTTCATTTAGATGTAACCGTTCCTCCCTCTTTACCGACAGATTAACTTCGGTGACGATTGCTCTTCCCAAATTTCCATTAGGTACACGCGGTTTAATTTTTCACTGTCATTAAGGTCGATAAGTGAGGGGGAGGTTACAAACTGTACGAGCTGAAGCGAGAATACCAGTATTGCCAGATGTCCAACACAAAATTTCGCATTTCTTCAACCCAAACTGGCCTAGATTTTTTTTTTTTTTTTCGTGATATGTTACAATACAGTACCACCGGTCTATTGCGGTCTAACTGTGTTGGTAAGGCAGTAAATTTATCCACAGGGCAGTGACTGTGTCACTGCAATTCACTTTGGAGGTGTGGCGGTGGGACTTGTAGTCCCGTACCACCCTCAAACGGTGACAGTACTACATGAGTCAGGCAGAAAAATTTAGCCTAACGTGGGCAGGTATGGTTGGAAAGTATTGGACGTAGAATGGGGGCTAGTCTCGCCAAAGGATGCGTCCGTGGTGAGCGTGCCAGACCTATCGTTAGCCATGGTCGGAATCCGATTCCTCTAGGATGGTTAGGGGAACCGGATGTCGATGCCAGCGGCGTGGAAGTGTGGTCCCAACGTGGCGTAACCCATGGACAGTGTCCCGCAAGGCATCCACTTTCCCATAGAGCCGCCGCGCGTTGTTGCGTATGGTCGTCTTTAGGGGGACGATATCCGCTTCCTCGTGGAGAGTGACAATTCTCGTGAGTGGCGGGGCGTGCAGGCTCCACCTGAGCACCTTGTTCTGCAGGCGCTGCAATGTCCGCATCCTGGTGACACTAATCGTGGCCCATGCAGCAGGTCCATACGTGAGGGCAGGCAGGATAACTGTTCGGTAAATGCGGAGCTTGGTATGCAGGTTAAGTTCCCTACTGCGGAAGAGCGGGTACAAAGCCCCGGTTAGCTTTTGCCCCTTGTTGGTGACATACTCCGCATGACAGTGGAAGAGCAACTTGTGGTCCATCTGGACCCCGAGATAGGTGGTTGTCGGGGACCAGGGCACCTGCACACCTGCAATCGAAATATTGCGGCGGAGGAGTGGGCGCCGTTTCGTGAAGTAAACTGCCGCAGTTTTGGCGGTATTGAGAGCTATTTTGTTTGTCCGGCACCAGGTGATAGTGGCGTCCACCTGTCGCTGGAGGCGGGCGACGACGGCGTCAGTAGTGGTGTATAGTGCTGTGTCGTCAGCGTATTGTGCAAGGTGGCACTCGGGGATGACCGGCATATCATTAACATGGATATCAGAAAGGATGGGAGAAAGCACCGATTCTTGCGGAGTGCCTGCCGACAATTGGCCTAGAAAGAAAGTGTTGCATTACTTATTCAACACTCGTCATAAATAGCCTGCAGGAATTACGCAGAGATGAACAGGCTAATAATTCCAATCCCAAAGAAAGCAGGTGTTGACAGATGTGAAAATTACCGAACTATCAGTTTAATAAGTCATGGCTGCAAAATACTAACGCGAATTCTTTACAGACGAACGGAAAAACTAGTAGAAGCCGACCTCGGGGAAGATCAGTTTGGATTACGTAGAAATATCGGAACACGTGAGGCAATACTGATCCCACGATTTATCTTAGAAGCTAGATTAAGGAAAGGCAAACCTACGTTCCTAGCATTTGTAGACGTAGAGAAAGGTTTTGACAATGTTGACTGGAATACTCTCTTTCAAATTCTGAAGGTGGCAGGGGTAAAATACAGGGAGGGAAAAGCTATTTACAATTTGTGCAGAAACCAGATGGCAGTTATAAGAGTCGAGGGACACGAAAGGGAAGCAGTGGCTGGGAAGGGAGTGAGACAGGGTTGTAGCCTCTCCCCGATGTTATTCAATTTCTATATTGAGCAAGCAGTGAAGGAAACAAAAGAAAAATTTGGAGTAGGTATTAAAATACATGGAGAAGAAATAAAAACTTTGAGGTTCTCCGATGACATTGTAATTATGTCAGAGACAGCAAAGGATTTGGAAGAGCGGTTGAAGGGAATGGACAGCGTCTTGAAAGGAGGATATAAGATGAACATCAACAAAAGCAAAACAAGGATAATGGAATGCAGTCGAAATCGGGTGATGCTGAGGGAATTAGATTAGGAAATGAGAGACTTAAAGTAGTAATGGAGTTTTGCTATTTGGGAAGCAAAATAACTGATGATGGTGGAAGTAGAGAGGATATAAAATGTAGACTGGCAATGGCAAGGTAAGCATTTCTGAAGAAGAGAAATTTGTTTACATCGAGTATAGGTTTAAGTGTCAGGAAGTCGTTTCTGAAAGTATTTGTATGGATCGTACCTATGTATGGAAGCGAAACATGGACGATAAATAGTTTGGACAAGAATAGAATAGAAGCTTTCGAAATGTGGTGCTACAGAAGAATGCTGAAGATTAGATGGGTAGATCACATAACTAATGAGGAAGTATTGAATAGGATTGGGGAGAAGAGAAGTTTGTGGCATAACTTGACTAGTATAAGGGATCGGTTGGTAGGACATGTTCTGAGGCATCAAGGGATCACCAGTTTAGTATTGGAAGGCAGTGTGGAGGCTAAAAATCGTAGAGGGAGACCAAGATGTGAATACACTAAGTAGATTCAGAAGGATGTAGGTTGCAGTAGGTACTGGGAGATGAAGAAGCTTGCACAGGATAAAGTAGCATGGAGAGCTGCATCAAACCAGTCTCAGGACTGAAGACCACAACAAATACGAACAGGCTAGCACAGGATAGAGTAGCGTCAGAAGGGATGGTCTTCGAACTGAAAATCACAACAATAGCATGGGGTTTACCCTCAGTTATGTACCTGACAATGGTCTGGAGGGTATGGATGCAGTTCGACCGGTGTATTTTCGAGGAGCGGCGGGAACAAGTATGTGGCGGCGTGCCGAGAAGCTGCGCTGTGAAGGGTTGCGTGTGTCGGGCGGACACGTGTTGCTGCGCGGCGGAAGCCGAGAGGTGGCAGCTGCCCAGGACACGTCACGGCCCGCGACCCGCCACAAGGCGCCCCTGTGCGCCGCCGCGGGGGTGGCCGCTTTGATCTCGCCGCGTCGCGCTAAACACTGGCCATTATCTCGCGGCCGGCTCTGAGCTGCCTTTGTTTGCTGCCCCCGTCTGCGGGTACGGCCGCAGCCTGTTCTGGTTGCCGCCCTCTGCTCGTTCGGGTCGGTACGCCGTGCACACGGAGCGCAGAGTCACAGATGAACAATTCTGCTTCGCTACGTAGAAGAGCAATGGGGCAGGCACGAAAATTAAAGAGAAAATGGTGGAGGTAGAGACTTAACATACGAGTGTCGCGTAGCAGTGCACACCTGGCTGCTTAAGAAGTATCTATAACATACACTGGAACGTAGTCCAAAAAGTTGTGTCATAGAGAAAGCCATATTAACTGCTGCTTTACTATAAAGGCCCCTGAAGTAGACAACATTCCTTCCGAAGTACTGAGAGCTTTGGAAGAACCAGCCATGACAAAACTAAATTAGAAGTATATATTAATACCTTCAGCTGCTGACGGGCGTTGATATATATCAACGGGGACAGGTGAAAATGTGAGCCCCGACCGGGACTCGAACCCGGGATTTCCTGCTTACATGGCAGACGCTCTATACATATTTTTTTTATTTTAAGAGGAAAAAAAAATTTGCGTACACCCATGCACGAACCCGTGACCTTAGATATCGCATTCCCGCGCGCTAACACCTTTTTTGTTTTTTTCGCGGGCCAGTGCTCTACCAACTTTTTTTTTTTTTTTTTTTTTTTTTTTAGGAGAAACAGAAACCTTTATTATTCACAAACTAAACATGGTACGTCCTTACACATTATAACTGTCCTGGAAGGAAACTCACTGCCGTCCTATCGTGCAGCATGAAATAACAACAAAATCAAAGTGGGGCCACCTCCGGCACCCTAAAGAAAAGTATTTATAGATATAAAAACAAATGCCGGCCGGTGTGGCCGTGCGGTCGCAGGTTCGAATCCTGCCTCGGGCATGGATGTGTGTGATGTCCTTAGGTTTAGTTAGTTCTAAGTTCTAGGCGACTGATGACCTCAGAAGTTAAGTCGCATAGTGCTCAGAGCCATATAAAAACAAAATTTAAAGTGCATCCATTTGCTAAATGTGGAAGCGTTAGTTTTTCCTAGGTCGCATACTCGCATAGTGTCCTTAGCTGGTCACTTTACTTGGTCGGTTTCACAACGTCAGCACCGCCGCTCATCTTTGCGCACCCGGCACAGTCCAAGTACATGTCGGGTCTGCAAAAACCACTAGGAAATTGGCATACCAATCCTTGTACTTTTGTAGCCGTAACAGTTTTGTGTGTCCATCTTGCAAGTATTGTCAGTAATCCAGGACGGTCAGTACGTTCAGACGTGTGTCTCTGTAGATGTAATTGACCGTCATACCTGTGATCCACGCCACTGCGTTCGCTTTATGACGCGGAAAATACGTTTCCTCTGGAAAAAATGCCTTGTCAGAAGAGACTGCTGTATAGATAGTGCGCCGCATGAACGCTATTATCTTTCTTGCGAGAGTCCAGACAGCCAATGTCTCGCCGCAGACCAGCCGATGGTCGTCCGTATCCAGCAAGCCGCATTGCTGACACATGGGCGAAACCGCTAAATGTATTGCGTACTTTTTATCATTCGTAGGGTATTTTCGGTTCACGACAATGTACCATATCGATCTGACTGTTGTAGGTAGGTGGGAGTGGTGGACCGTGCGCCACACCACGTGCCAATTAACAGCTGGATGTTTCCGTTTCACCCTATTCCGGGCGATCTGTCGAAGAAGCAGATGGTACACGTCCTTTGATGTCGACTGTCGGGTCGTCGGTAAACGCTGTCGAACGTAACAGTGTTCCACGATGTACGTGCGCACATACGTTAACGGGGGCGATATATGGCCGACACTGACTGGAGGAAGATACAATGTTGGTACTAGTTCTTCGATGATCGTCCCCGTAAGCAGAGCCACCGAGGGCAGAGAGGATAGTGAGACTGCAGAGACTACCACGCGCACGCCTCCCGCCAGACCCACATTCTCACCTTATATGTCCACACACTACATTCATAGTGTCCCTACCCAACATACTCATTACTCGTGAAGACATTCTTACCAAGTCCCGTAAGAGTTCGGGTAATATGCGTGCATCCGCACAGAGGAAGAAGGTAATGGCCGATATTGTCAGAACTATATACTTATATGGATATGGTGTCCGATCTTTCGGACATGTCCGAAACAACCGACACTATATCCGTATAAGTACACTCCTGGAAATTGAAATAAGAACACCGTGAATTCATTGTCCCAGGAAGGGGAAACTTTATTGACACATTCCTGGGGTCAGAGACATCACATGATCACACTGACAGAACCACAGGCACATAGACACAGGCAACAGAGCATGCACAATGTCGGCACTAGTACAGTGTATATCCACCTTTCGCAGCAATGCAGGCTGCTATTCTCCCATGGAGACGATCGTAGAGATGCTGGATGTAGTCCTGTGGAACGGCTTGCCATGCCATTTCCACCTGGCGCCTCAATTGGACCAGCGTTCGTGCTGGACGTGCAGACCGCGTGAGACGACGCTTCATCTAGTCCCAAACATGCTCAATGGGGGACAGATCCAGAGATCTTGCTGGCCAGGGTAGTTGACTTACACCTTCTAGAGCACGTTGGGTGGCACGGGATACATGCGGACGTGCATTGTCCTGTTGGAACAGCAAGTTCCCTTGCCGGTCTAGGAATGGTAGAACGATGGGTTCGATGACGGTTTGGATGTACCGTGCACTATTCAGTGTCCCCTCGACGATCACCAGTGGTGTACGGCCAGTGTAGGAGATCGCTCCCCACACCATGATGCCGGGTGTTGGCCCAGTGTGCCTCGGTCGTACGCAGTCCTGATTGTGGCGCTCACCTGCACGGCGCCAAACACGCATACGACCATCATTGGCACCAAGGCAGAAGCGACTCTCATCGCTGAAGACGACACGTCTCCATTCGTCCCTCCATTCACGCCTGTCGCGACACCACTGGAGGCGGGCTGCACGATGTTGGGGCGTGAGCGGAAGACGGCCTAACGGTGTGCGGGACCGTAGCCCAGCTTCATGGAGACGGTTGCGAATGGTCCTCGCCGATACCCCAGGAGCAACAGTGTCCCTAATTTGCTGGGAAGTGGCGGTGCGGTCCCCTACGGCACTGCGTAGGATCCTACGGTCTTGGCGTGCATCCGTGCGTCGCTGCGGTCCGGTCCCAGGTCGACGGGCACGTGCACCTTCCGCCGACCACTGGCGACAACATCGATATACTCTAGAGACCTCACGCCCCACGTGTTGAGCAATTCGGCGGTACGTCCACCCGCCCTCGCTCAAAGTCCGTCAACTGCACATACGGTTCACGTCCACGCTGTCGCGGCATGCTACCAGTGTTAAAGACTGCGATGGAGCTCCGTATGCCACGGCAAACTGGCTGACACTGACGGCGGCGGTGCACAAATGCTGCGCAGCTAGCGCCATTCGACGGCCAACACCGCGGTTCCTGGTGTGTCCGCTGTGCCGTGCGTGTGATCATTGCTTGTACAGCCCTCTCGCAGTGTCCGGAGCAAGTATGGTGGGTGTGACACACCGGTGTCAATGTGTTCTTTTTTCCATTTCCAGGAGTGTATATATGCCAAAACTACTCCAAAGTATTACACTGAGGTGACAAAAAGATGGCGATAGGATCGCGTTCACAAGGTATAAAAGGGCCAGTGCATTGGCGGAGCTCTCATTTATACTCAGGTGATACATGTAAAAATGTTTCCCATGTGATTATGGCCGCGAGACTGGAATTAACAGACTTTGAACGTTGTAAGAGGTCCGAGCAGATGTAATTTCGACGTATTGCTCATGCGCTGCCTGCGATATGCAAGGTATAAGAGAATCTCTGACCAGAGAGCAGTGTTGACTGCAGTAGGAACTGTGTAGCTGTAGCAGTAAGTTGTTGCTAGTCTGTAGTCTGCTCTGGTCTGGTAGGGTGTATCGTGTTGGGTGGCCGGTCGCGGTGCAGCGATGCCGAAGCCTAAGTATTATTGTGTAAGGTAAAAAGCAGCCTCGCACATATGTAGTAATGTCATCTCAAGTGCCATGTAAATGTTTTTAAAATCTCGTAATAATAATCTTTCTCATAAAAAGTAACTTTTAACAACCATTCATTTCAATTTAAAGAATTTACTAATTTCTCCCATCCCTGATCATCCCGATTGTTGCAAAAGAAAAATCAGTTGCTTCCTTTCATAAATGACAAATCTATCGGCCAGCATTGCACAGGGCTGTGCCAGAAAACATTATTTTAAGAGCACATATATATATATATGCGTTATCTGGCGACTTCATTGAGATAAGAATTTTCTTTTTTTTTTTTATTCAGAACGATCTTTCAGGGCCATGACGCAGCACTGCTGACGTCCAAAATTTACCAGGTTAAATTCACACTCAATTATGGAAAAGTCATAAGTGAGTGACAATTCAATTGAGAGGTTAGTTACATTGTATTATCACCAGGTTACTGAATTTATTTTTTTGTTGGGACGTTACACTGAATGTGAACGACATAATTATAATTTTTTACTGTTGAGAGATTTAGGAATTTTTCTGTTTTGAGGTTACGCTAAATGTGAATGAAATTTTTGTGGGGAGGTTACACTTGACTAAATTATTTTGTCGGAAGGTTACACTAAACGTGAATATTATTTAATATTAATGGTTAAATTTTTGTGGGGAGGTTACACTTGGCGATAACCGGCCAGGATCGTATTTTCTTTGTGAATTTCTGAGTAGTAGTCATATATCTGCTCTTATTTACTTAAATGTAGTTTGCATCTGGCGCAACGCATTTACTAATTTGTTACTCTTTCTTTCACAGATCATCGGCAATTTATTGCTCTTTGTTGTAATTGTGTTTGTTCCATTTGTTGCTTCGTCTTTGTTTCATTTTGTGCTAAATTTTGGTTTGTGAAAAATGCCGCGAAAAACTGTTAACAGTACATCGCGATGTGCAGTGAGTGAAATAGCCGACTCTAATAATTTGACCGATAATACTTGCGACACTCAGTGCAATAGTGATAATCCTCTAATTACAGATAATCAGTGCGTGCCGATCACTAGCAATGATATTGATCCTAATGATGAGCAAACAAATTCAATTATGTCCACCGTAAATGTAACAATTGATGATGCGGCACGTTCCGTTACAATGAACGCTACCCAGTTTGACACACCTAATTTGCAAAATTTACGTAGCGAACAGATAATTGTTTCTAACGAAGGTGAACAATGTACTCAAAATATGTCAGATTTGTTTAATTCCGATGTAGTGACCAATAGCGTACATCCAATTGGCGAACCTTTTCAAGAATCAGAGAATTACCAAATGGTTACACAAAACGTGACAATTGCAGGTACGCCATTAAACAGCACAGAGAATAGAGTAGGTAATATTGGCATGGATCAAGTTATGGCATTATTGCTACAACTTAATGAAAATTTCAAACAATCGAAGAAAGAACAAGACAACAATTACAAACAACTTAATGAAAAACTAGACAGCAATTGCAAACAGTTAAATGATAAACTAGACAACAATTTCAAACAACTTAGTGAACAGATTACAGCCGTTGCCGCGCAATGTCATGATACTAAAGAACAATTACGTGAGGAAATTAAGGCTTGTGTTAGGAACAGTAGTGAAGAAATTAGATCTGTGGCACAAGAATTAAGTAATACACATGCAGCCACAACAAAATTACTTAGAGATGCAATTAGTGCAGTCGCTAAACAATGCTCTGAAAACGCAACACAGTTACGCGACGAGTTTAAATTAATGTCAGCAGAACTTTCACGCACACTGGATGCGAAAGTAGACACGAAATTTGACCAACAGAACAGCCAAATTGACGAACGTTTTAATCACCACCTACAAAACAGTGAAACGCGTTACCGTAAATTTATACAGGAACAGAATAAAGTAAAGCAGCAGGTCATGGAAACAATTAATGCACAGAGACAGGAAGATAAGCGTAAATTGTTTACGAAAGCAAAAATATACGTAGACAACAATATTGCTACAGTATCAGACGAAATCAAACAGTTGAACACCGAATTGCATGATGAAATCTCCGATCTTAAAACAAAAACAGACACACACACATTAGACTTTCAGACAATGACCAACAGACTTGAAAAGTTGGAACTAATACAGGATCCCGATGCCATCAAAGCAGACGTTAAAAAATTGAACAAAACCACACGTAAAATACAAAAAGAAATTAATGCTTGTGACACTAAAAACGACGATCACGTAAAAGTACTCACTGAAAAATATGATGAATTGGCCAGTCGTATTGACGTTATCGAACGTAATAATGACACCAAATCAAACTCCCGAATTCCAAAATTTACAGCAGACGATCAGTGAGATAGGGTCGTCCAATAACACATTAGGTAGAAAATTGTCAACTTTACAGCAAGAAGTGACAGAGATGAAAAATGTTTCAGCCTCTAACACGGCACAGAATACGCCACTCTCCGAACATTTGTCAGACTCACACAGCCAGTGTAATTTAGGTAATTTACAGAGAGTATGTGACTTAGATTCCGAACAGTCACAGATAAACAGATTAGCATACAATCCTGAACCTGCTAAGACATACAGAGACGAAAATTTTGATTACAAGCACTTTCTATCCGTGAAAAAATGTTAAGTATTTAATAATGACATATCACAGTCACGCTTTGGACTGGATACAACAATTTGCTTTCGTATTTTCACCGCCATTGCCTGTGACGCAGAAACTGAAATTTATTTGCAGTGCGTAATTGATCTCAGGGGATTCATTACGCTTCGATGAATATGTGCCGTAGCGTGCACAGGGCCCCGAGCCGTAGTAGTGGTATTTCATCTTTAGTTTTCTGCACTGCTGCCTTCTCTTTTACTATCCTTTATATCTATCAAAACAGCTCTTTAACTATCAATCCATCTAGAATTAGAAATGAGTAAAGAAAACCTGATGTGTCAAGTTTACTTGAAAGTGACAGTTTTCATTAGACACTCTTGAAATGACAAGAACTACCAACGTAATTTTAATAACAAACAAAATTTAAATTATCAGTATCGTCAAAATTATCAGCAACAGGAACCACATTTTGGTAACAATAGAGGTTTTTCCTAACAGCAACAAAACCAGCCAGTTAGCATACCTAACCAACAATGTAATGTGCAAGGTCAACCAAGCTTTAATGTTTCGCCGCCTACACGTATAGCGTCGGCTCCGCCAAATAGTAACGCACAGCAACAAGGAAATCTGTACCTACAGAAGACACATCATTTCAACTCGTATCGCAACGCGCCGTATAGCAATGATTATTATGACAGACGTAAAAGTAATGAGCATAGTTTTCAGCGTAACAGTCGGTCTTACCAGCAGCATAATCAACCACAACCAGACAGTAGGTATCATCCCGGACCTAATACGTCAGGACGAAATAACACAACAGTACAAATAGTTGAAATGCCACAGCATCCTCCCGCAAATAATAGCACATCAGATAGAATTTGACTAGATACAGTGCAGATTGAACCTTCCAGCGATGTAAGCAATACTTTTGACACACAGAATCTTGTTCACGAAAATGTTATTTCTTTTGACATCCGAGACACACTTTTGCATGAAAGACAGAATCACAACGTATGTAGGCGACATCGTTATCGCAGAAGCTAACTGGTCTGATCACAATCTGATTCTTGAACAACTGTTACAAACATTTCGTGCACAAGGACTCACAGTTAATCTTAGCAAATCACACTTTGGCAAAACTTCTATAAAATTTCTTGAACATGTAATTTCAGCAGAAGGCATTGCGCCTGACACGGAAAAACTTCAAGCTTTACGTGACATTACTGTACCTACGACGAAGAAACAATTACGCAGCTTTCTGGGATTAAGTAACTTTTTTCGAAAATTTATTCATTACTCTGCTTTAGACACCCCTAGATTATGTCAATTGACGGGTAAAAAACACTGTTTGGTCGTGGGATAGCCAAGCACATTCTGAATTTGTCAATCTGAAACAAGCTTTATTGAATGCACCTCTTTTATCACACTCATATCTTACTAGAAATTTTTCCATTGCCACCGACAGTTCTAACACCGCTTTACGCGTACACATTTTTCAGGAAATTGAAGAAGACAGTACTACAGTAAATTAAAACATCGCCTTTGCAAGTCGCATTCTGTCACCTGCTGAACGCAATTATTCTGTTACAGAACTTGAAACATTATGTGCTGTATGGGCATTTACGAGATTTCGCCATTTTCTTTATGGAAGACATACGACCGTTTACACAGATAATAGAGCGATACAGTTTTTACTTTCCGCAAAATTTACACATGACAGGTTAAGCAGATGGAAACTTTATTTACAGGAATTTAATTTCACAATTGTTCACATTCCCGGTACACAAAATATTGCAGCAGACGCACTATCCCGTTCTCTCAGCAAGACATCGCAACCAACTTCTGCCAAGCAAATTTTAGCGTAATGTATATTCAACAAGTTGCATTTGAAAATTTAATTTCGTCGTCATTACGAGATATAGCACAGGAGCAGAGCAAAGACAACGTATAGAAAGAAATTAAACACCTTTGGCAAGATAGGAATAATGTTACCATCAGAAACCATTACACTGTACGCAATAACATTCTGTTTCGCCGCTCACACCCTGACAGCAACAACTGGTTACTATGCATTCCTGACGAACTTGTTAACAAATTAATTTGGTATACTCATTTAAGTTACGCACATTACGGAGCAAGAAAATGTTTTCTTATACTGAGACAGAACTGTTATTTTGCCAACATGGAGAAACGTATACGACGTGTTTTAGCGTCATGTAAAATCTGCCAGAAAGCTAAGTCAGACACGACTTCACATATTCCTCCGTTACATCCCATTGTACCAGTTAAATTGATACACATGGCCGCTGTAGACAGTTTTGGTCCGATTCCCAGAACTTAAAGAGGTTTTTGCTACATCTTTGTCGCTGTTGAACTCACTTCAAAATTTGTTACCTTCACTCCGCTACGCAAAGCTACTGCTAAATCTGTTTCGAAAGCATTTGTAAAACATTTTCTATTTCATGTAGGGCATGTATTGAAAGTAATTTCCGACAATGGACCACAGTTTCGATCTGCTATATGGACACGTATGTTACGAGCAAGAAACATTTCTCCGATCTATATATACAGGTACCACGATTCTTCAAACCCTTGTGAACGTCTAATGAAAGAAATTGGAAACTGTGTAGAATATACTGCCATAAAAAAACATATTGATTGGGATACACATATACTGTCATTCCAGGATGTAATTAACTCCATACCAAATGAATCTACTATGTTATTTCCGACTGTTATATTGAAAAATGTTGAACCACCTAACAAAATTAAAGAACTAGTATCTTTTCCTACATCTCGTCGACTACACCACCATGAAATAATTGACATTGCACTCAACATCATCAAACGTGCCGCAGAGCGCCGGACAGCAAAAACAGGTTTGTACACGCCGTGACTTTCACATTGGACAGAAGATATTAGTACGCACACATTATTTATCCAACAGAGGAAAGAGTAGATGCAGTAAATTTGAGCTTCTATACGCAGGTCCATATCGAATTCGCAGCATTCTTCACCCCAATGCAGTACACGTCGAAACTTTGAGAACCAGAAAAAGCAAGGGCAATCACCATGTCTCCAATATTAAACCCTTTATTGAATGAACATACTTTATGATTTATCACTCTGTAATGCCATTTCCTGATTTTTATATGACCACTTATGCAATTATATTTATTTGAACACTTACTGGCGATTATCATATTTTTTCCTGCCAAGTGCCCGGCAAGGTAAGGTTAGCAGGTCGCTTTTCTTGTCGTTATATATCAGACCGTGCACATTTTCCATTTTTCGTGTATGTATGATTGTTTTCCTGTTTTGTTTGTATGCACTACGAAATCTTTAAGATATAACAAACACCAGTTGACTTTAACATTTTTCCTTACGATATCTCAATATCTTGACTATTCTACAGTTTTGCCACTACAGTATGATACTGTGTGTACATTTTTTGCACTTGAAAACTGTCTATGTTTTTGACATAATACGTTTTCTGTCATGCTATGCTGTATGCTTAATTATATCACTAGAAACAAGTTTTTAGTTAATGAGTATATGATTTAAATGCAAGATATTAATCCTTATTCATCATTTTCAGAAAGCAATAACGTGTAAAAGAAATAAATTAAACAAACTACAGTGGATTACAATGAAATGGGTATTTCACCTTCGGAATGAACGAAAGAAAATGCAATACCTTGTGATGAAGAGTAAATGGATCAGAATTAAGAAGCATTAACAAGAATATACTATACACATCGTATGATAGCAGTCTTAACTAATTATTTTTCTTTCAGAATACGAGGCGATAAATGCAGGCTGTCAGACAGAACAACACATCTTAGTTTTAGTGATGAAATATGCTAGAAATAAGAAATTCTATACTATGAATAGTTGTATGAAGTAAATGGTAATATGAATGTGAATAATGAAGTGTCTATTTTTTGCAGATGAGGATAATGATGAAGTTTATATATTTACTGTTAGTTAAGAAATGCTATGTAGTTATTTAAGTATTTGTTGCAGTTCGTTTTGACAGTATGTCTTATGTCGCATAGTATAATGACTGAATGTTTTGGAAAGGACAGCTAGAGTACATACATATCGAGCACACGTTTCATTACCTGTTAATTCGAAGTTCACTGCTTTTCAGCATAATATGCGTTTCTTCTTTCAGCTCAATAATCCATTTTGTATTTTTTCCAGGAGAAGCTATTCATGAAATTAATGTGCTATAAGCAGTTAGTCATTAAACCCGTTCTAGTACTTGCATTTTTTTTACCCTTTTGTGTGTGTCATTCATGAATGTGATCACATATACTCTACTTGTTTCATAACCTTGCTACAGCTGACTCATGCCGAATGACGTTATTAATCGTTATTTGCAGCAATAAGTCAAAAGCAAATATTTTCATGCCCCAGCAATTAATTATCGATCTCAACGCAATGCATGCTAGCACAAAAAAATCTATTACCAGTCCCAAATAATGCTACTAGTTTAAGAGATATTTCTAGTACTAAATATAATGCAAATTTCTCACATGTATTGAATCCATTGTATCTATGTATTATTGGACCACAGACCTTGAGCAATAGTTACAGCGTGTTACATTTTTAAATATGTCCTATGTCACTTAACTGATGAGTTCTGAGTAATACTGAATGATGTTTTGTAATAATTCATAAATTCTATGCCAATAATTTCTGTAAATAATATTTTTGTTATGTCACTTGAATGATGAATTCTGGGTAATACTGAAGGATGTTTTGTAATAATGCATAAATTCTATGCCAATAATTTCTGTAAATAATATTTTTGTTATGTCACTTGAATGATGAATTCTGGGTAATACTGAAGGATGTTTTGTAATAATGCATAAATGCTAAGCCAATAATTTCTATAAATAATATTTTTGTTATACTATATAAATGCTATGCCATTAATTAGCTCTTGTTTTGAATGATAACTTCTGAACAATGCATAAAAATGGTTTGTAACTGGCCAATGAGTGCCAGTGATTACTATAATTAGATGAATTATGTAAATGCTATGCCATTAATTAACTCTTGTTTTAAATGATGACTTCTGAACAATACATAAAAATGGTTTGTAACTGGCCAATGAGTGCCAATGATTACTATAATTAGATGAATTATGTAAATGCTATGCCATTAATTAAAACTTGTTTTGAATGATAACTTCTGAACAATGCATAAAAATGGTTTGTAACTGGCCAATGAGTGCCAATGTAATCAAATGACTTATGAATAATGTTCTGTAATACTCCATACATAGTACAGAAATGTTTAGTAACTAGGCAATGAGTGCCAACAATTACTCAGATCGGTTGATAGACTAGTGCAATTCTCAATGATGACTAGCATAAGACTTAATGTCCTTCACCTTCTGACCTAATTACCAGAAATTACTGCAATGTCCGTTTGTCCTGTCCATCCTCATGATCATGGATTTGGATTTTGCACTAATTCTACGTTGGTGAAAGGGTATGGATTCTGCAAGTGTGTGGTGTTGACACATCATGCTGTCCACCACCTTGAACGATGGAGATGTTATTATGGTCCCACTGTTGGTGTACCTAATGTACTACCAAAATGACAACATTGAATATTAATACAACATTTCAGTGTCTTGGCTACACTGATTAATACTTCAGGGAAGAAAACTTCAGATTGTCTCACTTGGTGTTGTGCTTCTGTAGAAAGATATGGACTTTCAGTGCAGCTATGTGCAACCTACTGTGCCACAACCATGATGCAATCCTTCCCTTTCCTTTCCTAGTTCTTGTAAAATGGTAAAAAATATATACAGTGCGTATGCACTTTATGTCATTTGTTAATATGTTTTGTACTCATTGTGTATACATTATGACATTTGTTAATATGTTTTGTACTCATTGCGTATACATTATGTCATTTGTTAATATGTTTTGTACTCATTGCGTATACATTTTGTCATTTCTTGATATGTTCTGTTCTCAGTGCATGTGCACTCTACTTCATTTCATGTTCTGCACTTATATATATATATATATATATATATATATATATATATATATATATATATATATATATATATATATATATATATATGTATATACTCTGTGACTGTAAACTTAGTTAATTAAGTAGATTATAGAAAAATTTGTTGGTCATGGCAAGTCCAATTGACTCACCATCGCTGCCAAATTTTTGCGTAGAGTTGTCAGTACTAACGGACAAGCAAAACTGCTTGAAATAACCGCAGAAATCAATGTGGGACGTACGTCGAACGTATCCGTTAGTACAGTGTGGCAAAATTTGTCGTCAATGGGCCGTGGCAGCACGCGACAGAAGAGAGAGGCTTTGCTAACAGTACATTAATTGAAGCGCCTCTGCTGTACTCGTAACCATGTCGGTTGGACCCCAGACGACTGGAAAACCGTGTCCTGGTCGGATGAGATCCGATTTCACTTGATATGGGCTCATGGAATGGTACAAGGGGGCGCAGACCCCTCGAAGCGATGGACACTGGCTGTCGATAAGGCATTGTGCAAGCTGATGATGGCTCCATAATAGTGTGGGCTGTATTTACATGGTATGGACTAGGCCCTCTGGACCAACTGAACCTATCATTGTCTGGAAATGGATGTGTTCAGCTACTTGGAGACCATTTGCCGCCATTCATGGACTTCATGTTCCCAAAAAAAGATGGAATTTTTGTGAATGACAGTGCACCATTTCACTAGGCCACAGTTATTCACGATTGGTTTGAAGACATTCCGGACAGTTCGGGAGAAGGATTTGGCCACCGAGATGGCCCGGCATGAATCCCATCGAAAGTTTATGAGACATTATCGAGAGGTCAGTTCATGCACAAAATCCTGCACCGGCAACACCTTCGCAGTTATTGATGGCTATAGGCCAGTATGGCTCAATATTTCTTCAGCGACTTGTTGAGTCCATACCACGTCGAGTTGCTGCATTACGCCGGGAAAAAGGAGGTTCGACACGATATCAGAAGTATCCTATGACTTATGTCAGCTCGTTGTGTATAGGTATCGTGTCTCCCTTTCCGGACATAGTAACTGACAGGAAATCACGAATCCATCCACATAACTGAATCGACATTCCATAAGCAAGCAACTTGACTACAAGCAGCTTGTGAGGTACAGTGTCAAAAGCCTTCTGGAAATTTATAAATACAGAACAATTTGAAATCCCTTGTCAACAGCACTCAACACTTCGTGTGAGAGCAGAGCTGTGTTCCACAACATGTATGACAGGAGAAACAACCTCAGACTTCAGGAAAAACTTAATAATTGCTGTTCCAAAGAAGAGCGTTTCTGACAGGTGTGAATAGCGCCGAGCTGTCGGTTTAGTAACTCATGGATGCAAAACATGG
Source organism: Schistocerca piceifrons (assembly GCF_021461385.2). NCBI lineage: Eukaryota > Metazoa > Arthropoda > Insecta > Orthoptera > Acrididae > Schistocerca > Schistocerca piceifrons. The sequence continues at coordinate 206,491,587 of NC_060140.1, read as the reverse complement.
ATATGAATTGTTTATAGAACAATGAAAAGCCTGGTAGAAGCCGCCCTCGAGAAAGATCTGTTCGGATTTCAGGGAACTGTAGGGACACGTGAGACAACAATCAACCTGCGACCTGCTTTAGAACATATACAGAAGAAAGGCAAACCTACATTTACAAAGTTTGTACATTTAGAGATAACTTCTGAAAATATTGACTGGAATTCTGTGAATTTTACAATGTTGCAAGAGAATGTACAGAGAGTGAAAGATTTTTTACAACTTGTCAATTTGTACAGAAACCAGACGGCATGCCGAAGAACATGAAAGGGAAGTGGTAATTGAGATGGCAGTGACATAGGGGATCTATACACGATGCTGTCTGTCCCCAATATTATTCAGTCTGTACAGTGAGCAAGCACTAACGCAAATCTAGGAGAAAATTGGAAATGGAATAATGTTTGAGATTTGCCAATAACACTGTATTTCTGTTAGAGACAGCAATGGACTTGGACGAGCAGTTGAACGGAACTCAAAGTGTCTAGAAAATGGGTTCTGAAATGAACGTAAACAAAGGTAAAGCAAGGATAATGGAATGCAGTCAAATTAAATCAAGTGATGCTAAGGGAATTAGGTTAAGAAATGAGACATGAAGAGTAGTAGATGGGTTTTACTACTTGGGAAGCAAAATAAGTCATGACGGCCAAAGTAGATATAAGATGCAGACGGATTACAGCGAGAAAAGTGTTTCTGAAAAAGAGGAATATGATAATATGATATATGAATTTAAATGTTAGGAAGTCCTTTTGTGGAGGTATTTGTCTAGAGTGTAGCCTTGTCTGGAGGCGAAACGTTGACGATAAGCAATTAAGTCAGGAAGACAACAGAAGCTTTAAATATAGTGCTATAGGAGAAAGCTAAAAATTGATTGGTAAATCGGGTAACTAATGAAGAAGTATTGAAATGAATGGGGAAAAATAGAAATTTTTGCCAAAACTTCGCTAAAGAAATGGTCGGTTGTTGGGTACACATCTTGAGGAATAATCAACTTGATAATGGAGGGAATTGTGTATGAGTGTGGAGGAGGAGAGGGTGTTCGGCAAAAAATTTTAGAGTGCGAACAAGGAAAGAATATATTAAGATGGTTCAAATGTGTGTAGTTTACAGTAGTTACATGGAGATGAAGGGACATGAACAGGATGACTAGCGTGGAGAGGTGCTTCCAATCAAACTGCGAACTAAAGATCACTACAAGAACAACTATTTGGCATTTGGAAGTAATCCATTCATAAGCTCCATACCCATATACAGCCACAATTACGTTTTTACTGGGTGATCAGAAAAAGTCTGGAAAGCTTGCAAGGGTGTTGAAGGATAGATTGTGCTGAGGAATAATTTTTAAGAAAAAAATCTCTACATTGTGCCTTTGCGATTTAAATAGCGTTGATGGTAGCTAATGAAATCGTTGCGCGCGCAATTTCAAGCATTTTGCGCGAAGTAAAATGCGGTACTGCACAGACATATGCGAGTCCGTGAGTTACCATTTGTTCAAATGCCAATTACCTGTAAAAATGTGCCTTTTTCGGAGTTGGTAAAGTTAGGCAAGGAGAGTAAAAGCTTCTTTCTTTGATTTGAGGAAACCAAACGAAGAACAAGTTTGGTGACACTGTCCCTGGCAGGCTACTTGAATCAATCCTAATGAAATGTATCAGACTTTTTTAAAAGTAATTTATCAGCGAAACCTAACCCGCAGCACTCTTAACGAACATTTCAGACTGTTTCTTACCGCTCTGTGTATTTGCTGGTGGTTTAGAGGTAATGCCGTTTCTCGCTTCTCACTCTTCATTCAACAGTTTGCAGTCTCCTCAATACCACTGGTGGAGATTCTTGGAGTCCACAGCTCTCCTGAACCCGTAACCCATCTTCTAGGCGATCGGTATAGTTCCTTTTTTGTCTCTGGAACCCATCTGTATATCGTCTCTCTAGCAGTCTATTATCATCGATTCGTTTTTACCCATACCATATCAATGTCTTCCTTTCGATGGCTTCCGTGGTGTTCCCTTCCACTTCCACAATGTTCTGATTTCTTCATTGTAATATGGTCTAATCTTGAAGAATAATGTCTTTAGTACTTCACTTCCATGAATAGGTATTGATATGTTCTTTCTTATTTCTGAAACTTTTGCCCCTTATATATATTTGATTTCTACCATCGTTTAGTACTGTATATACTGGGTGGTCCATTGATCGTGACCGGACCAAATACCTCATGAAATAAACGTCAAAGGAAAGAACTACAAAGAACGAGACTTGTCTAGCTTGAAGGGGTTAACCAGATGGCTCTATGGTTGGCCCACTAGATGGCGCTGCCGTAGGTCAAACGGATATCAACTTCGTTTTTTTAAATAGGAACCCCCATTTTTATTGCATAATCATGTGGTACATTAAGAAATATGAATGTTTTCGTTGGACCACTTTCTTCGCTTTGTGATAGATGGCGCTGTAATAGTCACAAACATATGGCTCACAATTTTAGACGAACAGTTGGTAACAGTTGGTTTAAATTAAAATACAAAACGTAGGTACGTTTGAACATTTTATCTCGGTTGTTCCAATGTGATACATGAACCTTTGTGAACTTATCATTACTGAGAACGCATGCTGTTACAGCGTGATTACCAATAAAAACCACATTAATCCAATAAATCCTCAAAATGATGTCCGTCAACCTCAATGCATTTGGCAATACCTGTAACGACATTCCTCTCAACAGCGAGTAGTTCGCCTTCTGTAAAGTTCGCACATGCATTGACAATGCGCTGACGCATGTTGTCAGGCGTTGTCGGTGGATCACGATAGCAAATATCATTCAACTTTCCCCACAGAAAGAAATCCTGGGACATCAGATCCGGTGAACGTGCAGGCCAGTCCATCTGTTCTTGAAATAAGCTATTCAATATCGCTTCAACCGCACTCGACCTATGTGACGGACATCCATCATGTTGGAAGTACATCGCCATTCAGTCATGCAGTGAAATATCTTGTAGTAACATCTGTAGAACATGACCTAGGAAATGAGCATACATTGCACCATTTAGAGTGCCATCGATAAAATTGGGGCTAATTACCCTTCCTCCCATAATGCCACACCATACATTAACCCGCCAAGGTCGCTGATGTTCCACTTGTCGCAGCCATCGTGGATTTTCCGTTGCCCAATAGTGTGTATTATGCCGATTTACGTTACCGCTGTTGGTGAATGATACTTCGTCGCTAAATAGAACGCGTGCAAAAAAATCTGTCATCGTCCCGTAATTTCTCTTGTGCCCAGTGGCAGAACTGTACACGACGTTCAAAGTCGTCGCCATGCAATTCCTGGTGCATAGAAATAGGGTACGGGTGCAACCGATGTTGATGTAGCATTCAAACACCGACGTTTTTGAGATTCCCGATTCTCGCGCAATTTGTCTGCTACTGATGTGTGGATTAGCCGTGACAGCAGCTAAAACACCTACTTGGGCATCATCATTTGTTGCAGGTCGTGGTTGACGCTTGACATGTGGCTGAACACTTCCTGTTTTCTTAAATAACGTAACTATCCGGTGAACGGTCCGGACACTTGGATGATGTCGTCCAGGATACCGAGCATCATTCATAGCACACGCCCGTTGGGCATTTTGATCACAATAGCCATACATCAACATGATATCTACCTTTTCCGCAATTAGTAAACTGTCCATTTTAACACAGGTAATGTATCGGGGCAAATACCGTCCGCACTGGCGGAATGTTACGTGATACCACGTACTAATACGTCTAAAATTGTGAGTCATCTGTTTGTGACTATACAGCGCCACCTATCACAAAGCGAAAAATGTGGTCCAACTAAAACACTCATATTTCTTTGCGTATTACACGAATATGTAATAAAAATGGGTGTTCCAATTTAAAAAAACGCAGTTGATATCCGTTTGACCGATGGCAGCGCCATCTAGTGGACCAACCATAGCGCCATCTGGTTTCCCCCTTCAAGCTAGACGAGTTTCGTTCTCTGTAGTTTTTTCGTTTGATGCTTATTTCGTTAGATATTTGGCCCGGTCACTATCAATAGACCACCCTGTATACAGGGTGTTGCCGTAAGAGCGTGCAAAAATTTAACAGGGCGTAGAGGATGCTTCACTGAACAATTTGAGGTAGGGCCCATCTTAAGGAGATAATAGGAATAAAATCACATTACTGTGTACTTTTCTATTTACATTACTTAATTTCAGATACCATCATTGACACAATGAACGTACCATTTGTACTGTATCTTACAAAATGTGCTGAAACTGACCGTCATCAACCTCGACGCAAGCATGATATCGGTGAACAAGATTCTGACGCTCCCTGACACATATCCCTGGTGTGTTTCGAATCACATCACAGGCAGCTACAATTCTGGCAACTAATTCCATCTCCGTACTCGCGGGGGTCTCCACATACGCAAGTGACTTTTGATATCCCCATAGGAAACAATCAAAGGAATTCAGGTCAAGTAATCTCGTAGGCCATGTAATAAGACCTCCCCTTCCAATCCAGCGACCAGGAAATACTGTACCGGTACTGCCCCATCGTATTGTACTGCACATCTCTGAATAGCACTGAGTAATAAATGGGTTTGTCATTGATTCATAGTACGTTCTGTCATGGGACAATGTAAACCCGTTACAACAGTATTACCCTATGGGCAAGTAAAGTAAACAAAACCTGCATCATGACTTCCTAGTAATCAGGCCCGTCCTCACTGTTTCCTTGCTGGAAATAAAGAAGGTACATATAAATAAACATCACAGTACGTGTAAACTTATAAGCATGTTAGTTGTAATTTTATTTACGTTAATTATAATTTCTTATGTTAAACTCTGTGTTGTTGTGTTACATATGCCCCACGTTTCATTCATCTATACTGGCAAATATACACTCAAGGAAACGTCCAAACATCAACAGGCTGTGGCTAGGATTGTTCATGTTTTATTAGCAAGACATTTAAAAAAATCTAATTAATTATTTTACACTATCTTTTGCTTGAAACATTTTACCCTAATCACATGACATCCTTTTGCAGTTAACATCTTATCTACTAAAATATATATTTTTCTCGTTTACGATTTACTTTTGCATTACATAAGTCATTTTTTTAATTAATCGTTTCGTTGCAAACCAGACGAATTGTGTAATCACAAGCAACTAAAGGCAATGTCTGTTCTTTTAAATCTACCACTTCTTATTAACGAATATGTTGTGCACTTGAATTACTATTTCTCAAAGCAATTTATGAAATTCACCACAAAGCACTAATATCACCTGCGTCCGCAAGAAAAGAAATTTATAACGACTACTACATTTTCCAAATTACAAAGTTTACACAGATATTACATTTCGCTTTCTTTCCCGAAAATAAAAACACATTCTTACTAGTGCACTGCCTGGTGTATTTTCATCAGCTTTGACTCTTGTGCCTACATGCCATCCATATCCATAAGTACAATCGTTTATCATTTTCTCGTTGTGTTTCTGAGAGGCTACTCAAAGTTCTGTGCTTTAATAAGCCTCCATTTATTTTGGGTTTTCGCCCGAAACTCAAATGACTAGTCTATTACATTCATGTATTTAAAACTAATTACTATTTACGGCACAAAACACAGAATGATATTTACATAAAATAAACATTATTCATAATCGTGTCGTATGGCATCAGTATTGCTGATTTTAAATGAAAAGGCAGAAGTCTTTCTTACATTAATTATTCATGATTATTTACAGCCAGCATAATAAACATGAACTATTTCTGCTCTGATACATTTTCAGATCTACAACGTTTCGCACTCCCTAACTGTCTTTATCTTAAACTTCATTGGTTTCAGATTAGCATCGTGTCTTTTAATTCATGCCTCAGCATGTTTCCTCATTTTTTCTCGTAACATCTCCTTCATTTGCCCAATGGCTAGGTCTTCTTGTGGTGGAATATCGGTCAGCTCTTCTATTAAACTATGTGATTTAGCACCCAATACAATTTCCTCCATTCTCATTCTAGGCATCATTATCAATCTTAACTAACTTCACACACTCATCTGCATTCTGATGACAAAGCATATTCTTACATACAATTTGTTTTTTTCTTTTTTCGTCAACGTCCTTGAAGTACATCACTTTAAACATGCCCTCTGAATTTTCCTTATTAATTATCCTACCGGAATTATGCAGTAGCCTAGACAATGAGTCTGCAACACTGTTGCCTACACCCCTTACATGACAAATTTCGTAATCGAATTGTTGCATATATAATATTCATCTTCTCAACCTGTCATGCAACACTGTACAACTTTTTTAAAATGTTGAAGCCTTATAGTCAGCATGTACTATAACTTTGTGTCCCCATTAGAAACCTCTGAATTATTTGATTCCCCATACGATAGCTATAGCTTCTTTCTCCGATATTGCATGATTTCCATCATATTTCGTCAAAGTCCTACTAGCCAAAGCTGTGGATCCGCATACCTTATTTTCACCCTTCCCTACGTCTTGGAAAATGTAAACTGCGATACCATAGTCGCATGAATCGGTTCACATATGAAATGGCACCGCCAAATATGGATGATATAAAACTATGTCTCTCGTAAGTTCTTTTCGAACTCTAGTTGGCAATTCTCTATCCAAACAAACGCATTATCTTTCCTCAGTAAATTACTAAAATTTGAATCATTAAAAACTTGCCCCTTTACTTATTTGCGATAGAAATTACAAAGACCAAGAAACGCCTGCAACTGTTTTTTTGTTCTCGGTGTCGTGCAGTTTCTTATCGCCTCAATTTTCCGCGGGTCTTTTATTCCAGAAGTTGTAATAATACGGCCTAAATGCTTCACTTCTTTTTTCCCAAATTTAGACTTTTTATTTTCAATGTCATTCCCCCGAGCCTTAATGCTTGGAAAAACTCATTCAACAATTCACAATGCTGCTCCCACGAGAAGCTCGCTATTAACAAATCGAGAGCGATAGGCCAAAAGCCGGCCATTACATCGAAACTCATCTTGTACCACGTGTTATAGAATTTTTGCAACACCTCGTCTAAACACTCAGGATGATCTGTGTCACGCTTTAAAATCTTGTTAAAATCACATGCATCTATCACGACCCTAACGCTATTATCTTTCTTTCTACCAAAACGATTGAATTATTATGTTGGCTCTTAGATAGTCCTATTATGCCCCATATGGCTCATCTCTTTTTGTATTGCTTCTTTCCTGCCTAATTGTATCTGATAGACTAGTCCAAAAAATGGTTCATGGGGTATCGTTTCAATTGTGTACTCAAAGTCACGTAACCAGCCGGGTTTGTCTGAAAGTACCTCTCCATTAATGATCAAAACGTTGTACAACTCGTCCTTCTGTTCGGGAGATATAATCGAAACACTCTCCAGTATCGTTGCAAATTTGCAGAGTACGTTATTACCTTCTTCGCACAATCAACAGTTCTTCCAACCCATACCCATAATAATTTCAGTACTTAACTTATACACCATTAAAATCATGTTCACATAAAATACCTTTAACACGAAATTTCGGCAAGACTTGCTTCTTCATCAGTTTGGTACAGACAACAGTAGCACTTACACTTTTGTCCCCTAACACGCATCTCAACGATACCTGTTGCTATTTCGATATGCTAACAAAGTGATTGAGACATGACACTAATTTGGCTACCGCTGTCATTTAACACTTGAATTTCTCTTCTGCGCACTTCAATAGGTATCATAATTTGCTCACAACGCTTCTATTCATTACCCTTATCTTCCCACGACAAATCTTGCTCCACTTTTATATCATTCCACAAAACGTTACAGCTTTCAGCTGATTCATCCGGTGGTTTTTTCAGTCTTCCCCCATCTCTTTGTTCCTTTTCGCATAAGACATGTTTCATCAGCGATATATCTAAGTAATCGACAGGTTCACTTTCATTATCACGGTCATTTCAACGTATCACATCTACCTTGACTTCGTACACATTTCAACCATCTGTTTCGCTTACTAATTTCATTCGGCTGTCAGAAACTACATAGTCTCACCGTATATCACAGTCTGCGGCCATCTGATTAAATCTGTCGATTTCGACTGAATCGAGAATGATATCTGCAAAATTCTTATTTACTCGCATTTCACGTGTCCCCTCCTCCTAGCTATATTCATTCAGATCATCGACATTACTCATTATACAAATGTTAACTTCATCTACATCGCACAGCAATCTCCCAGATTGCTCGACCACTTCATCTCACACACTTCATAATAATTGTCACTACTCTTAATTTTCGTCCCACTGAAACTTATTTCCCCACTTCTCTTTCATTCTTCTAACCCACCATTAAGTTTTACTTAATTAGATTGGCGTTATCTTCTCTTTGTCTACTGATTCGACCTTCTTAACAACGACAGCACGCTTCTTCGTGACCGGACATGGTCCATTATCGGCACTATCGTACTACTCGCACCCACTGGACTCGATGTCGCTCCGACAACACCTCTGATTTCATTCGTTACCACATTTGATTTACTTTGTCCAAGAAATTCATTACTCTTGCACTGATATTCATGGACATCATTTCTTATTTGAACCTGCTCGTATTTACACTCTTTACTTTGTTGGTTACTGAGCACTCTATTATTATTGCTACAGTAACATTGTTTTCGACGGCGGAGCGCCGTTCTGCTCCCCTCACATTTGTCCATTCTGATTTCCCTTTTCGCGACCGCCATATCTCACCCTCATACCTCCACCCTCATACCTCTTTCTACGTGTGCACACCTCACCCCGTAATCATTGTTATTGCTACTATTCTGATTGTTGTGGTTAAAGTTGTTCCTATTTTTATCATTGTTGTTGCTGTGGTACCAGTTTTCATTGCCTCGGTACCAAGCATCAGTGTCACCTACGTTTTTCAGAAAAGATAATTTGTCATTTTCGCTCGTTAAGTAGCCTCGGACAGGTCACGGTAATTTTCCGCGCAACCCCTTTAACATGCCCTTTTCTGACTTGTGGCCTTTTACGTGTTCAACTTTCTTAAACACTTCCTCGCAATACGAATTCAAGTTTGTTTCCTTGCCTGGCCGGTATGGAGATGTTTGCATAAATTCCTACACAGCAGATTATCTCCTCAAACTCATTTACAAAGTCTTCTTTAGTCCGGCAACTGTTCGTGGCGTGGATTACCCAGCTACTCGCGTCCCATGTTAATTTTGATCGTGCAATTCTAATTCGGTCCTCTTCAGGTAATGCTGAAGGGATTATCTGCTCCCGCGCGTCCATAAAAATAACGGGATGGATTCCGCCTTTATGATCGAACTTTCCAATTGCGAAATTTACGTTATTAGGATACGCTCCTCCAATTTTAAATGTAGCAGCCAAATTTTTCACATCCTATAGTATTTTTTATTTCTTCTTTGATTTTGTTGGTTCAAAAATGGTTCAAATGGCTCTGAGCACTATGGGACTTAACATCTTAGGTCATCAGTCCCCTAGAACGTAGAACTACTTAACCTAACTAACCTAAGGACATCACACACATCCATGCCCGAGGCAGGATTCGAACTTGCGACCGTAGCAGTCCTGCGGTTCCTGACTGTAGCGCCTAGAACCGCACGGCCACCACGGCCGGCGTTGGTTTCAGATCTCAAACTCTCCACTTCTTAGTTTTTAAATACCCCAGTTTGTGATTCACGCAAACGTCTTACGTCCGAGTTTTACTCTGGACGTCAGTGTTAATAGCAGATGCGGTTTCTAGTAATTTAGTCCCTGTTTTGAATTTCCACGACCTGCCCATTCAAGGTTTTTACAGACCGATGTATTTCACGACGAATTTTTTACTGCTCATCATTTACTATTTTAATTTCCTGGTCTATTTACGTCTTCACACCCACACGAATAGCGTCAAGATCTTCACTTATTTTACTGCTAACTACATCGTACAATTCTCCTATTCGCTTTTCGATTACATCGCTTCTTTAAAGCCTCCATTTTACTGTCAAATACAGAGATATGCAAACAGGCAGGGCCGGCCGGAGTGGCCAAGCGGTTCTAGGCGCTACAGTCTGGAACCGCGCGACCGCTACGGTCGAATCCCGCCTCGAGCACGGATGTGTGTGATGTCCTTAGGTTAGTTAGGTTTAAGTAGTTCTAAGTTCTAGGGGACTGATGACCTCAGCAGTTATGTTCCATAGTGCTCAGAGCCATTTGAACCATTTTTGAAGCCTTGCAACTCGCTATTCAGAAGGGATCTCCACCCCGTCGTACTCCTACGGATTTATGGGCACCTCTGCAGGGAACATGGCGTCATTTCCCTCCAGCACTACTTCAGACAGTAGTCGAGTCCGAGCCACGTCATTTTGCGGCACTTCTGCGTGATCGTGGGGGCGCTACCCGATGTTAGGCAGGTGTACCAGTTTCTTTGGCTCTTTAGTGTATTGTATTCATAGTACTTTCTCTTGCCCAATTAACAATTCTTCCAGTTTGGTACCCTACTACTTGCCGCACGACATGCCGCTGGAAACCGGTATACCTAAGCACTTCTGTGAGCTTCACACGCCAGACTCCACTGCACTGTGGGCGCCCACGGCCAGCAACAATGTTCTCTACTTCAGACATAAGCTTTGACTATTCACAATAGCATATCGCCCTAATTAGACCAGCTTGTTTACTACACGTTATTAGATATTTCTTTTTTAGTTATTGATTTTCATAAGAAAACATTTACAAAATAATGACAAAATGTATTACATAAAAGTTACTACATTACTCAAAATTACAACATTAAGACTGCGAAAAATTCAAACACTGTGTTGTCGTGTTGCAAGGTGGAAATACTTTTATTGAGAAGATATTGTTAAGCTAACGATAACATTTAACCTTTGTATTAAAGACACGTCGACAAGAGCAATACACAGTCTAATCAAATTTATCCGGGTTCCTATATATGTCGTGTGTCCAGCCTTCGCTTTTATGACGACTCGAACCCTGCTGCGGAATGTTTCAGTTAGGTGTGTAAATGTCTCTGAAGAAAAGGTAGCCCATACTGTCTCAAGAACCATAACGGGAGTAGGTGGTGATGCAGGATAATCGGGTGTAGAGCGAAGTCAACATTCTAAGTCATCTCAAAAGTGTTCCATCAGTTTCAGTTTTGGATTATGGTGGCAGCTCAGCCCATTTCAGAAATGTATTCCTCAAAAGCAGTTGTCTCGCGAAAGCTGCTTTATGACAAGCTGTATTGTCATGTTGATAGAAACAGACGTCGTCTCCGAACTGTTCCTATACTGCACGCAGTGCACAATGCCGTAAAATGTGCTGATGTACGTCCAGCTTGGCGTTATCTTAAGCGGAATAAGGGAACCAGACCCTAATGGTCTGGGGTGCCAATTCTTTCGTAGCAGAACCCCTTTGGTAGTTACCCGTCGCACCCTTACAGCACAGCGGTACGTTGACGATATTCCACGCCCCGCCTCGATGCTTTTCATGGCAAGCCATTGTGGGCTTATAGTTCAGCACGATAACGTCCGCCCGCCGCCGCGAGAGTTTAATGCTTGATTCTGTGCTTGCCAATTCTTACCTTAGCCACCAAGTTCTCCCCAGCTGAGAACATTTGGAGCACTATGGGCAAGGCCCTCCAACCAGCTCGTGATTTTGACCATCTAACTCGCCAATTGGACAGAATTTGGCTCGATAGCCCTAAGGGGGACATCCAAGAACCCTGTCGATCAATACCAAGCCGAATAACTGCTTGCATAAGGGCCAGAGGTGGGCCAACGCGTTATTGACTTTCTCAGTTTGTGAAGATTTTTCTCTTGAATAAAACATCCACTTTTTTGACATTGTAATCATTTGTTTGTATGTGCATGTACACCACATCTACCGATTTTCGTCCCATTCGTATAAATTTTTTGTACAAAGATATAACATTTCAGGGCATAAATACCAAACCGAGGTCACACTCTCTTATGAACTCAGTAGTTCGAGTAAACTGCAGTGTCAGACTTTCAGTGTAACATCACTGTTCAGTATTGTACTTTCTCAACATTAATTTCGACATTACACTCGTCTCCGCCAGCAACAAGCCAAGTAGCCCCCATACGACGTTCTGGACACAGAGGTTTGTCGGTAAAAAAAAAAAAACACTCTTCTACCTGAACCGCAAGTTGTGCATTTGAGTAGAGCGACTAGTGGACGTTTCCTCGATCTTGTCGGAGTTGCAGAGTCGGCCCATTCGCGGCTGGAACAGGAGAAGGGGGAAGTGATGTGGTACACAAAGATCGCCCCACCAGTCGCCATTAAGTGGTTTGCGAAAGGGTAAGAAGGGTAATACTCATAAAGATTTCCTGTAAGCGTGACGTCATTTTCACATCACACGCAATACCGACAATTGATGCGGCGCAAGCCATAGTCATTTCGGAATATTTAGCTGTTTTGTATTATAACTTGCAGTATGCCGTTTCAAGGCAACGGCAGATTGAAAATTTATCACTAATACTTCATCATTATCATTAAACGTCAGTTAATAACGCATCAACGATATAAGACTTCAGGAGGTACTACGATAACCAAGACAGGTGACAAAAAACACAGGACCAAGATCTAGTTAATGGATAACATCACGCTTAACACATTCGAGCCGGCCAGAGTGGCCGAGCGGTTCTAGGCGCTACAGTCTGGAACCGCGAGACCGCTACGGTCGCAGGTTCGAATCCTGCCTCGGGCATGGATGTGTGTGACGTCCTTAGGTTAGTTGGGTGTAAGTAGTTCTAAGTTCTAGGGGACTGACGACCTTTAGAAGTTAAGTCCCATAGTGCTCAGAGCCATTTGAACCATTTTTTGAACACATTCGAGGGATGTATGTTCGTACCCTGTTACATAGAAATTCTTTTCCATCCAAGCGTTTTTAGCACATTATGTGACTTTCTTATGAATCTAATATAGTATGTTCCACAATATTCGATGTTATTTACTTTTCCGTCTGATTAGAGAACGAATGATGAAATAAATACACTGAGGTGACAAAGTCATGAAATAGCTATATTCACACATTCAGATAGCGGTAGTATTGCGTACAAAAGATATACGAGGGAAGTCCAGTGGCGGAAATGCCATTTCTACTCAGGTGGTTTATCTGAAAATGTTTCCAATGCGGTTATGGACGTGGGAATTAACAGACTTTGCACGAAAAATGATAGTTCAAACTAGATGCTTGGGACATTCCGTTCAGAAAATTGTTAGTGAATTTGTTATTCAAAGATCCACAGTGTCAAGAGTGAGCCGAGAAAACGACATTTCAGGCATTACCACGGACAACGCAGAGGCCGATGGTTTTCACTTAACGACCGAGAGCAGCGACGTTTGCTTAGAGTAGTCAGTGCTGACAATGTGAGGAATAACCGCAGAAATTAATGTGGGGCCTAAGACGAACGTATCCGTTGGGACAGTGAGGTGAAATTGAGCGTTAGTGGGTTAGGGCATCAGACGGCTGAAGCGAGTGGCTAACAGTTCGACAACGCCTGTAGTACCACTCCTGGCCTCGTCACTATATCGGCTGGAACTTAGACGACTGAAAAACCCTAGCCTGGTCGGATGACTCCCTATTTCAGTTGGTAAGGGTTCGAGTGTGACGCAGATCCCTCGAAGCCATGGACAGTAGATGTCAACACGGTACTGTGCAAGCTAGTAATGGTTCAAATGGCTCTGAGCACTATGGGACTTAACATCTGAGGTCATCAGTCCCGTAGAACTTAGAACTACTTAAACCTAACTAGCCTAAGGACATCACACACATCCATGCCGGAGGCAGGATTCGAACCTGCGACCGTAGCGGTCGCTCGGTTCCAGACTGAAGCGCCTAGAACCGCACGGCCACTCCGGCCGGCATTCTCGCACCAGTGCCTCTCGGAGCTCCTGAAGTGTCCTAGGGGTTTGAAGACGTGCAGCGATACGTCGAACGAGAGCATCCCAGACGTGCTTGATGGGGTTTAGGTCTGGAGAACAGGCAGGCCACTCCATTCGCCTGATATCTCCTCCACGATTGCAGCTCGGTGGGGCCGTGCAATATCATCCATCAGGAGCAATGTGGGACCCATTGCACCCCTGAAATGGCGGACATACTGGTGCAAAGTGACATCCAGGTACACCTGACCTGTTACAGTTCCTCTGTCAAAGACATGCAGGGATGTACATGCACCAATCATAATCCCACCCCACACCATCGAACCACGACCTCCATACAGGTCCCTTTCAAGGACATTAAGGTGTTAGTATCTGGTTTCTGGTTCACGCCAGATGAAAACCCGGCAAGAATCACTGTTCAGACTATACCTGGACACGTCCGTGAACATAACCTGGGACCACTGTTCCAATGACCATCTACTGTATTCTTCACACCAGGCTTTACGGGCTCTCCTGTGACCAGGGATCAGTGGAATAAACCTTGCAGGTCTCCGGGCGAATAAGCCATGTCTGTTCAGTCGTCTGTAGACTGTGTGTCTGGAGACAACTGTTCCATCGGCTGCGGTAAGGTCCCGAGCAAGGCTACATGCAGTACTCCGTGGCCGTCAGGGAGCACTGATCGTGAGATATCGGTCTTCTCGTGCTGTTGAACACTGTGGACGTCCTGTACTGTAGCGCCTGGACACGTTTCCTGTCTGGTGGAATCGTTGCCACAATCTTGAGATCACACTTTGTGGCACACGGAGGGCCCGTGCTACGACCTACATCTACATCCACATCTACATTTATACTCCGCAAGCCACCCAACGGTGTGTGACGGAAGGCACTTTACGTGCCACTGTCATTACCTCCCTTTCCTCTTCCAGTCGCGTATGGTTCACGGCAAGAACGACTGCCGGAAAGTCTCCGTGCGCGCTCGAATGTCTCTAATTTTACATTCGTGATCTCCTCGGGAGGCAAAAGTAGGGGGAAACAATATATTCGATACCTCATCCAGAAACGCACCCTCTCGAAAGCTGGACAGCAAGCTGCACCGCGATGCAAAGCGCCTCTCTTGCAGAGTCTGCCACTTGAGTTTGCTAAACATCTCCGTAACGCTATCACCCTTACCAAATAATCCTGTGACGAAATGCGCCGCTCTTCTTTGAATCTTCTCTATCTCCTCCGTCAACCCGACCTGGTACGGATCCCACACTGATGAGCAATACTCAAGTATAGGTCGAACGAGTGTTTTGTAAGCCACCTCCTTTGTTGATGGACTCTCCCAATGAATCTCAACCTGGTACCCGCCTTACCAACAATTAATTTTATATGATCATTCCACTTCAAATCGTTCCGTATGCATACTTCCAGATAGTTTACAGAAGTAACTGCTACCACTGTTTGTTCCGCTATCATATAATCATACAATAAAGGATCCTTCTTTCTATGTATTCGCAGTACGTTACATTTGTCTATGTTAAGGGTCAGTTGCCACTCCCTGTACCAAGTGCCTATCCGCTGCAGATCTTCCTGTATTTCGCTGCAAGTTTCTAATGCTGCAACTTCTCTGTATACCACAGCATCATCCGCTAAAAGCCGCATGGAACTTCCGACAATATCTACTAGGTCATTTATATCTATTGTGAAAAGCAATGGTCCCATAACACTCCCCCTGTGGCACGCCAGAGGTTACTTTAACGTCTGTAGACGTCTCTACATTGAGAACAACATGCTGTGTTCTGTTTGTTAAAAACTCCTCAATCCAGCCACACAGCCGATCTGATATTCCGTAGACTCTTCCTTTGTTTATCAGGCAACAGTGCCGAACTGTATCGAACGCCTTTCGGAAGTCAAGGAAAATGACATCTACCTGGGAGCCTGTAATATCTGTGTTTGACCAGTCTCCAGTCGCCCTAGCATTCTACCCGTCATAACATCATCAATATGTGTTCTTTGAGCCATTTTCAACACACAGTCACCATTAGTACGTCTGAAAACGTCTGCACACTTACTCGCTGCACTGTACTCTGACATGCGCCAACATACCTCTGCGTATGTGGACTGCTGCCAGCGCCATCGTGCGACGACCGCAGGTCAAATGCACCGCATGGTCGTACCCCGAGGTGATTTAAACCCGCAAACCACCCACCAGAGCGTTGTTTCACCATGTATCAGCATTACCCTAAATTTATGAGCATGAGTGTATTTGCCTTGAGAGGCACCCACATGCATTGCTCATACTGTGGCATCCAACAGTCAGGCCTGCAAGATGAGTGGTCTGCCAAGCGAGTGGATTCATTCTTATTTATCAGGTAACATGAGCTCTAGTACTCACAATTAAGTTACAAATTATTCTCCTGTTTGAATATTACGCAACGGAAACGGATAACGCACATCTGACTATTAGTAATTTACACAACTCTGAATGTTCACTATGCACTGGCAATACCACATTTTCTTTCTTACCCAACGGCTTTGATCAACACGTGCCCATCGCACTGAATATGAATGGCGCACACATTATAAATTCTGGGTGTCATGACAACATACTATTCGAAGGAAAAAGCCACCAATCTTTTTCTTTTCACTATCTTTTTTATTCCGATAAATTCTATAACCTAAACACACCATTACATTTTCTACAACAGTTACACTGAGAAACTCCGCCCAGTGGGCATGACTTTACATTGGTGATTATCTTATGGTCTCGTAATTATCTATCACTACAGTGCACTTTCTGGATAGGATGGTGGATCTTTTTCTATATCTCACACTTCGACTCTCACACCCATCATCGAAAAAATTTGCTCCAGACCGAGCGGGACAAAAAGGAACATGCATAACCCACTGCCTCTGAACCTATCTTGCTACTCTCTAATGCAAACCACACATAATTAAATTACGTGAAATACATCACACTGGCAACATAGAATACAATCACAAAGAATAGTCACAATGTTAGAATCCCATCACTTTCAGCTTTCCCACTTCAATTAGTATTCATCCCAGTTCCACACGACACTGCCCCACTTCGTAACTTTTCTTTCCTTACTACGAACTCTGGAGGATATATGCACGTCTTCCTGTGCAATGCAAGCCAAGTGGCGTTGCTGGATAGACGGCTGACTCACCTTGCTTCTCTCTCAGAATATTAGAGTTTGAATCTAGCGTCACACGGAAACATAACACGCAAAGTAATATTAAGATCATATTCTTCACACACGCGAGTCCTCAACTGATACCTTGAACGAGTACTTCTCTTTATCCTTTGTCTCATACACAGATTGAGGCTCACACAGTACTCACCACGTGGACGTGCTCGTCTCTAATTTCAAGTCCTGCACACGCCATTTCTTAAATATTTCCAACTTATAGTACACACGCCAGTAATTCAGCTTAACTTTAGCACTCGGAAGTATTTCGGCTTAGTACTAGCACTCGCAAGTATTTCAACTTATTGCTACACGTGGTTTCATTGTGACCGTTGGTCACTTCCGAAGATTACTACGGTCCCCTTCATATTACCTGCCTGTCATTTAATTCTCCCACCAAAAGTACCTGAAATAGAGAAATAATTATTCCAAACCACTCTTAAGTATTTCACATGCATACCATTCTCTCCACTCTTTTGTCTTTATGGAGCACACCTAAGACAGGTCTTACCAACACAAGGTCCTGCACCAGAGTACTGAAACATGGCCGTTCTTCAGGTCATCTCGCACCTCCGCCGAGGTGGGGGAGCGCCATGCTACCGTATTGGCCAGTCACATTTCAGGCGCTCAAAGCTCAGGTAAGTTTCATCTCTTTGGTTCCACCAAAGGTGACCAAAGGATCGTCTCAAAGATGATCATATATTGCCTATTCACTATCTGCGGTTAGCAGACGACCATACATTCATTCATTTCGCCGATCTCACCAAATTGGATATAAGGATTCATTTTGTGGGAGTGCACATGTGATCAATTCAATAAATAAATTGTCCTTCTTTCCTACACTGGTATCCGGCTTCGGTGTATTAAGTGAAATTGAGTTATTATTACAAAAAATATGTTATGACAAGAATAATGAAGAATGTTGTACCTATTTTCAATGTCGCCCCTTTCAGTTGGGGCGTGGTTTGCAACTTGATCCTTCTAAATTCTTTTCCTAACATTCGCGCTTTTATTAGGTTCTGACACTTTTCTTAGTTTAATATAAGTATATACAATAATATCTGATGTTATGTAAATATAAGTTCACCTTCTTTTTGAGGGGTGACTTTGTTCGATTGGTTATCTACAGGACAGCTTGCGCTACTTGTATAAAGATATTTTGCTCCTTTTTCTTTTACGCTTCGTAATTCACATGTTGCAAAGATTCTGCAACTAGGTAGGAACAGTGATCAAGTAAGACTGACCTTGGGGTTTTATTAAAAGGTGGGAATGATGAAATAATGTTTATCTTATGCGGAGAAGTATTCCAAATTTGTACCGCACTTTTGCAAGCCTCTGTCCTTATTGACTGGACAAGGTACTTTCCTTTTCGTGGACGATGGAGGAAATGTGCGTTTTAATAGAGCCAACATGGGAATTTTACGTGCGCCCGTTGAGTAAACTGTGTGATTTACGAACTAGAAATATCCCTCAACTGCCGATGGAGTGCGTTGCGATCGCGTGTACCACGTTGGGGCCCACGAACCGTATGCACCAGTCGCATCGTTCCTGAGCGTTCAGCAGCACGTTGAACTTGGCAAGCTCAACGTTAACGTTCGACAGCACGGTCCGTGTGCCGACGGCTTAAGGTCCCGAGCAAAGCTACCTGCAGTACTCCGTGGCCGTCTGTGGGCACTGATCGTGAGATATCGGTCTTCTCGTGGTGTTGTACACTGTGGAGTCCTGTACTGTAGTGCCTGGACACGTTTCCTGTCATCTAGAATCGTTGCCATAATCTTGAGGTGACACTTTGTGGCACATGGAGGGCCCGTGCTACGACCTGCCGTGTTTGACCAGCCTCCAGTCGCCCTAGCATTCTACCCCTCATAACGTCATCAATATGTGTTCTCTGAGCCATTTTCAAAACACAGTCACCATTAGCACATTTGAAAACTTATGCACACTTACTCGCTGCACCGTACTCTGACACGCACCCACATACCTCTGCGTATGTGGACTGCTGCCAGCGCCACCGTGCGACGATCGCAGGTCAAATGCACCGCATGGTCATATCCCGAGGTGATTTACACCCTCAAACCGCCCACCACAGCGTTGTTTCACGATGTATCAGCATTATCCTTAATTTATGAGCATGAGTGTATTTGCCTGTTTATTTCCGATTATGCAGCGATTTCCGAGTGTGTTATTACGGTATATTCATAATTTTTACTTATGGACCGTCTGACAGCAACTGAATAAAACACAATTTTAGTGTCATATGCGTTTCGCTTTTATTTTCTGCAAGGCATCATCAATAGCATGGAATATGTACATATGTTTGCTATTTTATTTACATTTTGGTCACTCTGCCTAAAGGTTATAAACAGGTCTGTTGGTTGGTATTTCCTATTAAGTAGTAATGGCCATTCCCTGCACCATGCGTCAATTCGCTGCAGAGCCTCCTGCATTTCAGTACAATTTTCCATTGTTACACCCTCTCGATACACCACAGCATCATCCGCAAAAAGCCTCAGTGAACTTCCGATGTCATCCACAAGGTCATTTATGTATATTGTGAATAGCAACGGTCCTACGACACTCCCCTGCGGCACACCTGAAATCGCTCTTACTTCGGAAGACTTCTGTCCATTGAGAATGACATGCAATGATCCTTCCGCAGGCCGTGTGGCGGCGCTCGGTCTGCAATCACTGATAGTGGCGACACGTATACTTACGGACGGCGGCCGATTTAAAGGCTACCATCTAGCAAGTGTGGTGTCTGCTCGGCCACCATTGACCAGACGTTTTCAGTTGGTAAGAGATCTGAAAAATGTGCTGGCCATGGCAGCAGTCGAACATTTTGTGTATCCAGAGCGGTCCGTACAGGACCTGCAACATGCGGTCGTGCATTATCCTGCTGAAATGTAGGGTTTCGCAGGGATCGATGAGGTGACAGAGACGTGTAACCAATGGCACCCCATACCATCACGCCGGGTGATACGCCAGTATGGCGATGACGAATACACGCTTCCAATGTACGTTCACCGCAATGTCGCCAAACACGGATGCGAACATCATGATGCTATAAGCAGAACCTGGATTCATCAGAAAAAATGACGTTTTGCCATTCGTGCACCCAGGTTCGTCGTTGAGTACACCATCGCAGGCGCTCCTGTATGTCATGCAGCGTCAAGGGTAACCGTAGCCATGGTCTCCGAGTTGATAGTCCATGCTGCTGCAAACGTCGTCGAACTGTTTGTGCAGATGGTTGTTTTCTTGCAAACGTCCCCATCTGTTGACTCAGCAATCGAGACGTGGCTGCACGATCCGTTACAACCATGCCTGTCATCTCGACTGGTAGTGATACGAGGCCGTTGGGATCCAGCACGGCGTTGAGTATTACCCTCTTGAACCCACCGATTCCATATTCTGCTAACAGTGATTGGATCTCGACCAAAGCGAGCAGCAATGTCGCGATACGATAAACCGCAATCGCGATAGGCTACAATCCGACCTTTATCAAAGTCGGAAACGTGATGGTACGCATTTCTTCTCCTTTCACGAGGCATCACAACAACGTTTGAGCAGGCAACGCGGGTCAACTGCTGTTTGTGTATGAGAAATCGGTTGGAAACTTTCCTCATGTCAGTACGTTGTAGGTGTCGCCACCAGCGCCAACCTTGTGTGAATGCTCTGAAAAGCTAATCATTTGCATATCGCAGCATGTTCCTGTCGGTTAAATTTCGCGTCTGTAGCACGTCATCTTCGTGGTGTAGCAAATTTAATGGCCAGTAGTGTAACTTCCTGATGTCCAATTCAATTCTTTTAACTACATATTGTTAAAAAAAACTCTGAGCATCGTTTGAAGCTGAAAAACAAAATAATCGATCTTGTGAAACGCATTCCAAAATTAATGACCTTAGGAAAACTGCCAGGAAAACTGAGGTTGTTTACGCTTTCCCACGACAGTATTCTGTAGCCTGCGAAAGTCATGCAAAAAATGGTTCAAATGGCTCTAAGCACTATGGGACTTAACTGTTGAGGTCATCAGTCCCCTAGAACTTAGAACTACTTAAACTAACTAACCTAAGGACATCACACACATCCATGCCCGAGGCAGGATTCGAACTTGCGACCGTAGTTGTCGCGCGGTTTCAGGCTGTAGCGCCTAGAGCCGCTCGGCCACTCTGGCCGGCGAATGTCATACAAATCTACTTAGAGGTGATCTGTTTTAGTTACGTAGTGCATTACGGACGGTGACGCATACTGTTCCGTCACCCAAATTTGTTGTTATTGTCAGGAGCGAGCATTAATCCAAGGAACAGAACATGTGCTCTGACTTCGCGCTCTCATTCACTACGAGCACGATATAATTGTCACAAAGAGTCACTATGCGACCGCTTTCTGCCCTGGACAGCAGCCGGTAATTAATGAGGAGCATTACTGTAAGTAGTTGTCCTGTCGTTCCGATCGGAGAGCCAGTTCCAGATCGTGTGGCGCGGAGAAGAAGACTGTTTCTCTGGGCGGCCGGCGCATCTGGGAGTTGCGCGGAGGCAGCCGCCGATGCGTGACGCTTCGGCGTCGTCAGGGCCGAGCAGGGGGGCTAATTCTTTGATGTGGCTGGCGCGCCAGTAAATATAGCGCGCCGGCTAAAGGGCGTCCATTATGGCGGCCGGAAGCCGGGCCCGCACAGAGCGGCGCTGTGCGCGACGCTAATTGTGCCGAAAATGCCGCGGCGAGCGCCAAAGGCGGCGCAGGTGGAGAACAGGCGGGCCGCTGTGGGCGCGCCCCGCCCGTGACCGGGCGGCCGCGCCGCCATCAATCTGGTCCAGTTAGCCGTGCAGGGGCGCGGCAGCCGCGGCCGCCAGCCACTTTGTAGGCGCGCGATACAGCCGAATTACTGCCGGAACATCTGCATCTACATCTGTACTTCGCAACGGGTAGAGTTCATCTCACAACACTTGCTGCAAACGTGACGTCATATGTCGTCGCATGAAATATCGACAGCCACAGAAACTGATACCGAGTTGTTTTACAAGCAAGAATATGAATGTTTTTGCTACTTGTGGCCGGAGGTGGTTGTTCTGGGTACCGATTTCTCAGGATCTATGCACCCAAAATGCGTGAAAATGTAATCACGTGTCAGTTCTATTATAATATATTTGTCCAATGAATACCCGTTTATCATGTGCATTTCTTCTTGGTGTAGCAATTTTAATGGCCAGTAGTGTATCTGAAAACCAACGTAAAGATCTCTCGGTGTCGGCCTCACTCATATTTCCGCTGCTTTCACATGTCAAATGTTGTCATTTAGACTCCAATTCTAGAACGATGCACTACACAGCTTTTTGTCGAATTGGCAGCCATGTTAGAGGACAAGCTTTGCGATTATCTTATGTTTTCAATGTATTGGGCTTCATTGTTTTGTTTGTAAGCATTTCTGCAGTTTCAGTATCTGCTATTTTGTCATTCTAGAAACTTATTACGCTTCCAAAAAAAGTATTTTCGTGCTGGTCTGAAGATCTAAGTGTGCTAGCAGTACATTCTGCTTTCAGTATGAAGCAGTCACTGGTGGTAGTTGATCCCATGAGAGTGGCCAAAGCTGAAAAGTTGGTTCTTGAGGCAGTTAATCAGGCTAGAATAACAAGCAGAAACCAGCAAAGGAAGAGAAAAGACGAGGAACATACAAACCAAGAAAACATGCAGCCGCAATATATTAGGAACAGCAGACATGATCAGTAGATAAAATATAACTTTAAATTGAATTTCCTAAAAATTAAATTTTTCGACATGTTTATTTTTCGCACAAAAAATCTATTTGAGGTAGAGGTTTCGAATTTTTCGGGATGTTTCAGGACATTGTTTGGAGTAAAGTAGACTATAGACACTAATGTACTACGAACAGAAAGAAAAATACACACTGATAAGTTACAGAAATGTGACATTAATTCTGATTATCAGATAGAAATGTTTCTAGAATAAAAACTTATGACCAAAATGATAAGATTGTCGTCTACTTCTTAGATGGACATAATGTAACTGTGTATGTAAAATTTCAAGCATCTAAGTAAGATAGGTACACAATATATAGATTTCAATTAGTGACTGGGAAACAAACATGTAATTTACTTATCTTCACAAAAAATTGTTACAAACTCGGTATGAGAACTTATGTGATTAAGTTTATATCAAAATGTTCAACAAGAAACACTATTACCGTCCTACTAAGATTTAACATTATTCTGTTAGAGTTACGTAAACTTTATGAAAATTATTAGTAGTTTTTCCAACCGTTCACAGACAAGTTTATTAAGATCGTAGCCACATTTCCTGTATGCTAGGTGTGTTGCATACCTACCATGTGTTACCACATTTCGACTGCTTTGTTTCCATATCTGATTAGTGCCTTACTAGATTTCCCTAGAAACCGAAATCGGTGAACCGTCTAGAAACTGAGTGTGGATATATGAAATGATGCATAACATACAGAAAATTTTTGTTCTACATAGTTATCCTCCTGTTTGTTACTAAAAAATAAACAGCACTTGCAGCAGAATTGAAATTGTAATTGCTTAATTCAGGTTTTATTCGAAAATTGTTGATATGTGGCGTGAAACAGAGGAATGTTGTAATAAGATTTTTTTTAAATCAGATTTATCGTAGAGCATTACAATTTGCAATTTCCTCAAAAAAGATAAAATTTAAAAAATGCAGAACAAAAACATATCAAACATTTCTTCAATGCTTCGTTGAGCTTATACAAATTTCTTTCTGTTATTCCTAAACAACTTTCACACTTACCAATTATAACAGGAAACTCTTGCCTTTGATCATGATGAAGAATGTTCTATTGAACATAAAATAACAACAACAACTATACATAATTTTTTTGCTTTTTTAGGCATGAAAACTGTACTTGCATCAAAAGTGATTGTTTTTATCATATAAAAGCGCAGAACTTATAAAATCCAATGTAATTTTTGTAAGGATATAAAATACACAATGGAATAACAGTGAATGATGTGCTCTTTTAATTATGTGTAAAACAAATAAAACACTGTTCCTCTTATACATTTTTTTATATATATCTTTTTCTCTGATCTTATCACTTACTACGTTATCTATGTACTGTACCAAAACTACGAAACTCTAGTTTTGTAGAGCGCAACTCTACACATAATCTACAACAATTCAAAATGCCATAAGGACCGACTTTAACAGCCCATAAGCAAAGATTAAGTTACGATCAAACATGCGTCGAGAGAGGAAGGGAAGTTAGACTGCCTTCACGCAAGTTATTTCTGTGGTTCCATACCTCAGCCCATAAAAACGGAACCCTTATATAAACACTTGGTTTCCTGTCTGTGTTACTGTCTTTACGACTGTTAAGAACACTTTTTCTCAGCTACGGGTAAAAGTATCAAGTTGATATTTATTTATGGTCTGTGGTGCTGAAAAAAAAATTAAGCTTCTAAGTCAGTGCAACCAAAAGATACGGCTATTTTTGTCACATGTTTTGATACTCGCAAACTCCCTTGCCGAAACCCTATAGTGTACTTCCCATTGACCTATAATTTTGAAATTTGGCAAGAAGCAAGATTGCGCAGTGAAAATAAAGGAAAAAATTCGAAAACTGTTAATTTATAATCTCAAGGAAACACCTTTTTTCATTTGTTATCCGACTGTCTGTCTGTCCGCGTTTTAGACCGCCCTACTCAGGAAGGTGTCGACGTATCACAGAGGTATTTATATCATGCCAAGGTGTGCAGTCACGTGGCGGCGAAAAACATTTACGCTTCTAAGTCAGTGCCATTTATGTTACATAATTTGATATTCGCATATTCACTCATCAAAAGCTACAGAGTACTTTCTGTTGACCTAGAACCATGAAATTTGCCCATAAGCTACCTTTGATCAGAGTAAGAGAAAAATTCGAAAACTATTAATTTATAATTATACCACATGAAAAATATTTTTTCATGCTGTCCATCTGTCTGTTTGTTCATGTGTAAAGACCCCTTTTCCTCAGGAAGGCGCAGACATATCGAGTTCAAATTTATATCACATTTAAGTGTATGGCCCGTGAAACAATTTAAGCTTCTAAGTCAGTGCAATCGAAGGATATGGTCATTCACGTCTCATATATCGATATCTTGCCATTATCGATATCATCAACAGACAAAAACCATCTAAATTCACGATTCGCGGGGTTTATGAGCTGTCTCCATATATAATTTTGTACAGAACCCTCGCTCAGTGAGTCCTCCTCGAATCTACCTGTTTTTTTTTAAATTGTTTTATTAGGATTGATTGTCACAATCATACATATCAGTATATTTAAAATGCTCTTTTTTACTCATATAATCATAGCACGACATATTAAGTCACACATCACATACCATCTAAATTGGCCATTAAGTATTTGAAAAACGTTAACTGGGTTCATGACAACTTGTACAAAAATGATAACGTATAAAAATTCTTGGAACATCCAATACCTAGTACTAACAAAAAATTAAAGGGCCCATCTTATTGCAAGAACACAATTTCTTTTCATTCCCCCAAACATGTTTCAGCTTAGTTGTAGTACCTTCGTCAGACTTTGTGGCATAAACTTAATATAACTGCTGGTTCTGTTACTGACCATACAACATGCATTTAAGGGTGCTGTAATGACGATTGGCCAATAGCATCACCATACTAGCGCAATTCAGCTTAAATTGTTGCTCACCGTCACAAAAGCTGAAAAAATATTTAAAAGGCAATATTAGGAAAAGGAGTCATGATAATATTCAACAAAAACAACGTCTCTCTCAAGAGTGCATTATTAATCTAAATAACACAAAACTAGAATTTCACCGCCTTCTATTGACCGCTGTGAGAGGAAGCACGCAGAAAAGAGGATGATAAAGGCACCTGCATCTTATTCTTCAGTCAACTGTTTTTAAACAATGTCGTAAAGATTATCCAGAGTTTACATGCTTTACAACTTTTTATAATATTATTTGTGCGTTTATGAGGCGGTGTAGGATTTTACGAGGGCTGTCCAGAAAGTAGGGAACGTTTTGGTATTAAAAAAACTAAGTACTAGAAATACATTTTATTATATACATCTGAAAGAGCGACTGACTTACTACTTTTGCACATAGTCACCAAACACATTGAGGCGTTTATCATAGCAGTGGACGAGCTTTGAAAGAGCCTCATCGTAAAATTCTGCCGCCTGAGACTTCAGCCAGTGTGTCACGCCCGCCTAGAGTTCCACGTCGTCATCAAAGCGCTGCGTTGCAAGCCAGTCCTTCATCTTGGGAAACAAGTGGTAGTCGCTTGGTGCAAGATCGGGGCTGTAGGGCGGATGAGAGAAAATTTCCCATGTGAATGAATTAAGGAGTTCTTTACTGCGGTTTACCGTGTGAGATTGGCCATTGTCTTGCAAAAACAAAATTTTGGACGTCAGCTTTCATAGACATTTGTTTTCAACTGCTGTTCTAAGGCTGTGCAAAGTTTGACAGTACCGTTCAGAATTTACGGTTGCTCCACGTTCGAGAAAATCAATAAGAAGCACACCTTGACTATCCCAAAACACTGTCACCATCAACTTCCTTACTGACAAGGTTTGCAAACATTTTCTTGGTTTTTGGGGGAACCTTGTGTGCCCCCACTCCATGGACTGTAATTTTGTCTCGCAGTTGATGTGTTTCACCCAAGTCTCGTTACCGGTTACGAAATGATCACCATGTTTGTGATAGGCCTCCAGAAATATCAACGTGGCCCCCATTTGCTGTTCTTTATGGTGCTCTGTAAGCGTTTTGGGCACCCATCGTGCACAAAATTTGTGGTACCCTAGCTTTTGAGTGACAATTTCGAACAAAAACGTCCGTCAAACTTGTGGAAAAGAAAGCGAAACTCCGTTATTGTGGAGCGATTGTTTTCACGAATCGTTTCATCAACTTTAGCGACAAGATCGTCAGTCACAACGCTTGGGCGTCCACTCTTCTCTTCATCATGAACGTTAGTACGGCCATTTTTAAACCGAATGCGGTATTTCCGGACGGAACATTCACTCATTACGTTGTTTCCGTACACTTCGCACAGTTCACCATAAATTTCTATAGCTTTTAGGTTTTTTCCCAACAAAAAGAGTATCGCAGACCGCACCTCACAACTGGCGAGATTTTCAATTGCAGTGCACATTTCAAATTCGATTATCGATAAAACCAGACGCGCAGAGACTTTCCAGCTGTC
This sequence comes from Schistocerca piceifrons, assembly GCF_021461385.2. Lineage (NCBI taxonomy): Eukaryota > Metazoa > Arthropoda > Insecta > Orthoptera > Acrididae > Schistocerca > Schistocerca piceifrons. Next base: position 206,464,237 of record NC_060140.1, on the reverse strand, counting down.
ACGGGTGGATGCTGACTGAGCTGCCGAGTACGCACGTACAAAAATATACGCGATCGGCGCGCGCCTAGCGGCGTCAGACGGAAACGTTCCCTACTTTCTGGTTCAAATGGCTCTGAGCACTGTGGGACTTAACATCTGAGGTCATCTGTCCCCTAGAACTTAGAACTACTTAGACCTAACTAACCTAAGGACATACACACACATCCATGCCTGAGGCAGGATTCGAAGCTACTCTCTCATTAGCCCTCGTACATTCATATGGAATCATTTAGCTGCTCCTACCGATCGGTTTATGCAACCCACAACACGTTCAAATACCAAGCATGAAATTTTAATATTCTGCCACTCGCTGAGCGCAAACTATTATGCTACAGAATTTTTTCTGTAGGACTATTAATTTCTTCACATTGAGTCAGAGTACATGAAAACCTAGCGTGTGGTATTTGAAATCATTGTGGGTTGCATAAAACCCATGGTTAAGGGCATTTGAAGCACCCTCTACATTGTTCAATTGTAACTCGTCAATTCTTTTTCTACAAGCATGAGAACTATGCTTAAGACCATTATGATAATATCATTTACATAAACAATTAATTTGTAATGCCGGCCGGTGTGGCCGTGCGGTTAAAGGCGCTTCAGCCCGCATCTCGTGGTCGTGCGGTAGCGTTCTCGCTTCCCACGCCCGGGTTCGATTCCCGGCGGGGTCAGGAATTTTCTCTGCCTGGGTGTTGTGTGCTGTCCTTAGGTTAGTTAGGTTTAAGTAGTTCTAAGTTCTAGGGGACTTATGACCACAGCAGTTGAGTCCCATAGTGCTCAGAGCCCTTTGAACCATTTTTGAAAGGCGCTTCAGTCTGGACCGCGTGACCGCTACGGTCGCAGGTTCGAATCCTGCCTCGGGCATGGATGTGTGTGATGTCATTAGGTTAGTTAGGTTTAATTAGTTCTAAGTTCTAGGCGACTGATGACCTCAGAAGTTAAGTCGCATAGTGCTCAGAGCCATTTGAACCATTTTTTTGAATTTGTAATCTAATGTTTCTTTTAAAGTCTTCTCTCCCTGCTTTGGAGGAGCTAGGCTTATTATCCTCAACGATGGCCCATATCTATGGCAGGTCAAGGTGCTACCGATCGCAGCTGACAATCGCCACCAGGGGCGCGCGAGGAATGTCACGCGGGGCGAGCCGCTCGCTTCATCGGATGAAGACATGAATGATGGATGGATGGAGAGGGTTGTATGGGCGCACGACGGCAAGGTCTTCAGCGCCCGCTCAGTAACAGATTGAGACGGGTGTCAAGAAAAGTCTCAGAGCAGTGAGATAAAACAGAACGTAAAACACAGATAACAAGCTTGGAAAAACATGGGCCTACCCACACCGAAGCGTGGGACGAAGCATGCCGCCAGCAGTAAAACATAGACAACACAGGAAGAAAGTGGTAGAGGGAGCTAAAACAATATAGCAGATGGAACAGGCTGGCTGACCGCAAGGAAAAAAGGGAGGAGACAGCCACTTTGCAATACACTAAAACCTTCAGCCTAAAAGTTTAGGCCAGAGTCCAGATACATCACAAAACTTTAAAACCTTAGACACACACGTCTCATTATTAGCTAAACCACAGGGCACATCCCCATCAACTTGTGCTTCTGCCCTTGCATTGTTGTTGTTGTGGTCTTCAGTCCTGAGACTGGTTTGATGCAGCTCTCCATGCTACTCTATCCTGTGCAAGCTTCTTCATCTCTCAGTACCTACTGCAGCCTACATCCTTCTGAATCTGCTTAGTGTATTCATCTCTTGGTCTCCCTCTACGATTTTTACCCTCCGCGCTGCCCTCCAATACTAAATTGGTGATCCCTCGATGTCTCAGAACATGTCCTACCAACCGATCCCTTCTTCTAGTCAAGTTGTGCCACAATCTCCTCTTCTCCTCAATTCTATTCAATACCTCCTCATTAGTTATGTGATCTACCCATCTAATCTTCAGCATTCTTCTGTAGTACCACATTTCGAAAGCTTCTATTCTCTTCTTGTCTAAACTATTTATCGTCCACGTTTCACTTCCATACATGGCTACACTCCATACAAATACTTTCAGAAACGACTTCCTGACATTTAAATCTATACTCGACGTTAACAAATTTTTCTTCTTCAGAAACGCTTTCCTTGCCATTGCCAGTCTACATTTTATATCCTCTCTACTTCGACCATCGTCAGTTATTTTGCTCCCCAAATAGCAAAACTCCTTTACTACTTTAAGTGTCTCATTTCCTAATCTAATTCCCTCAGCATCACCTGACTTAATTCGACTTCATTCCATTATCCTAGTTTTGCTTTTATTGATGTCCATCTTATATCCTCCTTTTAAGACACTGTTCATTCCGTTCAACTGCTCTTCCAAGTCCTTTGCTTTCTTCTCCATAGATTTTAATACCTACTCCGAATTTTTCTTTTGTTTCCTTTATTGCTTGCTCAATATACAAATTGAATAACATCGGGGAGAGGCTACAACCCTGTCTCACTCCCTTCACAACCACTGCTTCCCTTATAATTGCCATCTGGTTTCTGTACAAATTGTAAATAGCCTTTCGCTCCCTGTATTTTACCCCTGCCACCTTGAGAATTTGAAAGAGAGTATTACAATCAACATTGTCAAAAGCTTTCTCTAAGTCAACAAATGCTAGAAACGTAGGTTTGCCTTTCCTTAATCGATTTTCTAAACTAAGTCGTAGGGTCAGTATTGCCTCAAGTGTTCCAACATTTCTACGGAATCCAAGCTGATCTTCCCCGAGGTCCGCTTCTATCAGTTTTTCCATTCGTCTGTAAAGAATTCGCGTTAGTATTTTGCAGCTGTGACTTATTAAACTGATATTCGGTAATTTTCGCATCTGTCAACACCTGCTTTCTTTGGGATTGGAATTATTATATTCTTCTTGAAGTCTGAGGGTATTTCGCCTGACTCATACATCTTGCTCACCAGATGGTAGAGTTTTGTTAGGAGTGGCTCTCCCAAGGCTGTCAGTAGTTCTAGTGGAATGTTGTCTACTCCGGGGGCCTTGTTTCGACTCAGGTCTTTCAGTGCTCTGCCAAACTCTTCATGCAGTATCGTATCTCCCATTTCATCTTCATCTACATCCTCTTCCATTTCCATGATATTGTCCGCAAGTACGTCGCCCTTGTATAGACCCTCTACATACTCCTTCCACCATTCTCCTTTCCCTTCTTTGCTTAGAACTGGGTTTCCATCAAAGCTCTTGATATTCATGCAAGTGGTTCTCTTTTCTCCAAAGGTATCTTTAAATTTCCTGTAAGCAGTATCTATCTTACCCCTAGTGAGACAAGCCTCTACATCCTTACATTTGTCCTCTAGCCATCCCTGCTTAGCCATTTTGCACTTCCTGTCGATCTCATTTTTGAGACGTTTGTATTCCTTTTTGCCTGATTCATTTACTGCATTTTTATATTTTCTCCTTTCATCAATTAAATTCAATTTTTCTTCTGTTACCCAAGGGTTTCTACTTGCCCTCGTCTTTTTACCTATTTGATCCTCTGCTGCCTTCGCTATTTCATCCCTCAAAGCTACCCATTCTTCTTCTACTGTATTTCTTTCCCCCATTCCTGTCAATTGTTCCATTATGCTCTCCCTGAAACTCTGTACAACCTCTGGTTCTTTCAGTTTACCCAGGTCCCATCTCCTTAAATTCCCACCTGTTTGCAGTTTCTTCAGTTTTAATCTACAGTTCATAACCAATAGATTGCATCACGGTATAAAATGCAGTCTGTTAAAATGAGGCGGACAGAGATGTGCACACCACAAGCATCACAAAACGGGGGATCCTCCCACCTTAATAGAAAGCTATGTGTGAGAGGACAGTGCCCAATCCGAAGACGCGTGAGGGTCACTTCTTCCCGCCTGAGCAACCCGCAGTTCTGCACAAGCTGACCTTGGGAATAAATCCCATAACAATCTGAACGTAATCTTCTAAAATGAGCAGAGGGAACTACTGACGCCTTTGATGTGTCGAATCTTGTTGTGTGTTGGGAGAGTGTTACCAGTTTCGGCGAAGTCTTGCTGCAGACAACTTCAGTGGTACAAAGCAGTGAAAAAGAACTACTAATCTTGGACCGACTCGGATGAAACAATATAGAGGCAAGCAAGTCACACTGAAGCTCTCTCCACGGCCGAGTTGTTGACTTCACCAACCGCAGTTTATTGGCCGTCACCGCCAGCCATTCTTCCTCCCACAACTCCATGCACTTCTTGTGAAGTGCAGAAAAGACGGCCTGCAAGGGTGTATGATACTGGACCACATCCTGCTCTCTGCAGGATCTCTTGGCAGCCCGGTCGGCCTATTCATTGCCCCATATTCCTACATGACCAGGCACCCAGCAGAAGGACACCTCCTTTCCCCGCCGTTGGAGCAAGTACAGTTGGTCATATATCAGCTGGACCATCTCCTCAGTTGGGTACAGATTCTGAAATGATTGTAAGGCACTAAGAGAATCGGAGCAGAGGAAAGGTAGACGTTATTCCATCTAGTACAATCCGTGGATGACCAACTGTCCATAAAGACGTACTGCTTATTGAATTTAGACCCTGCATTGTGCTGAACTTTCTTGTTCACGTTACTGGTTTTTCATTGGGTGTTCTGCACTTGACAAACATGTCTTTGTTCGCGGATTACACATTCATGTCTGTAGTAGACAAAAAACTAGGCGCTGTCAGAATTAGACTTCTATTACAGCAAAGTAATTCGACAATAATCGCAAAATTGTGATCTCGGCCGTCACCAGGAGCATTTCTTATGCTATGTCTCATGCTCCTCAACTGCAGGAGTTGGGCATCCGTCGCTTGTTTCCCAGCAATTGGCATGTAACTGATAGTTGCCAGCAAGAAATCTTGCGACACCGTCATGTAGTAACTTGATACACACCTATATTTTAGTTTAATTTTCGACGCTTGTTCGTGCTGTAGACCTGTGACCCTTATCCGATGGACTCAGCAAGCCCTTACCGCTGCCTCAGGTCACTGATTAGCTAGAGGGCACATGTCATAAAAATTTCATTGATGCCTCTTTAGGCATGGTCTCTCATCAGAATATCAGAAACAAACTTTATACAAAGTATCGTGTGAAGTGATGATTCGAATTGATTAGAAGAGTAACCAATTGTTTACAGTTTGTTGTATCAAATTTGTTTCTAATATTCTGTTGATGGATCACGTCAACAATGCGTCAATAAAGCATTTATTACAGGTGGATTCGTTTTAATTAATGAACAAAGCTGTGTGAAGGGTGAGCTCAGTTAAACACACATATATCTCTAACATTGTGCATCCCTCACAGCTACTCTCTACGTATTTTTTACGTGAAAGTTTATTGTGCAGTGTGTGATTTACTACTTTAATCAATTACACTAGAATTTATTATACCTACACTGTCTAATCAAAAGTAACGATACACCTATTTGTGGACATTAATATGGGACATGTCTGCCCTTCAGCTTTGTGACAACTTGAACTCCGCTGTGGGCGCTTTTAATGAGGTGTCTGAAGGGCTGTCGAGGAATGGCAGCGCATTATTTTTCAAAGGCCGAAACCAAAGAAGATACTGATGCTGAACGCTGGAGCCTGGAGCGAATTCGACGTTCTGACTCATCTCAGAGGTGTTCTGGCTGGTTTAAGTTCGGACCCTGGCCAGGTGAGTCCATTTCAGGAATGGTATTTTCCTCAGACAATTGTCTAACAGGTACCGGTTTATGAGAGGGCGCACTTTCATACAAACAGTCATCATTTTCGAACTGTTGCTTTACTGTACGATGTACAAAATGCCATCAGATGCGTTCATATCCTTCCAGTTCTTGCGATTTCTTGAGCGCAATGAGGGGACCACACCCAAACTACGAAAAACACCACAAAGCAATGACACACCTATTCCGTATTTCACTGTTGGCACTGCAAACGATGGCAGGTAAAGCTTTCCGGGGACTCGCCAAACCCAAAACTTTCCATTGGAAGTCACGTTATTATTCATCCCCAATCACTTGTTTTCGGTCATCCCCGTCTAGTGGCATCGCTGTTTACGCTACCTCAAGTGTCGCGAAGCATGACCTACAGGAATGTCTGGCTACTATCTGGACATCTGGTAGCACTTAGGAAGTCACTAGTGATTCCTTCCGCTTTCATGCGATGTTTTACAACCACTCTCCTCTGTGTTTCGTGGTCCCTGTCCGTCAGATGTATGGCTTGGTTTAGCTGTGGTTGTGCCTTCGTGTTTACGCTTCACAGTCACATCTCCAATAGTCGACTTAGCAGCTTTTACAGGGGCTGAAATGTCCTAGTGGATTTATTACTCAGGCGACATCCAATGACAAATCCAGGTTCGAAGCCACCGACCCCATATGTCCGACGCCTTGTGTACTTACTGCTTCTCCACTGTCAGTACAGTATTCCCCACCACCTTTTATACTGGCGGGTCCAGCTATTGTGACATCTAGTGGGCAATTCCGTATTACATAGATGTGTCGCGTTACTTCTAATCTGAAAGAGTGTACTGTAATAGAGATATTGTGAAATTCGCTACGAAATTACCATAACTATATACACTATCTGATGAAAAGTATCCGGACACCCTCAAAAACATAGTTTTTCATATTAGGTGTATTGTGATGCCACCTACTGTCAGATACTCCATATCGGCGACCTCAATGGTTATTAGACATCGCGAGAGAGCAGAATGGGGAACTCCGCGGAACTCACGGACTTCAAACGTGGTCAGATGATTGGATGTCACTTGTGTCATACGTCTGTAAGCGCGAGTTCCACACTCCTAAACATCCCTAGGGCCACTGTTTCTGGTGTGATAGTGAAGTTGAAACATGAAGGGACACGTACAGCACAAAAGCGTAGAGGCCGACCTCGTCTGTTGACTGATAGAGACCGCCGACAGTTGAAGATGGTCGTAGTGTGTAATAGGCAGTCGTCTATCAAGACCATCACACAGGAATTCTAAACTGCATCAGGTTCCCCTATGACAGGTAGGCGGGAGGTGAGAAAATTTGGATTTCATGGTCGAGCGGCTGCTCATAAGCCACACATCACGCAAGTGAACGCCAAACGATGACTCGGTTGCTGTAAGGAGCATAAACATTGGACAATAGAACAGTGGAAGAACGTTGTGTGGTATGGCGAATGCCCGGTTAACGTCATCTGCCAGCGTGTGTAGTGCCAACTGTAAAATTCGGAAGTGGTGGTGTTATAGTGTGGTCGTGTTTTTCGTGGAGGGGGCTTGCACCCCTTGTTGTTTTGCGTGGCACTATCACAGGACAGGCCTACATTGATGATTTAAGCACCTTCTTGCTTCCCACTGTTGAAGGGCAATTCGAGGATGGCCACTGCATCTTTCAACACGAACGAGCACCTGTTCATAATGCACGGCCTGTGGCGGAGTGGTTACACGACAAAACCCTGTAATTGACTGTCCTGTGCAGAGTCTTGACCTGAATCCTATAGAACACCTTTGGGATGTCTTGGAACGCCGACTTCGTGCCAGGCCTCACCGATTGACATCGATACCTCTCCTCAGTGCAGCACTCCGTGAAGAATGGGCTGCCATTCCTCAAGAAACCTTCCAGCACCTGATTGAGTGGAAGCTGCGAGAGTGGAAGCTGCCATCAAGGCTAAGGGTGGGTCAACACCGTTATGAATTCCAGCATTACCGATGGAGGGCACCACGAATTTGGAAGTCATGTTCAGCCAGGTGTCCGGATACTTTTGATCAAGTAGTGTAGCTACTGAAGTTCTTTACAAGCTGAGCTTGGGAAAAAAATTCCATAACAATCTGAACGTAATCTTTTGAAATGAGCAAGGGGGACTACTGACGCCTTTGATGCGTCCACCCTTGTGTGTTTGGGGAGCGTTACCAGTCTCTTTTTAGCTATCGTCGAAGTCTTGCTGCAGACAATTTTAGCGGTACAAAGCAGTGAAAAAGAACTACGAATCTTGAACTGACTCGAGTGAAACAATATAGAGGCAAGCAAGTCACACAGAAGCTGTCTCCATGGTCTAGTAATGAAACGCCCAATTTAATACAGTAAAAGTTTTATAAGTTCTAAAGCACTGAGGAATCGTGATGAGTTTATGCTTGTTATATGTTTGCATTGGATTGTCTAAAGGTGCTGAAATCTGCTAACTGGAATCTACATGCCATTTTCCAACTGTAATAAGGAAAAATTATTCATCGTTTTAATGTTGTAATGGGGATCAGAATTATTTCTTCTTGCTTCTCATGATTAACAATGAATTAGTTAGGCTCTTATCAACGTATTTGTAATTATTCAAATCTGTGTTTTCGATTTAAACTTTCATCTTTTTCGTGCTGTTTAACAAAAAGTTTAATTGTGAGGAATGACTGCTGTATCTTCTCCTTTGTGATAACAGTACTGTAATCCTTTCACTTGAGTGATTTTGAAGTGGCAACTAAGTCTTTGTTCTTTCATGTAAAATTAAAATTGCACAATTAGAGCCACAAATTACGCTAGCATTTTCTTCAGTACTTTAGTTAAAGGAATGTTCCTGTCTATTACTGCGTCACGAAGAATTTGAGTAGAAACGTGATAATATTTCAGTCAGTCTAGCGGTACATAAAAGTTTAACTTTTTTATTCGTGAAAAATTTCTGGTACTGAGATACAGATAGGAAGCCATTGCTTGTTTCATCATCTTGGTCTTTAGTTAAACAGAAACGTCGCATGTCAGAAAATACTAAAACCAATTGGTTTAAAGCATAAAATAATTGCCCAGTTGTGATTCGCAGCTCCTTTAAAATTTTACACATTTACGGCTGGAATTTCTAAATGTAAGTCGCTGTAGTCCCAGCCCGAGTTATAATTATTGGCGCTGCAGTTCTCAGAACGAAATTCTCTGATTGAAACATTACACAGCCAAGCTGGGAAAATATAAGTACTAATGTGCTTCAGGTAAGGTCATGAAATTATAGAGTCCGTGCACGATACGGTGGTCAACACGCAGTGACTAATTTTCGTTCAAAGTGCTGGGGGAGTTCATTCGTTTGTTTATAAGCGGAGGCCAATATTGTCTGGCCGCTTTCGGCAGGTCTGCGACGCGCTGCAATGACAGGATTTTACAGAAACTATCCAGAAAAAATTTCATTTTTGCGTTACTTGTAGCTTCATGGTGACGTGCCCATCATTTCGTTAATAGTCATAGTTATTGTGATGTTTGCATTTAAGTAAGACATCGCGAGAAATTTGAAAAAGTTTGCAAGTACAGGGGTCGCTATGATTTTGCGCCTGATATGTATTACGTAACACGTTGTTGCGTATGAACTTTAGTTGACATATTAATGTCTTCTTTAAATACGGATGGGGGTCTTTATCCATCACCAATTTCGAGAAAATTGACCTGATGTAGCACACATATTTGCTATCGCGTACACCAGTGATAAAGCCAGAATGAGTATCCACAACATTACTCATCTTTCATAAACGGTTTGAAGTTTCGAAATGAGATTTTGGTAAATGATGACACGCAAAGAGGAGAATATTTTGCCATATGATTATTATGCAAAACTTCATTATCTGCCGAGTTATTGGTGAAACGAGGAACGTTGCAGGTTTTGCAACAACATAACTGAGGACGTTATACGTTTATTTTTGTACCGAGGATGCTCTTTTTCATAAGCTATTGACCTTGTTTTTCTTCAGCTCTTCACTTAATAAACCACTGTTTCGGAATTATCTCGCGCTTGCGTCTGCACAACATTTTGTTTAGATCATATTGTGTAAAGTCCGCTGTGTTTTTGGCAAAAGAAGCAAATTTTAATACAGCAACAAGAGAACTTATGTTTTACTCAAAATTCGCCACTCATGACGTTTCCCCGAAAGTTACAAATCGTTAACAAGCCAGGTGAAAATAAATCACCGCTACTACTGCATTTTCAGTGGAATTCTTTTTACGTGCTAACCAAAGCAAAGATGACAGTAGATTTTTTGAATGATCACCATAGAAGTGTGCGCATGGAGGGGCTCCACATAATACCTACAAAACATTAGTGCATAGGCTTGAGTTTAGAATGGTATTTCCCCTCCAGCACTCGGAATTTCCCCTACAGCGCCTGCTTACAACCCACCTCCCCCCCCCCCCCCCCCCCACTACCGCTCTCCCCACGAGTGTGATTATGCATCTACTGGTCACATTATTCTGCGTGTACTCTACGTTTAGTTCTGCGGAATCAGATATCGTTTAAACAGAGACCTATGTTTTCTTTTCTATCTAAATACCAAATAACGTCAAAAACAATTATATTTTCTTCTTCAAAAGAGCTGATATTATTTAATTAAAAAAAAGGATGTTCATGAAAATCGTTTCAACAATTTATGTTCTTACTTATGTTCAATATAGACTTTTCCTTGTTTAAATATCGTAGAACCTAAGCCATTTCTCGATTTCAAATGTTTGGTTTCATTTTTGGGAGTACTTTCATAGCAAAAATATTCATGTCATCATGGAATCTTCGCAACAAGTCACGTAAACAAAGTGTACAAAATATTCATTCACACCTCAAATGATTCTAGCCTTTTCTCATCCTCTCGTCTCAGCGCCCTCCAAATAAAACACTTGCCAAGCCTTTTCCTCAGATCTTTATCTACTTTGCCACATAACCTCGTATTTTTCTAGTGGATACCTGCTTTGCTACAGCAGTACGAGTTTTCACCTCCTGATGACATCTCAAGTCTTCAGTGATCATGCTTTTCAAAGATCTTTAAATGCTCTTACTTGGCTAATAGCAGCTAGGCCCGTCTTAATATTTGCCAATTTCTTTCCTGTGCCGATCATCCCATGATTTTGCTGCATCGATTCCCATTCCATCTTCCACACAAGTTTCACTAAAATGTTTTAGGATTTTATTTACAGTCCATTCACTTACCACCACTAATATCACGTCATCAGCAAACTTATCAGTCTATTCTCTTCCCACCAATGCGTACCCTGAGAAGAAAAAAAGCACAAAATCTGCTAGTATAACGTAACGTAAATGTCAATACTTTTTTCTCGCGAATCCTTTTAATGATATTCCATTTCGTTCTCTTCCGTTCCGTTGACGTTCATTGTAAATGCTGGCATTTGAAATGCATCGAGGAATTTTTTGCCGATCTGTTACGTTCCAAAGACATGACTTTCCTATAAGTCTAACAGTAACATCGAGGAGGACACGTATTTCTCTGTGCCTGATCGCTGAGTTAGCTTTATTGTCTACATTTCATAGGTTTTAGTGAAATTTCACCAACTATAACGTATCCAGTGTGCACTTTTTTACGAAATTTGGTCTTAGAATATTAAAACACCCTAATAACTATGTCGTTTAAGAAATAAAATCATATTGAAGCTACAATTTGAAGCTAAGAAATTCGAATTTTTTAACCGAATTTTTACCTAAACATCGGATGAGAACCGTTACAGAGAGAAAAAGAATCACCGAGAAAGAAAATCTTAAACTGTTAATTTCTTTATAGGAAACATCGAAGTATTTAATGAACTACTACACTGCCTAACAGTATAGTGAAGCACCCCAGAAGGGACGAGGAAAGGACGCGAAACTTCATTGGTTGAGACAGTGCGTGACATCATTTCATTAATTACAAAACCGTGCCAAATTTACAAAGAACTGAACAGCTTGAGTCCACTTGTCATATGAAGCTGCAGCCCCTTTGGCGTGGATGGCTGCACTGATTCGGTTGAGAAGGGTGTCATAATGCCGTTTTATCCTCCCCAGAGGTTCACTGGCCCACATCTGTTGTAACTAGTCCTTGAAATTCTGAATACTGGCAATGAGACGGAACTGACATACGAGCTGGACCCATGTTCTACAGAGCACAAATCTGGGGATCTTGCTGGTCAGAGGAGACCTCAATATTACCCAGATACTTCATAGAGACACGTCCCATGTGTGGATAAGATTTATCTTCTTCTTTTGCGACTGCCTTAGTCCCGCAGCGTTTGCAGGGTCAGCAGGGTTAAGTATGGATTTGGCAATATTAATATTAAGGGGTGGCCGGATGCCCTTCCTGCCACCAGGCCGGCCGCTGTGGCCGAGCCGTTCTAGGCGCTTCAGTCCGGAACCACGCTGCTGCTACAGTCGCTGGTTCTAATCCTGCCTCGGGCATGGGTGTGTGTGATGTCCTTAGGTTAGTCGGGTTTAAATAGTTTCAAGTCTGGGGGACTGATGACCTCAGATGTTAAGTACCATAGTGCTTAGAGGCATTTTAACCAACCTGCCACCAGCCCATACCCCCTGAGACGGAAATAGTGTACCCCTGCTATCTGCATCTAGTGTAAATCATGAAAGAGTGCAGATGTGTTGCAAGTGTCTGCGAGCCGTATAACTGAGGCGGAACGTGGGTACCAGCCCGGCATTCACCTAGTGGGATGTGGAAAACCGACTAAAAACCACATCCAGACTGGTCGGCAACTGGTCCTCGTCGTTAATCCGCTGGGTGGACTCGCTCTGGGGCCGGCGCGCCTACCCGAGTCCAGGAAGCAGCACGTTAGCGTTCTCGACTACCCTGGCGGGTCTGTGGATAAGCGTTATCCTGTTGGAAAATATCTCCACAATACTGCCACGTGAAAGGTAACATATGAGGACGCAGGACGTCTCTATCATCAGTAAACTGATATCATACCCGATCCTTCCCTACACCAGGACACCAGGAGTAGCACCTCTGTGTTTCTCCAAAATCTTGGAAGAATGGAACCTCTCCCCTGTCGTCGTCATACTTGCCGATAATAGTCATCGGGGGTAGTGCACCAACGCGATTCATCGCTGAACACAGTGTGACGCCATTCATCACCAGTCCATGCTTCCCGATCACAGTATCACTCCAACACAACCGTTTGGGTTGTGGTGACAATGGCAGTGTACACATACATACAGGTGACACCATCGTGTCCTTCACAGCTATCGCTGACTTTGTTCACGCTCCTTCTATACTATACCAATCCTGGTGATGGTCGTGCATTTATCTGGGTACCCCTTTAATTGAAGTATTTCCTATCAACTAAGTACGGTATTTTACTATTTTAAATATATATATTTTTATCATGGTCTACTCGGACCAATATCTATAGGCAGTTAGTTGTCTGTGGGGTATATGTTTTATTTAGTCGTAAATTCCCCTTTGTGACCAGCGGCCTCTATTGCATGAACACGTTCTGTCTTGCAAGAAATCCAATCTGTTTGTCAGTTTGTCTGTGGGCTAAGACGAAATTTCTGCTCTCTTCGAGCTTAGAAACGGAGATACGAACCGTTGGAATGCGTAGGACAATAGCAGCGGAGAGGATCGAAGAACAAGGAGAGAAATGGTCGCAGAGTATCCCGGCCCTCTCTGTGTTCGCATACGTGACACGGGGCGCGTAGGTGGAACGATCTTTCCCGCCAAATTCGTCGGTGAGTGCTTCTATTGGTTGCTGGAAGTCGGTAGAAGCTTCGAGATATTTCGAGAAAATCTGTCAGTTATAACAAGCGAACAAAGGACCCTTAGGGTGCGTTTTTTGTCACGAGCCTATAGGGCTGTCGTGTTGCGCCCAGAAGGTAGGTCCGTGTCCGTGATTGGTCGGAATGTGCACCGGAAGGTGCGTCCTCTCCGGGGTGTTGAGGAGCGAATGGGCGGTAGTTGTAGACGGCACGCGCTACAGTCTGAACGTGCTCGAGATGCTATTTTCTTTTCCTTGTTCCCGTAGAGGCGTTCCGCCCCCCCCCCCCCCCCCCACTCCGACCGACCCTCATGCTGATCACTTTGTCTGCTAAGTTATGATCAAGTCCTCAATTCGTAAGAGATAGTAGCAATTAAGAATACTGCTTGTTACACAGTTCAAATTTTCTTCCTGAAAAGTGTTAATAAATTGAGTCTTTCACTTCAAGCCCCCCAAGTTATTTTCAGACGCATCAGGCAATAGATTAAGAAATGTATGAGGTGTGGCTAAACACTGCATTTGTTTCCATAAGACCACACTGTGCTGCTTGTTTCTGTCACGTTAAGTTAAAGAAATTCTTTTACTTGTTTTCAGGGAAGGAATTCCCCCTACTTCAATTAGCCACAGTGTGGCCATTGCACTTATGGCATAGGACACCATCATCAGTCGATCGTTAAAATAACAATAGAAATCAGGGATTAGGGCTATTATGTCACCGATGTTGTGTCCGTGTACCGGTTACACTGACATCCGACCGTGTCCTCTGAATACTTCACTTTCTTTGTCAGATAGTGTATTTTCAGATATAGGCATAGCCCTACATTACTAAAACAAAACACTTTTTACAATTTCATATAGGTCAAACTCTTTGGAAAAATCGTTGCCTTGTGAGAAGTGCGCAACGTGTTTCCGTATCATTTCAGACTTGATACTGGATACATCGTACGCTACAGCGCTTTCTCGGTAACGGTTTCGGTCCGTCACAGAACATCCATGACGGTCTTCCCGCCTGAAGTGTGGCGTTCTCATCGCATGTGCACTGCTGTGACAGTGCCAGAGCACAGCGTGTCTATATATACTGTGTTAAGACATCTGCTATGACAGTTATGTGTGTTCCACATTTGTAGGGCTCTTATTCACTCCTGGCCATTAAAATTGCTACACCATGAAGATGACGTGCTACAGACGCGAAATTTAACCGACAGGAAGAAGATGCTGTGATATGCAAATGATTACCTTTTCAGAGCATTCACACAAGGTTGGCGCCGGTGGCGACACCTACAACGTGCTGGCATGAGAAAAGTTTCCAACCGATTTCTCATACACAAACAGCAGTTGACCGGCGTTGCCTGGCGAAACGTTGTTGTGATGCCTCGTGTAAGGAGGAGAAATACATACCATCACGTTTCCGACTTGGATAAAGGTCGGAGTGTAGCCCATCGCGATTGCGGTTTATCGTATCGCGACATTGCTGCTCGCGTTGGTCGAGATCCAATGACTGTTAGCAGAATATGGAATCGGTGGGTTCAGGAGGGTAATACGGAACGCCGTGCTGGATCCCAACGGCCTCGTAGCACTAGCAGTCGAGATGACAGGCATCCTATCCGCATGGCTGTAACGGATCGTGCAGCCACGTATCGATCCCTGAGTCAACAGATGGGGACGTTTGCAAGACAACAACCATCTGCACTAACAGTTCGACGACGTTTGCAGCAGCATGGACCATCAGCTCGGAGAGCATGGCTGCGGTTACGCTTGACGCTGCATCACAGACAGGAGCGCCAGCGATGGTGAACGCACATTGGAAGCGTGTATTCGTCATCGCCATACTGGTGTATCACCCGGTGTGATGGTATGGGGTTCCATTGGTTACACGTCTCGGTCACCTCTTGTTCGAACTGACGACACATTTCAGATGTGTTACGACCCGTGGCTCTACCCTTCATTCGATCCCTGCGAAACCCTACATTTCAGCAGGATAATGTAACACCGCCTGTTGCAGATCCTGTACGGGCCTTTCTGGATACGGAAAATGTTCGACTGCTGCCCTGGCCAGCACATTCTCCAGATCTCTCACCAACTTAAAATGGTTGGTCAATGGTGACGGAGCAACTGGCTCGTCACAGTACACCAGTCACTACTCTTGATGAATTGTGGTATCGTGTTGAAGCTGCATGGACAGCTGTACCTGTAGACGCCATCCAAGCTCTGTTTAACTCAATGCCCAGGCGTATCAAGGCCGTTATTACGGCCAGAGCCGGTTGCTCGGGGATCTATGCACCCAAATTGCGTGAAAATGTAATCACATGTCAGTTCTAGTATAATATATTTGTCCAATGAATACCCGTCTATCATCTGCATTTCTTCTTGGTGTAGCAATTTTAATGGCCAGTATTGTATAATGGAAATGGAAATCAATGTTTGATCCTTTAATGTGCAATGTTTTTCTGCTTGAAGATGATTGTAACAATTGAAATCGGTTGAAAATAAATATAAAATTGAACAACTTGAAACGTCCCCTTAGGAAAATTATGAATGACTGTGATGGTAAACTGCTACGGTATTTGATTTTCGAACAGCTGAGCAAATTTCAACGTATTCAAACAGTTTTCTCTTTACTTATTCTAATCATCACTAAACTGACACACAATATTTTTAGCGCAACGTAATCTGACTTTCAAAAATCTCTACAAAAGAATGGCTCTGACTAACAATAACCTATACCTTTCATGAATCACTTACCTCACGAAAATCTTCGTTACTCGAACTACTGCAATACAGCGAGCGCTAATACTGCCAGCTAAATAAAAGATTCTAACTACTGAAAGCACTAATTACTGGCAGGCATAGTTAGAAAATGAAAGATTTTGATGGAGAACAAACAATGTATTTGTCCATTATAATTATCCGGGCTTTTATGCCGTGGTCGGTTGATGAATTATGTGTCGATTCCCAACGTTTCATCAACCGACCACGGCATAACAGGCCGGGTAGTTATAATGGACTGATATTTCCGGCTGTGAAAGTGTACATTTTAGTATCAAACAATGTATTTACTTTAATAGCATTCAAAAGTCATCATATATACATCTATCAATCCATCACATCCATCTTTACAAATATCCCTTTTCTGGTGGACACATGTCCAGATCGTCCGCTTATAGTTAACCTCTCAAAACTCTGGCATCTCTCTGTCCTCATCCATGACTGCTGGCGGCTCATCACCAACTGCACAACGCGACGCGCAGTTCCCATCCAACTGCCCAACACTACACAAGCGAATATTCTAACAATGCGAACCAGCCACAGACTGTACACAGCACAGTCAGTATTTTCATACAGAGCGCTGCGTGGCGTTACCAAGATAAAAACCAAAACAGCCTACTTACAAACTGATGCCACAAATATGTTTCTTTCAGTAATAATGCGGCTGAACAGACTACTTCTTACTAGATTTTATTTGAGTAGCAAGTTGTTTGAAACAGATACTTTTCAGGTGGCTTGGAAAAAGAGTCTGAACACCGAGTTACTAAACGAAAAGCTGAAATTAATCCAACTGAGGGGGACGTCAAGTTAAGGGAGACTACAATAACGAATTTAAAAGCAACAGAAGGTCATATCTGACAGTCGCCATAAGTTTTTAGGGGATAACGAGAGACCTTCTCAAAGAACAAAATATTTTATAAAGAGATGTGATATTCTCATTTATTTATCTGAGAAAAGTTGTGCATAATAGCTTGTTAGCTTGTATTTTTAAAATCAATAGAACAGTATCAATAATTAAGTTGAAAGTAGTAAATAATACCTATATACATTACCACTACATTTCTCTGTTTGTATGTGAAGGGCAATCTCAGGAACTACTGTAGGAATTTTGACATGCTTTTCACTAATACAGAGAATGATTCACGAGGAAAGCGCACAACTGCTGTGTTCCAAGTAAGTGGCAGGCGAAAAAATGGAAACACCAAAACTACAATACTTTACCATGCCTAGTTTTTCAGACAAACATAAATAGGTCTTTTTTTTTTGTTGGGCCAAGAGTTACCGTTCCCTTTCTCCTATTGAGCCCATAACCACTCAATGCTTTTTGTGTAATTGGTCCAAACAAGGAGTGTACCTCTAAGAAAAGACAGTTTGGTCCGTCCTATCAATTACTGAGCAGAGCCTCGATGTGGACTGCCAGTGGATTGCACGCCCTCTGCGCTGAGGCGTTATTTCGGGCGGCCTGGATATGTGAGCAATTAAGTCGTGACCCAGCGCGACAGGTAAAGCGGGGCGCGGAGAATTGCAGCCGCCTGGGAGTTCAGACCTGTCTAAGCGTGCAGCCGGTTCCCCCACAATTACGGCGACACCTCCGCCCGTCTAATTAAAGTTTATTCTCGTAATGTCCCAGCAGCAGCCTGTGACGTCAGCGCCCGGAATTCCGCCGGCCCCTGCTAATAATAAGAGACGGAACGAATCGGCGTCTGTGGCCACCTAAAGGGGCCCTGTACCGCTGAAGTGAGTCACAGGAGGCGATGCACCTGCCGCCAACGCTCGTGCTGGTAACGAAACTCGGGATCTCTCCATCATAACCGCCTGTTGTCGGACGCGACAACGGCTCTACAGAAAAAACCGCGGCAGGAGAGAATGTAGCCGTTGTTACACTGTCGTTAATAATGCCAGGTGCTACGTGTTCATCGCACACGAGTGCTATGGTTTATTATTACGTGAATTATCTGAGCCATTTTAAAAAATTAATCCTCTTAATATCTCAAAAACACCAAGTCTTTGCAGACTCTCTGCTACTTTCGTTGCGGCGAGTCATCACACACAAGAAACGCCCCGTTCATACTAGAATTCATAGAAGCTGCTGTCTCTTACTGTCTCATACTGTTCATTCTAGCAGCAGCGACACACACAAAAGATTATTGTGCAGGAAACCATTAGGGAAAAATTCCAAGATGTCTGACGCACTCTGTCTGAAAGGATGTCTGCAAGGTGGGTGCAGGTAGCCCTTACGGGTGGAGAGCAGATGCTGTCGCGTTCCTCACACAATCTAAATGCCAGACGCTTTTCATCGCTGAGTCTCATCGCGACGAAGTCGCCCCACGGTGCGCTGGAATGAAAACGATGCACTAGGAGGCAGTGAAGGCGTTCGTCTTGTTTTTGCTATTTGGTGGGTTACCAGTAAGCCCCCGAGTGTACAGGGTGATTTTTTCAACCGTCTACAAACTCTAGGAATTGATCGAAGAGAGGATATGGAAACATAATGCATGGCTTCCATGTTACAGACCATTCATTCAATCATACAGTGTTACAGAGAGGCGATCTACTACGCGCTGTTCCGTGCAGCCACATTATGTGTTGAAAATGGTTTCCATATACCTCAACGCATGCGTGTACGATCACGTCGACCAGGCTGCAGCCGAACTCTGTCAAAGGCAGTATGAATACGCTGCTCCAGTGTCTCCACATCTAGAATGGGCTCTGCATACACGATACTTTTGAGATGGCACCATCACCAGAAATCTCAAGGATTGAGATCCGGTGAACGAGAAGGCCCCGCAACTGTACCACCTCGTCCGGACGTTAACGGCGAAAGCGGCTGGAGCACCATCATGCAGTAGACGCATATCCCTTCGAATCATCAATGGTACTTCCTCCAGCAGGGGAAGCAAAGTCACTCGCAAGATGCACCGAAAGTTCTGGCCTGTTAGGCGACGTG
This sequence comes from Schistocerca piceifrons, assembly GCF_021461385.2. Taxonomy (NCBI): domain Eukaryota; kingdom Metazoa; phylum Arthropoda; class Insecta; order Orthoptera; family Acrididae; genus Schistocerca; species Schistocerca piceifrons. The sequence continues at coordinate 206,445,049 of NC_060140.1, read as the reverse complement.
GAAGGAAGACTGGTCCCAAACTAAGGTCGCCAATTATCCTGGACCCATATGGAACGTCTGTCGCTAGTGGGCCCTGCAGTAATGATAAGAGCAGTAACAATTGTCATGGAGGATGTTCCGCATGGTCGTCTGGCTTACCCTGTACTGCCGGGCCAACTGCCTGGTACTGACACGGCGGTCGCCTTCCACAGTCTTAATCACATTTTCCTGCAAGTCCCGAACATTTCGGGTACGTTTGAGCAGTTCTCGGGTATCCGACCGGGTAGCGTCGTAATTTCTCCACAATATTTCGGCAGACGTACACTCTGCCATCTTCAAGTGGTTCCTGACGAATGCTGTGCTGTTCCTCTCGGCGCCCTATATATACTAACCGTTACCCCCTCCACCGTTCCTCTCCTGGTGTCTTTGGTCCGGCCGGCGCGGCGGCTACTGGAGGTGGTGGGGGAAGCGGCTCTAAAATGGTTCAAATGGCTCTGAGCACTATGGGACTTAACATCTGTGGTCATCAATCCCCTAGAACTTAGAACTACTTAAACCTAACTAACCTAACGACATCACACACATCCATGCCCGAGGCAGGATTCGAACCTGCGACCGTAACAGTCGCGCGGCTCCGGACTGAGCGCCTAGAACCACGAGACCGCCGCGGCCGGCGCGGGGAATCGGCGCCTGTGTCTGAACTGGGGTCTGCAGTCTCCCTGCTGCCGCCGTCGGGGGCGATCCTCGATCTCTGGGACCGCATCTTTCTCTCCAGGCTGAGTGCAGGGTTCCAAGCCTGACTAAGTTGAAGGCCGCTGTCTTTAATAATTAGATCGTCCTGTAGTCGGATTTCGATGGCCTCTTTAGTGACGCAGTCCCAGAAGTAGGAGGACTGACAGAGTATTTTTGTTTATCATAGTACATAGTATGGTAGTATGGCCAGTCTTTATACAATGGTCAACCACAGCTGATTTAGTGGCCTGGCGTAATTCAGTATGGCGCTTGTGATCGCGGCACCTCTCTTCTACAGTGCGGACTGTCTCCCCAATGTATGACTTTCCGCACAGGGAATTTGATAACCGCCTGGTTTTCGAAGGCCTAGGTCATCTTTCACTGAACGCAGTAGTGTCAAGGTTTTTGCAGGGGGTCGGAATACACATTTCACGTTGTGTTTCCCCAGGATTCTGCCGATTTTTCTTGAGGTGTTTCCGACAAACGGAATGCACGCCAATGACTTGTGTACTTCTGTTTCTTCTTCTTGTTTTCTTGGCGCAGTCTGTCTCAGCTCATATGACTTCTATGAAGTTTCTTGTACTAATGTCGTTTATGTCCAATTATAGCAGTTCATTTTCCTATCTTAAAAATACAAGGCACTGAGCGTAAGCAAAACATGCAATAGCGAGTAAATATACCAGTAGAGAACAGAATGTCAAGTGGATGCAGCACAAATCCTACAACGAGGCTCTGCCAAGCGAACAATCTATAATTAATACAATAATGTGACCTAAACTCTATGTTCATACACAGTATATCAGCATTTCTATATACCAAATTAAAGAAGAAATGTATAAATATGCAATCCATAAGCAAGGCAGCAAATATGTTATCTAACATAATAAACAGGTCATTAGCATCATATCAGCATAAGCAAATAAATGTTCATATCTAATCTTAATAAGTAAACATGAAGGCGCAAGCAGATAAATCACAAAGTATAACTTACATACATAATCACAGTCAGTACAATTAATCAGGTGACAATTATAATTTAAATAAATAAGCACAGCAGGCACATAATTAAAAAATATGACATCAGTGAAAAAGCAGTGCAGCCAAGCGATGCATAATATACACAAGTTACAACCCTGTTCAGTAATAAAACATTGACAAAAATCAGCAAATTCATAGAACATGAAATTTAGCACAAAGTATGAATCACGTAATCGCGAGCAGCAAATTACGTCTAAAGTACGTACCTAAGTGGAAATATGTTACCTGAAAAAATAAACTCAATTAATAGTTACCTTTCTAGTTTATTAGTTTCTTCTTCGAAATTACATTCTTCCTGAAAATTTCTCGATAGCAAGTCGTCTTAACGTCGGAGACACACACAATTTACCTGAAGTTCTTAAATATTTTATAGAACCGTATCCTGAAAAATACTGAACGTTAATAACATAATTCATCAAGTCACTATAGCTTTATACTGAATTTAATCGGAGAAATTAGACTGTGTATTTGTTTACGGCTGTCAGTGCATTCGCACTGAGCGCTCGATCAGCTGTAGGCGCGTGACGTAGGAAGTAATTGTTTGCGGTCAACGACTGCCTTGTGCGGCGCGCAGACTTGACTGTTGCTTTGAGTATATGCCGCCGCCAAAACACAGCGCGGTATCCTTGTATTCTCTGCATGTTTACATAAACTGTTAGTTTCTCGAAAGTATGTCATTCCACAAAAATTTTAACGTTAGATATATGATGTATTCCCTTAGAGCGTCGAGATTTAAGAGTTTCTACTTCAACAGTGTTATCATGAATAATTTTACGAATTCTATATGGACCGTTATAAAGCAGAAAAAATTTGCGACACAAGCCTTTTCCTTTGTGAGACAAACGATGACACTTAATTAACACCTTCTGACCAACTGACAAGATTTTTAAACGACCAGGATGCTTAGCTGATTTCTCTCTTCTAGCAGCCGCAGATGCAATATTTTGCAGAGCCATGTTCACAACCTCAGAATGCCGCAGTTTCCGTGTAGGCGGAAAAGGAACGATTTCAGATATGCGGTTTGTCGGTGCTTAGTTTTTTAATATCAGTATTGGCGGTAAAGAAGTTGAATCATTAGGGAGTTCATTCAGAATGTTTTGAAAAATATGAAGATACTGATCCCAAGTTCTGTGATTCTGATGACAATAAAGTCGACACAATTTATTGATTTCCTTCATCCATCTCTCTGAAGCGTTAGATTGAGGGTGAAAAAGTGAAATGAAAATTGGTTTAATTTTACGACACCGTAGAGTACGAAGCCAAATTTTAGAACGAAACTGTGATCCATTATCTGATATAACCTTATCAACATGACCAACTTCTTTAAGAGAATGGTTAATGTAGGCATTAGATACTGAACGAGCTGTTGCTTTGCGTAAAGGTGTAAAACACACACATTTTGATGTCAACTCCACTGCTACGAAAATGTACGCAATACCATTAGTAGAACGAACCACTGGACCGAACAAATCAACTGCAGCCATCTCCTTTAATTTCGCTGGAATGATAGGAAACAACAGTGCTCTGTGAGAAATTGTTGGCGACTTAGCCTTTTGACATAATTTGCATTTGGCAAGAACAGATCGAATACGTTTTTCCATATTACTGAAGTAGCAATTTTCTCGTAATTTATGAAAGCATTTTCTGGGACCAAAGTGTGCATAACTGAAATGCGTATACCAAATCAGCTTATTAACCCACTCATCAGGAATACAAACTAACCAAACAGAGTTGTCGACCGATTTTCGTTTAAAAAGAATGTCATTGCGAACTAAATAATGCTGTCTAATCGCTACGCTTTCCTTTCTCCTCCACTTCTCCTTAATGTCCTTCCAGATTGGATCCTTATTTTGCTCCTTAGCGATGTCCTGGAGCGAAGACGAAATAAAGTTCTCAAACGCAACACCTTGAATATACATCAAACAATAATTGTTTTCTATGCAGTCCTCTTCAGCACTTTGTTTCAAACCCATAGGTGCACGTGATAAAGCATCAGCAACAATATTTGAAGAACCCTGTATGTAAACAATACTAAAATCAAATTCCTGTAGGTACAACGCCCATCGTGACAATCTGCCGTGAGTTTAATTTTGTCGACATAAGAAATTCCAGAGCTCGATGATCGGTGTAAACCTTAGTATGTCTGCCAAACAAAAATGTGCGAAATTTTGTGAAAGCCCATACAACAGCTAAAGCTTCGAGTTCCGTAATCGAATAATTTTTTTCTGATTTAGAGAGAACACGACTTCCAAATGCAATAGTTTTCTGTACTACAACGCCGTTTTCTTCTATCTCTTGAAATAAGTGTGCACCTAGGCCTTTGAATGATGAGTCCGTCGCCAAACAAAAATCTTTAGATAGATCCGGATGTGAAAGAAGTGGAGCAGCAACTAAAGCAACACGAAGTTGTTCAAATTCTGACTGAGCTTGCTCATCCCAACACCAACTAGAATTCTTTCCGGATAGTTCACATAAACGAGGTGTGGCCAAATTGTCCACTCTAACAAAGCGTCTAAGAAAATTACGGACACCAAGGAAACTACGAACCTCACGTTTTGTGGTAGGAACAGCATAATTCCGAATAGCGTATAATTTCTCTGGATCAGGGAGAATACCTTCTGTAGAAATAATGCGACCGAGAAATTTAACCTGAGAACGACCAAATTCAGATTTTTCGAAGTTCACTGTAATGCCAACTCGTGCAAAAATACGTAACAATGAATGCAAAATTTTGTTGTGCTCAATCCAAGAACGTTTAGCAATAAGAATGTCGTCAACGTATGAAGTAATATTGTTACGAAGATAAACAGGTAAAATTTCTTTTAAGCTACGAATGAATGCTGCTGAAGATACAGTAAGTTCAAACGGTAATTTCCGAAATCACTTTTAGGTAAAATAGTCATATCCGGTTATTGTTTATCTACTGTCTAGATAGATTGATAGTCGAAGAGTTGTTTTGACAGATGCAAAGAATAGTAAAAGAGTAGGCAGCGGTGCAGAAAACTAAAAGGGAAATAGCACCACTACAGCTCGGGGCCCTATGCACGCTACGGCACATATTCACTTAGTGTAGTGAATCTATGAAAGGTGGATACACTGAGCCACTGCGCCAGAGATTGCGCCAAAGAGTATTATTCAGCCGCCTCCACTGGCAGTGCTTGGGGAGAACTCGTAGTAGTCAGTGCTTGTTGAGATGTGCTAGTGAAGAGTGCTTGCTGAGATGTGATACTGAAGAGTGCTTGTTGAGATGTGCTAGTGAAAAGTGCTTGCTGAGATGTCGTAGTGAAGAGTGCTTGTCGAGAGGTCGTGGTGGAGAGTTCTTGTTGAGATGTGGTAGTAGAGAGTCGGTGTGGAGATATATTGTAATGATTAGAGTGATTTTCGTCAATATATGAAGGTAAAAGAAAAAAAAATTTTTCTTTTCTTTTTATTATCTCAATGTCTTAAATAATGCATCATTACAGGTTCAGTCAACAAAGCATCTGGCTTGTGTTCTTGTATTAGAGTGTAATTCTGCTGTCCTTACCCAGTTATAGTATTTCTATTTTTTAATTACTTCAGTATAAATGATATTTAAAATTTCTTGTCTTAGTGAAGAAGAACCGTGCCAGATGTGTACGTTGAATCACACTTCCACACACAGAACAGTTATACTTGTGCTTTAGTTTCGTAGGTTTTATAGTTGCTGGGCACTTAATTAATTAATTGTGTTGACGAAAATTTTCATTTCATTCTTTGTTGTTGTTCCATGCAGTCAGATTGCGTAATAATACTAGTCAGGGCCAACCGTTTACGAGAGACAGCGTAATCGGACATACAACCACGAAAAATACTAAAAATATTTTCATTTAAAATAATAATTAAGCCCCCATGCACGCTACGGCACATATTCACTTAGAGTAGTGAATCCCCTGAGGACATTAATAGCCGCACATAATTTCTAGTTTGTGACTTAGTGGCCAATTTGGTGGAAGTGCGTACATAAATTGATCTAGCCATGAACATGGATGTATGTCATTCTTAGAATTACGAAAGATCTTAAATTTCCGAACAGTCAAAAAGTGTTTATAGTCAAAGTTTTCGCCTCGTGGCGACAAAGACCTACCGCGTCTGTCCCAGTCACAATGACGATTATTGTTAAATTCACGCGCCTGGCGCTCTCTTGTTGCATCACGTAAATGAAACAAATTATTTTCTTCAAACCCTTCTGCTAAACTAACACTTGTCAATTTATCTGAGATCTCCTCAACTCTTTCCGATGAGTCACTTAATTGTTCTTTCTGTTTATTTACGTCTTCTGTAAATGTCGCGACTCGGGTTTCGGTGTTGTCACATTTAGTAGTTAACTGTTCACACTGTTGCGTTAAGTTATTTATTCTGTCATATGGTACGGATTCCTCGATTCTTTCAATTATTTCTTCCTTATCGTGTGCACGTTGTAAATTTAATTCTGAAAATTTTTGTACTATCACGCGATCTCTTTCTTCCTGTTCTCTGTCCTGTTCCTCTTGTCTAATTTCTATTGAAATTAAACTATTATTGTGAGCATTCAAAATCGGTTGTACTTCTTCTCTACTTTCTTTCTTTGATTCATCTTTCATGTTTTTGAAACACGTTCCTATTCGTGAGTCTAAATGTGTTGTCATTGCTTCCATCTCTGTTTTAATTGATCCTATTTGTGAGCATAACCGTGTTGTCATTGCTTTCATTTCTGTTTTAATTTCAGATCGCAAAGTTAATATTGCACTCATCAACTGCTCCATCTCTTTTGTCGTTAATCTCGTATTCGGAAAATTTTTCGATTGTGAAAAATTTTGAACTGGTTCCGGACTGTCTTCCCGACTTATTAAATTGTTTTCAACTCCATTATTCATCATACTGTTGTCCTGTGTTGGCGAGTTCGCCATGTCAACAATTTCGTCATTCTCACTATTCATCATTTTCGCCTATTTCATCGATCGCGTAATCATTTACAAAACATACAAAACTCGTCACTGTACGAAAATTACACACAATGACTCTTTATCTCCAACAATACCATTCACACGAAATGTTTCCCTCAAACACGATTAACGATCAATTGAAATAATTGCACTAAATTGTCAAACGCGTATACAAGACAACAAAATTAAATTCTGAAAAAAAAAAAATACCATTAGAAGAATGAGAATTACCAAATCTACACATGCAATATAGACTACAATTACTAAACTACAAATTACTACAACAATACTACTGTCTACTATTTTTACAATCAGAAGAATTCCAAGGGACGATCCGAAGCAGCGATCGCCACGTGCATGGGGGCTTAATTATTATTTTAAATGAAAATATTTTTAGTATTTTTCGTGGCTGTATGTCCGATTACGCTGTCTCTCGTAAACGGTTGGCCCTGACTAGTATTATTACGCAATCTGGCTGCATGGAACAACAACAAAGAATGAAATGAAAATTTTCGTCAACACAATTAATTAATTAAGTCCCCAGCAACTATAAAACCTACGAAACTAAAGCACAAGTATAACTGATCTGTGTGTGGAAGTGTGATTCAACGTACACATCTGGCACGGTTCTTCTTCACTAAGACAAGTAATTTTAAATATCATTTATACTGAAGTAATTAAAAAATAGAAATACTATAATTGCGTAAGGACAGCAGAATTACACTCTAATACAAGAACACAAGCCAGATGCTTTGTTGACTCAACCTGTAATGACGCATTATTTAAGACATTGAGATAATAAAAAGAAAAGAAATTTTTTTTTCTTTTACCTTCATATATTGACGAAAATCACTCTAATCATTACAATATATCTCCACACCGACTCTCTACTACCACATCTCAACAAGAACTCTCCACCACGACCTCTCGACAAGCACTCTTCACTACGACATCTCAGCAAGCACTTTTCACTAGCACATCTCAACAAGCACTCTTCAGTATCACATCTCAGCAAGCACTCTTCACTAGCACATCTCAACAAGCACTGACTACTACGAGTTCTCCCCAAGCACTGCCAGTGGAGGCGGCTGAATAATACTCTTTGGCGCAATGTCTGGCGCAGTGGCTCAGTGTAGCCACCTTTCACAATAACCTCCCGATCGTCCATGTACTGCTTCCCGCGGAGTGCATCCTTAATTGGGACAAACTCGTTGCTCTTTATGGTCTTCTCTTAGGCGTCAACGAACCCAGCGGTCACACGACTCCGATTACCCAACAGAGATCTAGTTGAGCAGCGCGGTGTTTGCTGTTTGATCGTGATCCTTCGCTCACTTCGAGTGAGAGTATCCGCACGTTCCAACATTGTAGGAGTCACAGCTGTGTGCTGGCGGCAGGCACATGGGACATCGGATAGGTTTGCGCGACCTCGTTACGCTGGTGACTGATTCCTCACCTAGCGACTCATCGTGCTTTTGTTCACCGGCAGGCCTCCGTAGGCATTCTGCAAGTACCTATGAATATCCGCGACGCTCTGGTTTTCCACTAAATGCGAGTCAATGACAGCACTCTACTTGGAACGCACCTCTTTATTTGTAACTAAATTTTTTATGTTTGCTGGCAAATTATTGAAATGAGTGTTCCTGAGTAGTGGACCCCTTTTTGAACTAAAGTAAGTGCTTTTAAGTCCTTGTGCAGATCGTTTTTGTTCCTGGTATTGTATGTATGAGCTGAGATGTTTGTTTGAAAAAGAGATATATTATTAATGAAATTTGTTCTAAATAATATATCTCTTTTTCCAACAAACAGCTCAGCTCATACATACAATACCAGGAACAAAAATGATCTGCACAAGGACTTAAAAGCACTTACTTTAGTTCAAAAAGGGGTCCACTAGTCAGGAACACTCATCTTCAATAATTTAGTTACAGATAAAGATCAGTTTAAAAGGAGCCTGAAAGACTTACTAGTGGCCAACTCCTTCTACTCCATTGACGAATTTTTTAATAGAAACAAATGATGTATTGTATATACTCATACTATTAGTATTGTTATTTCAGCTTTACAAAAATTGACATGTTCCACATCCACGAGGATCTCCTCAGCACGGATCTATGGAAGGAAAAAGTAATCTAATCTAATCTAATCTCCGTTACAGACGCCATATTGAAGGCTACGTATAGTATCGCCACCTAATCGAGCTTCAATAATCTAAAGGGGTGAAGCGAGAATGTTCCACCACATCCCACAACAAATCCCGCGTTTTTTCAACCGAAACTGGTCGAGAAAAATAAATGTTTCGTATTATTTGTTGAACGACCCTCGTATCTGAGTTAAGAATGTAAGGGAGGAAAACTTCTAAAAGCCTTGAAATTATTTCAATAATTTCTTGAAAGCCGCTAAGTGCTCTCATTGTGAAAGACACTAGATGTACGTAATGTAGGTAGCCTGTGCCCCGTTTTTTGCGGGAGTTAGTTTTTCACGCATCTCAGTACTTGTGACGTCATGTCTCCTCAACTAACTGCCGTACAGTGATCGACCTTAGCATGTATGTGGATAATTTCTGCTGGATGTGTTGCAAATAGAGTTAGTAATACGAAAGTGACAAATTAAAATGTCATGCCTGACGCACCAGTTTTACTGCATGGACAGCGATAATGTGATAGCTGATAAGCTTTTTCCCTTTCGTCATTCTGTGGAATGCGTCAGCGAGAAAAAATTGCGCAAAGGTTAGAAATTATGTGTAAGGTTTGTTGGAAGTAACTAAGTGATCTCATCCTCAAATACTGGATGAATAATTTTCTTACATTACCCCAAGACATACACCCAGTTTCTAATTGCAATACTTGTTTTCCTGCGTTAAACCGTTAGATTAAAATCATACCATTTAATGAGAAGTTATTGACGGAATTTTAAAATTTTTACATTCGGGCAATAATTATATGAAATATAGAATGGCCCTGGAAGCCGTTATATAGGCAACGTGCCAGTAAGTAAGGTGAGCGTCACCTGGTTTGCTGTTTGGGAATATATACACTACTGGCCATTAAAATTGCTACACCAAGAAGAAATGCAGATGATAAACGGGTATTCATTGGACAAATATATTATACTAGCACTGACATGTGATTACATTTTCACGCAATTTGGGTGCATACATCCCCAGAAATCAGTACCCAGAACAATCACCTCTGGCCGTAATAACGGCCTTGATACGCCTGGGCACTGAGTCAAACAGAGCTTGGATGGAGTGTACAGGTACAGCTGCCCATGCAGCTTCAACACGATACCACAGTTCATCAAGAGCAGTGACTGGCGTATTGTGACGAGCCAGTTCCTCCGCCACCATTGACCAGACGTTTTCAATTGGTGAGAGATCTGGAGAATGTGCTGGCCAGGGCAGCAGTCGAACTTTTTCTGTATCCAGAAAGGCCCGTACAGGACCTGCAACGTGCGGTCTTCCACTATCCTGCTGAAATCTATGGTTTCTGAGGAATCAAGTGAAGGGTAGAGCCACGGGTCGTAACACATCTGAAATGCAACGTCCAGTGTTCAAAGTGTCGTCAATGCGAATAAGAGATGACCGAAACGTGTAACCAAAGGCATCCCATGCCATCACGCCGGGTGATAAACTAGTATGGCGATGTCCGTTCACCGAGATGTCGCCAAACACGGATGCGACCATCATGATGCCGTAAACAGACCCCGGATTCGTCCGAAAAAATGACGTTTTGCCGTGCGTGCACCCAGGTTCGTCGTTAAGTACACCATCGCAGGCGCTCCTGTCTGTGATGCAGCGTCAAGGGTAACCTCAGCCATGGTCTCCCAACTGATAGTCCATGCTGCTGCTAACGTCGTCGAACAGCTCGTGTAGATGGTTGTTGTCTTGCAAACGTCCCCATCTGTTGACTCAGGGATCGAGACGTGGTTGCACGATCCGTTAGAGCCATGCGGATAAGATGCCTGTCATCTCGACTGCTAGTGATACGAGGCCGTTGGGATCCAGCACGGCGTTCCGTATTACCCTCCTGAACCCACCGATTCCATACTCTGCTAACAGTCATTGGATCTCGACCAACGCGAGCAGCAATGTCGCGATACGATAAACCGCAATCGCGATAGGCTACAATCCGCCACTTATCAAAGTCGGAAACGTGATGGTACCCATTTCTCCTCCTTACACGAGGCATCACAACAACGTTTCACCAGGCAACGCCGGTCAACTGCTGTTTGTGTATGAGAAATCGGTTGAAAACTTTCCTCATGTCAGCACGTTGTAGGTGTCGCCACCGGCGCCAACCTTGTGTGAATGCTCTGAAAAGGTAATCATTTGCATATCACAGCATCTTCTTCCTGTCTGTTAAATTTGGCATCTGTAGCACGTCATCTTCGTGACGCAGCAATTTTAATGACCAATAGTGTATATGCATGTTATCATGATTGAGACGTCAGGTCATGACATTCAAAGCGTCAGATTTACAATTATAGTACATCAGCGGAAAAATGGCAACATGCTAACCATTTACACCATTTCTCAACTTTTCTCATGTATACATCGTTATATATTACGAAAATATTAATAAATTAGTAGAATTACTGTCTTTGTGTGCTATATTTCAAAAAGCTGTTAGTCGAACGTATAAAGGGAAGTCAAATAAAAATGAGACACATGGAGAAAGGTAAGTAAACAGTTTATTATTTCAGAAATAATCGCCACAACTGTAAGTTCATTTATCTCCTTTGAGACAATATGATCAGTACCTTCATGGATAAATGTTTGCCGTTGACTGCAGAACCATTATTGTACCCAAGCGTGCACTTCTTCATGCGAAGCAAATCGATGGCCACGAATGTCTTTCTCATGACTCCAATTATATGTAAATCGCATGGAGAAAGATTGGGACTGTATGAAGAACGTTAAGTGTTACCTAGCAAAAATCTGCGACGTAGTCTAAACAACCTTGGAAAATGTGGGCAGCATTATCCTGCAACACAATGATGCCGTCCGTGCACGGACCATGACTCGATCCAAACTCCGGTATGTCGTCGTCCTTACGTTTCAGCTTGCACTCTGTAAGATTTCTGGCTTATTCAGCCATCATATTAGGCTCCAGGAAGCTATTCCCAGGGCAGTAGAGATGCAAGAAGCATAGAGATGACGCAATGTGGGATGAGGTACCGGTGACAGATGTTAGATTCGGTGCCATTCCCGTGAGAAAGACCGCCTGCATGATGCTGCTGCTCTGTGATTGGCTGCTGTGTTCGGCGGTAGGGCGCCAAAACGTTAAACTTTAGTTGCTATTGTTAATTAAACCTGTCATCCAAATTACTTCTTTTTTAAATAAACATCTCTCAACAGCCAGCTATCAATCAGGCACTTCAAAATTATTAAAATCAAAGTATTACTAAAACAAAAGACTGACGATATTACTGCCGATGCACTTCGGTGACGTCGGGTAACGCCTTGCTGGCTTGGCGCGCGAAGTGTTTCGGGCAGTCCGGCTCTCCAGTTCTGACCGTTCTAGTAGACAGACATGTTGTCTGTTATTTACTGTTATAGCAGTATTTGTTTCATGCCATTTTATTTACTACAGTTCCGACCGTCGCTAGGTACAGACATGTTGTCTGTAATAGTAGTATTTGATTCATGTAATTTTATTCTCCAGTTCTGACGGTTCCAGTAGACAGACATGTTGTCTGTGGTAGGATGTATTTCATGTTATTTTAGCCATATATAATGACTGTGGAAAGATATGTTCAATACGTTGTGATCAAGAATAGTTTCTCGTGTCTATATCAATAAAAACTCGAGTGGCATCCCAAATGAGTTATAGTTTATTCGTAGCAGCAGTTCCTTGTGAAGTTAATTTCAGCCTCAAGAGAAAGATCCACAACCTGGGTGCTGTTTTCTGCGGTGGGGACATCATCATCATGAAGACCCAAGGTTAGTGAAGTGTACAAGAGCTTACGTATTCCACACAGGGCAGTGGAAACAACTAGGCACCTCACGTGTACTGCATGCACAGTACAAATGTGCTCAGTGACACGTCATCTGCAGTAATGCAGAGGAGGTATAGAAGGATGAAAGTATTAACACTATCCCACTTTTATTCCTTTTTTCTTGCCGTAACACATCCATGCCTGAGGCAGGATTCGAACCTGCGACCGTAACAGCAGCGTATTTTCGGTCTGAAGCACCTAGAACCACTCGGCGAGTTCGGCCGGCCGTATTCGCAACTGCGGGTACATTTGATGTATTTCATAACGGCTGTAGTCACCGCAGTGCCTTTTCGTAACATTGCATCATTCTCATTAACAACACAGGCACAGCAATATTGTATCCAAATCCTGTTCCGTAGACGGTGATCGGCCTCTGACGGATCCACAACAGCACCTACTCCTGCGCTTACTCGTCCGACTGAAACCGACGTCCATGCATGTACAGAGTGGTTTTAATTAAACTTCCGCTACTTCAGAAGACCGCCATGAAGAGCGAGAGGTAGGAGGACAATGAAACCACCTGCATCCACGACAGCCTGGAACCGCACAAGAGATACCATTTAACAGTAAATTGTTCGCAGCACTTTTCGAACGGTAAACCGTGGGATGTTGACCTGTCGTGACGGAGCTCGTGTACTGTTTGAAGATTGCACAGTGCGTTCAGCACTCTTAGCCATGGCAACAATAACCTCTTCCACAATTTAGACAGCTTGTGCTTAAAACCAGGGATACCGGGCAGTGCGGATGCACAATATCGTTCGACCTCCTGTGAAGATAAGCATAAGATCCCGGGTTCGAGTCCCAGTCTAGGACGCATTTTCACTCGTCGGCGATGATTCCGCATAAAGTCCCGATGCAACTGACATCAGTAATTCCTTGCCTTTCCTTACCCCCCCCCCCTCCCTCTTTAGTTTATGTACGACCAAAGTTTTTCCACCAATTGTCGCTCGTAATGTATGAAGACGACAGCTGTCGGCCGAAACCGGTCACTATTGTGTCATAAAACGTAAGTGTATCCAGAATAAACAAATTATATTTTACGAAACTGTTGCTCAACTCAGTACATTCTGTAGGTCCTCAACATTCTCTTTCATACATCCGCACCTCCTTCTCAGCTTAGTGATACGAATCCTTCTGCTTCTTCCGGTTCCAACTACACCCTCCCTTTCCCCCTTTCGTTTCTACATCTACATCTACATCTATATCCATACTCCGCAAGACACCTGACGGTGTGTGGCGAAGGGTACCCTGAGTACCTCTATCGGTTCTCCCTTTCGCCATTTCTAAGTTTTCTAGCTTGTCACAAAAGTGCGCTACCATGGAAAAGACACCCAGGATATGCGCTCCAACCGCCGTACTCTGGATACACAATGGCAATTCACATCATTTTAATACTAGTCGTCATATTAAAATTGTTATTTCTTAGGTTAGTATGATATAATAGGTAGCGCATATGTGAAAGCATGGACCAATCTAAGAGAGGGGCTGATTGCCCTAATCAGATCAGGCTAAACAAATAAGTGCCGGCCGGTGTGACCGCGCGGTTCTAGGCGCTTAAGTCTGGAACCGCGCGACCGCTACGGTCGCAGGTTCGAATCCTACCTCGGGCATGGATGTGTGTGATGTCCTTAGGTTAGTTAGATTTAGGTAGTTCTAAGTTCTAGGGGATGATGATCTCAGAAGTTAAGTCCCATAGTACTCAGAACCATTTGAACCAAACAAATAAGTAAACAAAATAAATTTGGCGACAAACAACTAACGGCACGTTTCCAGGAGGAACTCTTCTGGTAGTACTGGTATGATCGCCCTTCGCATGAAGAGCAGTTATGGTCTGAACTGTACAAAGCCCCTACGTCAGTGATTGGTATCGTATCATACTCAGAGAGAACCATCTAGATGTATCACCACAGTCACGTATTTATTTCGACGAAACACCGAACTGCTACAGCGTAGAGACAAGGAAGACAGTTTCACCCCTGCTAGCTTGCTGTCTGCTACGAGACCGGTCGCGTCGCTTTGCTTATGGGCTGATACACCCACCCTCTCTACGAGTAAGGTTGGCCGCTGCCCCTGTACTGGTCCGCTAACCCGCTATACCACGGGCGGCCCGTTCTCTGCGGCGCGGCCGCGAACGCACTCGCATACGTAAAAGCAGAAGGCCGCCTGCTCACACACACACACACACACACATTCGCACACATACACACACACTCACACACACTTGCGCGCGCGCGTGCGGGCACTCACACAGCGGCGCGAGCCCCAGCAATCGCACTCTGTACACAGCGAACGAGCAGGCAGCCCTCGGAAGCAAATATTTGCACGTCCCAGACCACAAAATTAAGTGGAATTGAAATGGACGCCAAGGCAAGCAGAGCCTGGCGCTCCCCGCCGCCCGCGCAAAGCAAAGCGTCTCTCCCCCCCCCTCCCTCCCTGCCACCCCTCTCCACGCCTTTCTCCTCGCCACCCCTCCCCTCCCCCTCTGGCCATCTTGTTCCCCTCCCGCTCGGAGCGTCTCTGCGCGCGCTGTTCCTACCACTAGGGCCCTCAAGCCGGCTGCCGGCGCCCTACAAGCCACGGCTCCCTGTTTCTCTCTCTCACACACACACACTCACTGCGTCTGTCTCTCTCTCTCTCTCTCTCTCTCGCTCCCTCTTACCCTCTCACCGTTCCCTACCTGCTTCTGTGTGCGTCTCGTTCGCCCGCGCGCACTCGCCGGCTCTTCAGCCATATTTACCCAAGTATAAATAATGACTAAAACAATTAGTTGCACATTAGAGTGAATTACGGAGTGGCGGCGGCGGTGGCGGCCCCGAGCAGCGGGCAGAGAGGGGTGGGGTAAGAGGAGGGGAGGGGGTGGGGGGGGGGGGGCAGGGGAGAGCCGTGAGCGTTGCAGGGGGCCAATATCGCTAACGAGCCGCTCCTACCACAGACAGACAGGAACGCCGTCTTTCCGCTCCTCAGCCTCCGCTACCGTTCCACCACCGTCGCTGCTGCCACTGGTGCAGATTAAGCTCCTCGCCAACTGCCAGGGCTCCATTTTAACGCTTTATTCCCTGCCAATGACTTTCTCTAGATTAGCTTTTCCTACATTCTTCAATCATCGTCTTCACTTTCAGGTATCAGGCGTGACGCCTGTTCTGTATTCGTGAGTCACCTTATTCATGTCCGCACTTCTTGGGTCTTCCAACACTTCTTTTTCCATGTCGTTCATACACTGGTGTGCAAAAACAAAAGTAACTTCCCCACGGTGCCTTACTGCCAAGTAACATGGCTCGATGAAACTCGGAACGTAAATAGAAAATCGAAAAGTATGTGCTAAGGTCTGATTAGGGTAGCTCCAGAAAATAGTCGGTAGTTGCCAACCGCAAGGTGGAACGAGTGTAATATCTTTGAGTAGGAGGATCTTTGATGGTTATGAGAGCCGGGCGCGCGTAGTAAAAGACCGGGAAGTCGCAGGTAGGTGCCCGGAGGAAGCAGTCGTGTGCAGACAGCTTTAAGGGATGAGTCGCAGTTAGGTGTGCGGAGGAAGCAGACGTGTGGTGACAGCGTTAAGGTGGGTCGCTGCCCCTGACCAAACTTTAGCACGTAAATGAGAGGAGATATATAACCATTTCAAATTGGATTTTGTTAGATAATGTTCAGAGTCAGGATTTGTATGACCAAGGTTTGACGCAGTATGCGTTTTGTAAAAAATTTTGTAAGAGTGATTCATGCTACGGAAATGTTTGAAATAGTAGGTTTTGTGTATGACTTAAAAATTTAACAATATATATATTGAGATCAACATTGTGTTTAAATCTAACAGCCTGAATCATAATCCGCATCCTTTGTTTGTGTTGAATATGAAAATGAGTAGTAAACTAAAGTTACCCACCAATGAAAGAACCAAGTAAACATCAAGGCCAGAAGTTAATTTTCCAGTACCATCTTAATACCAGTGCACAAACGGCATTATTCTCTTAGACTTGATTGCTGAGTCAAATACATGTTGCACTTCTGCAAAATGGAGGAGTGCAAGAAACAAGTTCACAGACGCAGTCAGATGCAGGTTTGCTCAATAATTAATTTATAACAGTCTTATCACCGATACTTCCACAGAATAAAAGGATATAATTTTGGTTGGGTACTTTCACTTGGCGACCATGCCAGGATAAAAATAACTGATACAATATTGTACATCGCGTAATATACATCCCCATGAGAGAAGACAACTTCCAGATGGAATTAAACGCAGTCAGACAAATAGCATCAAACAATGGTTACCCTACTGCTTTCATGGACTCCATAACGCACGAAAAGCAGTCAATTGGTGTAAGTAAATATTCCTGAATTCCAATCAAGAACAACTGCCAAAATGAGAAACATACAAGTAGAAGCACCTTAAATCACTTAATAAAGGCGAGGCCTCCGGTCCAGATTGTATACCAATCAGGTTCCTCTCAGAGTATGCTGATAAAATAGGTCCATATCTAGCAATTATATACAACCACTCGCTCACAGAAAGATCCGTACCTAAAGACTGTAAAATTGCTGAAGTCACACCAATACCTAAGAAGGGAAGTAGGAGTAATCCGCTAAATTACAGGCCTATATCACTAACGTCGATTTGCAGTAGGTTTTTTGGAACATATACTGTATTCGAACATTATGAAATACCTCGAAGAAAAAGATTTATTGACACATAGTCAGTACGGTTTCAGAAAATATCGTTCTTGTCAACACAACCAGCTCTTTATACTCATGAAGTAATAAGTGGTATCAACAGGGCATGTCGAATTGATTCCACATTTTTATATTTCCGCAAGACTTTCGACACCGTTCCTCACAAGCGTCTTCTGTCCAAACTGCGTGCCTACGGAGTATCGCCTCAGTTGTGCGACTGGATTCGTGATTTCCTGTCAGAAACGTCACAGTTCGTAGTAATAGACGGAAAGTCATCGAGTAAAACAAAATTAATATCCGGCGTTTCCCAAGGAAGTGTTACAGGCCCTCTGTAGTTCTATTGTTCCTATCTATATTAACGACATAGGAGACAATCTGAGGAGCCGTCTTTTGATTGTTTGCAGATGATGCTGTCATTTAGCATCTTGTAAGGGCATCATATGATCAAAAGTACTTGCAAAATGATTTAGATAAGATATCTGTATGGTGCGATAAGTGCCAATTTACCCTGAATAAAGAAAAGTGTGAAGTTATTCACATGAGTACTAAAAGAATTCAGCTAAATTTCGATTACGCGATAAGTCACACAAATCTGAAGGCTGTAAATTCAACTAAATACTTAGGGATTAAAATTACAAATAACCTAAATTGGAACGATCACATAGATAATATTGTGGGTAGAGCAAACCAAAGACTGCGATTCATTGGCAGAACACTTAGAAGGTGCAACAGGTCTACTAAAGAGACTGCTTACACCACACTTGCCCGCCCTATTCCGGAGTATTGCTGTGCAGTGTGGGATCCGCATCAGGTGGGACTGACGGATGACATCGAAAAAGTATAAAAAAGGGCAGCTCGTTTTGTATTACCGCGAAATACGGGAGATAGTGTGACAGACATGTTACTTGAATTGGAGTGGCAATCACTAAAACGAAGGAGTTTTTCGATGCAATGGGATCTTCTCATGAAATTTCAATCACCAGTTTTCTCCTCCGATTGCGAAAACATTCTGTTGGCACCCACCTACATAGGGAGAAATGATCATCACGATAAAATAAGAGAAATCAGGGCTCGCACAGAAAATTTTAAGTTCTCGTTTTTCCCGTGTGCCCGTTCGAGAGTGGAACGGTAGAAAGACAGCTCGAAGGTGGCTCATTGAACCCTCTGCCAGGCACTTTATTGTGAATAGGAATCACGTAGATGTAGATGTACTCACTTATTTACCCTGTTCTCTTCCAGCACCTCAAGAACGCAGTAAATAACTACATAATTTCTTATTTAAGAAAAGTCTCATTGGATGTAGCCAGAAAACGTAAATCCAGGAACGTAAAAATATCATTTTATGTGCACAACACTGTTGGATACTTTTTGCCGAGTGATAAAGACAGTGGAATATATCAAATTACTTTGAACTGTAGCAAATTCTATGTAGGTCAGTCTAGCACGACGCTAGGCACCCGCTAGAAAGAACACCACCGAAGTTGGAAACTTGGAAAAGAAGACTACTTTTACAGACCACCTACATAAGGGTGGCCAAAGTTACAAGGTGAAACATGAAGTATTACATCACATCCATAAAGGAAGGAAGATGGACTATGTTCAAATTTATTTATTTAATCGTATGGCTAGGGCGCCCCCGTCGGGCAGACCGTTCGCCGGGTGCCGGTCTTTCAATTTGACGCCACTTCGGCGACCTGCTGTCGATGAGGATGATAGAATGATGACGAGGACAACATAACACCCTGTCCTTGCGAGGAGAAAATTCCCTAACCCAGCCGGGAATCGAACCCGGGCCCGGAGCATTGACAATCCGTCACACTGACCATTCCGCTACCGGGAGCGGACTGTCTTTAAATAATGGAAATTAATAAACGTATGTCCATCAGCTCAAGCTTTGTACTGAATGACTAATCGCACTTCCCTTACTCGCCATTTTTAAATGTAGATACTACTCATAATCCAATCTAGGCCACGTTTTAAATTACCTATCTTACTCATATGACTCATTTTCTTTATTTCAGTCACTAAAATTTCTCTTGTTGTGTTAAAAAAAATTATTTTGTATAATCAAAGCTGCGTCACTTACCTGGTTACTCACACTAGTATATCTTATCTTTTTGTAGTTTGGACCTATTAAAAAGAAGATAACTTTTTTCAGCCATAGCTTTGGAACGTGTCACCAAAGTTTATTGTGCAATTTATTTTCTTCTATGAACAACTGTTGTAATTTATCTACATTAAGTGTACATTAAGCGAAAACGCTATATTGTGTAGTAGCAGTTGTTATTATTGTGACTTTATTTTCAT
This sequence comes from Schistocerca piceifrons, assembly GCF_021461385.2. Lineage (NCBI taxonomy): Eukaryota > Metazoa > Arthropoda > Insecta > Orthoptera > Acrididae > Schistocerca > Schistocerca piceifrons. Next base: position 206,425,388 of record NC_060140.1, on the reverse strand, counting down.
TGGCTATAGGTCTATTTCGGCACAAAGGCCATTTGCAAGCACTTTTCATATTACGTCGTTGACACACTTGCTGTCAGATATCTTACCGGCGAAATGTTAAATTACTCGCTAAGTAATGTCTCAGCAGTGGAATTTTTCTTTGTTGACCAGTATAGTTAACATCTTGTTAACATCGCTGACATAACTCGAAGCTGTCAAACTTACAAAGAAAAATTCCACTGCTGAGACATTGCTTAGCGAGTAATTTATCATTTCGCCTGTACTTTGCTTAAAAGCGCAACAAGTAAGATATCTGACAGCAAGATCGTCAATGACGTAATATGAAAAGTGCCTGAAAATTGCCGTTGAGCCGAAAAGGGCCTATAGCTAATGAAAATAAAGTCACAATAATAACAACTGCTACACAATGTACACATAATGTCCTTACAAGACATATATAACGCTGCATGCCCAGAAGAATTTAAAATTTATGTACAGTTCATTAGTTCATATGTCACATATTTTTTCTTAGTTAAATAACCTTACATCGCACTTACACTAAAATAATCCCGCTTTTTTTTAAATTCCTAAACCTAATGTTAACATTTTTCCATCTCAAGAAATGGAGAAACTCTGAAGATGCACTAGTTTAAAATCTCTGGTCCATCAAAATGTCATTGCACAACGATGGCGTAACAGCCGAAAACCGGTTCGTGTAACAAATAATAAATATTGTAGGAATATTATGAAAAGGAAAGTTGCTACTCACCATGTAGCGGAGATTCTGAGTCGCAAATAGGCACATGTTTAATAAATATTGTAGAATATTCCACCAGCGTTGTGTGTGTTTTCATTCATAAAGAGTAAAATATTCTACCAAGAACAGACGCAAAGGTTATTCAATGGTATTGTACATAATGTAAGTGAAAGGAATAAGCAATACGACGAACAGAAATGACACTTTTATTCGTGTGGAAGTCATCACGATTCATGATGGTCACCTGGACACTGCAAAAGACGGCCGGAGTGGCTGAGCCGTTTTAGGCGCTTCAGTCTGGTACCGCGCGACCGCTACGGTCGCAGGTTCGAATCCTGTCTCGGGCATGAATCTGTGTGTTGTCCTTAAGCTAGTTAGGTTTAACTAGTTCTAAGTCTAGAGGACTGATGACCTCAGATGTTAAGTCCCATAGTGCTCAGAACCATTTGAACCATTTTGAACATGGTTCTTAATAGGCTATGTGTTCACCACGAACGGCACTGCATACACTTCAACGTGCTTCCATGCTGTCCATAAGACTAATAAGGAGCTCTTGTGGCAGGGGATCCCATTCCGGGTCAACGGAAACGTCCGACTCAACCCATCTGCTTTGACCCATGACGTAAGAATATTGTGGTGTGTGACGTCATTACGGCGCGGAGTTTATGAGTTGGTTGTGTTTGTACATGTGGTCTTGTGTTTCATGGCGCCCCCCCCCCCTCTCTCACTCTCTCTCTCTCTCTCTCTCTCTCTCTCTCTCTCTCTCTCTCTCTCTCTCTGTCTCTCTCTCTGTGTGTGTGTGTGTGTGTGTGTGTGTGTGTGTGTGTGTGACAACCGAGCTACTTTGCAGCGCCGAAATTTGTTGGTGGTAAGTAATTGTTCTTTTGGGTCTATTTTTCTTGAGTTTAAATGTCTTGTGTATTTATTGTGTACTGAATGTATTTAATTTACGTAGGGCTGTTTCAGTTTATAATTTTTGAGGTGTTCTGGTCTTGGTTTTGTTTTTCGTAGTTGTAGGTGTTGGTTTTTTTGTGTCATAATTATACTTAACCTATATAGGTCAAGGGAAACGACCAATTCCAATTTCCGTATTTTTATGTGTAGGTATAGGTGTTTTGGTACCGTCAGCTGTGATCAAAGGAAATGTCTGATTCCAATTGCCATAGATCTTGCTGTAGACGTTGGTATTTTGGTATCGTCAGGTTTAGTTTGACAGTATTTTTGGAGGGAGATGTTATTGTCTTATTTATAGGTACTTTCGTGTTTGTTGCTGTGTGTATGTAGTGATGTCATAGGCGCCATATTTAGGAATTTAGAACAGCCATTTCCGACATACTGATGACGTCATGGGTCAAAGCAGACGGGTCGAATCGGACACTTCCGTATTCCCCCCATTCCTCCACCAGCTCGTTTGACACCTGCTGCATCATCGTTGGTGCATGTGGACGCATCCAACACACACTCGATGGGACTTTAGTCGGAGGAACAGGAAAGCCAGTCAATTCACTGAATATCTTCTCGTTCCAAGACCTCCACGTCCGCCATTCAGTGCAGTGGCTCATTGTCAGCGATAAAAACGAAGTCTGGTCCGAATGCACCGCTGAAAAACGCACATGGGAAAGGAGTTCAGTCAGAATAACGCTGACCTGTGAGTGTACCTTGTTCAAGGATTTGGACGCCAGTACAAATTATACCTCCCCACTCCATAACACCTGGATCACTAAAACAATCAAGTTCGACAATGTTCCTAGGTGGATTACGTGTTCCCATTTCTCGCCATATGAGGGACATCCAGAATAGTCAAATACGATAGTTTTGGTGCTACAGGTGTTATGCTGTGGGGAGACATGATGTTGCATGGCCATTGTTGTTGTTATGGTCTTCAGTCCTGAGACTGGTTTGATACAGCTCTTCATGCTACTCTATCCTGTGCAAGCTTCTTCATCTCCCAGTGCCTACTGCAAACTACATCCTTCTGAATTTGCTTAGTGTATTCATCTCTTGGTCTCCTTCAACGATTTTTACCCTCCACGCTTCCCTCAAATACTAAATTGGTGATCCCTTGGAGCCTGATAATATGTCCTACCAAGCGATCCCTTTTTATAGTCAAATTGTACCACAAATTTCTCTTCTCCCCAGTTCTATTCAATACCTCCTCATTAGTTATGTGATCTACCCATCTAATCTTCAGCATTCTTCTGTAGCACCACATTTCGAAAGATTCCATTCTCTTCTTGTCTATACTATTTAGCGTCCACGTTTCACTTCCATACATGGCTACACTCCATACAAATACTTTCAGAAACGACTTCCTGACGTTTAAATCTATACTCGATGTTAACAAATTTCTATTCTTCAGAAACGCTTTCCTTGCCATTGCCAGTCTACATTTTATATCCTCTCTACTTCGACCATCATCAGTTATTTTGCTCCCCAAATAGCGAAACTCATTTATTACTTTAAATGTCTCATTTCCTAATCTAATTCCCTCACCATCAGCCGATTTAATTCGACTACATTCCATTATTCTCGTTTTGCTTTTGTTGACGTTCATCTTATACCCTCCTTTCAAGACCTTGTCCATTCCGTTCAACTGCTCTTCCAAGTCCTTTGCTGTCTCTGACAGAATTACAATGTCATCGGTGAACCTCAAAGTTTTTATTTCTTCTCCATGGATTTTCTACATCTACATCTACATCTACATTGATACTCCGCAAGCCACCCAACGGTGTGTGGCGGAGGGCACTTTACGTGCCACTGTCATTACCTCCCTTTCCTGTTCCAGTCGCGTATGGTTCGCGGGAAGAACGACTGTCTGAAAGCCTCCGTGCGCGCTCTAATCTCTCAAATTTTACATTCGTGATCTCCTCGGGAGGTATAAGTAGGGGAAGCAATATATTCGATACCTCATCCAGAAACGCACCCTCTCGAAACCTGGCGAGCAAGCTACACCGCGATGCAGAGCGCCTCTCTTGCAGAGTCTGCCACTTGAGTTTATTAAACATCTCCGTAACGCTATCACGGTTACCAAATAACCCAGTGACGAAACGCGCCGCTCTTCCTTGGATCTTCTCTATCTCCTCCGTCAACCCGACCTGGTACGGATCCCACACTGATGAGCAATACTCAAGTATAGGTCGAACGAGTGTTTTGTAAGCCACCTCCTTTGTTGATGGACTACATTTTCTAAGCACTCTCCCAATGAATCTCAACCTGGTACCCGCCTTACCAACAATTAGTTTTATATGATCATTCCACTTCAAATCGTTCCGTACGCATACTCCCAGATATTTTACAGAAGTAACTGCTACCAGTGTTTGTTCCGCTATCATATAATCATACAATAAAGGATCCTTCTTTCTATGTATTCGCAATACATTACATTTGTCTATGTTAAGGGTCAGTTGCCACTCCCTGCACCAAGTGCCTATCCGCTGCAGATCTTCCTGTATTTCGCTACAATTTTCTAATGCAGCAACTTCTCTGTATACTACAGCATCATCCGCGAAAAGCCGTATGGAACTTCCGACACTATCTACTAAGTCATTTATATATATTGTGAAAAGCAATGGTCCCATAACACTCCCCTGTGGCACGCCAGAGGTTACTTTAACGTCTGTAGACGTCTCTCCATTGATAACAACATGCTGTGTTCTGTTTGCTAAAAACTCTTCAATCCAGCCACACAGCTGGTCTGATATTCCGTAGGCTCTTACTTTTTTTATCAGGCGACAGTGCGGAACTGTATCGAACGCCTTCCGGAAGTCAAGAAAAATAGCATCTACCTGGGAGCCTGTATCTAATATTTTCTGGGTCTCATGAACAAATAAAGCGAGTTGGGTCTCACACGATCGCTGTTTCCGGAATCCATGTTGATTCCCACATAGTAGATTCTGGGTTTCCAGAAATGACATGATACGCGAGCAAAAAACATGTTCTAAAATTCTACAAGAGATCGACGTAAGAGATATAGGTCTATAGTTTTGCGCATCTGCCCGATGACCCTTCTTGAAGACTGGGACTATCTGTGCTCTTTTCCAATCATTTGGAACCCTCCGTTCCTCTAGAGACTTGCGGTACACGGCTGTTAGAAGGGGGGCAAGTTCTTTCGCGTACTCTGTGTAGAATCGAATTGGTATCCCGTCAGGTCCAGTGGACTTTCCTCTATTGAGTGATTCCAGTTGCTTTTCTATTCCTTGGACACTTATTTCGATGTCAGCCATTTTTTCGATTGTGCGAGGATTTAGAGAAGGAACTGCAGTGCGGTCTTCCTCTGTGAAACAGCTTTGGAAAAAGGTGTTTAGTATTTCAGCTTTACGCGTGTCATCCTCTGTTTCAATGCCATCATCATCCCGTAGTGTCTGGATATGCTGTTTCGAGCCACTTACTGATTTAACGTAAGACCAGAACTTCCTAGGATTTTCTGTCAAGTCGGTACATAGAATTTTACTTTCGAATTCAATGAACGCTTCACGCATAGCCCTCCTTACGCTAACTTTGACATCGTTTAGCTTCTGTTTGTCTGAGAGGTTTTGGCTGCGTTTAAACTTGGAGTGGAGCTCTCTTTGCTTTCGCAGTAGTTTTCTAACTTTGTTGTTGTACCACGGTGGGTTTTTCCCGTCCCTCACAGTTTTACTCGGCACGTACCTGTCTAAAACGCATTTTACGATTGCCTTGAACTTTTTCCATAAACACTCAACATTGTCAGTGTCGGAACAGAAATTTTCGTTTTGATCTGTTAGGTAGTCTGAAATCTGCCTTCTATTACTCTTGCTAAACAGATAAACCTTCCTCCCTTTTTTTATATTCCTATTAACTTCCATATTCAGGGATGCTGCAACGGCCTTATGATCACTGATTCCCTGTTCTGTACATACAGATTCGAAAAGTTCGGGTCTGTTTGTTATCAGTAGGTCCAATATGTTATCTCCACGAGTCGGTTCTCTGTTTAATTGCTCGAGGTAATTTTCGGATAGTGCACTCAGTATAATATCACTCGATGCTCTGTCCCTACCACCCGTCCTAAACATCTGAGTGTCCCAGTATATATCTGGTAAATTGAAATCTCCACCTAAGACTATAACATGCTGAGAAAATTTATGTGAAATGTATTCCAAATTTTCTCTCAGTTGTTCTGCCACTAATGCTGCTGAGTCGGGAGGTCGGTAAAAGGAGCCAATTATTAACCTAGTTCGGTTGTTTAGTGTAACCTCCACCCATAATAATTCACAGGAACTATCCACTTCTACTTCACTACAGGATAAACTACTACTAACAGCGATGAACACTCCACCACCGGTTGCATGCAATCTATCCTTTCTAAACACCGTCTGTACCTTTGTAAAAATTTCGGCAGAATTTATCTCTGGCTTAAGCCAGCTTTCTGTACCTATAACGATTTCAGCTTCGGTGCTTTCTATCAGCGCTTGAAGTTCCGGTACTTTACCAACGCAGCTTCGACAGTTGACAATTACAATTCCGATTGCTGCTTGGTCCCCGCATGTCCTGACTTTGCCCCGCACCCGTTGAGGCTGTTGCCCTTTCTGTACTTGCCCAAGGCCATCTAACCTAAAAAACCGCCCAGCCCACGCCACACAACCCCTGCTACCCGTGTAGCCGCTTGTTGCGTGTAGTGGACTCCTGACCTATCCAGCGGAACCCGAAACCCCACCACCCTATGGCGCAAGTCGAGGAATCTGCAGCCCACATGGTCGCAGAACCGTCTCAGCCTCTGATTCAGACCCTCCACTCGGCTCTGTACCAAAGGTCCGCAGTCAGTCCTGTCGACGATGCTGCAGATGGTGAGCTCTGCTTTCATCCCGCTAGCGAGACTGGCAGTCTTCACCAAATCAGATAGCCGCCGGAAGCCAGAGAGGATTTCCTCCGATCCATAGCGACACACATCATTGGTGCCGACATGAGCGACCACCTGCAGATGGGTGCACCCTGTACCCTTCATGGCATCCGGAAGGACCCTTTCCACATCTGGAATGACTCCCCCCGGTATGCACACGGAGTGCACATTGGTTTTCTTCCCCTCTCTTGCTGCCATTTCCCTAAGGGGGCCCATTAATTCCTGTTCCGAATTTTTCTATTGTTTGCTTTACTTCTTGCTCAACATACAGATTGAATAACATCGGAGAGAGGCTACAACCCTGTCTCACTCCCTTCTCAACCACTGCTTCCCTTTCATGCCCCTCGACTCTTATAACTCCATCTGGTTTCTGTACAAGTTGTAAATAGCCTTTCGCTCCCTGTATTTTAACCCTGCCACCTCCAGAGTTTGAAAGAGGGTACTCCAGTCAACATTGTCAAAGGTTTCTCTAAGTCTACAAATGCTAGAAACGTAGGTTTGCCTTTCATTAATCTATCTTCTAAGGTAAGTCGTAGGGTCAGTATTGCCACACGTGTTCCAACACTTCTACGGAATCCAAACTGATCTTCCCCGAGGTCGGCTTCTATCACTCTTTCCATTCGTCTGTAAAGATATCGTTTTAGTATTTTACAGCCGTGACGTACTAAACTGATAGTTCGGTAATTTTCTCATCTGCATGACGATACTGACCTCCAAACATTTGAACACAGTACACTCACCGGTCAACGTTACTGTGACACTGTACTCCTTCCCCGTGTGCGTCTTTTCAGAGCTGCATTTGGCCCAAGCTTCGTTGACAATGCGCGACAGCAGACCAGGTGAAAGAACCTTTGGAACTAGAGGAATTCGGCGGATGGACTGACCTGGCCCTCCCATGACTTAAATCCCATAGAGCACGAGTGGGATGCATTGGGGAAGCCGTACTGCAGCATGCCCACGTGCGCCAATAGCCATCCAGCATTTGTCAGCCGCGCTAGTGAAGGCGTGGGACACCATAGAAGAACTTCTTACCAACGTTGTGTCCAGTATGGGAGCACGTTGTAGGGCATGCACTGCCGTCCATGGTGATCACACATTCTATTAAGACCACGCCCCGGCTCTTGTAGGGTCTATGGGACCATAATAAACTGCGGTGACTCCATTATAATTTAAAAAAAAAATGTGTGAACTCCTAAGGTTCAAATGGCTCTAAGCACTATGGGACTTAAAACATCTTAGGTCATCAGTCCCCTAGACTTACAAGGGAACCTCCCCATCGCACTCCCCTCAGATTCAGTTATACGTTGGCACAGTGGATAGGCCTTGAAAAACTGAACACAGATCAATCGAGAAAACAGGAAGTTGTGTGGAACTATGAAAAAAATTAGTAAAATATACAAACTGAGTAGTCCATGCGCAACATAGGCAACATCAAGGAGACCATAAGCGCAGAAGCGCCATGGGCCCGTGGTTAGAGTGAGCAACTGCGGTACCAGACGACCTTGGTTCAAGTCTGCCCTCGACTGAAAATTTTACTTGCTTTATTTTCGCAAAGTTATGATCTGTCCGTTCGTTCATCGACGTCTCTGTTCACTGGAATAAGTTTAGTGTCTGTGTTTTGCGACCGCACCGCAAAACCGTGCGATTAGTAGACGAAAGGACGTGCCTCTCCAATGGGAGCCGAAAACATTTGATCGCATCGTCATAGGTCAACCGATTCCTCCACAGGAAAACACATCTGATATATTCTATACGACACTGGTGACGGCATGTGCGTCACATGACAGGAATATGTTGTCGACCCACCTAGCTTGTACCCTTAGCGAATGGGTGAAAATATTCTACTACCTTGCCCGATTTAGGTTTTCTTGTGGATGTGATAAACACTCTATAAAGGCACATTTGCATGCCGTGCGTGAGTTTCCTCGGAAACGCGAAATCTTAATTAAATAATTAATCTCTGACAAATAAATAAAGCCTATGGCACAGAACTGCAGCGCTATGTCGCTGATAAAACAAAATACAATTAGGACACTCTTATGTTTCATTGAGAAGGGGGAGGTCTTGCAGAGCAACTGGTGCGGGAAGCACGTGTATTTTATTAACTGGCACACCGCCATATTTGAAGTTATATAAGAACACTGCGAGTTGTTATCTTACTAGGCACTCGATTCTGTAAAGAATTTATATTTATGAAAGTAAGTAGAATTATTTAACTGTAGGCTTATTCGTTGAATATATCTGATTTAACTAACTGTGTAAACTTTTTTATGTTTAGTACACAGTCACCTCTGTACGACGTATTGACATGGCTGGCAAATTATTCTAATATTGAGATTTAGATTTTGAGTCCGCACCTACCGCAGCAGTCTTTGGAAACAATTTAAGTACGAAGTCCGATTATTTGAATCACATTTCACGGTCAACTACGAATAACATTGCATTTACGAAAAAGCCAATGTCAAGTGTCTGATACCAAATAATTAAACGTCCACGTTCCAGATAAGCAAATATTAATTACAACCAATCACTATCATACATATACAATAAATTAATATTTTATTTATTTTATATTGGCGACCGTGACAGGACGTTGTTCAATTTGTCATTTGTTACATTGTTCTCTTTGTTTCATGTGAAAAATCAACTTTCTGGACCTGGACGTGAATGTATGAGAAATAACAAAAATCTGAATATATTTTCCAATTCTAAAATTTTGCGGGAAGACGCAATGAAGCTTCCAGCAAAAAAGGTAAGACGCAGCATCTTTGCACTGGCAGGCTTGACCAGGCGCATAATTCAGTGTATTAGTAGATTCTGTCGTCGCGTAGCAGTTTTCAGTGATAAATTTCATTCTCAGTACTTTTCCTTAATCAATAACTTCTGCAACAATACCTATACACGAGTGTACAATATGGCCGACTTCTGTACGATACGTTGTAACATGGCCAGCAGCCATTAAGAATAATCCGATATTCAGTTTACATTTTTAAATTAACAAACAGCCATTGTTGCTACGAGCGATTCATGTTCAACTGCATTTTATTTTAAAACCAGTGTCAAACTTTATTTTCTTGAAGCACATCTTACGTGTGGCATGGTCATAACTAGAAAACAATACGCAAAGATGGAACAGCAAAGACATACTATTCAGACGCAATCCGACTCGGACGAGAGACGAGTGTTAGAAAATGACTTCACGACAGCAACCGGTAGTGACGATTCATCAAATGTTGACGCAAGTGTTAACGGAAATTTTGACAATAGGCCGTCCACCACAAAAATTTCAAAGTCTCAGTCAGAGCCCATGTTAATACATCACGTCACGTCTAATGACGCGGCGGGGGCAGAGACCTTGCAAACAGTAAACATTGCCAACATGTTACAAATGCTAATGAAACAAAACGCAGAAAATATGGCAACCTTATAGACACAAAATGAACAGTTAAAGACACAAAATGACGAAATTAAATCTGACCTCACAGCAATCAAGGCATGTAATGACACTTCATGTAAACGTGTGGAACTTATAGACGCCACACTGACCAAACAGATGACTGAACTCAGTACGAAATTTTCCAAGCTTAATACGAGACAAGAAAAGACTACAAATGACGTAGCACTTTTACAGACACAAGTAAAAAACCGTAATGTCACGTGTGACGCTCTTACAGAACAAATTCAAACATATCCTTCAGTGCATGACAACCTTGAAAAACGAATTACTGACGTGCAGAATAAATTTGGCGATTTTGAACAACAACTGACTGACAGATTACAATCTGATGCCACAGCTCATTTTCAAAATATTAATAAAGAATTTCATGATTGGGTAGAGAACAAAGACAAACATTTTGATAGATGCATACGTGAAAATTCACCAACAATTGTGCACGACTCCGTAGCGGAATACATCACTAATAACAAACAGCTGATTAGTGACGCAGTACAGTCTGTCACTGCACCAATGAAACAATTCGATCAACCACAGTCTGACTGTAACGAAAATATCAGTCAAAATGTACAGTTTAGAAACCAATATACATACGAGTATGACACACACATACCGCAAACGACAAACACACAAGAACAAAACACACCACGACAACAACACATACCACGTCGTGCAAACACAATCACAAGCTATTATCATGGTAAACCACAGCAACATTATCGTAATTACTTGCCATCTGAACATTACAGTAATTACAGTGGAACAAATCCGTATCATAACGCAAAGGAAGAAGAAAGCTTAATAAAACACAGGCAATTTCAGACTTTTATCCCAGAAAAACGAACCATTCATCCGGTGATTTTTCTTAAATCTTTTAGTAACGCATTTCCACGCACTTGGAGGTACCGGAAAAATATTTCATATATTGTCGGTTACATCCAAGGCGATGCAGCTGTCTGAGCATAGAGTCAAGCTGACGTATGTACCACGTACAGTGGATTTGAGCGTGCCTTTCTGAACAAATTCTGATCGCAATCCGTCCAGGAGCGACTCAGAAGACAAATTTTAGAACCTGAAACTTTTAACAGTAAAAGTGGTAACTTACGCAGATATTTCTAAAAATACTTGAACATGGGACATTTTTTGGACGAACCAGTCGCAACACGTGATATACTCCGTGCGTTGAAGGCCAAACTGCCTTTCTACATTAAAGAAAAACTCTTACATATTCCGGATGACGATCCAGATTATTTTTTAACAGCTTCAGATTCGGTTGACATGTTACTAGAAGATCAGCGCTTCGCGCGGCAAAACAGCAGCCACAATGTTTATACTAGTGGTATGCAAAACATGCAGGCTTGCCAACTCAATTCTAGCGCGCCCACAGTTAGATACGCGGTACAGCAAAAACAGCAAACTCACATGCCGTCTCAATACGGAAATCAAAATCAACACGCGTATTCCAATACAAACAACAGTTACAACAGTAATAACACTTCATGCGGCAATCCATACAAAAGGCACCGCGGTAATAACAACAACGGATACAAATGTAACAACAAAAACACAAACAGAAATAGAAATAATAATAACTACGAGCCAAGACAGCATCAAGGCTGGACTCGTAGCGATCAATACTTTCATTCAAACACTGCTATACCACAGCAGCCACCAGGACAAAATTGGAGCATACCTTACGACCGACAGGTAAGTCATAATGCGCAACAGCAACAACAACTGCAAAAGTTTGGAGATCACAACAGGCAATATCCGAATGTGAATATAATAGAAGTGACACCTGATACACAACCTCAAACTCTGTCAGTACCTAATACAAATGCTAATCCAACAAACTAGAAACAGTCACTTCTATGCCCCGGGTCGTGGCTGAAGAATTCTTGGGGGGCGACTTCAATGTTAATCAGTTATTCGACACCACCACTGAACAACAAAATATTGATTTGCCTAATAATTCTAAACAAAAACTACCTGTTTTATTTATAAGATACAACCACAATGACAATATATCAGATGAACTTTTGCAAGACAGTACACAATGTCGTTCAAACACAAATGAAATTGTTTTAGCCTCTACTACTGGTGTAGTAGGTGGGCTTCCAACTACTATTACCTTAGATACAGGTGCAGCTGTGAGCGTTTTGTCTTTTAATTTCTATAAAAAGATGTGTGAATTGGAGCCTGTGCCTGAGTTTCCCGCACAAAACTGCAAAATAACTGCTGCTCTAGGTAATAAGTCATGTAGGGGTAAGAAGCAAGTTTTTGTAAACATTAAAATAGGTAATGGAACCGTACAATGGCCATTCCTGGTTGTACAAAACCTTGTGGCAAATTGCATATTAGGATTAGATATCATGAACGAGAAGGACTGCATTATAGACTTCTCAAAAGGTAAATGTATTTTAAATGATAAAGGCAGTGTAATTATTATTGATTTGGACAGGAGAACTCTAAAGCATGACAAACACTGTACAGGGTACAAGGTTCAGTTAGTACTTGACAATGACATTCAAGACACGCACACACACTCATCTGACACAGAGCTAATGGACTTGAAAACATTGATTGATCGTAAGATAAATGAAGCTACAGCTCTCAGTGTACATGAACGTATGAAACTACAGGAAGTGTTATCCAAATATTTACAAGTTTTTACCAAACGATTAGGTGTTATCAACACGTATGTCTACAAGATTGAAGTTGAGCCTCACAAGATCTTCTACCACAAGACATATAACGTACCGTTATCTCAACGACCTGCTGTGTGGCAAGAACTAAAACAAATTACAACATAGATTATAAGTAGTATAGAAATTTTCATTTCAGCGGTTCCAGTGACGCAGTTGAAGACAGAAGAACTTTTCTTTCAACGCCGTGGCATTACCAAGAAGACTGAATATTAAGCTAAAATTTATGATTACGTAGCAGTGAATGATATATTAATTTCTCACGGAACATTTGTGACTGTAGGTACCACTGACTTGGTATGACACCAGACGAACCGACAGACGTCATCTGTGAAGCGATCTTTTACTTCGAGAAATAGATTAGACGCACATCTCTCAGCAAGAAAAGCATCTACCAGTAGACAAGGCCACACAGACACTATAAACACACTCACAAAACGCGAGGAATCTAACAGTTTTCCTTCTCTTATTATTTTGAATATTTATTGAGTAGTGAAAACGCCTGGTCTTGCCTACAGATGTAATGAATGTTGTGTCTAACCTATCTTAATTTCAGATGACATCACAAGAAAAAAAAAACATCGATAAAATCCCAGCAAAACCGTTAAAGAGAACGTAAATATCTGCAATTCATGTAATCAAATGTGACATAATGTAATAATTTATAGCTATGTAATGATGATGTAAACATGTTTATGTGTAACTGTATTATGTTTATGCTAAGAAAATGTGTGACGTGTATATGTCGAGTGCCAAAATGAGAAAAACTTTTAAAAAAAATTGCATAGTGAGCCACTGTTCACGGACATTAACTACGCAGAAACCTATGTGAAAGAAACTGTTATTGACATTCATCATGCATCGTACCTTTGTAAACGCGATGAACAATTTCTTTGATAAGTAACTACGAACATTTAGGTGAGCTACATTTTAAAAGAAAAACTGAAAATGTGAAGTGCATAATTGGTGCATCGTCTAGTGACATTACTACAGTACCTGACTTCAAGATGTTAACTGGATTAAATGGTCACAACGTGCATGTCCAGACAACAACACGACGAGTGGAAGAATTTTGGTTGGAACTTCAGGGAATGGAATGTTCTCGAAATGTGACGGACACACTTACCTGGTCTGTCCAAGGATCGACGCCAGCTATGTGCCGTCCGAGGTTCTGCAACCAAGCTTCCACGGAATATCGAAAACAGACTGCATATGGACCAATTACTCGACGGGTCACGTCCGATCTGTAATAAACAATGCTTGTTGTCACAACGAACTGCATCACAACGACTATAATGGAAATAGGAAATGGACATGCTTATGTATACAGCGATGTTACTGTGATCAAAAAAACTTTACCTCGACGACACTAACCTGTGAAACATTACTGTGCAGCAGATGAACATAAACTGTAATAACGATACAATGTGTCACGCACCTGAAACCAAAAGACATTTTTCTTTGAAGCATTTCAATCTAAAGTTGTATTATAACATATATTGTAATTTTAAATTTAAGTTACCTCTCATAGAATGTATTCTTCATATGTAATCTTGGTGGAATATTTTCTTTGTGCAACGACTAAGAAATGTGCGCGCACACGAACAATATGAACTGCAATACTGTGCCGCGTGATCTAAATTTACGATATAACGGCAGTGCCGGAGTCACATAGACGCTTCTGCGCATGCGCGCTCTCTATTTTGCCAACATAAGAACTTTTATGGCGCACGCGCGTCATTCAAATTTTGCATATAATATACTGTATAATGTATGTCGTGTAAATAGTTGTAGATAACTTAGATTTTCTTGTCCCTTTAGGTGAATTGCTCGCCTGCAGGTGTGTCCTTTCGCCTCGCAATTCAGGGGGCAATATAAAGGCACATTTGCATGACGTGCGTGAGTTTCCTCGGAAACGCGAAATCTTAATTAAATAATTAATCTCTGACAAATAAATAAAGCCTATGGCACAGAACTGCAGCGCTATGTTGCTGATAAAACAAAATACAATTAGGACACTCTTATGTTTCATTAAGAAGGGGGAGGTCTTGCAGAACAACTGGTGCGGGAAGCACGTGTATTTTATTAACTGGCACACCGCCATATTTGAAGTTATATAAGAACACTGCGAGTTGCAATCTTACTAGGCACTCGATTCTGTAAAGAATTTATATTTATGAAAGTAAGTAGAATTATTTAACTGTAGGCTTATTCGTTGAATATATCTGGTTTAACTAACTGTGTAAACTTTTTTATATTTAGTAGACAGTCACCTCTGTACGACGTATTGACATGGCTGGCAAATTATTCTGATATTGAGATTTAGATTTTGAGTCCGCACCTACCGCAGCAGTCTTTGGAAATGATTTAAATACGAAGTCCGATTATTTGAATCACATTTCACGGTCAACTACGAATAATATTGCATTTACGAAAAAGCCATTGTCTAGCGTCTGATACCAAATAATTAAACGTCCACGTTCCAGATAAGCAAATATTAATTACAACCAATCACTATCATACATATACAATAAATTAATATTTTATTTATTTTATAAGTCCCAAAAAAGTGATGAAAACATAAGAGTTTGTCACATAAACTGAAAATAAAAAATTAAACTTTTCACTCGAGGGTAGACTTTAACCTAGGACCTCTCGTTCCGTAGCTGCTCTCGCTAACCGCGGGACCACGGCGCTCCTTGACTCCCATTGTCCTTGATGTTGCCTGTCTTCGCATGGACTACTCAGTTTGTATATTTTACTAATTTTTTTCATAGTTCCACATAACTTCTTCCTGTTTTCTTGATTGATCCGTGTTCAGTTTTTCACGGCCTATCCACTGTGCCAAATTATAACTAAATCTGAGGGGGTTGCGATGGGGAGGTTCCCTTGTTAGAACTACTTAAACGTAACTCACCTAAGGACTTCACACACATCCATGCCCGACGCAGGATTCGAACCTGCGACCGTAGCAGCAGCGCGGCTCCGGACTGAAGCGCCTAGAACCCACTGCACCCCTGAAAATGCGGAAATACTGGTGCAAAATGACGTCCCGATACACCTGACCTGTTACAATTTCTCTGCCAAAGACATGCAGGAATTTACGTGGACCAATCATAACCCCACCCCACTCCATCAAACCACGGTTTCCATATAGGTCCCTTTCAAGGACACTAAGGGGTTGTTACATGGTTCCTGGTTCACGCCAGATGAAAACCGGCGAGAATCACTGTTCAGACTGCATCTGGACTCGTACATGAACATAACCTGGGACCACTGTTTGAATGACCATGTACTGTGTTCTTCACACCAGGCTTTACGGGCTCTCCTGTGACCAGGGGACAGTGGAATGCACCTTGCAGGTCTTCGGGCGAATAAACCATGTCTTCGGGCGAATTAACCATGTCTGATCAGTCGGTTGTAGACTTTGTGTCTGGAGACAACTGCTCCAGTGGCTGGGGTAAGGTCCCGAGCAAGGCTACCTGCAGTACTCTGTGGCCGTCTGCGGCCACTGATGTTGATATATTGGTCTTCTTGTGGTGCTGTACACTGTAGCCGTCCCATACTGTAGTGCCTGGACACGTTTCCTGTCTGCCGAATCGTTGCCATAATCTTGAGATCACACTTTGTGGCACATGGCGGGCCCGTGTTACGATCTGCTGTGTTTGACCATCCTCCAGTCACTCTACTATTCTACCCCTCTTAACGTCATCAATATGTGTTCTTTGAGCTATTTTCAACACACAGACACCATCAGCACGTCTGAAAACGTCTGCACACTTACTCGCAGCACCGGACTCTGACATGCACCAACACACCTCTGCGTATGTGGACTGCTGCCAGCGCCACCGTGCGACGATCGCAGGTCAAACGCATCGCATGGTCACACCCCCAGGTGATTTAAACCTGCAAACCGCCCACCACAGCGTTGTTTCACAATGTATCAGCATTATCCTTAATTTATGAACATGAGTGTAATTTATGCTAAGAACAACACACACACCCATGCCCGAGGGAGGACTGGAACCTCCGGTGGGAGGGGCCGCGCAGTCCGTGATATGCGCCTCTAACTGCGCGGCCATTGTAGCTATTGTCTTTGAATGAAGTGACTTTCCTGTTCAACTCATTGCATATTTCTTTCAGTTACCTTCCGTGCTATACTGTAGCAGTTCTTTCTATGTACGATCCAAATTTCATGTTTGATCCAAGCTATTTTACCTGGCAGTAACACATCTCGCGAAAGTTACTTTCGTCCATAATTTTTGCACACTATCGTATTTCATGGCTTATGATAATAGTCGCTCTGATACTCTTTCCACGTGGTCCTTCCATGTGGCATTAGAAATGGCTTTCAGAAAAGTCGTACCTTTTATGATTAAAAATGGTCGTATTCGACGAGATAATAGAAAACAGTTCCATTTGAAGAGATTCGTCACTTAATACATATTGTTACTAGACGACAAAGGAATGAAACGGACCGTCAGACGACGTCACCGTCAAATGGTAGACGGTTCGTAGCCGGCCGAGCGTCAACACTGCGTCAGTTCGATTAGCCAAGTACCGAACGGTGAAAATGAGCTAATCAAATACTATCTACGATACAGTAAGTTACAGTATAGTACCTGTGTTAGGGAAATGACAACGATAACTTTTATTAATGGCCAAATCAAACTTCATAACTGATGTGATGATCAATTTTGTCTGGTAAATTGGTAAGAAGTGAAACGAACATTTCAGATCATCCAGATTTTAGTGAAGCCTGAATTCTCAGGGTGAAGACGGCAGTTTTAATGCGGTTTATTAAATAAAAATTTCAAAGTAAAAAATATTTAGTGCCTAAACCGCAATTTTCCTATTAAAATTAAAGAACGATAAGTAATTGCCGTTGCTATCTACAACCATCTTCATATCGTTCAAAACGTAAACAAACGGTGGATATGCATTAGAAAGCATCAGTAGCTGTAGTCGTGCAATGAGATGCATTCGTAAATAAAAAGACGATGACAGTTTGTAGTTTAAAAAGACCACCGTGAGGAAGTCAGGTTGGAGGCTGTAATCTCGCAGGACGATGATAATTAAGGAAAATAGGCAGTTGCATGAGTAGTTGTGGTACGTTACTTGCAATGTCCGTCTCCTTAGCTGAGTGGTAACATGCTTGCCTCCCATACAACGGGCCCAGGTTCGATTTCCAGCCGGATTGAAGATTTTCTCCGCTCGATGACTGGGTGTTGTGTTGTCCTCATCATCAAAATGGTTCAAATGGCTCTGAGCACTACGGGACTTAACATCTGAGGTCATCAGTCCCCTAGAACTTAGAACTACTTAAACCTAACTAACCTAAGGACATCATACACGTCCATGCCCGAGGCAGGATTCGAACCTGCGACCGTAGCGCTCACACGGTTCCAGACTGAAGCGCCTAGAACCGCTCGGTCACAACGGCCGGCTCCTCATCACCATTTCATGCTGATCACCGCCACGCAAGTCGCCCAATGTGGCGTCGAGTGAAATAAGACTTGCACTCGCCGGCCGAACTTCCCCGGAAGGGGCCTCCCGGCAAACACTGCCACACGATCTTTTTTTTTTTTAATTGTAATAGTAAAATTGCTGTCTAGACATTAAAACTTTTTTACTTTAAAAACTTTTATTTGACAAAACATTGAGATTTATTTGACATCAAACAATATTTATAAAGGAATACATAGAGCCTGTTTACTTGTTCAGCATCTTTTTTTTCCTGTATAGCAAATAACATCATAAACAACTTTATCTTTCACCTTCAACATAGTTTCTATTTTCACTTAATAAAAGATGACGCAATGAAAACTGTTTCATCAATTCATGTTCACATTTATACAGAGTGTAGGCGTCCACTCTGTACAGTTATTGTAAAACCTAAATCATTTTTAGTTTTCAGATATCCAGCCTGTCTTATGGGAGAGAACACTCAATGGAAAAAGTATCCAAGCCGTCAAGAAAGTCTGCTATTTGAGACGAAAACGAAGCGGTATAGTAAAATAAAGAGTAATAGGGCACAAAAGAACGAAATCACGAAATACAGGGTGTTTATAAATGAAAATCGGGATTTTAATGCTATATAATATTTATTATATTAAAGTTACAGTTATAAATGATATGTGAAATGAAAAGCAACTCAAACAGTTTTACCAAGAACATTATAAATGTTCAATGTGAGCACAGCACACATAAAGTCTATAGGCGAGTTCTTCCCAAACGTTGGTAAGTGTGTCTTCACTGATTGTAGCAACAGCTGCTTCAGTCCTGTTTCTTAATTCACTGAGGTCTGCTGGTAGCACAGGCACATACACATGATTCTTAATGAACCCCCAAAGGAAAAAATCGCATGGCGTTAGGTCGGCTGAACGTGAAGGCCATGCAAAGCAGGCCCTGTCATTGGACGGTCTATCCAGCGCTTGGGTACAGTGAAGTTCAACCAATCGCATACTTCTCTATTCCAGTGACGTGGCACACCATCTTGCTGGGAAATGAATTTCTCTGGATCATCTTCTTCCAACTGAGGGAAGAGCCATTGCTCTAGTGTATCAAGGCAATAAGTGCCAGTTACAGTCGCTTCACCAAAAAAGAAAGGCCCATAAACTTTCCGCCAGGATACGGCACAAAAAACATTCACTTTAGGGGAATCTCGTTGCTTTGTACCACCTCATGAGGATTTTCTGAGCCCAAGATGTGCACATTGTGAGTGTTAACATGTCCACTAAGGTGAAAGGTCAATTCATTACTGAAGACAACATGATCCAGAAAATCTTCATCCTCATGAAACAACATTTCACTTGTGAAGTTGGCACATAATCCTTGGTCTGCCGGCTTTAGAGCCTGTAATAACTGTAAACGGTAAGTACGTAATGTAAGCATTTTCTTAAAACTTTCCAAACAGTCGACATGGCAACTTGTAATTCACGACTAGCCTTATGGACTGATTTCTTTGGGCTACGAGTGAACGACTCTCTCACTCGCTCAACAGTCTCTTCACTAACTCTTGGTCGTCCTGTGCTCTTCCCTTTACAAAGGCAGCCGGTATCTTCAAATTGATGACACCATCTACGAATGTTATTATCACTTGGAGGATCACAACCGAACTTCAGCCGGAACGCATGCTGCACAGTAACTACAGATTCGGTCTTTGCAAACTGCAAAACACAAAACGCTTTGTTTTCTAGCCGCCATCTTCGCTACTACTGCTGTCTAGTGGATTGTGGGGGAAACATTGCGTGCTGCACATGCGCACTGGTGCCAAATACAACTCCTTTAAGTTCCTCATTTGTGTGGCATATCATTTATAAATATGAGTTTAATGTAATAAATATTATAAAGCGTTAAAACGCCGATATTCATTTATAAACACGCCGTACATCATTGTAACATGAGTGAGCGTTGCGAAAACACGAGTTTATTTCCGATACTAGCACACGACGAGACAGTTTCCCCCTCCCCAACGTCTAAGTCAAAATGTATTTCCCGAAAGACCTTGGTGGTGACGCCCAGTTGCGTTGCGTCCCGTTCTGTGCCCTTGATGGCCTCTGTAAATGCCGCTGTTTGAAATGGACTGTCGAATGTTCCGACGTGACGTTCCGTTCCGTCCGTCTCAAGTGTGAATCGGCGGTTACTCGTTATCAGTATGCGGTGTGCCCCAACGCTAGTCTTTCACGGTACGCTGAGCCTCTTCTCTGCCATCTTTCAGTTTAAAATGTAAATACAAACAACGCAACCAGTAATTACATTTACAGCTTTTTACGAAGTACACTCTAAGACAAACAAAAGGTCTCAGCACGAAAGAATTATCCGAATGGGACGGAAATCGGTAGATGTGATGTATGTACAGACAAACAAATGATTACAGTTTCAGAAAAAAATGGTGAGTTACTTCAGAGAAAAGTTTCACAAATTGAGCAAGTCAAGAACGCTTTGGTCCACCACTGGCCGTTACGCAAGCAGTCATCGGCTTGGAACCGGTTGGCAGAGATCTCGAATGTCCTGCTGAGGGGTATCGTGACAAATTCCGTCCAATTGGTGCATTACATTTTCAAAATGCCGAGCTGGTTGGACGGCCCTTCCCATAATGCTCCAAACGTTCTCAATTGGGGAGAGATTCGACGACGTTGTTGGGCAAGGTAGGGTTT
This sequence comes from Schistocerca piceifrons, assembly GCF_021461385.2. Classification (NCBI taxonomy): domain Eukaryota; kingdom Metazoa; phylum Arthropoda; class Insecta; order Orthoptera; family Acrididae; genus Schistocerca; species Schistocerca piceifrons. Next base: position 206,404,480 of record NC_060140.1, on the reverse strand, counting down.
GACAAGCACGGAGTCAAGCAGTAGAAACTCTCATCGTGCTGGGCGGGCATCTTGCTGAAATGTAAGTCCAGGATGGCTTGCCATGAAGGGCAACAAATCGTCGACGTACGACTGTGCTGTAAAGGTGCCACGGATGACAACCACTCCAGACCATCACTTCTGATTGTCGGGCTGTATGGTGTGCGACAGTCAGGTTGGTATCTCACCGTTGTCCAAGACGTCTGCAGCCACTTCTTCGGCCTCGAATATCATTGACTGGAGTAGAATTGTCTTCAGTAATGAGTCCCACTTCGAACTGAGCCACGATGACAAGCAAAGAGGAGAAGTGGACCAAGGCGTTATTGACTTTCTCAGCTCTTTTTCTTGAATAAATCATCCAGTTTTTTCTGAAACTGCAATCATTTGTTTGTCTGTATATGTACACATAACATCTACCAATTTTCACCCTCCTGGATGATAATTCCTTCGTGGTGCGTTGATGTATTTTTTATCTTATTACGTATGTAAATCACATGTAGATAAACAGTCTTAAAGCGGTTCTACGAGCCTTGTGCCAAAGAGTGAATTACAGAGTAATCTTGTAGATGTAGGTATAGTTTGAAAACAGTGAATGTGTAAAGTTCAGACGCAGTGTTCTCGAGGAAACACGCAACGAAGACACACTCGTCTGCAGACACGAGGTGGAATCCAAAATTTTCGGGACTGGTGCTGCCATCTGGAAAGTAGGAGCAGTAGATCTCTGCACCGCTAGGTGGCAAGAGCAACATACCTGATGAGTCAGTGTGTGGAGTGGAATTCAGCTGGGAAGACGTGTTGCGTGTCCACAGTGATTTCCGTAACACTCTGTGTTTAATGTGTGGCGATTTTACGATGGATCCGCGAACAGAACAGCGAGTGTGTATCAAATTCTGTCTTTTTGTCACGGGTTATCACCGGCGACGAGAGCTGGATTTACGGTTATGATTCAGAGACAAACCAACAATCGTCCCAGTGGAGGAGCCTGAGCTCTCCAAGACCCAAAACAGCGAAAAAGGTGAAGAGCAAAGTGAAGAGCATGATCATCATTTTCTTTGATACCAAGGGAATTGTGCACAAAGAATTCGTCCCATCTAACTAAACAGTGAATTCCGCCTACTACTATGACGTTTTGCGACGGTTCCGTGAAGACGTGCGGCGACGACGGCCCGAACTTTGGCGTCCAGGGACCTGGCTGCTGCATCACGACAACGCGCCCTGTCACACGTCCTTGCCCACCAGAACCTTTTTGGCTAAAAGCAACATGGCGGTTGTACCCCACCCACCTTACACGCCAGATTTGGCACCTTGCGACTTCGCGCTATTCCCAAAACTGAAACTCAAGTTGAAAGGCCGTCGGTTCGACACTCTAGAGAGGATCCAAGAAGCATCGCTGGCGGTGATAAACACCCTCAAAGAAGAGGACTTGCGGAAAACGTTTGACCACTGGCAGAAGTCTTCGAGGGTGATGGTGACCATTAGTCCAAAGGTAAGGTTTTCAACTAATGGCAGCACCAGTCCCGAAAATTTTGGATAGCACCTCGTATTTCGACACCATTTGTTTCGCAGGCGCAATTGACCTGAGATAAACATCAAACCTCCTAACTTATGGTGTAGAAAAGACTCCGAAACGCATCGTAAATAAGAAAAATTGAGATTTACTGACTGGTTACACTGAGGTTTTACTTACAAGCAGACAGGCATAGCAGCAGTGTACCAAAGTTGTATATGTGTAAATAATCTTAGTTTTCTGCTGTAACGATTCCTTCCCCGTCCTTTGACTTTTGGGCAATATGCAGTTTCTGCTAAAGCATGGTTTTCTCTGTTTTCATTTAATGCCCCAGTCAGTTTCTATTTCTACTCTTAATTTTCCTAAACAACTACTGTACCTCAAGATAGAGGTTGGGATGGTAAAAGAATTACATGGAAGGATGGATTCACAGTTCTTGCATCGTTTGTTTTTTGAATGATCACATTTATTTACAGTGCACATGATGCCACAAAACGAAATTCAATAATAAATATCTATTACTATAAAAGGTAGTTAAATGAAAGTAAGCCTTTTCAAATTTTAATCTTAGACTGACATGACTAATCTTTCAATTCTTGCTACCGCAAGGAATCACTGCCAGCAACAAATAAAAAATAAATCATAATTAAATTTCTTTTAAACAATAAGTAAGTAAAAGATAACTCTTGCACAGTCTTCTTAAACAGTCACAGCTGTTAAGAACTTATAATTTAGGATAAACAACCACGCATGGCAGAAACGACAAATTTTCTTACATCCATAGAACGGATACAATGACAAATTAAGCTCAAGCAAAGGTTTGTGAGCTGTAACTAAAAATAGAAATCTAAGCAGATGACAGTCAGAATGAAAATTACATTAAAATTTTCCTCAGCACACCAACTACATGAGCAAATACTAGAACAGGCAAAGGAGCTACCTAAAAATTTAATTACAATAATCCTCACATATAAGTCCTTAGGAAGAATATTTAGAAGTTAAAGCAAGTACATCAGAGCCTTAGGAAGGCGAAACTTAAAGAAGGCAAGCCACCAGGGTGAACAGTTGTACTACAGCAAAAGCGGACATGCCTCAAACACAGCTGGAAGGCACGTGCAGGGCAACAACAGGCCCCCGGCAGCCGCGGAAGTCTCGGGCTCGTGCTTCACGAGAAGCTGCTAACAAACACCACATAGTTGAGATCTAGGCCACAGAAATACAAATTACATGACCAACAAGGGCCATCTTCTTAAGATATCAGCTATAAGCCCAGAAGTCCGTCATAAAATGAGGTAACAAATATTACTCCCAAAAAAAGCTTAAAGGAATTAGATCATAAATCACTGGTACTGGAGCACAAAAATATAATAATTAACATCTACCTAGGCCTAAACAATTTAGGTAAACTTTACACCAAAATTGGACGGCCAGGGGTCCACTTGAATCAAACAGACAGAACAAGTAAACGATTCAGCTTACCCCTCCAAGCGGATACTTAATGACTAGGCATTAGAAACAGTTGTAAGGAGTGTGTTGGAACTCTCCATTACACTGATAACAATATATCCAACTTAACGCTATTCTTTGCATTGTGTATCCACTCAGATATCGATAGTAGCAATCTGAGGGTGAAACACTGGAGCGCGATTCTAAGTACTGTTGTGACACGAGGTCTGTCTGCCAGAGTGGAAGTAGTAGTGTCGGTCGAAAGCTCAGTGACAGAAAACACGTCATGGCTGCCCTCATGTCAGTGATGGCAGGTCTTCCCACGGTCAAGGCCTGATTTCATTTACGAGGGCTATTCGGAAAGTAAGGAAAGATCGGCTGTGAAATGGAAAATACAGTGAAAATCTGATGAAGTCATGCACAGATGAGTTTGGCACTGTGTCTAGTACGCCCATCGATCGCATCATGTCGCTCTTTTCAGTTCTGAGCACACAGTGGGAACGTGAAGATGGCTAGAAATTAGCGTCTCCCGCCAAGTATGAGGGCCTGGCGGAAGATTTCGCCTGAAGCTATGCAATCCACATAACATAACTGTCATGCGGTTCGTTCTGCATGACAATTCTCAGCCGCACTCTGCGGGGGCAATGAAGACGCTCCTGCAGCGTTTTCGATGGCAAGTGTTTGATCACCCACAATACAGCCCGTAATTTGCTAACCCTGAGGTTCATCTCTGCTCAAATGAACCGCTGGCTATGAAGACAATATTTTGACACAGACATCGAGCTGCAGTCCATAGTAGAAAATTGTCGAGAAACACTGGCGGCTGTCTACTATAACGAGGCAATTTAAATGTTGGTACAATGCTACGTCTAAGTCTGAGTGGCGACTGTGTAGAGAAGTAGCTGGAAGGTGTAGCTAACTGTTGCAAATAAAACAGTTTTGATTTTCACTGTGGTTTCCATTTCACGACCTGTCGTTCCTTACTTTCCGAATAGCCCTCGTAGATGGCTTAACTATGCTTGAACGTGAAATTCAAGGTAAAATTCGTAAGTATAGTGCAAAAGCAATTGCAAGGTTAGGCTCCTGATTGTTAATCTAAGTTTGCAGTAATGCCATGTTTTGCTTGTCAGTTAAAGAATCCTCCTTATACTCTAAATGACAATAATTATTCTCCACATCTAATTAATTAATATGCTGTGGTTGTTAAATGTTAATGCAACTTTGAAACTAGAATAATTTGTTAATCTGTTACTCAATCATTATTGATACCTATGTCACTGTAATTTTCATTGTCTATTATTGGTTATGGATTATGATGATTCTAAAGTTTTTAAATATACTTAATCTATAAAATTCCTTCTCACAAGTTATTTAGTAGTTAAAAGAACTCAAGCGAACTCCTTTTCATTAAATTCATTCTTAGTAACAATAAGCTTTAGCCGCTGCTGCTGCATGCTGCTGCGAATTGCTGTAAACCACATGGAGAAAAGCAGTCATCTAAAGAGGTGAGTGCAAAACTTAGGACCAAAACAGAGACACTGACACACCACAACATGTCAAGTACTCCAAATTCCATTGCACAAGTCAGAATCTGCCGCACTTGTAAATTCTTATTCAAAGACGCAGTCAGATAGCTTAGATATTCATTGTTACAGGTTCATTTGTTCCTGTAGTTTACATACCGTCAGATAGCTTATCCAAATGTTAGTTTTAAGTTTTTCATGTAACGATCTGTTGAGGGCTTAACGGACAGTGAAACTGACACTCTTACAACACGCAGTGTTATGCACCTTAGATACCGTTTACTGATAGCTCAGGTTGCTTATCGAGCTTATTTCACAGAAGAACATAGGCATATTTGTTGTAGTTATGTTACATATTGGTTACATATCGTTACTTATATTGGTTGTTGCCACGTTACGCAGTGTTTCCTTGAAACAGTTCTGAGGCTTGACAGTCATCTTAAACATAGTTTTAGAACACACATATTACATTTATATATAAGGATATCCCCTTAAAATATTCAAAGGGAAAATTACAAACATTGCAAACCTTTAAAAAATCTCTAACCCAGTTAACAGGAGTTGTGCCATGCTGAGTAAAGAACCTGTTGAACATTAAAGCTCAAACAGCAAACTGCCATACACACGAGGTGAAAGTTAAGTCTCACTAGTAATCCACCGAATTTGAAAGTGTTGCACAGATTATGGCCAAGTTAATGAAACTGAATAATGTACTTGATTAAAAACTAAAGCTCAAACAGCAACCTGCCATATACACGAGCCGAAAGCTAAGTCTCATTAACAAACCACTGAATTTGTAAGTGCTTCACAGCTTATGGCCTTGTTAACCCACAGCAAGTAAATGTCTCAGTAGTACGCTTTATCACCAACGCAGGGACATTCATTAATTTACACCAAAAATTTGTACCGCTGAAATAAATGCAAAGATACTACACCGTTGCAGTCAAGATTAATCACAATAAATTAAAATGTTCCAGTGATCCATAAGGCACCAACAGCAGGGGTACAGAGTGCGAGTAGTACTGACAGCAGAGTGTTCCGATTACGGTCCTTGCATACGCGAAAACGATGGGGGCAAAACTGCAAGCGTCCAGGTCTGCGCAGTATGGATAAACAGCGAAGTACAAATCCACCAAAGGCCATAGGAAGACACCGTCGAAACAGCACTGTGACGAAACGTCCCCTTAGGAAAATTTATACAATGACTGTGCTTAAACTGACACACAATATTTTTTAGCGCAACGCAACCTGACTTTCAACAATCCCTACAAAAGAATGGCCCAGACTAACATTATCCTATACCTTTCACAAATCACTTACCTCACAAAAATCTTCGTTACTCGAACTATTGCAATACAGCGAGCGCCACTACTTCCAGCTAAATAAAAGATTCAAACTACTGAAGGCACCAACTACTGATAGGCATAGTTAGCAAATAGAAGATTTTGATAGAGAACAGACAATGTATTTACCTTAATAGTGTTCAAAAGTGATAATATATATAGCAGTTCATGACATCCATTCTTACAAATGTACTGTTTCTGATGGAGACACGTCCAGATCATCCGCTCTCAAAACATTGCCATCTCACTGCCCTACATCCTCCCCTGCTGGCGGCTCACCTCCAACTGCACAACGCTATGCGCTGTTAACGTCCAGCTGCCCAACACTACAATGGCAGACAACAATGCAAACTACCCACAGACTGCACACAGCACAGCCAGTGATTTTCATACAGAGCGCTACTTGGCGTTACCAATAAGAAAACCTAAACAGCCTACTTACATAGCCCCCATGCTCCCCACAAAAAATTTTACAAATTGTTTTGGGCAGTGGCCAATATTGATTTGATAAAATTTTTCGTAATTACAATAACAAAGATATCAAATGCACACACCTATTGATACAATGTTGGTCAAAAGCTAAAATTTTCTCACAGTCCATCATAAATACAGTCCTGATCATTCATCACAGTAAAATTGCAGTGTTTTTCTCAAAGTCTTAGCAGTAAAAGAAAATGCACATGGAAGTAGTGGATTTCCATGCAGTCTTGAAGAAGTAGTGTTGTCCTTCCAATGGAAAGACAGTGCTGACTCTCGACATGCAGACAAGTAATGGGTCACAACAGAGCAAACCCACAGCAGAGTCATTCGAAGTTTTGAAGAATATTGGTAGGCAGGTCATCACAGGGTAGACCCACTGTAGTCCTGTTAGAGATTACGGTATTGGTGGGCCACCAGAGGTGCAGACCCAGTGCAGTCGTTGTAGAAATAATGGTATTGGTGGGCCATCAAAGGTGCAGACCCATTGTAGTCCTTGTAGAGATGGCCAGCAGCCATCTGTTGTGACTGTGCAGGTGCACAATCACTATTGAAGAGTCTTGCGGATAATATAGCAAGTCCATTACCACCATTTGTGCACTCACAAAGTTTTTGGAATTGTCCTTAGAACCAGCAATGCTGTTATCCAGTCCCTTGCTGAATTATTAACACACGTGGGAACACTAACAGTCCTTACTTCTCACATATTGTCCATATAGTATGACCAACAGAAATGTGTGCATTGAAATGTAACTTACAAGTTACTTAATTTGATGAACTGGTGTCAATTACAATTTAATAACATAAGAATACAATAACAAAGGTACAAAATACATCATTAAAGAACATAACAATACAGATAACATTTGTAATTTGTAGTAATACAGGCTTTACAAAAGAATCGAAATAACACATACATCAGTGTTACAGGAGTTATGACATAAGTACATACATAAAAGATCAGAATAACTTTTGAAACATCAACTTCACACATGAGCATTAAAACAAAACGGAATAAATAATGTCTATAAACATCTTTAAAAAGAAAATAACATATTGTTAATGCAACTTATGTTTGAGGATAACAGTATTCCTCATCATAGTGAATGTAGCTTAGTACTAGAAAAATTCTACAACATAAATCATATTAGCTAAACACATAAAGACAGGAAGAACACAAATACACAAGGGCATACAAACACGTAGCGGAATAATACGAAAGGACAGGACAGGGTTTGTTTTCAGTGTAACATTTGGTACTGCAGTCCAACCCAAAACTTCATTCCATAGATCTTTCGTCTTATTTCAACATTTGTTTCCACCAAAAAAAATCCTATCCAAGCATGCTTTCTGTATTTACATGTTCATATATTTCTTACCTCACTATTTATTTTCCATTATCTTACCTCATCATTTATTTCCAAGAAAATCCTACCTGTACCTACTTTCTGTACTTTTTTCGTATAAATTCTCAAAGTATTTCTTCCAATTCATGGCAACTAATTCTCTTATATAGTCTACTCCCTCTTAAGCTAACTTAAATCTACTGAGCTCAGATGCTAAACTAAGGGATGAGGCAATGCAGTAGCACAAAACAATTAACACAAACAGCAATGACAAAAAAATGGAAATTGGCAAAGCAAGCAGCAGTAAATGTAATAACTTATATCTAAACATGACAAACCCAGAAACAGAAAAACTAGTACACTATAGACAACAATGCAGATAAGGGAAATGTCTATTGACATCTTAATGTCCATGTAATTAAAGTGGTGCACCACAAGAAGTTATTCTACCAAAAAATTACCAAGTAGTTGAAAAGAAAATTCCGTATGCAATTCCTGTGAAGGGAAATGTCTTTTTGTGCTCCTTCGTTTTTTGAAGTAGATCATAAAGTTATTATTTACTGGATCCCTAGGCATAAAATATTTATATTAGTACATCTATAAAATTTTATTTTAATCAATGCTGCAGGGAGCTACGTACTAGATATTAAACAAAATGAGCAATCTCTCAACTACAAAGACAATAGATATAAAATGTCTCTCATCATTTCATTAGGCATTTTAGTAAATATCATAAATTACGAGCTCCACAGTGTAATCATATGTTTTCAAGTTTGAGCGTGTCGTATTTGTGATGCTTTCTACAAAGAAATGTCAATAGCGAGGATAATGGCCTCTTTTTTTCTCCATCTGTGCCTCTGAAAGACACACACTAATGGCTTTTTTCCAGGCGACTGTCGCACAGCTGGGTGCCCACAACGCATTACGTAAAGGTGGTCACTTAACTTTCTTACTGAAATATTTACGACACCAGTTTGCACTACAGTGACAGTCTCATATAAAATTTCACAGGTCGAGAATTTGCGTTACAAATATGTAGAAACAAAATCCTTTAAATATGATAGTGTCCAAAAAATTTTCGGCGGCATTGTGGTACATTCACACATTTACACACATTTCATAATTCTTTAAAGTACGGTTCCTGGTTTCCATCATCCTTTCTCACAAGTCAGTGTCCCTAACCACTGCTCCTTATTCCTTACCTTATTGCACATATACATATTCATCAACATGTCTTCAATATTTCATCATAATAAATACATAGCATAATCATATTCCTCATATAGCATCATCTCATTGATCATAAACATACCTCAACAGTATAATACACATCGTCGTAGTAATAATAACATCATAACATATCAATCACATCTCAAAATCGTCGTAGCTTTCTGAATATTTTATAACCTAAAAAAAATTCTCTGCTCATTTAAAAAGTGTCATCTACCTCAAATGTACTTTAAAAATCATGATCCCATACCAAATATGATATTCAAAGCTCTCATAGTATCACAATGGTTCCGAAAAAATTTGAACAGTTCACAAAGTACAGACAAAATACAATTTCATAAGTGTAAAGTTACAAAACGGTGTAATTATGTAAACATCTGTCACTGATGTAGTAAAAAAATTTTTGTTTCTCTGTTAAATAATCAGATAGCTGTGTAATTCAGTGTTAGAGAAATATGGTACCGATGTGTAAAGTTGTATGAGCAAATACCATATTAGCTAGGGCTCCTTGTGCTTCCCAAACGCATGGTACACAAAGTAAGCGTGTACCCCCCCTGAGGATTAATGTAGTTATACCCTCAGGTGTTATAGATTGCAGCAATGGAATGAAATGTATCACGGAAAACTTTCTTTATAATTCAAAAATCTTTAAAAAAAATGTTTTAAGTACAAAATTAATCACTCAAATGCGTGTCCTGTAGCGCTAAATCGTGCGTCTTGTTGTAACATAATATCTGTTATTACTTAAGGGTAAAAATGTGCCAAGTGTCGTAATTATCGTCGTCCGTAAGAAAAGTTCTGTTGAAGTCAATGTACTTACCTCGTAATAAACAAAAGCCAAATGCTATGCGTATAGATATTGTAGTCATTAAGTACAGTACCGTGATCAAGAAAGTACTACACTGTAACGTATTGTTGTGCTACAAAAAAGGCTGTCTTATTGTAGCTATACCACAAAGTTACTACTAAAACATGTTTTACTTTCCAGAAGAATTCAGAAAAACTGTCCAGATATAAAGCAGATACAGCGCAAAAGCAACAACGTAAATTGTGTCACACATTAGTAGTGTCGTGATATAATTGTGTAGCTGTCAAAGAAACTAACCACTGTGTCATCTGGTATCTCTCAGAAAGTACTTTAAATCCAGAATGGATTTTTAAGTAAACCAAAATGTTGCATTAAAATCTCATTAGCAGTACCAGTATATGTTCTAAGTATGTGAGCCTTATAGTCGTTACATAATCATGCAACTAACAAGCAAGAATGTATATACACAATAACACTGTGTCGTCTGCTCACTATAACAATGCATTCGTAATTACCTTCTAAATAAGTTGCCCAGGTTCTTGACTGGATAGTTAGCTTTGAAACATAGTTGAATGTTAACAGTTTCTAAGTGTGACAAAGCATACTAGTAACGTGAAGTGAAAAGTTTTATGGCAGAGACAAAGTTAAAAAGCAGATTATCTTTCAATAAACGGTTTTACATGTGAAATGTGGTGCAAGCCTTTACTCTTCCTACTATGCAGAGCTCCAGCTTCAACGGAATTATCATGTGGTGTATGGTACATCAGTAAAGAATGTTCAAATTTTTCTCAAGGTTAGCGTCTATGTTATTTTTCTCTGAGCCAGCCGGCGCTCGTGGCTGCCTCCGGTGCAAGTCATTGTCTGCTATCTCTTTGTTGGCGTGCGTCGTTATTGGTATTAGGAGACCCAACTTCTACAAATTCACCTTGCCGAGAGGGCCCAGCCCTGTTTGAATCCCGCCAGTTCTGATGCAATTCATGTCTGTTGTTATGATTACATCGTCTGTCGTCATGTCGGTAATTTCTGTAATTAATTTCTTGTCGGTAATGTGGTGGAGAACTTCTCCCTGAGCTGTAACTGTGCGGAGGACGGTTGTGTCTGAAGGTATTCTGCCTACCTTGATAATAATTGTTTTGGTTCCCATATTGTCTGTTTGTATGGATTTCTCTGTCACATTCATTACTACAGAAATGTGATCTTTCTCTGTAACTATTATTACTCTGCCAACGGTTGTCATACGGGTGGTGTCTGTTTTGGTCACGATTTATGTTGTAAGAATAGCCTTGTCGTGACCAGTTATTATTTCTGTCGTCACGGAATTGTGACGCATGTGACCTGTGATTGTTGTGCTCCTGTTTTCGCATCCCGCGACTGCCTGTGTCAATTTCTAATTCTTGTAAGAGTCCCTGAAAAGCTTCAATGTCGTCTTTGCAACGCCTTGCCAAAATAATACGTCTTAAATGTTCAGGCAATTTGATTAAGCAAATGCTGATGTGTTCTGAGGGGCTGTAAGGGTTTGACAGGTACTGATTCTTGTGCAACACGTCTTCAAAATATTTCACAAGACTGGAAAATTCAGATTGTTCGAAATGTTTCATCATTATGATTCTATGTTTTACTCGGTCTTGTGTAGCTTCAGACCAGTATGCTGAGAGGAAGGCCTGATAAAATTCTCCTTCACTGTGACAATCGTGAATGACCGATCGCATTCTTTCAGCTGGTTCACTCTCTAAGTAGCCACTCATAAATTCTAATCTGTGCTCTAATGACCAGTTGGGAGGAAAACAATGAGAGAATTGATGAAGCCACGCTTGTGGATGAATGTCGTTGCCGGAATTCTTAGATGTTTTGAATTTACGTGTAGTAATAAACAGCTTATAGTCAAAATCATCGTGTCGGCGAGTCGCATATCGGCCATTGTTACGTCGTGTCGGCGGTTCCATCTCAAAATTCGGTGCACCTTGCCTATTTCTTTCATAATTTCCGAAATGCCCTGTGTTATTCTTTGCGGCTTTTCCGTATTTCTAAGTCCCTCTTCCCGTGTTGGAGCGCAAGCGTCCTCTGAAATATGTAATTTTTGTATTACTTGTGCAACCTGATCTTGTACTTCCCGGATTTCTATTTTGTGTTGCATATTAATTTGATTCTGATGTTGTTTGAATTTCTTAATTTATTCATACTCTTCTGTGTCAGTGATGGCTACAGGTCTTGTGTCATTCAGATCATCATCTACCCTTGTAGATAAGTTAGTGACCTGATCCGACAGTTCGGCTACTTTCTTCGATAGTGTACCTATTTCCTCAGTGTGTTTTTCTGAACCAAGTTTCAGAGTGTCCATTTGTGTTGAAATCGTATCTACTGTGTCCTTTAAGTTTTCCTGAGTTTTTGCAAGTTGCGTAACCTAATCGGTAGATGCAACTGAGTCAATTTTAGCTTGCATGGTCTCATGATTTTCATGAACAATATTTTGCAGTTCTTTTATGGCTGCTTCGTGACTCTTTAATGTATATTCATGTCGCGGAAAAATAGGTTGGAAATGCTCACAAATTTGTGTTTTTACGTCATTACAGACTTTTTGACATTTCGATTCGATTTTATGTAACTCAATAGTTAAATCTTCATGTGTTTGTTCAAGCGTGGTGTGAAGATTTTGTTCCATTGCATCTAACTTTTGAAGATTTTGTCCCATTTCTTTCTGATTTTGTTCAAGTGTTGTGACTAACTTCTGTAGCCTTTGTCCCATTTGTTGCATTAAGTGTAATAACAATGCACTGGTGTCTGAAACATGTTCCTCAGTGCTATTTGGCAGTGCATTTGAACCGGCAATATTCACATTTTGAAAAGCAGAAAATGTGTCCTGACTTATTTGAGAAAATGGTGAGGACGCAAAACCTAAATCTACAGTATTTGCAAGATTGTGTCCTGTCATTTTGGATTCCTGAGGCGAGCTGTTGCCGACCAATCGATCGATAATGCTTCCCTGTTCACAATTTGTTTCACTGTCTACAACATTATTTGCCGCCCGCTCCATTTCCCTATGCACAATTACCAAATTACTACTTTGAATGTCTGTTAATTCATTACATGGTGGTGCTGATAAGCTACACTCGTCGTCACTATTATTTCTCAGTTTACTTTGTAGCCTAGTATTACGTTTTTTACACGCCATAATAATCACATATTTCACACAATAACACAGGAAAGCACAATTTGAAATGTAAAATAAGAAAACACATTAATGGAGCACTGAAAATAATATCTAGTTAATCGCACACGCAGCTGTGAAATACTTGGTGCAAATATACATGCGTGCCACAACTGTTTTATTGTACAACAATGAAAGACTGCAACTACAAAGTTAATTCTCTCTGCAATTATGCGCTACCAATAAACAAAAGCTACACTAATTACACAAACTACAAGAAAAAATCTGAAGATTCCAGTGAGGTATCCTGGCAGGGTCGCCATATGAAACGTCCCCTTAGAAAAATTTATACAATGACTGTGCTTAAACTGACACACAATATTTTTTTAGCGCAACGCTATCTGACTTTCAACAATCCCTACAAAAGAATGGCCCTGACTAACATTAACCTATACCTTTCACAAATCACTTACCTCACAAAAATCTTCATTACTCAAGCTACTGCAATACAGCAAGCGCCACTACTGCCAGCTAAACACAAGATTCAAACTACTGAAGGCACCAACTACTGATAGGCATAGTTAGCAAATGAAAGATTTTGATAGAGAACAAACAATGTATTTACCTTAATAGTGTTCAAAAGTGATAATATATATATATATCAGTTCATGACATCCATTCTTACAAATGTACTGTTTCTGATGGACACACTTCCATATCATCCGCTCTCAAAACACTGCCATTTCTCTCTGCACATCCACCACTGCTGGAGGCTCACCTCCAACTGCGCAACGCTACGCGCTGTTCACATCCAGCTGCCCAACGCTACAATGGCAGACAACAATGCAAACTAGCCACAGGCTACACACAGCACACCCAGTGATTTTCATACAGAGCGCTACGTGGCGTTACCAATAAGGAAACCTAAACACCTACTTACAAAGTCTCATTAGCAAACGACTGAATTTGTAAGTGCTTCACAGCTTATGGCCTTGTTAATCCACAGTAAGTAAATGTCTCAGTAGTACGCTTTATCACCAACGCAGGGACATTCATTAATTTACACCAAAAATTTGTACTGCTGAAATAAATGCAAAGATACTACACCGTTGCAGTCAAGATTAATCACAATAAATTAAAATGTTCCAGTGATCCATAAGGCACCAACAGCAGGGGTACAAAGTGCGTGTAGTACTGACAGCAGAGTGTTCCGATTACGGTCCTTGCATACGCGAAAACGATGGAGGCAAAACTGTAAGCGTCCAGGTCCGCACAGTATGGATAAACAGCGAAGTACAAATCCACTTGAAGGCCGTAGGAAGACACCGTCGAAACAGCACTGTGACGAAACGTCCCCTCAGAAAGATTTATACAATGACTGTGCTTAAACTGACACACAATATTTTTTTAGCGCAACGCTATCTGACTTTCAACAATCCCCACAAAAGAATGGCCCTGACTAACATTAACCTATACCTTTCACAAATCACTTACCTCACAAAAATCTTCATTACTCAAGCTACTGCAATACAGCAAGCGCCACTACTGCCAGCTAAACACAAGATTCAAACTACTGAAGGCACCAACTACTGATAGGCATAGTTAGCAAATGAAAGATTTTGATAGAGAACAAACAATGTATTTACCTTAATAGTGTTCAAAAGTGATAATATATATATCAGTTCATAACATCCATTCTTACAAATGTACTGTTTCTGATGGACACGCGTCCAGATCATCCGCTCTCAAAACACTGCCATTTCTCTCTGTACATCCACCACTGCTGGAGGCTCACCTCCAACTGCGCAACGCTACGTGCTGTTCACATCCAGCTGCCCAACGCTACAATGGCAGACAACAATGCAAACTAGCCACAGGCTGCACACAGCACACCCAGTGATTTTCATACAGAGCGCTAAGTGGCGTTACCAATAAGGAAACCTAAACAGCCTATTTACAAAGTCTCATTAGTAAACCACTGAATTTGTAAGTGCTTCACAGCTTATGGCCTTGTTAATCCACAGCAAGTAAATATCTCAGTAGTACGCTTTATCACCAACGCAGGGACAATCATTAATTTACACCAAAAATTTGTACTGCTGAAATAAATGCAAAGATACTACACCGTTGCAGTCAAGATTAATCACAATAAATTAAAATGTTCCAGTGATCCATAAGGCACCAACAGCAGGGGTACAGAGTGCGAGTAGTACTGACAGCAGAGTGTTCCGATTACGGTCCTTGCATACGCGAAAACGATGGGGGCAAAACTGCAAGCGTCCATGTCCGCACAGTATGGATAAACAGCGAAGTACAAATCCACTAAAGGCCATAGGAAGACACCGTCGAAACAGCACTGTGACTGCCACTACCTAAAGGAGTGACAACTCGACCTCGGCTCAAACAGGACAGCCGAAAGAACCGTTGCGCGCGAAAACCCAGGCGTGACACCCTAGCTGCACCCCTTCTGCCTGTTCTCACCTCACAACCCACTGCCGGCCTGTTTCAAACTCCCTGAGCCAGCGATCATCTACGATACCTGCAAGTTAAATTCGGGCCGCCTATCGGGGCCGCCAGCGAAAGAAGGCACCAGGAAGACAGAGATAAAATGAACGGGAGCCGCCATGGCTCAACTATGTTTCATCAGTCAACTGTTTTAGTACCTCCTGATCCTTAATTTTGTTTTTTCGTATCCCAACTTCTACATTCGTCCAGATGCACACACTGCGGGCCATCCAAATAGCAACAACAGGAAGGAGAGTAGACAACGCAGTCGAAGAATGTGGGATTAAATTTCTACGTGATCTGAGATTGTAAATGGTGTGAAATGTAGTATACAGAGTTGCCACCTCTGGCTGTAACAGTTGGTGGTTGCAACAAACGAATGAAAACAGTCGATACCGTCGGTAGCTGGAGAATAATCGACTTATTCGGCTGTACTTTTACGTATCGGTTGAATTATTTATTCATTCACTCCTTCGAGTGAAACAAGTCTATAGGAGCAACCGGATGAAAACAGTCTAGCCAGTCTGTTGTAGTTTTACAAACTGACTAAATTATTCATTCTTTCTTTTCCAGTTAAACCAGTCAGTAGTTGTTCTGTCGGTTGAGCCATGCATTCATTCTTTCAACTGAAATCACCTTCCAGTGTTTCAGTTGACTGGACTACCGATACATTGTCTTCTGACAAGGGAACCTCCCCATCGCACCCCCCTCAGAATTAGTTATAATTTGGCACAGTGGATAGGCCTTGAAAAGCTGAACACAGATCAATCGAGGAAACAGGAAGAAGTCGTGTGGAACTATGAAAAAAATAAGTAAAATATACAAACTGAGTAGTCCATGTGCACGATAGGCAACATCAAGGACAGTGCGAGCTCAGGAGCGCCGTGGTCCCGTGGTTAGCGTGAGCAGCTGCGGAACGAAAGGTTCTTGGTTCAAGTCTTCCCTTTTTTAAAGGTACGTCACAAGGCGCTTCTACAGAATGTTTCACTACATAGTACCGGCACTGCCGCGGCGCGCGCTTTAAATGTGTGGCTACGCCGTGTATAGATACGTCTCAGCTGTGTTCATTTTTAGGCAAATGCGTTAAGACCATAAGGAATACAAAAAACGATAGCTTCCTCCGAAACACAACATTATAGAGTAAATAATATTAAGATAAGAATAAACATAGAACCACCTGTTCATGTGAATGTATTGTATGTTCCTCTATTGCTGTTCGTAAAATGAACACCATATAATGCAATCAATCTGTAGAATTTAAGGCTTGTTTCTATTAAAAGATAGAAATTTTCTTTGAAGGATATCATTGAAATTTAACAATTTTTGCAACACGAAGAGTGTTTAAAAAGTAAGCAGAAATTTATAATGTTGTGTGTTGTATTAGGCCGATCTGCACTACTTTTTTGTCACTGTCTTCGTTAACATGTCTCAAAAGTATGTGTACAATGATATGCATATTGGGTATTTACTGTTGTTGTCAGCTGTCAAAAAGGTTACATGTGTCTTAGTAGCATCAACGATTATTTATTCTGTATAAAAACAAATTAGAGAATCTGTATTAAATTTTGTTATAGGAATGGAATAAAGTGTACGAAATTTTTAGAAATGTTAAATATTGCTTTTGGTGAGCCTGTTGTGAGTGAACCGATGGCATACAAGTGGTATAAACATTTCAAAGCAGGCCTTAAAGGACAGCAGTTTTACAAGCATGGCTGAGATTAAAAATGCACAGTTAAGAGACCTATAAACTATCACGAAGAAACAGTTCCTAAAGAATTTCGGGAATTGGAAAAAGCATTGGCATAAGTGTAGAGTATGTAATGGGGGATATTTTGAAGAGGATAACATTGCTGTAGATTAACAAATAAAGTTCTCACCAAAAAATAAAAATTAATATGTGAAGCACCTCGTATGTCAAGATATCTGCTTTGAAGTCCAAAATCGATGTACATATTTCGAGGAAAATTTCGGCAGTGTTTAGAATAGCTATTGCGCACATATTTCAAGCAATATGTCTCAGAAACAGGTGAATAGTGACCGAGATAGAGATTTAGTCTTCCATACGCGGTCGCAGGTTCGAATTCTGCCTCAGGCATGGATATGTGTGATGTTCTTAGGTTAGTTACGTTTAAGTAGTTCTAGTTCTAGGGGACTGATGACCTCAGCAGTTAAGTCCCATAGTACTCAGAGCCATTTGAACAATTTTTTTGTTCCATACGCACCAAAGGTTTTACGTGATTTTGAAACTGTCTATAACGATCGGTTTCCTCCCACGATTATTAGTTTTCCTTCGTGGCGATTCCACTAAACCACGCGACTTATTTTCGTGTTTCTTCCTTATGCGTCCTATTGGACGAGGCTGACGTTTGCATAGATTGCAGTCCTTTGATTGGAACTGGTAATATTAGCCAACAGTTCTTCTTGGGTCGCCTCTTCAATACACGCTGTAATAACATTAGAAACGCTCGTTACTCCACAAATACCTCCTCCTCCTCGTATTCTGCACATTTTGTTGCAATGCTAGACGATTATACATCACTTCCGGATGTCGAAGTACAGGGTGATTCAAAAAGAATACCACAACTTTAGGAATTTAAAACTCTGCAACGACAAAAGGCAGAGCTAAGCACTATCTGTCGGCGAATTAAGGGAGCTATAAAGTTTCATTTAGTTGTACATTTGTTCGCTTGAGGCGCTGTTGACTAGGCGTCAGCGTCAATTGATGCTAAGATGGCGACCGCTCAACAGAAAGCTTTTTGTGTTATTGAGTACGGCAGAAGTGAATCGACGACAGTTGTTCAGCGTGCATTTCGAACGAAGTATGGTGTTAAACCTCCTGATAGGTGGTGTATTAAACGTTGGTATAAACAGTTTACAGAGAATGGGTGTTTGTGCAAAGGGAAAAGTTCTGGACGGCCGAGAACGAGTGATGAAAATGTAGCACGCATCCAGCAAGCATTTGTTCGCAGCCCAGGAAAATGGACTCGCAGAGCTAGCAGAGAGCTGCAAATTCCACAATCAACTGTATGGAGAGTCATACGAAAAAGCTTAGTTATGAAACCTGAACGTCAACTACCCGAGGCGATGGATCGGCCGCCAGGCAGCCCGTGACAGAGCACTTCATCACTGGCCTCCAAGAAGCCCTGATCTTACCCCCTGCGATTTTTTCTTATGGGGGTATGTTAAGGATATGGTGTTTCGGCCACCTCTCCCAGCCACCATTGATGATTTGAAACGAGAAATAACAGCAGGTATCCAAACTGTTACGCCTGATATGCTACAAAGAGTGTGGAACGAGTTGGAGTGTCAGGTTGATATTGCTCGTGTGTCTGGAGGGAGCCATATTGAACTTCTCTGAACTTGTTTTTGAGTGAAAAAAAACCTTTTTAAATACTCTTTGTAATGATGTATGACAGAAGGTTATATTATGTTTCTTTCATTAAATACACATTTTTAAAGTTGTGGTATTCTTTTTGAATCACCCTGTATATCAGTAAGTGTACAGAGTTAACTGAATGACACTGACAACTAAGATCCCACAAACAGAAACGACGTATATCGCTGCACGCCGATCTACTCCGCTAGACAGGTAACGGGCAACACATTTTGGGTACCCCTGTAGGCCGGTGGCAACGTTCTTCCGGGAAAAGACACTTCCCCCACCAAAAGTGCTGCTCGCTCTTGAGTTTACAGACAGACTATACTACTACCTATGTTCGCAGCCGTCTGGGCGGCTAGGAGTGACGTGTTACGTCACCTGCTGCGCTGCTGTCCAGGATAGCAGCAGCAGTGGAGAAGTGGCGGGTATCACGCGCTGGGTGCAGGCGTCTGACGTCAGCGTGCCATGGCTACTTCCTCCGTTCGGCTGCTCGCCTGGCATCGCAGTGCGGACCGCGCTCTACTCTGTGTGGCGGTCACGCGAATTGCTGGAAGAGAAGGTGGAGGAGTGAGGTAGGGGGAGGGAGAATTAATATACTTTCCGCTCGTATGAAGAGCCTCTCAGCACATCTGTTGGTGTTCACAACTCGTGCAGTATCCAGTAATGATCTGCCGAAAGTTCCTTAAGTGTGTAAGTAGGCTGTTTAGGTTTTTATATTGGTAACGCCACGTAGCGCTCTGTATGAAAATCACTGGCTGTGCTGTGTGCAGTCTGTGGCTGGTTAGAATTGTTCTAATATTCGCTATAGTAGTGTTGGGCAGTTGGATGTGAACAGCGCGTAGCGTTGCACAGTTGGAGGTGAGCCGCCAGCAGTGGTGGATGTGGGGAGAGAGATGGCGGAGTTTTGAGAGCGGATGATCTGGACGTGTGTCCATCAGAGACAGTAAATTTGTAAGACTGGATGTAATGAACTGATATATATATTATGACTTTTGAACAGTGTTAAGGTAAATACATTGTTTGTTCTTTATCAAAATCTTTCATTTGCTAACTATGCCTATCAGTAGTTAGTGCCTTCAGTAGTTTCACTCTTTTATTTAGCTGGCGGTATTAGCGCTCGCTGTATAGCAGTAGTTTGAGTTACGAAGCTTTTTGGGAGGTAAGTGATTCATGAAAAGTATAGGTTATTGTTAGTCAGGGCCATTCTTTTGTAGGGATTATTAAAAGTCAGATTGCGTTGCGCTAAAAATATTGTGTGTCAGTTTAGTGTTGATCAGAATAAGTAAAGAGAGTAATGTCTGTGCACGTTCAGTTTTGCTCAGCTGTTTCAAAAGCAAATAATGTAAGAGGTTTATCAACACAATAATTCATTAATTTTTCTAAGGGGAAGTTTCATATGAAGAGCCTTATAATGAATTCTACTCTGCTTTTGTAAATGATGAAAGTCTATGTGAATGCAGCTTGCCGCTAACTTGGTGTAATGTTTTGTCTGTACAGAAGTGTATCTGTCGCCTTTATCGCTCTTTCCCTCTCACACATAAATCGGTACAATAAAGTCAGGGCTTCGTGTTTTCTAGTTAGGCTGATCCGTGAAAAGACAGAGAAACAATTATGCTAATGGAGGATTCTCTCACTCTCTCTCTCTCTCTCTCTCTCTCTCTCTCTCTGTCCTTTATCTGTGTACAGTTTAAATATATTATTTACGTGAAATCAGCCTAGTAGAATCTCTGGTGGAGCCCTTCGTCTTAATATTCAGCGGCTGGCTTGCTAGAAAAGATCTTTACATTGGTTATTATTATTAAGCGCTGCATTCAGTTGGGAAAATCGATCGTTTGAACAATTCGTTCAGTTTACGACAGATCTAAAATTTCAGATGTGGACGAAGCCTTTTTGGACGATTTAAAAAAACTCAGAGATTGCA
Source organism: Schistocerca piceifrons (assembly GCF_021461385.2). Lineage (NCBI taxonomy): Eukaryota > Metazoa > Arthropoda > Insecta > Orthoptera > Acrididae > Schistocerca > Schistocerca piceifrons. Next base: position 206,383,832 of record NC_060140.1, on the reverse strand, counting down.
GGCTCTCTTCGTCACAGCTGAAACTTCCCAATTAATTACAGGGTCCAGACAATCATCAATGATTCAGACAGAGAACTCATTCGTCATTCACTCTAGAATAAAATGGTCACAAACCTTATTTCTGAGGAAATTTGTATATTCAATCCATTTTCGTACATGTTCCGTTTTCTGTTGGTTCCAAGTCTCATGTAATTTTCTTTTACAGGTTTTTCTTTCTCTTTATCTATCACGCTAGCGGCACAAACTTTCCTAGCTCGCTTTAGCGCGAAGAAGAGTAAATAAATCTCCTTGAGCAATCCGACAATCTTCCAACCGATACTTCCGAAGCTGTTCCTTTCTCCCACTACATATCTGTACCTCTGTTGTTCCAAAGAATAAACGTACTAGAAAAATACCTTGGCGTCGACGAGCTGTCGGCGCATATATTACTAGAAAATCTGATCAGATACTTTTCAAACGTAAATACATGTGGATGATTTGGTTGACCATTATTAATTATTGCGTGGTAGATGGTAATTTTCCGTGGGGAGATTACAGCCTCTCAGAACATCTGTTGGCGTTCACAACTCGTGCAGTATCCAGTAATAACCTGCCGAAAGTTCTTTAATGTGAAACATGTAAAAAGGCGTTTATTTTAGTAAGATACGTTTTATTCACCTCTCCTCGAAGTAAGATACGTTTTTATTCTTTAAAAATGTTAGCAACCCTAGTTATGTTTCATGTACATCCGAAAAGTCTCAAGGGTATATAAGTGAAATCATTCAAGCCCAGAGACTGAGTGAAAACATCTATGTAACACGTTGTAACGCACCAAGGACAGAAAACCCCAATTAACAAACTTTGTGGAAACTTAAATTAGGGAAGTGAGTCATCTTGACAGTGACGGCAACTATTGACGATAAAATCTACACTGGTAATATTCTGATTAACACCTATATCATTCAAATACTGAGAATAGCATACAAAAACGGGAGATAAAAGGAAAGGATTACCATAGATTCTTTATCAAACATCTATAGAATAAATTCAAAATCATATGAACCAAGGTTAAATCCAAGAATTTAATTCAGTCAAAGGTAACATTTACCATGGAAGAGAGTTGTACCCGCATCGAAAAGGAAATTCAATACGACTACAATGCAACTCGGATATGGAAATGTTCAGTTAGTTAGTTGCTCTTGAGTCACTCTAGAGCACTTTTGCGATAGTTGTCTGGACGCAAACGCTATTAGATTGTTTCAGTTTCGGAAGTTTGATAATTCGTGAGGAGAGACTGAGGTATTGCTCAGCCATTCGACTGATGAAAGTGAATCTTTACCGCTCTCAACGCGACGGTATAGTAAGACGAGTGTTAGACTTCAATTGAGTGATATTGGTTTATCGGACTTAGCCTTCGTACTGATGAACAGTTACAAACGTTGAGAGCAATGGATCAACGACAGAAAAACAATTCGTAGTCTTGAGCAGGACGCAATAAAACGAAGACATGAAGAAAGACAAGCACGCCGATTAGTCAAAAGTTGTCGTCAGCTTCACTATTACTGAACAGAACACAAGTTAATCTTGAATGACATATCGGTGTGCGTGTGTTTTAGGGACAAACAATTAATTACAGAAAGTACTGAAACGTCCCCTTAGAAAAATTAATGAATTACTGTGCTGATAATCCTCTTACATTATTTGATTTTGAAACAGCTGAGCAGAAATGAACGTACTCAGACATTTCGCTCACTACCTATTCTGATCAACACTAAACTGACAGCCAATATTATTTCCGCAACGCAATCTGACTTTCAGTAATCCCTACAAGTGAATGGCCCTGGCTAACATTAACCTATACGTTTCACAAATCACTTACCTCACAAAAATCTTCGTTACTCGAACTACTGCAATACAGCGAGCGCCACTAATGCCAGCTAAATAAAAGATTCAAACTACTGAAGGCACTAACTACTGATAGGCATAGTTAGCAAATGAAAGATTTTGATAGAGAACAAACAATGTATTTACCTTAATAGTGTTCAAAAGTCATAATATATATATATAGTTCATGACATCCAGTCTTACAAATTTACTGTCTCTGATGGACACACGTCCAGATCATCCGCTCTCGAAACTCCGCCATCTCACTCCCCACATCCATCACTGCTGGCGGCTCACCTCCAACTGTGAAACGCTACGCGCTGTTAACAGCCTACTGCCCAATACTACAATAGCATATACTCCATCAACGCAAACCAACCACAGCCTTCACACAGCACAGTCAGTGATTTTCATATAGAGCGCTACGTGGCGTTACCAACATAAAAACCTAAACAGTTTACTTACAGAACAATAAAATCTGAGTCAAAAGATAAATCTTACGTGTCGCCTAACTCATTAAACGGACAATACAATGTGTATTAATGCAAGCTAATTGACTCTTTAAACATTTTAAGTGACTAAGTGAGTACATGATTAATGGACAGTGAAAAGCGATTAGTTTAAAGCAGTATTACAGCGTATTAAAAAAACATTTACTCCAACGTGAGTTATCTCTGGAGTTACGTCGGACCGTTGTTAATAACTTGAAGTAGCAACGGCATAGCAACGGAATAGTAGACAGCAAAATTTCATCCTCGCTATGTACGATGTGAAAAACGACCGTAATGAAGAAAAAAAGGATTAAAATTTTATTTCATCACAGAACTAACCGGGCATGAAAATAAAAATAAACGATTGCAGTTTACCAGTTCGTACAAGCTGAGAAGGCTATTGCTGACAGATAACAGAATATTTCTAAACTAGGCGAGGAGTTGTGTTCTTACGAGAGTTGCAGGTGGTGTTCCACGTCACACCGACGGGGACGAACATCGTTACGAGTTGCGCCTCCTCCCGGCCAGTATAGGAGGAGGGAAGGCACGTCACAACGTGTAAACGTCAGAGACCTGCGTCAGCCAATTGTCTCGCATTACGTGAAGGTACTCGGCCCCAAGGAGTGAGTGCGTAACAGACACAAAAACTTTTTTTTAAAGATATAATCGCTATTTGACTATACAGCATGTTTTATTCCACAAACAAGATTTCAGCTTTAGGAAATTTACAAGTATCAAAAATCACTAGACTTCAGTAGACCACACGCCATGGTCAAAATATTTTTTTTTCCCTTTATTGATTTTCAATTCCCCCGGAAGGGGGTGGGCTGTCAGCAGGTTAGTACGCTGCTCTACAGCCTACAGACTTTTATTTTAAAAAATGGAAGAAGAAAAGAAACAAGAAAAACAGGCGATAAAACGGTGACATAAAGTGTAAAATGGCGGAAAAATGTGGAAAGTTAAAACAGAAAGCAAAAGGGGTTGGCAATGTTAATAAAAGACACAGGAATCAGACAAGTATCATAGTACACAGACAATTAAAAAACTCGGCGACAGTCTGGTTTCTGTTCACAAGAGATAAGAAGCACACCCAGCTATAGTATGATGGCCGTTCGCAATACTTCTCAAAAAAAAAAAACACAACACGGAACACTCACTGTAAAACACTCACTGTAAAACACTGCACGAAAAGGGCGGCACAAAGACGACACTCCCAGGGCCAACGGCAGATGGGGGGGGGGGGCGGACCTGGAGGAAGGGGAAAAAAATGGGGGAACCAAGGAGGGAGAGGACTAATAAAGGGGGGGAGGGGCAGGGCAGACGCGAGAGGGAATGAGAGGAGGCAGAGGAGGGAAATGCAAAAGAACTCGGGGGAGAGAAGGGGGCAGAGTAGAGGGGAGTTGGGAAAAAAGAGGGAGGAAGGGGGGAGAGGGAGCCCGGGAAAAGGACAGAGGGAAGGAGGGGGAGTGAGGATCAGAGTTGATAGGAGGGATAAATGGAGGGAGAGTGGGCATCATCCAAGAGGGGGAGTTGAGGGAAGCCACCTTGGGAAAGGAGATGAAGGGTGTAGAGGTGGAGGGTAGGGGGGACACAACAGTGAAGACGTGGCAGGGGGTGGGGATGGAAGAGGAGAGGAGCAACCAGGGGGTGAGGGGGATCAAGGCAGCAGGAGGTGTAGAGGATGTGGATATGTTCGAGGAATAGGAGCAGATGGGGGATGGTCAAAATAGGTATCCTCGGTTATATAAACCAATTATCTCAAAAGTAAACGCGAGAATGTTCGTGTAACAGGCTAATTTACTGCCAATTAGCATGACTTATTCACTTGGTATGGTGATGGAATAAGATAAATGACCAAATCACATGTTAAACATCGCTACACTGTGTCTAAACGTCCACTGAGATAAACATAAGTGAAACGGTCGTCAAAGATCGTCATAAAGACATATCAGTTTGCACCATGCGATCTGTGGTATATCGTTTGACAATATTTTGATAATGAATTGAGTCCTACCCAATTCCAATTTTTTTTTTTTATATTTGTGATACTGGAAATTTGTCTAATGCCAAAATCTAGATTGTAGGATAAAATCTCTTCTACGATCAAAATAGTGGTTATATTGAGAGGCACCCACATGCCTTGCTCATACTGTGGCATCAAGCAGTCAGGCCAGCAAGATGAGTGGTCTGCCAAGCGAGTGGATTCATTCTTATTTATCGAGTAACATGAACTCTCGTACTCACAATTAAGTTACAAATTATCCTCCTGTATGAATAATATGCAATGGAAGCACCCATCTGACTATCAGTAATTTACAGAACTCTGACTGTTTACTACGCACTGGCAATACCACATTTTCTTTCCTTTTTATTTAACAGCTTTTATCAACACGTGGCCATTGCACTGAATATGAGTGGCGCACACATTATAAATTCTGGATATCATGACAACATACAATTCGAAGGAAAAGGCCACCAATATTTTTCTTTTCACTATCTAATTTATTCCGATAAATTCTATAACCTAAACACACAAATTCTATAACCTACAACAATAACACATGAGAAATACCGCCCAGTGGGCATGGCTTAACATTGGTGATTCTCTACCTTATGGTCTCGTAATTATTTAGCGCTACAGTGCACTTTCTGGATAGGATGGTGGATCTTTTATTATTTCTCACACTTCGACTCTCACAATCATCATCACGAAACTTTCCTCCAGACCGAGCAGTACAAAAGGAACATGCATAACCCACTAATCTTTTGAAACTACCTCGCTACTCTCCCATGCAAACCACACATACCCAAATTACATGACATACACCACACTCCAGTATGAAATACTACACAGGGAATAGTCACAACATTGTCACTTTCAGCTTTCCCAGTTTCACACGACACTGCCCCACTTCGTAATTCTACTTTCCTACTATGAACTCTGGAGATATATGCACGTCTTCCTGTGCAATGCAAGCCAAGTGGCGTTGCTGGATAGACGGCTGACTCACCTTGTTTCTCTCTCAGAGTTTGGATCTAGCGTCACACGGAATCGTATCACGCAAAGTAATATTAAGACCATATTCATCACACACGCGAGTCCTCAACTGATACCATGGACGAGTACTTCTCTTTATCTTTTGTCTCATACACAGTTTGAGACTCACACAGTACTCACCACGTGGAAGTACTCATCTCTAATTTCAAGTCCTGCACACGCCATTTCTTAAATATTTCAACTTATGGTACACACGATATTTTTTAAATATTACAACTTATTGTACACACGCTAGTAATTCAGCTTAACTTAAGCACACGGAAGTACACTCCTGGAAATTGAAATAAGAACACCGTGAATTCATTGTCCCAGGAAGGGGAAACTTTATTAACACATTCCTGGGGTCAGATACATCACATGATCACACTGGCAGAACCACAGGCACATAGACACAGGCAACAGAGCATGCACAATGTCGGCACTAGTACAGTGTATATCCACCTTTCGCAGCAATGCAGGCTGCTATTCTCTCATGGAGACGATCGTAGAGATGCTGGATGTAGTCCTGTGGAACGGCTTGCCATGCCATTTCCACCTGGCGCCTCAGTTGGACCAGCGTTCGTGCTGGACGTGCAGACTGCGTGAGACGACGCTTCATCCAGTCCCAAACATGCTCAATGGGGGACGGATCCGGAGATCTTGCTGGCCAGGGTAGTTGACTTACACCTTCTAGAGCACGTTGGGTGGCACGGGATACATGCGGACGTGCATTGTCCTGTTGGAACAGCAAGTTCCCTTGCCGGTCTAGGAATGGTAGAATGATGGGTTCGATGACGGTTTGGATGTACCGTGCACTATTCAGTGTCCCCTCGACGATCACCAGTGGTGTACGGCCAGTGTAGGAGATCGCTCCCCACACCATGATGCCGGGTGTTGGCCCTGTGTGCCTCGGTCATATGCAGTCCTGATTGTGGCGCTCACCTGCACGGCGCCAAATACGCATACGACCATCATTGGCACCAAGGCAGAAGCGACTCTCATCGCTGAAGATGACACGTCTCCATTCGTCCCTCCATTCACGCCTGTCGTGACACCACTGGAGGCGGGCTGCACGATGTTGGGGCGTGAGCGGAAGACGGCCTAACGGTGTGCGGGACCGTAGCCCAACTTCATGGAGACGGTTGCGAATGGTCCTCGCCGATACCCCAGGAGCAACAGTGTCCCTAATTTGCTGGGAAGTGGCGGTGCGGTCCCCTACGGCACTGCGTAGGATCCTACGGTCTTGGCGTGAATCCGTGCGTCGCTGCGGTCCGGTCCCAGGTCGACGGGCACGTGCACCTTCCGCCGACCACTGGCGACAACATCGATGTACTGTGGAGACCTCACGCCCCACGTGTTGAGCAATTCGGCGGTACGTCCACCCGGCCTCCCGCATGCCCACTATACGCCCTCGCTCAAAGTCCGTCAACTGCACATACGGTTCACGTCCATGCTGTCGCGGCATGCTACCAGTGTTAAAGACTGCGATGGAGCTCCGTATGCCACGGCAAACTGGCTGACACTGACGGCGACGGCGCACAAATGCTGCGCAGCTAGCGCCATTCGACGGCCAACACCGCGGTTCCTGGTGTGTCTGCTGTGCCGTGCGTGTGATCATTGCTTGTACAGCTCTCTCGCAGTGTCCGGAGCAAGTATGGTGGGTCTGACACACCGGTGTCAATGTGTTCTTTTTTCCATTTCCAGGAGTGTATTTCAACTTATTGCTACACGTAGTTTCATTGTGACCGTTGGTCACTTCCGAAGATTACTACAATCCCATTAATATTACCTGCCTGACATTTAATTCTCCCCACAAAAGTTCCTGAAATAGAGAAATTATTATTTCAAACTACTCTTAAATATTCCACATGCATACCATGTCTCCACTCTTTTGTCATTATGGAGCACAACTAAAACAGGTCTTAACAGCACAAGATCCAGCGGCAGTGTGCTGAAACATGGCCGTTCTTCAGGTCCTCTCACACATCTGTCGAAGTGGGGGAGCACCTTGCTACCGTATTGGTCAGCCACATTTCAGGCGCTCAAAGCTCAGGTAAATTTCATCTCTTTGGTCCCACCAAAGGTGACCAAAGGATCGACTCAAAGATGATCATATATTCACATTCACTATCTGCGGTTAGCAGACGACCATACAGATCGTGTATTCACATTCACTATCTGCGGTTAGCAGACGACCATACATTCATTCATTTCACAGATCTCACCAAACTGGACGTAGGGATTTATTTTGTGGGAGTGCACATGTGATCAATTAAATAAATAGTCATTCTTTCCCACACTGGTATCCGGCTTCACTGTATTAATTGAAATTGAGTTATTATTAGAAAAAATATGTTGTTCTGACAAAAATAATGAAGTATGTTGTACCTATTTTCACTGTCGGGCGGTACTGTACCCTTTCACCACCGGCTACCCATGCAGAAAAAAAATGGCACGGTGCTATCCTTGCAATGCGAGGGTAGTACCGAACCTTTTTTTAAGAAAGCTGTATTAGAACAAACGTAGCAAGTCATCAAATAACCAGGAGGAGACTTTAGCCCCTGGTGACCTCAAATAGACGACCAAATGCTGTTACTTTACCAAATTATTGACACAGTTGTTGCATTATTGTACTCTCCACAATCCGGAGTAATGTACACATACAAATTTACAACAATCCAAATGGCAAATAAAACATCACATCATACAAATAAAAAATAATGGTGAGATAAAAATTGGCTTAGTTACCAGGATCTCCGTTATTTTTAGGAGTAATACAAACTTCAATAATTCTAAAACAAATAAAAAAATACTAATAGTACTCATGAAATTTTAAATAGCTCACCGTCCAAACACAGAGCAAGTAATCTGACATTCATAAATTGCGGGGGAAAAACCTTTACACAGCAAAGTCTAAATACAAAACAAAATCAACAAAAGAAAAACATTGCATACACTAGTTACATATAGAATGTCAGGCTTCATACCATTACTCTAAAATATACATCAAACATACAGAGAAATAAAACTGAGAAGAAAAACAATGAAATATACCACAAGTTACATACTGGTTACGTAATATAGTCAACCTAAGACATCATGTCATACCTAATTAACTATCATCACTTAAGCAATTACCACCACTACTCGACTGTGAGTTTAACCTGATCCTTGTCCACCAGTACAAATACCTGCTGCTGATCTAGTCAGTCCATCAACTTTGATCAATACACACAGTAAATAGTTAGCAATAAATGCTTGAATCCACCAGTAGCTCTCGTATCTTACTCTACTGCTCATTTCTCTGTTGTTACACATTTAGACGACAAGAACTTGCATTTCGACTAGCCTTCATTACCCTTTAATGTGAAATATCACCACTGTGATAATCCAAATAAGTGGCTTCAGTCAACACACCAACAAGATCATTAATGTCCACGACATCAAAATGCATCAGTTAATTCCGATATTTGTTGTGCAATGCAAACTCTTGTCCCCTGTGACAACCTTACTGACCAATGCAACAAGAGCCGCTACATTACTATTACGCCACTGGCTAATAATTAAAGCATCATTGTACCAAATATTCAAATAAACATGCTACGTGAACTGGTAACCCAGAACAAACAAAAACAAAAACACTAACTATTCTAAACACAAATGTTAATGAAATACAATTACACTTGCTGTCCCTTCAGGAATGAAACATATAAAAAAAATTTACACAATTACAAGTACAAATACATTATTCCCTATCTTGCGAGTCACACGGAATCATTTCATTCTGTGATTTTCTTGGGGTCAACAAAGTTGCTGACAGGTTCCCTAGAAACACTGTCTCAGTGTAAAAGCTCTCCCATGGTTACCCGGGCGAAAGTCTTTAAGTCACTCAAATCGGCATTTTGAACACGCACTGAACAGTAAACTGTATCTCACATTAAACACAAATGTCATAATCACTCTCAGTGTACCATCCACACGAATCTGGTCGTCCAGAAATGGCCCTACAACCACTATTACCCACGGTTCTGTCCTTTCAGTTCATGGTGTAATTAAAAGTCGTATGTCCCAACAAACAGCACTTATTCCCGCACCAATTAAAGAAATGTCTCCCACTACAAACGCAAATGTCAATGTCCCACTCTAGTTTCTTGCGTTCATACAATAATTAGTCACCAAACGACAACTGTCCTCTTTAAGTATACCAAACGTCCCACATGCTATTCACAAAGCACACTTAACAAGTCACTGCCAAAACTTTATGGATCCCACCGTTCAGTGGTCAAGACAAAACAAAACAATCGTCCTGTCTGCTAAAGACAAAATCTTTTCCACCACTCACAATGTGGAAACACCAGTCCTTCACTTTCCACCTTATGGAGACATACGAGCAGTCATCTTGTTTCACGGCTCCACAGTCCAGTACTAGTCAATAGTTGCTGGTAACAAATGCCCGCCGGACTCTGCCCCACGTCGTTCATTCTGCCGTGGCGCCGCCGCACGACCCGTTGAGCAGCAGAAACCACCCGCTGTTGCCTCTGCGGGATACTTTCCCCCGTCGTAAGGGTGGCGGAACTTATGAATGGCCAGTGGTACGTGCGTGTCGCCCCAGACCGTTGACCTGCTGTAGCGGGCGCATGGAGTGTACCCCGACCGGCAGTGGAGTGGGGAGTGCACTGGCTCTGTTGCCGACGTCTGCTTGGCTTATGTGGTATGGGCGCGTTTGGTGTAGCCCCTCAGCGCTACGACACCCAATCAGTCAGACCCTTCCGTGCATCTCGCAACATTACAGACAAAAGGATATTCTTACAATATTTAAATACTCATTGATTACATGTATGATCTATTAGATACATTGGTAATAAAAGAATCTTTGTTGTAAAAAAACATAAAATCATACACCCTAGTTTTCTACACATACAACATCAACATTTATCCCTTTTCTATATACGGCCCACACTTGTGCTATTGATTGTACCTGTCGTCCCTCATACAAAACATGAAAGTGTAAAAAAAAACAAAAGGAATAAGAAACAATCTATACAGCTCATAATTACAATATCAAATAGTAGACTACTCTAACATCCTATCACAGTGAAAATATTAGAAACTGTTGATTCTAAAACTACAATATACAGTGAACCTTTGTGCTTGTGACAGATTGAAATTAATACCCCTTGAAAGTGTTCTAACAAAAAAAAAATAAGAAATAATCTACACAGCTCACAATTACCTACCACATGTTATTAAATAGTAAACTACTTTAACATCCTAACACCATAAACATTTTAGAAACTGATGACTCTAAATCTACAACATACAATGCACCTTTGTGCTTGTGACAGACTGAAATTAGTATCTCTTTATATATTTTACATTTTATTATATATAACAACATTTCTAGGACACGTATGTACCATCCACATGTCAGATGTTAGATCCTGACCTGCCATCGAGGTTCATCCAAATCAAACAATAAAGCACAATAATGTTTTAGTTATCGATCGGTAGCATCCCCTTTACAGGAGTGTGCACATTGATCACACTACTCTACGACTCTCACTCACCAGACATCACATTTTCCTTCTCATTCAATCCATTAATACACTAACAGAATAGGTCTAGAAGTCAGCTATCCTTAACACCACCACACTCACGACAACATACCATACCTTTGCTTCCTTATACTCAACCACATAACACATGAAGCTGTTTCGGAGATAGCTTTCCAGTCTCCAAATTCGTCCTTTCACTCTGGCACCTCTCTCCATCGGCTTACCTCTGCATTCACTTTACCGATTATTCATCCTGCTAAATATCAACTTAGAACTGCGACATTTCATCTAAGAACAAAAAATACACAAATTATTCATCCTGCAAAATAACTGTACACATTCTTGGTACCGTTTTGATTAGTTATACTGGTACCAGGCTTCAACAACAACAACAACAACAAAAATTATTTTTTTATATAGCAAATGTTATCGTAAGACTTACATTTATATTACATCTTACGTCAGTATTCCACAACGTTCACCATTTGGATCTCATACTCCCTTTATGTCCCTTCACGTTGTGCAGTTGTCCTCATCTCTTCATTCGTATTTCGGCTCTCCGTCCGTCCATTACTCCATCATTTCCTGGTCTTCCTTCGCCATTCGCATCAATCTCGATTGCAGCATACACAGGCCTCTCTGTAACATACATCTAAGACATCTCCACATTATTAATTCTACTCACCTTTATTTACCACTGTTTCATTACGTCGAATCTCTCTTTCTTAATCACACTGCTTCACGTCGCTTCTCTCCTTTAATATCACCTTTATCAACTACTATTTATCACGTCGCTTCTCTCACTATCTACCATCTTTATCCACTCATTAATCACCACGTCGTTTCTGCTTGATCCTTATTCATATGACAAAAAATACGTACATACACCACTCTGTCGACTCCTGTTCATGACTCATTCGACCAGTCTATTCCGTCATACTTCCCGACATCCCGCCTGAAAATTCTTATGTTCGATTTGCCCCTGCACAACGTTACACACCACAAATAAATACACTGACTATCTACCATAACTTGCCTACTTTCGATCTATCCTTCACTTTTCCATAATTTGATGTTAGAAATGTGATGAAGCCCACGAGATTGTTTTCCCTTGATCGTCTCAATCAGTACAGCATTTTCATGGACAATCCGCCTCCTCTGAATGGTCCACTATACACAGTAAAGAATTTGCTAGTTAGGAATCTAAACTTACATAAAAATTAAATGTGTGCAGAGAATATACAAGCTGGGAGAGATGGGACAGCCCAAGTGTTAGAAACTTTGGTGCTAGTGGCCTCTTTCACTAACACCAGATTCCGAACAACCATACACAGCACCTCATAACTGTCACCACGACTATGACATACTATAGATCAGATGGCATCTAATTTAAAAACTTCGATCACATTACTGATGTTACCTGTAACAGCAGTATAAACGTACCCTATTCCATACAGATCACAATGTTTACTTTTTACATTACATGTTAAGTACCTGCAATAGTCAAATCACACTAATTAAACTGGACTCATTGGCATTATTACATAACATTTTTTTAGCAACTGGTTTGTTTTGAGGAAACAGTCCTTTTACTTTAGTGTTCGAAATAAAAATTTGCAAATTTTGCTCTGAGAGACCAGCCTAACAGATGCCATTACTGGTGTTTTATTCTCTGATCAGACGTATTATTTATTCCGATAAATTCTATAACCTAAACACACAAATTCTATAACCTACAACAATAACACATGAGAAATACCGCCCAGTGGGCATGGCTTAACATTGGTGATTCTCTACCTTATGGTCTCGTAATTATTTAGCGCTACAGTGCACTTTCTGGAAAGGATGGTGGATCTTTTATTATTTCTCACACTTCGACTCTCACAATCATCATCACGAAACTTTCCTCCAGACCGAGCAGTACAAAAGGAACACGCATAACCCACTAATCTTTTGAAACTACCTCGCTACTCTCCCACCCAAACCACACATACCCAAATTACATGACATACACCGCACTACAATATGAAATACTACACAGGGAATAGTCACAACATTATCACTTTCAGCTTTCCCACTTCAATTAATATTTATCCCAGATTCACATGACACTGCCCCACTTCATAATTCTACTTTCCTACTATGAACTCTGGAGATATATGCACGTCTTCCTGTGCAATGCAAGCCAAGTGGCGTTGCTGGATAGACGGCCGACTCACCTTGTTTCTCTCTCAGAGTTTGGATCTAGCGTCACACGAAATCGTATCACGCAAAGAAATATCAAGACCGTATTCGTCACACACGCGAGTCCTCAACTGATACCATGGACGAGTACTTCTCTTTATCTTTTGTCTCATACACAGTTTGAGACTCACACAGTACTCACCACATGGAAGTACTTGTCTCTAATTTCAAGTCCTGCACACGCCATTTCTTAAATATTTCAACTTATGGTACACACGCTATTTCTTAAATATTTCAACTTATTGTACACACGCTAGTAATTCAGCTTAACTTAAGCACACGGAAGTATTTCAACTTATTGCTACACGTGGTTTCATTGTGACCATTGGCCACTTCCGAAGATTACTACAATCCCATTAATATTACCTGCCTGACATTTAATTCTCCCCACAAAAGTTCCTGAAATAGAGAAATTATTATTTCAAACTACTCTTAAATATTCCACATGCATACCATGTCTCCACTCTTTTGTCATTACGGAGCACAACTAAAACAGGTCTTAACAGCACAAGATCCAGCGGCAGAGTGCTGAAACATGGCCGTTCTTCAGGTCCTCTCACACCTCTGTCGAAGTGGGGGAGCGCCTTGCTACCGTATTGGTCAGCCACATTTCAGGTGCTCAAAGCTCAGGTAGATTTCATCTCTTTGGTCCCACCAAAGGTGGCCAAAGGATCGACTCAAAGATGATCATATATTCACATTCACTATCTGCGGTTAGCAGACGACCATACAGATCATATATTCACATTCACTATCTGCGGTTAGCAGACGACCATAGATTCATTCATTTCACAGATCTCACCAAACTGGACGTAGGGATTTATTTTGTGGGAGTGCACATGTGATCAATTAAATAAATAAATTGTCGTTCTTTCCCACACTGGTATCCGGCTTCACTGTATTAATTGAAATTGAGTTATTATTAGAAAAAATATGTTGTTCTGACAAAAATAGTGAAGTATGTTGTACCTATTTTCACTGTCGGGCGGTACTGTACCCTTTCAATATCTTTCAAAAAGTTTTATTTGAATGTGGCTTCACACCAAAGAAAAACCATTATAGGTAACAACGTATCTGACCTGGCTGGGCATCAAATTGAATTGTGCCTAGATGATACATATGTATGTGCCATTACATGCTGCTTCAATTCTACAACTATTTATCGTAGTAGGTGGCAGTGATGACGTGGCAGTCTCCTGGCATCCCGTCACCAGATGTTTTCAGTGGGTGAGAGATCTGGAGAACGTGCTGGCCATGGCAATAGTCGAACATCCTCTGTATCGACGTTTGTCTAGACGGCACAACATGTGGTCTTGCGTTATATTGTCGAAAGCCAACATCACAAAGACCCCGAAAATAAAACACAGCCACCGACTGCAACATCTCGAAAATGGAAAAATTGCTGAACGTGTATAACAATGACAAATGCAACCTGGCAATGTTCGTTCAGCTCAGGGCCTCCACGTATGGATACGTCCATTGTTGAATCGTACGCAGAGTTAGAAATCGTCTGAAAAAACAACAAAATACCACTGATTGTCCGTGTCGATGTGCTGCTGTAAAAAAGCCCATTTTCTGACTCACCGTACGTGACATGACTGTACCATCGTACATAGACAAATGAACAATATATCTTTCCTCCTGGGTGCTAGTCTTGTCAGGCCATTGGGATCCTACATGGTGCAGAGCATAGCCGTCCTCATCACACAATGAAGACTTTCTCGACAGGATGCGTGGTTCCAGACTGTAGCGTCTAGAACCGCTCGGCCACCCCGGCCGGCGATGTTTCTTCCAAAGCTGTGTTGGACATGTACGGAGACGCTCCTGGCGACACTGAGTTTTGCCGACTGACGAGTCGGACGTTGGAAAGCGACAGAGATACTGTGTAAAGTAGCCATGGTCGAAATTATACGTGAGCAGCAGAGCTAATCTTTGCCATCGATTGTCGTCTGTCAAGGGTAAAATTTATCTATCGATTCCGCGGAGCCACTGTCCACACGTCATTGAGTTTCATGGCTTCCTCTTTTCAGAGTGATTTTTCCACCATGTAAAATCCCTTAGAATTGATCGATGAGAGAATACAGAACAAATGGTTTCCACGCTAGAGAGAATTCATTCAATCATACATTTTTACAGAGACTGCGGTCTAATACGTACTGTACCAAGCAGCCACAGTTATAGTATGTGTTGAAAATGGTTTCCATGAGCATCAAGGCATGTCTGTAAGCGCTGTAGCATGTTCTGTCTCAGACGTTCACATCGGCCAGGCTGTATCTGAACAGTGTCAGAGGCAGCATGGACACGCTGCTCCAGTGTTTCCATATCTGAAAATGGCTCTGCATGCACGATAATTTAGAGACGGCCCCATAGCCAGAAATCCGGTGAACGAGCAGACCATGCAACTGGACTCCCTCGGCCGATCCATCGACCAGAGATGACACGACTGAGATTCATCTGAAAGTTAATGGCAAAGTGGGCTGGAGCACCATCATGCAGCATCAATGGCACTTCTTCCAGCAAGGGAGGCAAAGTCACCCGCACGAAAAGCCGATAGTTCCGGCCTGTTAGGCGAAGTGGAAGTAAGACGCTCAAGGTCAATATTTTGAACCCTGGTTATGACAGTCATAATAATAAAGACTCAACCCGTACCTGAGTGTTCTCTTACGTTTGACATAGTAGGACAGAAGTGTGTGGGACCTCTTCTCATGATGGTGGACAGTGGTTGTCTTGCTACTACTACTATTTCATCAAGTCCCACATTTATTATATCATCTCAGAGTTCTTTGAAGGCTCTTGTCAGTGCCAAAGGTATATAGCTCCGCTTGAAAAAAATGTTGGTGTCTTAATTAGTCAACTACGGAAGTTAAAATTTACTCATGCATGTCAGAAAATTCGTCACATTTTAGGCTAAAACTTAGTGAAAACCACGCTTTGGTATTTTTACTCGTTCTGGGTACACTTGTGTTGGCATGTCTTACAAACGGACCATCAAACCTATTATTCAAGGTTTTTGCCTTAGGTATGTTCTTACACCGGTTCCCGTGAGATCACCGAAGTTAAGCGCTGTCGGGGGTGGTTAGCAATTGGATGGGTGACCATCCAGGCCGCCATGCGCTGTTGCCATTTTTCGGGGTGCACTCAGCCTCGCGATGCCAATTGAGGAGCTACTCGACCGAATAGTAGCGGCTTCGGTCAAGAATACCATCATAACGACCGGGAGAGCAGTGTGCTGACCCCACGCCCCTTCTATTACTCCACTGAGGATGACACGGCGGTCGGATGGCCCGGTAGCCCACTCGTGGCCTGAAGACGGAGTGCTTGGGTATGTTCTAGAGGCGCTTGGTGAATACCTGGCTTTCAATGCGACGGCCTCCACTTCCTGAGAAAAGCGATGCTGAAGTTTTATGCGCGTCTCCTATGCCTGCACTGTTAGTCATGTGTTGTACAAACGAGCGTAGAGCAGCGCCTGTGGTTGACGGCAACCACGCAGGCTGTGGGGGTTCACTTTCCGCTCGTGTACTTTGTTTTCGATCATTTGTATGTCTCACAATCGAAGGTTTCCACTTACCCAAATAGGTTCCTCCTCATTTAATATTCTCTTACCATCAATAGAGATTTGCTTTGTGTTTGGGCCGAAAGATGCCATGCGACAGCAAACTCTTCAAACTCCGTCAATTTTTCTGTTTTACATCGTTCCTTAGAGGCTTCAAAATTCATTGAGGCATTTGCTGTCTACGCAACTAAGTGAAAGGTAGTTTCTTTATTGCCATACACGTTTCGCTTCTTTTATTTACGAAGCATCTTCAGTGGCCTGTAATACATGTTTCTTTTTATACATATAATAGATGTTTTATGTGGTAGTTAGATTTTGCCATGTTTTTCTCGTCTTTTTACAGATTAGGATCAACTTTTGTAGCACAAATTTCCAGTGCTGTTAGCTTATGTGTATGGTCCTGGAAATGTGTTTTTTAGCCTCCATACTCCAGCTGGCAGATTTCCGGCGCTCTTTCACCCACATTTGTTACCACACATGACTTACACCACTTGCACTTTACATTTGTGAACAACGTGTATGTGTTTACGGCGTGTACTGCTGCCAATATTCACTGAGTATCTTTCATCTTTTGTTTGTGTTGTGTATGTGGTTTGATATTTTTCATTTCTTTTGTGCGTGTGTGTGTGTGTGTGTGTGTGTGTGTGTGTGTGTGTGTGTGTGTGTGTTTGTGTGTGTCTGTGTGTATTTTGTTGTGTGTAAATGTGTCATTCTTTGTGACAGCATGTCGTGTTAGCCACTAAAACAATAATAAACAGAGATCTGAAACATAACCACAATAGCCGGCCGTGGTGGCCAAGCGGTTAAAGGCGCTACAGTCTGGAACCGCGCGGCCGCTACGGTCGCAGGTTCGAATCCTGCCTCGGGCATGGATGTGTGTGATGTCCTTAGGTTAGTTAGGTTTAAGTAGTTCTAAGTTCTAGGGGACCGATGACCTTAGCAGTTAAGTCCCATAGTGTTCAGAGCCATTTGAACCATAACCACAATAAATAATTAATGAAACTTTCTCTCTCTCTCTCTCTCTCTCTCTCTCTCTCACACACACACACACACATATGCATACACACAAATGTCCATTAAAAAGAGAGAGAAAGACAAACATGTTCTCACAAAGAATAAGACATTTGCACACAATAAAACACACACAAACACAACAGAAATGAAAAATATCAGATCACACGCACAACACAAACAAAAGACGAAAGATAAAAACACAGCGACAGTTGGCAAGACTGCACATCTTGAACACACACATGTGAATCACAAAATGTAAAGTACAAGTGATGTTAAGTGATGTGTTGCAACAAATGTGCGTGACAGAACGATAGAAATCGGCCAGTTGGAGCAGGGAGATTAATGAGCACATATCCAGGACCACACACACACGCGCGCTGGAAATCATAAGTAACACCGAACAATAATTTCACCTCACGAAATTTGTGCTACAAAAGTTGATTCTAATCTGAAAAACAAGAGAAAAACATGGCAAAATGTAACATAGTGAAATATTGTAACTATCACATAATACATCTGTTATAAATATAACTAAAAAGAGCCAACGGCCTTCCGCAGTGGTACCATCGCTTCCCGTCAGATCACATAAATTAAGCGTCGTCGGGCTTGGCTAACACTTGGATGGGCGACCATCCGGTCTGCCTTGCGTTGTTGGCATGTGGTGTTAGTGAGTTCACCTTTCGATTGCTTATCACACTCCTGTAGTTCTGGTGGATCTCCTTTCGGATGTACTTCTGTAGAAACAATTTTTTTTCAACATACTGCAGTGACGACAAGCTACGAAAACTAATGCTGGCTACAAATGCCAGCCTGGGAGTTACACATCGGTCCGTGAAGAAAGGGGGACAACCAGAGGCGACGTCACGTATAGGAAATTCAGGAAGCAAACATTGATACAAGAATGTAGAATTTTAAGTAGAACCACAGACAGAATACACATTTGAAGAAAGTTTGCTGTAACGATTGATTTATTAATGAAACTACTACGGAGAAAATGACTTTTTTGAATCAGTTTGCAGGACATATACTGTTTAATGACATTCTGTGCATTGAAACTGGAAAAAATAATAATATGCATCCAGCGCTCGAACCCTTACCACCAGCGTGTTAGCCATAAAACTTAGTCGCTACACTACGTTCGCCTGGTCGAAACGTTACTAAACTATATTACGAATATAGGAGGTACACATAAAACTTCAACATCGAATTTTTTCGGAAGCTAGGGGCACGGATGAAAAGCTGTCACGCAGATACTGATACCTAAGACTCATCAAAATCCTTGGTAACTGGTCTGATATTCCCCTTGTTAGCTGGTTCATCTCATCTACATCTACATATACATCTACATGGATACTCTGCAAATCACATTTAAGTGCCTGGCAGAGGGAACCACCTGCACAATTCCCTATTATTACAATTTCGTATAGCGCACGAAAAGAATTAACATCTATATCTTTCCGTACGAGTTCTGATTTGCCTTATTTTATGGTGGTGATCGTTCCTCCCTATGTAGGTCGGTGTCAACAAAATATTTTCGCATTCGGAGAAGAAAGTTGGTGATTGGAATTTCGTGAGGATTTCGTCGCAACGAAAAACGCCTTTCTTTTAATGATGTCCAGCCCAAATCCTGTATCATTTCTGTGACACTCTCTCCCATATTTCGTGATAGTACAAAACGTGCTGCCTTTCTTTGAACTTTTTCGATGTACTCCGTCTCTCCTATCTGGTAAGGATCCCACACCGCTCAGCAGTATTCTAAAAGAGGACGGACAAGCGTAGTGTAGGCAGTCTCCTTAGTAGGTCTGTTACATTTTCTAAGTGTCCTGCCAATAAAACGCAGTCTTTGGTAAGCCTTCCCCACAACATTTTATATGGTTTTTTCCAGTTTAAGTTGTTCGTAATTGTAATACCTAGGTATTTAATTGAATTTACGGCTTTTAGATTAGACTGATTTATCGTGTATCCGAAGTTTAACGGGTTCCTTTTAGCACTAACGTGGTCTAGCAGTTTGGTCCCTCCCCAATTTTTTAAACCAACCAACCTTATCTTATAAGTCTACCTAATTTTCAGCATCGTTCCATAGTACCACATCCAAACGCTTCTTCTTTTTCGGCTTTCCCACAGTCTTGGATTCACTACCATACAACGCTGTTCTCCAAAAAACATTCGCAGAAACCTCTTCCTCAAATGAAGGCCAATATTTGATACTACCACACACCTCTCGACCAGGAATGCAGACGTTTCGAGTGTTAACCCGCTTTTTATGTCGCCCTTGCTTCGTCCTTCATGTGTTGTTTTCCTTTCAAGCAATACTCCTTGATTTCGACTACTTTGCGGTCACCATCGTTGATTGCCAATCTCATTTCTTCTACTACTTATTATTTTCGTCTTTGGTCTATGCACTCTCAATCCATATTCTTGTATTCATCAGACTGTTGATTCCATTCAATATGTTATGTAATTCTTCTTCATATCCGCAGCAACGTCGCCAACGAATCATTGGTATCCTTTCACCACAAAATTTTAAACCAGCTGTTGAACCTTTCATTTTCTTCCATCGATGTATAGACGGGAGAGTAGGAGCGAAAGACGACATCTTTGGCTTACATCCCTTTTAATTCGAGCACTCTGTAATAAACATAGTACCTGAAGAAAATATTCATGTAAGAGCCACTGTTTCAGAGTGCACAGTGCTATTTCAACTAGTGAATATATTCGTACATCTGTTGTGCCTCTACACAAATTTTTCTTGAGACTAATTGCTTCCGTGGAAGAGGGAATGGTGGGGGCAGGAATGCGTCGGTTCGCTTTCATGAGAAACTATTAATAGCGTGAACGCTAAGAGACAGGTGAAAAGTACACAGCCGTTCGCTCCATTTCCATTCGTGCCTGTGATCCCGTCACGAGCGATATACGCAGGAAGTAAGCCGTAAGTCGGAGTCTCTTCTACGAAGACATACGCACACACACGCACAAACACACACGCACCCGAAGGCGTGTACAAAGTTGCGTTCACTTTTGTGCTCAGGCTGGGGTTCAATAAACCTCAGAACAGAAGTGAATTTTGAGAGATATTGAATGAACCAATGTACTACACTGAAGTTCCAAAGAAACTGGTATAGGAGGGCGTATTTAAATACAGAGATAAGTAAACAGGTAGAATACGGCGCTGCGGTCGGGAACGCCTATATAAGACCCGTTACTGCTTATACTATGGCAGGTTATCGACATTTAAGTGCGTTTGAACGTGGTGTTACAGTCGGCGCACAAGCGATGGGACACGGCATCTCTGAGATATCGATGAAGTGGGGATTTTCCCGTACGACCATTTCACGAGTGTATCGTGAATATCAGGTATCCGGTAAAACATCAAATCTCCGACATCTCTGTGGCCGGAAAAAGATACTGCAAGAACGGAACCAACGACGACTGGAGAGAATCATTGAACGTGACGGAAGTGCAATCCTTCCGCAAATTGCTGCACATTTCAATGCTGGGCCATCAACAAGTATTAGCGTGCAAACCATTCAACGAAACATCATCGATATGGGCTTTGGAAGCCGAAGGCCCACTCGCGTACCCTTGATGACTGCACGACACAAAGCTTTACGTCTCGTCTGGGCCCGTCAGCAACGAATGTTTAGAAGTTACAGGGGTACTAAAGTTTATGCTGACCGTTACCTTGTAATAGCAAAAATCACAAGCCGAATATCTAAAGCAAGGAACTTTCATGGATTTCAAGCAAAAAAATTCCGTGTTGACAAGTCAAGGAGCCTGAGACTGCTCAAAGATTTTCTGACTTGCTCGAGAAAAACCTGGCAAACTTTCAAGAGAGTGAGAGGATCTAGGAAATATGTAATAACGAAAATGTCATTCTTACAAAAACCGTTATTGAAGGTGTATGAAGAGCATATCGAGCCATACTCAGTGACTGGTTTGATGGAGAGTGTACACAAGTAACAGCAATTACAAACGACGTGTGCAAGTGAATGCAAGAGGTAAACCATTCCTGAATATCTGTAGAAGGTTATAGAATAACAAGAAGAGAAGAAAAAAATGCTACGAAAAAGAAAAAGAGAAAGCATGTATGGAAAGGACGGTAAGAAATGAAACAACTGAAAAAGATGAATGAGAAGAGAGCTTTTTGTCACAAGTTAAGCAAGAGACAAAAGTATTTTCAGCCTAGGACAAATTTATGTAGAAATTTAAATGGGTCAGTTTTGAGCAGTGATGAAGAAAAGTGTGAAACATGGGCTAAACCAAGAGTATCCAACCTTTTAGTTTACCTGGGGCCCATTGGAAGAAAACGATTATTCTTGGGCCGCAAATACCATACTTAACAATAACTATATCTGCTCAAAAAAAAGAAAAGAAAAGAAGAAGGATGGACCAATGAGAGAATCATGTGGCGTCAGCTTCAAGCTGAAAATATTCAATCTAAAATAACTTTTAAGTAAACGGATTTTTTTGAAAAATCGTTCGTTTGTTCGATGCTCACATGTCAGGCCACACCAATACATGCTTTGTGCCGCATGTGACCTTCAGGCCGTGGAGTGGACGCAACTGGGCTAAACGCTTTGAGAAATGCTTAAGAAGACTTTAGCTGATAAAAAAGGAATCTTACCTCCTGAAAACACAAGGAAGTCAGAAACAGAGAAACCAGCACCAGCTGCTGGGAAAGCGGTGACAGCCATCAAGAACCTGAAGAATCCCCAGGAGTAGATTTTATACTAGCAGAGATGGTGAAAAATATAAGAAAGGATTTGTCAAACAATTACACAAACTTGTAATTAAGATTTTGATAAATGAAAGTATCCCTGATGAGTGGAATGTAAATATCACGTGCCTAATGCTCAAGAAAGGTGATAAAATGGTGTGCTCTATACGTGAACATGTCTGTTACCTACTCCACACAAAATATTCTGCAACATCCTCATTAGCAGGCTTGAACTTTAATCTTGGAAATGCTGTTGGTGACTATCAACGCGGATTTCGCCAAGGAAGGAGAGCCGTTGATCACAACCTCACGATACGTAAATACCGGAAAACTGCAAATACTAGAGCAACGTTTACAATTTAGGAATTATGTACATCACCTCTTTATAGACTTCAGATCAGCTTACGCCAGAATTGACTGAATTCAGCTGATAATAGCAATGAAGGAGAGGTTCCTAGTAAACTGACGGCCTTAGGGAAAGCTATGAAAAGTTATGGAAAACACGTGGGGTCAATTTAAGATACAAAATATGTTCTCGTGCTGTGACAACAAAAGATAGAGTACGGCAGGAAGATTCATTAGCCTAACTTCTGTTCAATATATCTTTCGAAAAAGTTATAAGAGATGAGGTTATCATTGCAATGGGGACTCCCCTGTAAAAACCTGTTCAGGTACTGTCATATGCAAATGATATTGATACAATTACAACAACACCATAGCAATGAAAGAAATCTTTACAAGTTTTCAAAGAGATGCTGGAGAAATAAATCTGGAGGTAAATGAAGGGGAAACTGAGTATATACCTATAACCAAGAAAAAATATCGTAATGAACAGCCATTCATTGAAATTGTTTCATACAGGTTTGATGTCGATATCTCGGATCGGCAGAAAACTGTAAGAATAACGCGTACTTTGAAATTAAAAACGAATATCCTTTGCCAACAAGTGCTACCATGGCCGTACAAAAATCTGAAATCCAAGTTGCTGTATCAAATTGAGATGTTAAAACCAGTGTTCAGTTTGCTATTTCATCGAAGTGTCATATCTCCATTCTGTGACTGCATAATACGTCAAGTTGAAAAAGAGTGTTTGTGAGAGGGAGAGATCAGCGTGGTATATGTATGTGCGTACGATCAATCCCTTTCCTCAAAAACATTTCTCTTCTGCATACTCCCTCTGTGTTACCACAGATGACGTGTCAGCGATCGCATTTGAACCAAGATTGCAGTACACGCGAGGTACCTATTTGCGTCCACCGCCCTGAGTGGAATGTACAAGGTGTTTCAAAAATGACCAGTATATTTGAAACGGCAATAAAACCTAAACGAGCAGCGATAGAAATACACCGTTTGTTGCAATATGCTTGGGACAACAGTACATTTTCAGGCGGACAAACTTTCGAAATTACAGTAGTTACAATTTTCAACAACAGATGGCGCTGCAAGTGATGTGAAAGATATAGAAGACAACGCAGTCTGTGGGTGTGCCATTCTGTACGTCGTCTTTCTGCTGTAAGCGTGTGCTGTTCACAACGTGCAAGTGTGCTGTAGACAACATGGTTTATTCCTTAGAACAGAGGATTTTTCTGGTGTTGGAATTCCACCGCCTAGAACACAGTGTTGTTGCAACAAGACGAAGTTTTCAACGGAGGTTTAATGTAACCAAAGGACCGAAAAATTTCAATGGACTGGGAACGTGACGGATGAACGTGCTGGAAAGGTAGGGCGACCGCGTACGGCAACCACAGAGGGCAACGCGCAGCTAGTGCAGCAGGTGATCCAACAGCGGCCTCGGGTTTCCGTTCGCCGTGTTGCAGCTGCGGTCCAAATGACGCCAACGTCCACGTATCGTCTCATGCGCCAGAGTTTACACCTCTATCCATACAAAATTCAAACGCGGCAACCCCTCAGCGCCGCTACCATTGCTGCACGAGAGACATTCGCTAACGATATAGTGCACAGGATTGATGACGGCGATATGCATGTGGGCAGCATTTGGTTTACTGACGAAGCTTATTTTTACCTGGACGGCTTCGTCAATAAACAGAACTGGCGCATATGGGGAAACGAAAAGCCCCATGTTGCAGTCCCATCGTTCCTGCATTCTCAAAAAGTACTGGTCTGCGCCGCCATTTCTTCCAAAGGAATCATTGGCCCATTTTTCAGATCCGAAACGATTACTGCATCACGCTATCTGGACATTCTTCATGAATTTGTGGCGGTACAAACTGCCTTAGACGACACTGCGAACACCTCGTGGTTTATGCAAGATGGTGCCCGGCCACATCGCACGGCCGACGTCTTTAATTTCCTGAATGAATATTTCGATGATCGTGTGATTGCTTTGGGCTATCCGAAACATACAGGAGGCGGCGTGGATTGGCCTCCCTATTCGCCAGACATGAACCCCTGTGACTTCTTTCTGTGGGGACACTTGAAAGACCAGGTGTACCGCCAGAATCCAGAAACAATTGAAGAGCTGAAGCAGTACATCTCATCTGCATGTGAAGCCATTCCGCCAGACACGTTATCAAAGGTTTCGGGTAATTTCATTCAGAGACTACGCCATATTATTGCTACGCATGGTGGATATGTGGAAAATATCGTACTATAGAGTTTCCCAGACCGCAGCGCCATCTGTTGTTGAAAATTGTAACTACTGTAATTTCGAAAGTTTGTCTGCCTGAAAATGTACTGTTGTCCCAAGCGTATTGCAACAAACGGTGTATTTCTATCGCTGCTCGTTTAGTTTTCAAATATACCGGTCATTTTTGAAACACCCTGTATAAGTTTTAATTAATGTTCACCAACCTGAGACTTCTACAGATGTTGTCCCCTGCGCGAAAACAGCACGTAGGTCATGAATCCGTAATCTTCAGCCTGTAAGAAAATCTTGGCGAGGAATAGTTGTTTTAGAAATGATTAAATTTCTAATCAGTTTGTTTATACGGTGTGCCACTCGCTTTTTATTGGCATAACAGGGGAAACTGCACAATTACGTTCCTTTTTAGAGCAACAAATGATTTTTATTCTTATTGCTAATAAAGTCTTAACTAATTCTTACGGCGACAGACCACATTTCTGTCTTCCGATACTACTGAACCAGATGTGGTTTACATACTAGACATTGCTAAGTCCTGACTGATACCGCGGCGGACAACATGACCGTCCTCCGAGACTGCCTAAACAGT
The DNA here is from genome assembly GCF_021461385.2 of Schistocerca piceifrons. Classification (NCBI taxonomy): domain Eukaryota; kingdom Metazoa; phylum Arthropoda; class Insecta; order Orthoptera; family Acrididae; genus Schistocerca; species Schistocerca piceifrons. The sequence continues at coordinate 206,358,167 of NC_060140.1, read as the reverse complement.
TCTGATTTTACAGCCGAACCACTTCGCTCGTCATCCAAGTTAGGTGCGATCAGATCATCACCGAAGTGCTTCGTCTGCCTTTCCGTTTTGCAGCTATTTATTATTCTGATGGTTATTAATACTTGTGAAGTAATATGGTAGCACGCTATTGACACACGCTTTAATTCAAAATTCAAGTAAATACGCTGTTTACTTTGTCCAATATTAATAACAGAAGACTGTCATTTTGGGGCGCAACTACCGAATGGGGCAGCCAATCGCGGAGAAGGAGCGCAATTTAGGCGGTCTTTCTCACGATACCCGTACCGAACAAACCACCTGTCATCGGTACCTCACACCACATTATGTCATCTTGGAGCTGCTGCCTTCTCAATTGCTCTAACAAGGGAACCTCCCCATCGCACCCCCCTCAGATTTAGTTATAAGTTGGCACAGTGGATAGGCCTTGAAAAACTGAACACAGATCGATCGAGAAAACAGGAAGAAGTTGTGTGGAACTATGAAAAAATAAGCAAAATATACAAACTGGGTCGTCCATGTGCAATATAGCCAATATTAAGGGGAGTGTGAGACGAGGATAGCCGTGGTCCCGTGGTTAGCGTGAATAGCTGCGAAAATAGAGGTCTTTGGTTAAAATCTTCCCTCGACCGAAAATTTTAACTTTTTATTTTGTTTATGTGACAAACCCTTATGTTTTCATCACTTTTTTGGAGTGATTATTACATCCACAAGAAAACCTAAATCGGGCAAGATAGAAGAATCTTTTTACCCATTCGCCAAGTGTACTAGTTAGGTGGGTCGACAACATATTCCTGTCATGTGACGCACATGCTGTCACCAGTGTCGTATAGAATATATCAGACGTGTTTTCCTGTGGAGGAATCGGTTGACCTATGACCTTGCGATCAAATGTTTTCGGTTCCCATTGGAGAGACACGTCCTTTCGTCAACTAATCGCACGGTTTTGCGGTGCTGTCGCAAAACACAGACACTAAACTTGTTACAGTGAACAGAGACGTCAATGAAGGAACGGACAGATCATAACTTTGCGAAAATAAAGAAAGCAAAGTTTTCAGCCGAGGGCAGATTCGAACTAAAGACCTATCGTTCCGCAGCTGTTCACGCTAACCACGGGACCACGGCGCTCCTCGGCTCACATCCCCCTTAATATTGCCTACCTTAGGCATGGACGACCCAGTTTGTATATTTTGCTTATTTTTTCATAGTTCCACACAACTTCTTCCTTTTTTCTCGATTGATCTGTGTTCAGTTTTTCAAGGCCTATTCACTGTGCCAACTTATAACTTAATCTGAGGGGGGTGCGTTGGGGATGTTCCCTTGTAAGAAGAGCTTCTTGTAGCCGAATATGATGGCTGCAAAGCCAGAAATATTACAAGTTTGTATTAGCAACAGAAGATGACAAACGTTCTGTAATGCAAAACGAAGTTTTTATTCTATGAGTCGCTGTAATACTTGTCTGACTTTGAAAACTAGTTGAATGTGGATAATTGAAAGCATTCCAACTGTACTAATTCATTAAATCGCTATAATGCCTGAGTGACTTTCAAAAGCAGTTGAAGGCAGGTAGTTGAAAGCATAACAGCCCTCGTTCTCATCTATATGGATGTGTTTTAAATTCAGGTGTTAGAACTACTGTACAGTAGGTCATTTGATCAGTGTCACGTAGAGACCTCCGTGTGACGGCATAAGTCAGTCAACGCCAAATGTACCTTGACATATAACTTAGGTCAGTAGTGGCACGTTTGTTTGTCCAGTTACAGGGCAAAACTTTACATGTTTTGATAAATAATAGCGCCAAATTTATTTTGATAGAAAGATCGAATTTTCGTGTGTGACCAGAGATCTGTGTAGAACCTATATCTACATCTACATCTACCTGGATACTCCGCAAGCCACCGTACGGTGCATGGAGGAGGGTACCCTGTACCGCCACTAGTTATTTCCTTTCCGGGAAAAGCGACTATCTACAGGGTGTTTCAAAAATGACCGGTATATTTGAAACGGCAATAAAAACTAAACGAGCAGCGATAGAAATACACCGTTTGTTGCAATATGCTTGGGACAACAGTACATTTTCAGGCGGACAAACTTTCGAAATTACAGTAGTTACAATTTTCAACAACAGATGGCGCTGCAAGTGATGTGAAAGATATAGAAGACAACGCAGTCTGTGGGTGCGCCATTCTGTACGTCGTCTTTCTGCTGTAAGCGTGTGCTGTTCACAACGTGCAAGTGTGCTGTGGACAACATGGTTTATTCCTTAGAACAGAGGATTTTTCTGGTGTTGGAATTCCACCGCCTAGAACACAGTGTTGTTGCAACAAGACGAAGTTTTCAGCGGAGGTTTAATGTAACCAAAGGACCGAAAAGCGATACAATAAAGGATCTGTTTGAAAAATTTCAACGGACTGGGAACGTGACGGATGAACGTGCTGGAAAGGTAGGGCGACCGCGTACGGCAACCACAGAGGGCAACGCGCAGCTAGTTCAGCAGGTGATCCAACAGCGGCCTCGGGTTTCCGTTCGCCGTGTTGCAGCTGCGGTCCAAATGACGCCTTCGTCCACGTATCGTCTCATGCGCCAGAGTTTACACCTCTATCCATACAAAATTCAAACGCGGCAACCCCTCAGCGCCGCTACCATTGCTGTACGAGAGACATTCGCTAACGATATAGTGCACAGGATTGATGACGGCGATATGCATGTGGGCAGCATTTGGTTTACTGACGAAGCTTATTTTTACCTGGACGCTTACGTCCAAAGGAATCATTGGTCCATTTTTCAGATCCGAAACGATTACTGCAGCACGCTATCTGGACATTCTTCGTGAATTTGTGGTGGTACAAACTGCCTTAGACGACACTGCGAACACCTCGTGGTTTATGCAAGATGGTGCCCGGACACATATTTCGATGATCGTGTGATTGCTTTGGGCTATCCGAAACATACAGGAGGCGGCGTGGATTGGCCTCCCTATTCGCCAGACATGAACCCCTGTGACTTCTTTCTGTGGGGACACTTGAAAGACCAGGTGTACCGCCAGAATCCAGAAACAATTGAACAGCTGAAGCAGTACATCTCATCTGCATGTGAAGCCATTCCGCCAGGCACGTTGTCAAAGGTTTCGGGTAATTTCATTCAGAGACTACGCCATATTATTGCTACGCATGGTGGATATGTGGAAAATATCGTACTATAGAGTTTCCCAGACCGCAGCGCCATCTGTTGTTGACAATTGTAACTACTGTAATTTCGAAAGTTTGTCTGCCTGAAAATGTACTGTTGTCCCAAGCATATTGCAACAAACGGTGTATTTCTATCGCTGCTCGTTTAGTTTGTATTGCCGTTTCAAATATACCGGTCATTTTTGAAACATCCTGTATATGCCTCCGTATAAGCCGTAATTTCTCGGATCTTATCTACGTGGTCCTTATGTACAATGCTTGTTGGCCGCAGTACAATCGTTCAGAAGTCATCTTCAAATGCCAGTTCTCTAAATTTTCTCAACAGTCTTTCTCAAAAAGAATGTCGCCTTTCCTCCAGGATGTCCCATTTGGGTTCCCGAAGCATCTCCGTAACACTTTCGTGTTGTTCTAACCTACCAGTAAGAAATCTAGCAGCACGCCGCTGAATTACTTCGATGTCGTCCTTCAATCCAAACACTGGAACAGTACTCAATAATAGGTCGCTCCAGTGTTCTGTAAGCGACCTCCTTTACAGGTGAACCGCTCTTACCTAAAATCCTCCCAATAAACCGAATTCGACCAGTCGCCTTCCCCACCAGAGTTCTCATAAACTCGTTCCATTTCATATCGCTTCCCAGCGTTACGCCCAGGTATTTAAACAACTTGACTGTATCAGGCAGGACACTGGTAACACTGCAACCAATCATCATAGGTTTGTTCTTCCTACTCATCCGTATTATCTTACACTTATCCACATTTAGAGCTAGCTGCCATTCATCACACCAACTAGAAATTTTGTCTAAGTCGTCTTTTATCTTCCTACAGTCACCCGACTTCGACACCTTCCCGTACACCACAGCATCATCAGCAAACAACCGCAGATTGCTGCCCACCCTGCCCATCAAATCATTTATGTATACAGAGAACAACAGCGGTTCTATCACACCTCCCTGGGGCATTCCTGACGCTATCCTTTGACGAACACTAGACGTCGAGGACAGCATACTGAGCTCTAACACTCAAGAAGTCTACGAATCAATCACATATCTGTGCATTATTCTCCATGTTCGTGCCTTCGTTAACAGACTGCAATGGAACACCTTCTCAAATGCTTTCCTGGACTTCTAGAAATGTGGAATCTCCATGTTGTCCTTCATCCATAGTTCGCAGTACATTGCGTGAGATAAGGCTAGGCTGAGTTTCGCACGAGCAATGCTTTCTAAAACCATGCTGCTTTGTAGACACAAGCTACTCAGCCTCAAAAAAGTTTGTTATATTCGAACTGAGAATCCGTTCAAGGACTATGCAGCAAACCGAAGTTATGGATATTGTTCTGTAACTCTGCGGGTCCGTTCTTTTACTCTCCTTATATGCTAGAGTCGCCTGCGCGTTTTTCCAGTCGCTTGGAACTTTGTGTTGGGTGAGAGATTCACGATAAATTCAAGCTAATTAAGGGGCTTGCTCATCATTGTCTTTGACATACGAAAACTGTGCGATGTTTACCAATCTAACATATCGAATTTGGTCCTTTTCGAAGCTATACTTATGTTTTACGAAAATATACAATTTAAGTGATACAACGCATTAAGGATCTCGCGAAAAGACATCATTTTTGTATACCTTGTTTTGCTAAAGTGTCAGTGTATACACATAATATAGATATTGGTATTATTTAGTAGATGATTATGGAGAAACAGTCTGCAAACCTTTTTAGAGAAACTTGGCATCGCAGTTCCGGTCAGTAAAGGTCGCATCGTTCTTCGAAAGTTTGTTTTTGTATACCACTGGAACATGCCCATAAGTAGGTCCAGGATCAGACGCTATAAAAAAACTGCATTTGCCAGTCAATACTCCCAAATTTGCCCTGGTGTTAGATTTTCCATTTCCTGCAGCATCAATTTCTGATCTTTGGTAGATGTTCTCTGCTACCTTCATTGAGTAAAGAGATACTCCTCTTTTGTTCATTATCTCCCAAAGCTTTTCTCTATTCACTTTATCGAAAGCTTTCTCATAAACTACGAATAGAAATGTGGCTCTCTGTTGAACTTTCTGTGTTCTTCAATGATATGTCTAATGGCGAACGTTTTATCTGTGTACGATCTACCTTGCCTGAGCCCCGTTTGCTCCTCTAGCAACTGCTGTTAACCATCTCCTCCTGAAAAAACATCTTTCTTTTTTACACGTCACCTATAGAAAGGTATCAACGTACCATATTATAAACAGTCGCGCGTAGTCTCCCCCGATTTTTTAAAGAATCGAACTCCAGTGTATTCATTTGCACATTTTAACCGCCGTAGTTTTTTTGCGGCTCTCAATGTTTACGACGTCTTATCTCCTGAATCATGTTTCGAGCAATGATATAATTTTGCAAGTACATTCAGTGATCTGTGTTCATACTACACTACTGCCCATTAAAATTGCTACACCAAGAAGAAATGCAGATGATAAATGGGTATTCATTGGACAAATATATTATACTAGAACTGATATGTGATTACATTTTCGCGCAGTCTGGGTGCATAGATCCTGAGAAATCAGTACCCAAAACAATCACCTCTGGCCGTAATAACGGACTTGATACGCCTGGGCATTGAGTCAAACAGAGCATGGATGGCGTGTACAGGTACAGCTGCCCATGCAGCTTCAACACGATACCACAGTTCATCAAGAGTAGTGACTGGCGTATTGACGAGCCAGTTGCTCGGCCACCATTGACCAGACGTTTCCAGTTGGTGAGAGATCTGGAGAAAGTGCTGGCCAAGGCAGCAGTCGAACATTTTCTGTATCCAGAAAGGCCCATACAGCACCTTCAACATGCGGTCATGCTTTATCCTGATGAAATGTAGGGTTTTGCAGGGATCGTATGAAAGGTAGAGCTACAGGCCGTAACACATCTCAAATGTAACATCCACTGTTCAAAGTGCTGTCAATGCGAACAAGAGGTGACCGAGACGTGTAACCAATGGCACCCCGTACCATCACGCCCGGTGATACGCCAGTATGGCGATGAGGAATACACGCTTCCAATGTGCGTTCACCGACTTGTCGTCAAACACGGATGCGACCATCATGATGCTGTAAACACAACCTGGATTCATCCGAAAAAATGACGTTTTGCCATTCGTGCACCCAGGTTCGTCGTTGAATACACCATCGCAGGCGCTCCTGTCTGTGATGCAGCGTCAAGGGTAACCGCAGCCATGGTCTCCGAGCTGATAGTCCATACTGCTGCAAACGACGTCGAACTGTTGGTGCAGATGCTTGTTGTCTTGCAAACGTCCTCATCTGTTGACTCAGGGATCGAGACGTGGCCGGCCGCGGTGGTCTCGCGGTTAAGGCGCTCCGTCCGGAACCGCGCGACTGCTACGGTCGCAGGTTCGAATCCTGCCTCGGGCACGGATGTGTGTGATGTCCTTAGGTTAGTTAGGTTTAAGTAGTTCTAAGTTCTAGGGGACTGATGACCACAGAAGTTAAGTCCCATAGTGCTCAGAGCCATCGAGACGTGGTTGCACGATCCGTTACAGCCATGCGGATAAGATGCCTGTCATCTCGTCTGCTGGGATCCAGCACGGCGTTTCGTAATGCCCTCCTGACCCCACCCATTCCATATTCTGTTAACAACGCGAGCAGCAATGTCGCGAAACGATAACCCGCAATCGCGATAGGCTACAATCCGACATTTATCAAAGTCGGAAACGTGATGGTACGCATTTCTCCTCCTTACACGTTTCACCAGGCAACGCCGGTCAACTGCTGTTTGTGTATGAGAAATCGGTTGGAAACCTTCCTCATGTCATCACGTTGTAGGTGTCGCCACCGGCGCCAACCTTGTGTGAATGCTCTGAAAAGCTAATCATTTGCATATGACAGCATCTTCTTCCTGTCGGTTAAATTTCGCGTCTGTAGCACGTCATCTTCGTGGTGTAGCAATTTTAATGGCCAGTAGTGTACATGCAAAGTAGAGTCAGTCGTAAAGAGATAATAAGTTAGAACATCATACCTAATGCTGATGGGCGGCTGGAGTGACCGTGCGGTTCTAGGCACTACAGTCTGGAGCCGAGCCACCGCTCCGGTCGCAGGTTCGAATCCTGCCTCGGATGTGGATGTGTGTGATGTCCTTAGGTTAGTTAGGTTTAATTAGTTCCAATATCTACGCGACTGATGACCTCAGAAGTTAAGTCGCATAGTGCTCAGAGCCATTTGAACCAACCTAATGCTGATGTTTTACTACAAGAAGGCAAAAATGTTGTAAACGATAATTTTTTCCTTTCATTATTTTTGGGGGTGGCAGCGAGTAAAAGTTTCAAAAAAGTTTTGAACAACGTGTAAAGTTTGTTGAAAGGGTTAAGTGCTCTAATTCTCAAATACTGGATGAATATATTCGGGATATTTGCGCACTAAGAATAACGCTGTATCGAGACATATATTAGTACGCAGCTTCTAAATTTAACGCGTAACTTATGGTGTGAACCATTTAAGGAGATTATGATAGAATTTTAAATTAGATCAATTATTATATGAAATGCTGAAAATCGAAGTTTCGTTGCTCCTGGAAGCGATTAGATTGGCAACCTGCGACTGGAAATGGGTGATCGGGTGACTGTTATAACCGTGTAGTAATAATGTGAATGATTCACGAAGTCCCCGCAGTTTAGTGGTTAGAACGGAGACAGCAAGTAGTTTCCTATACGACGGCAGCAGAAAATAGGAGGACGTGCTTGGTTGTCCGGACGGCGGCCGGGTCGCGCTGGGAACGACACGCAGTTTTGCGAGAGCAAGCGCTGGAAACCAAGGTGGGATCGATTTTCATCTTGGCCGCAGGTGTGACGTCACCTAATAGATCCATCAAGGCGCTCATTCGCCGGCGGCCGACTGGAAAATCACTTTAAAGCAGCGCTGGCCGGGGGCGGCGCTCGCCTGGGGTGGAGGTTAGCGGCGGGGGAGAAGTGGCGCGCGGGGGCGGACCGCGGGGGCGGCGGGGGCGTTGGAGGCGACCCTGGCTGCTGGCTATCACCACACCACGCCCCATACACACACCCGGCGGCCGGCACCGCTTCTTCCGCCAGGACAGCACAGTAACTTTAAAAACAGTAAACAACTGAAGCCATTAATTCTAAAACAGCACAGGACAACGTTTTGGCACTATATGAGCTGCTGGTAACAGTTTATTCACCCCGCTTAGCCAAACCATTGACAAATGTAACAGCACAAAATTTCCAGCGAAGTGGTATTTTTTAGAGACATAGCAACACAGATCCTTGAACCAGTGCATTGTGACCGTTATTTTGTCGGTACGGAACTAAAGAAAAGAAAGCAAAACACTATATACACATCAAATCAGCGGTTAAGATAAGCCAGGCGACTGCTACTAATATAAGTGTTGTTGATGTTGAGCTGTCCCTGATCAAAGATTAAATAATCGTTTTAAGTTTGAAAGAAACTGTTCCACTGGCAAATAATCAAGCGAGACGGAAAGCGACGACATGTCACGGAGTATCATAAGAACCGCCTGACTGAAAGTAATAGTGCACGTTATCTGCTCACTGACACATTTCAGTTCTGACACAAACGGATTCTTAATCATGAGTCACATAAGTGTGCTTATAAAGATGACAAGTCCTAAGGCAAAGGAAACTGAGAAGTATGTAGCATTCACAGATTCCCAACATTGGTGGTACTTTGAAGAACTAATGCAAAAATACAAAACGTGAAAGGAGAAACTTACTTATTCAAAAGTGAAGCCTAGGACTCGGATTAAAAGTGTGAATTTGTTTCTCACGCTGCTGTAAACACATTTTAAGTGAAAAAAAAAAACAACTGTTTCCATCTAACTTCACTTGGGCGCTCTTATTACAGGGTTGACACTCTGGAATACGGCTTCCAAAACAGCATAAAACCAAGATTTTTATCATTTTTTCAAATTTAAACCACTATCTGAACGTCACTGATATGAAACAATATTGTAGATACATATGTTAGTCAGCTGCACTCAAAATATCAGTATAATAAACTAAGTAGCTTCAGAGATACACACATCAAAAAATGTTTTGCATCACCTCAGTTCCGAGAGCTCCGGTACGTGTACAGATAATTTGAACACAGATCAACATAAACATCAATCCCGTCCGTTTTATTGCTCATGAAAGCCACATATTGCATATTGCACCACCATACAGCGAGACCTCCAGAGGTGGTGCTCCAGATTGATGTACACACTGGCACCTGTAATACCAAGTAGCACATCCTCTTGCACTGATGCATGCCTGTATTTGTCGTGGCATACTATCCACAAGTTCATCAAGGCACTGTTAGTCCAGATTGTCCCACTCCTCAGCAGCGATTCAACGTAGGTCGCTCAGAATGGTTGTTGGGCCACGTCGTCCATAAACAGTCCTTTTCAATCTATTCCAGGCATATGCGATAGGGTTCATGTCTGGAGAACACACTGGCCACTCTAGTCGAGCGATGTCGTTACGGCGCCTTCCATGACCATCAGCGGCGTGCGTCGGCCCCCATAATGCCACCCAAAACAGCCGGGAGCCTCCACCTCGCTGCACTCGCTGGACAGTGTGTCTAAGGCGTTCAGCCTGGCCGGGTTGCCTCCAAACAAGTCTCCGATGATTGTCTGGTTGAAAGCATATGCGACACTCATCGGTGAAGAGAAAGTGATGCCAGTCCTGAGCGGTGCATTCGCCATGTTGTTGGGCCCACCTGTAAAACGCCTGGGCATTTCTAAACGTAAATGTGTGTGAATTTCTAGGGGACCAAACTGCTGAGGTCATCGGTCCCTAGACTGATACACTACTTAAACTAACTTATGTTAAAAGCAACACACACATACCCATGCCCGAGGGAGGACTCGAACCTACGACGGGAGGGGCCGCGCAATCAGTGACATGGCGCCTCTAATCGAGCGTCCACTCCGCGTGGCGCCTGGGCATTTATAAGTTGGAGCAAATGCCCAAGATAAATGCCTAGGCAAATGCCTAAAATTCATAAATCATTCTAATGATTAATTGATAAAAGGCGATTATAAAAAATTTTTATCTCATATTTTGTATTGGAAAACATGTTCTGCAACACTGCTTCTCCAGCGGTTCAGTAACTAAGTTGAAAAAACTGCATGAGAGTTAAGGAAGAATTATTATGAAAAATAATTTGTGCTGTAAACATAACTTTTTACATCTTTAATTAGGTCAATGCTAGAGGTAGTACATAACAAAAAACTGCGAGGTGCCGGGGCTAGCAGTGTATTTAACACTAAGTTCTAGAATCTACATATGTAAATGATGCTCTAAGCCCACCCTATTCTAACTCCGACTTTTGCTGTTGCACAAGGATTAAAAAATATACGCGAACTGACTGTAATCAACCGTGGAAGTGGGGTAGAAAAGAGTTTGGCACCTGCAATAATTTAATTTGATAAATAAGTTAAATAAAGGAAGGTTTCATTAACGTAGTGAGAAATGATGGGTTGCTCTACCGATTAACAGAACGAAAGTTCTGTCCAAAATAACAATATGATTTATTAAGACTAAACACAAAATAATAAACAAAAACAATGAAACATTTATAATACATCAAATTGGCTCAAATTGGATACACAAACAAACGCTGTGAAGGTGAAGTTGTCCCTAAACTAGATTGTGAGGTTTATGACGAAGTGGTATGTGGAGCCAATTCCTTGCCACTCAAATCTTAAGAGAGACACACAGCTAACCCAACATTAATTGCTGCTACTCAAGACAGAACAAAGTTAGAAAAAGACGAACAGGCGCACTCACCTAGGAAAATCCCTATCTGCCGGTGCTGCGGACATACATTACCAAACTGTCTTCTTAACTGCCAGAACACGATCTGGCGTACTGGAGGCGATGGCTGGTTGCTTCGACGTCCTCGACCGAAAGGCGAGAGCCGACTACCTAGAGCACCCGTACAGGCCGAACACACAACATTCTCGCCCCCACGACAGTGGCCATGGTTAAACGTTCCAATCAGCAACTCGAAAACCGGCGGAAAATTCCACTCCATTGCCGGAGCACTACCATTCCACCAATGGAGATTCTTGGCGCCAATTTCTGCGCTGATTTTGCTACGTCACGGAGCTATGCCCTGAGCCAGCCAATCACAGTTACTATTTTGCAGAAAGCACGGGAATTCTCGCGCCACAACTGCCTGGGTACACAAGTCATTCCCACGCCTCGCTGGTAGCCTGCCAGAAAGTGTTTTCGCTAAGATTCTGCGAAGTAACAGAACCTCTAGCCCAGCCGCTACTTCAGACCCCTTCGGGCGTGTCTTTTGACAATGGCGGCGTCTGCAAAGCATTCACTCGACTTCCTCACACCCGTCGGCTTAACCCTCTCGAGATCCGCAGAGCCCGCCTGTCACCGGACCACCCGGGTGACGAGAGACGCTGCGTGGGAAGTCCGCGTGTGAAGGAATAGCGACTTTTCACCGCATGCAATTAGAGACGAAAATCGTAAGATAGAAATATGAGAGGGGGCTCATGCCACCTCTCAAAACAACACTCAGTTTTAAAAGCAATTTTTGAAATAAAGTATAAGTAATATTAAGTACCTTGCCTGTAGAGTGAAGGTAATAATTACGTTTATACCATACTACTGCAAAAAAATTAGTAATCAATAATGATTTTAATTAGGAATGTGCCATTTTCCGATTCCGATTACACATGTTCCAGAATCGCCGGTACTTTAGGAATCGACTAGTACCAAAATCGAACGATCCCATCATCTTGGGCATCGATACTTTGTTATTACATTTTTTTATGTTAGAGTTCCCACTTTAGCATCACACCAGCACAGTCGCATGAAAGCAGATAAAGAAAGGAGAGAACAGAAAACTATAGTCTGTCTCAAATGTCGCTAAATCTGGTAATACAGCATTTTTTTGCTTTGTTTTTCACTGAAAACAGCTTAACATTTAAAAATACATTTATAATCAAGAAGCACAAGCCAGCTGTTTATTAATTTCAGTAATAATTTCAGTATCAATTCAATAATATTCCGAGATTTGCCACGGATTATAAGGTGTATTACATTACAAAGCGATGGTTTAAGGACAATGTTTTTTTTTTTTTTTTAATTTTATACTGACTTATCACTACACAAGTGTTCAACGCAATGTGTGTTTATGTGTGTGCGTGTGTGTGTGTGTGTGTGTGTGTGTGTGTGTATGTGTGTGCGTGCATGTTCGCGCGCGCACGAGAGAGAGAGAGAGAGAGAGAGAGAGATTGAGAGTGAAGAGCAGAACTAGTGAAAAGAAAAGAGACATTATAAATGATGAACAACTGTCTGCAACATGCACTGTTCCTTAGTACAGCAAGTTGGTATGCTAGTAGAAATAAACATGCTTCTCTCTCCTTTCCTTTCATTCTTACAAATAAAGGCAATGAATAGCTTTCTATTTTTTGTTTTGTTTTGCTACTGCCTTTATCCCGCATTGTGCGCAGGGACAGCAGGGTGAAGTACGGAATTGGCGTGGTTAATTTTTGGGGGTGGCCGGATGCCCTTCCTGCCGCTACCCCCATACCCCACGGGGAAGGAATCAGTGTACCCCAGCTGTCTGCGTCCAGTGTAAATCATGAAATAGTGTGAATGTGTTACAAATGTCTGCGAGTCGTGTAACTGAGGTGGGACGTGGTGACCAGCCCAGTATTCACCGAGTAGGATGTGGAAAACCGCCTAAAAACCACATCCAGGCTGGCCGGCACACCGCCCGTCGTCGTTAATCCGCCGGGCGTATTCAATCCGGGGCAGGCGCGCCTACCCGAGTCCAGGAAGCAGCCCGTTAGCGCTCTCGGCTATCCTGGCGGGTAATGAGTACATTAAGTATGTTTACGCGTAAACATTTACTAACTTTTAATATCGGGAGTATCGTCCCATCCTTTGTTTTATTTGGTAGATTGTATAGTCTACCAGTAAAAACTTTAAAAGGCAAGTTTTTTTATAAATGCCCAAACTTTGGGCATTTAAACCTGCTTTGGGTAAATTCGCGGATAAATGCCTGTTTATAAACGTCCTGCCCACTGGACATTTGCCCGGTCCACATCAGTAATCACAGACAAGCTGCATGCTCATGTGTTACCTCTCGTGTGAGAGTATCTTGCCATTTTGCAACAGGACAGTTCTCGTCCACACATGGCACTTGCTTATATGAAGTGTCTGTGTGACGATACGGTACTCCAGTGATCAGCAGGACCCCCAAATCTGCCGCCAATGGGAAACGTATGGGTGCAGCTCGGACATCAACTCCGACCCAGTTCCAGAGTCCAGGATACCATGGACCAGTCGCAACAGTTATAGAACAACTTGCCATAGGGGAGGGTACAACGGCTTTGTAATACCTCTCTAACGACGTCGATGTCGACGGGACATTAAACCTGAATCTTCCTTTCTTCCCATACGCCGAGAAAGCATGACTGCGTTCACTTGCCATTGGTCCCAGTTGCAATTCACCAGGCAAATCTTTTCAACTAGTCGAAGATTGTGATAACATCAGTAAGCGATCACTTCGCACATAAAATCTTTGCAATATGCTTGCGATCTAGACTACAAGGAAGAAAGAAAATTGACATTCTGACAAGCAACTCAACGTGTAGTTCTACAAACATGACTGCAGTTCTTCAAAATGTAGATCTAGCTCTTAAATGTGTTGCAGATTATTTAAAATACTTACAGTGTTCGATAAAGTTGGGAATTATACCCCCTTCTCAATAGCTAGCATTACCTTCCGAATACTATCGGATATTTTATCAGTATTTTTATTCAGGGTATAGGTGTTCGTTCCCCTTTTTGTTCAAAGTATTTCCTCATCTCTGGTCACACACTTGTGACGGTCTCCTCTTTGCTCATGCAGTCCTGAAAAAATCAGCTTTGATTGTCTCTCCTTTATGTCATCAATTGACCAGAAATGACTTCAACAGGGTTGTAGCACGAGGACAGTCGCTCGTTGAGAAAGCTGATTGCGCAAGCGCACTCTCATGGTGGAGAAACACGAGTAGTCTTGCCACAACTGTAGTCATTTGTTGATAATTTCTGGCGCAATGTTTTCAAAACGCTTGCATAGAACTGATGGTTGACTGTTTGACCTCGAAGCAAAAATTCACAATTCACCATTCCATGGATGTCAATAAAATTGTGAGCATCCTTGTCCTGTATCTTGGACACAGACAACCCACTGTGATGTTTGAACTTATGCCATAACATCGTAGCCCTAAGCCCAACACATATCTCCTGCGATGATCCCTGTATAACTGTTTCATCACTGACAGCTCATACTTATCTGGTGGTCACGGACCTTGTAGATCATGTGTGAACATCGCGGACTCTCACCACCATATTCTGTCCTGCGCAGCTTCCATCCAGTTTCCTAGGAATCCTAGATGTTGCAGATCTTTCCGAAGTCCACCATCCCATCTTGTTCTTGATCTTCACCAGGGACATTTTCCATGACTTTCCTATTACTTTCGGAATAGCATTATCACTAATTCTCGCAACGTGTCCGGTCTATTGTAGTCACTTAACATTTGTTTGTTGAATAATATTGGGCTGCGTCATCATAGCGTATAATGTATATTTTTCTTCACTTTTCAGTTTCCTCCACCCTTTATCTTCGTCCGCAGCTCGTGGTCGTGCGGTAGCGTTCTCGCTTCCCGCGCCCGGGTTCCCGGGTTCGATTCCAGGCGGGATCAGGGCCTCGTGATGACTGGGTGTTGTGTGATGTCCTTAGGTTAGTTAGGTTTAAGTAGTTCTAAGTTCTAGGGGACTGATGACCATAGATGTTAAGTCCCAAAGTGCTCAGACCCATTTGAACCTTTTTCTTCCTTCACTGGGATAAAAACCTTTCTCATGATCTTCCTCTCAAATTCCATTAGTTTTTTCCCAACGCTCTTGGTGATACTCAATGTTTCTATGTCATATAACAGCACTGTATCAATTATTGTATTACATGCTTTCTTCTTAACTTCCTTCGAGATTACCACTGATTTCGTTATTGTATTAGATTATGATATGATCTGAAAGTATTAACGATTCATCGGATTACTACTATTTGGACTAATTCCTCCGTTTGAAATACACTGAAGCGCCGAAGAAACTGGTATAGGCATGCGTATTCAAATACAGAGATATGTGAACAGGCAGAATACGCCATTGCGGTCGTCAACGTCTAAATAAGGTAAAACTGTCTGGCGCTGTTGTTAGACCGGTTACTGCTCTTTCAGTGGAAGGTTATAAAGATTTAAGTGAGTTTGAACGTGGTGTTACAGACGGCGCACGACCGATGGGACACAGCACCTCCGAGGTAGCGATGAAGTGGTAATTTTCCCGTATGACCATTTCACGAGTTTACATGAATATCAGGAATCCGGTACAAAATCAAATCTCCGACATGGCTGTGGTCGGAAAAAGATCCTGAAAAAACGGAACCAACGACGACAGAAGAGTGTCGTTCAACGTGACAGAAGTGCAACACTTCCGAAAATTGCTACAGATTTCAGTGCCATCAACAAGCGTCAGCGTGCGAACCATTCAACGAAACATCTTCGATATTGGCTTTCGGAGCCGAAGGCCCACTCGTGTACCCTTTATGGCTGCACGACACAAAGCTTTACACCGCGCATGGGCCCGTCAACACCGACTTTGGACTGTTGACGACTGGAAATAGTGCCTGGTCGGACAAGTCTCGTTTCAAATTGTATCGAGCGGACGGACGTGTACGGGCATGGAGACAACCTCATGAATCCACGGAACCTGCATGTCGGCAGGGGACTGTTAAAGTTGGTGAAGGCTCTGTAATGGCGTGGGGGTGTGCAGTTGGAGTTATATAGGACCCCTGATACGCCCAGATACGACTCTGACAGGTGACGCGACTGTAAGCATCCTGTCTGATCACCTGCATCCATTCACATCCAAAGTGTATTCAAACGAACTTGGGCAATTCCGGCAGGACAATGTGACACCTCAACGTCAGGAGTTGCTATAGTGTGGCACCTGGAACACTCTTCCGAGTTTGAACACTTCCGCCGGCCGCAAAAATCCCGACATGAACATTATTGAGCATATCTGGAATGCCTTCCAACGTGCTGCTCAGAAGAGATCTCCACCCCTTGTACTCTTAGGGATTTATGGAAAGCCCTGCAGGATTCATGGCGTCAGTTCCCTCCAGCACTACTTCAGACATTAGTCGAGTCCATTCCACGTCGTGTTGCGGCACTTCTGCTTGCTTGCGAGGAATCTACACGATATTAGGCAGGTGCTCCAGATTCTTTGGCTCCTCAGTGTATAATTTCAGGTACTTAAGTTCCTAACTACCTTCAACTTCATCTTTCCCACCACTTTCCAATAGGCAGGTTGTGATTCATCTTTCAACTTAATTCCTTCACTTCAGTCGCTTCTGCATTAATTATCAAGCACATCCACTTCTTTTGGCATTTCTTCTCTTGACTCTGTAATGGTCCAACTTCTGGAGCAATATTTTGTTATCAACACAATCAATTGCCTAAGTTAAATCTAGTACATGCCAAGCGTTCGAAACCTTTTGTTTAGCCCATCCAGCACCTCACAGAGGAAAGAGACTACAGCATTTTCAGTTGTTAAACGACTTCTAAAGCCGAAATGTACAGTTGATAGCAAATCGTGTGATATGATATTATCAATTGTCCTTACATATACAGCCTTTTCAATAACTTTTGCAAAGACTTGCATAGAAATAGGTCTAAAATTATCTACATTATCCCTTTCTCCCTTTTTATAAAGCGGCTTTACTACTGAGTACTTTAATCGCTCAGGAAACTGATCATTCCTGTGGTGTCACCGCCAGACACCACACTTGCTAGGTGGTAGCCTTTAAATCGGCCGCGGTCCGTTAGTATACGTCGGACCCGCGTGTCGCCACTGTCAGTGATTGCAGACCGAGCGCCGCCACACGGTAGGTCTAGAGAGACTTCCTAGCACCCGCCCCAGTTGTACAGCCGACTTTGCTAGCGATGGTTCACTGACAAGTTACGCTCTCATTTGCCGAGACGATAGTTAGCATAGCCTTCAGCTACGTCATTTGCTACGACCTAGCAAGGCGCCATTATCAATTGCTATTTATCTTGTGATGCATGTACTGTCAGACCGATGTTCACCAATTATGGATTAAAGTTGAGTACTCCAGCAGCTACGTACTTTATTTGCTAGTCTCAATTACTTTAACTGTTCCAGACCTCACGCCAGCCTGCGTGAGCTTAAACGCGTGCCTTTCGGCTACCTCCTAGTGGCTTGGCTGTCTTGCCAAGTCACAACAATTCCTGAAGGAAAAATTACAAATATGGCTAAATACAGGGCTGACATGTGCAGCACAGTACTTTAATATTCTGCTAGACACTCCATCACATTTATGAGAGTCCTTAGTCTTCAGTGATTTCATTATTGACTCAATCTCCCTCTTGTCTGTATCACAGAGGAGTATTTCAGACATCAATCTCGGAAAGGCATGTGCCAAGAAAGTTATATGATTTCCTTTAGAAAATAAATTTTTATTTAATTCACCAGCAATGTTCAGAAAATGATTGTTAAATACTGTACATATACCTGATTTATCAGTAATATATTTTTACTGCGAACTGACTTTATATCGTCGACCTTGTGCTGCTGACCGGACACTTCCGTAACAACTGACGATATAGTTTTAATTTTATCCTGTGAATTAGCTATTCTATTTGCATATCACATACTCTTTGCCTTCCTAATAACAATTCTAAGCACCGTACAATTTTGTAATAGGCTACTGTAGCTTGATTGTGACTACTTCTAACATTTTGATGTAATTCCCGCTTTGTTCTACAAGAACCCTTATCCCACTAGTCAGCCTATTACTGCTACTTCTCCGTTT
Source organism: Schistocerca piceifrons (assembly GCF_021461385.2). Classification (NCBI taxonomy): domain Eukaryota; kingdom Metazoa; phylum Arthropoda; class Insecta; order Orthoptera; family Acrididae; genus Schistocerca; species Schistocerca piceifrons. Next base: position 206,340,066 of record NC_060140.1, on the reverse strand, counting down.
AGAACGTTCTAATGACAAGCAACTCTCAAAGAGCATGAGAAATGTGTTAAGGAAAGCATTGTATTTATCATCTATGTTATCGGCACAATAAACATCCTGCCACTCTTGCTCCTTGACAAGGTTTAAAAAAACTCTCTATTGCTGTTGGAGTAACTTTCCCACATAGTTTGTGATTAAATATGACACTGGTTTGAATACAAAAGCCTTTTAGTGTTAAAATTTATGCATCATGATCTGAAAGGCCATTCGCGCTTTTTCTAACAGAATGCCCATCTAGTAATGAAGAATGAATAAAAATATCATCTATGGCTGTGCTACTGTTCTCGTTCACTCCTGCACCCCTATAGAACAATTTTTGTACGCTTACATCAAAGGTTGAGCTGTTTACGTATATGTTTTCTCTACTTTAACGCAAAATTTCACGATGCATTGTTGGCTGCGTAAATAATACATCGCAAAAATCTTCACGAACCCTGTACCGTCTTTTGCTCAAATAACAGTAGCTCGGTAACAAAGCGCGTTATTCACCATGTGGTTATTGAGAAAATCGTGACAAATAGAGCACCGCCAATGGAAGGTCGCTATGGCATTTCGTTGACGCGAAAAAGTTAGCAAATTTTTAAACAGATTTCGCTTGTAAGGACCACAGCTTGCTCCTTTTTTTTTTTTCTTCTTCTTCTTCTTCTTCTTCTTTACTACCAAGCCACGTGCCACAGTGATAAGCATTGGATCATTGGATTCGTATACTTGAGGACGGATGTTCAAATGACCGTACGGCCATCCACATCTGAAGTTTCCGTAAAATTTTTAGTGTCGATTTTCGGATAGTTCCTTTAAAAGCGGACCGCCAGTCCGAGTTTTGTGCTGAGTTTTTAATGATTTTGCTGTCATGAGACGTAAATTCTTTCTCCCTTCCTTCCTTTGTTTTATACTTATTAGACACCTTCAAGTAAGAGTTACAATCGCGGTGCTTACACAAATGCCACTCACTAATTTACATAGCAATCAACTGACTAATACCGAACCTGGAAAAAGGAAAAATATTACAATAATTCGGTGCTCACAGACAAGACGATGTGACACTGAAATGTGAAGAGCTCTCCGTTAATGCACCATACTCGCTCTGCCATGATTTGTGGCGAGTCCCCGCCGTTATTAGCAACGCAAGAGGCAAGAAACGGAAGAAGCTCGCTTGGCTTACTGCGTCAGATCCACTTTTTTTTCCTCCCCTAATGAGAAAATTGGCATCTGTAATTATCTGGCAGTCGTGAGCGTCCCTCCATTATTTCCAGGGAACGAATTTAAAAGTTGTGTCCCTCCTCACAAGAAGAAAAGAAAGAAAGAAAGAAGTTTGCCCCATGTCCCTCGCTTCACACCATGGCCGCCTGCGGCTGCGCGTCGGGGGAATCCCCGCCAGCTGCCGCGTCCTGCCGCCAGAGGCCACCACTAGCGCTCTCCTCCCCTCCCACCTTTTGCCGTGCAGGATATTAAAAGAAAAAGCACAGTCTGCACATATTAATGTACCTCTACTCTATAAAAGGACTTTTATCTTAATAATATGAATATTTATATATGTGTTTGGAGAGAGAGAGAGAGAGAGAGAGAGAGAGAGAGAGAGAGAGATTGTTTTTTGATTGAGATTTTTACTTTAAGTCGTAACTGGTTCCTGAATTTTGGTGCTGCCTCGTTGAATGATCAGCTTCTGCACCAGTTTGGTGACGTATCATAATTTGGAGGAAGTTATTGTTCTTTAAGGATTAAAATACGACTCTGTTAGTTACCTGGCCGTATTGCGGATAGCTTTGAGCCCAAGTTTTCGTAGCTTTTCATACCTAAGGGGCCACTGTTGTAAGTAAATAAGATCAAACAGCAATCCAATTACTGTAATTAAGAAATTATGAGAGGTTGTTACTTATTGGATGAAAACTATAGAGAATGCACTTCTTTTCCTGTATTTTAGTGAACTTTCTGTCGATTGATAGCGACGACAATGAAGTTCACCTCCTTTTTCAAAAACAAGATATTTCTATTCTTCACTTCCAGAAAATTTGTATACATAAATGTTTGGCAACTCATCAATTGTCTTTCTTTAGGGTCCATACTCAAAGATTCACAACTACCATCGTTGCAGGGATTGCGCGCTAAAGAGTTTGTTGCTGTCCAGCTGCGGTTCACTTCACTTCCAGTACTTTTTGAATCGCATTTACATTTGCGGTATTTACATACATTACTGAACTTCTCAGAATAAAATCAGGTACAAATTAGTTTAAAAAAGCAGTGAGGCACACATAACATTACAACTCGGTCTCCTTTGCCTACATGAACGTCCGCAGAAAATTACTCAAGAGGAGGCTAGGTTCTACAGTTGCCAGTTTTATATTACTCATTCGAAGAGTTGAGAACATCTCACGCCCCAGAACTAAAATTTGGCCGGATATAGGGAAATTTTACTGTATCTCAAAGAACTGAGAGTTATCCACTCAAAATATTTTTGAGAGGTATATTATTTTCACGTCTAATAGGTATACATGTTTCTTTAGCATATGCGTAGCAGATCTTTTCGTACTATTAATACGAATACGGGTGCTGTCTTTTTTAATCTAACGATCTGAAACGAAATACCCGTGTGATTAAGTCCAGCATATTCAAGCAGTTGGAAAATGAAGCTAGAAAACAGTCACTAAAGATATTGTTATTTATTTACTAATAATGTTACCTTGACACTGAACATTAAATATCTGAAGCGGAGAAAACCATCAGACTGACTGAAAATAGTCTTGTTATATATCATCAAAAAGAACTATCCAAAAATTCCATTGATTAATATTCCCCAAAGTGGAGAAATAGAAAATATTTTTATTCAACTCTGATGCCATTTATAATTGTGCTTGTTTACAAAATTTCACGCATGATAATTTTAATGGATTTATTGCATTCTTTCCCTACCATCTATTTTCTAATCTCGAGGGGACACAATGAAAGTTGAACACAGCGTTTTATGTAAGCTACCTTTTGTGTGACTTGGCTACGGGTTGACCATTGGTGATTATTGCACCCTCCCAAAATAACCCTGAGATTAGCCGCTGGAACTGCTCTTAACAGTCTACGACTAAACCAAGATGGAATATGTCTCTACAATTTGACATGTTCCTGTGCAGCCACCCCAATTACAGTCCAGAATTTGTATTTCTGCAACTGTTGCACTGTATTCTATCCCACGGAGCATGGAGCATGAAATTCCGCACTTTCCTCTCTCTCTCATCTATACAAATGTTAAATTAGCGCCCAGGGGATAGGGGGAGGGGGGGATTTCCTTTCCGGAATTAGGGACAGATGTTGGACAATGTACTTCAATCACGTTTATTTCATGCTGCGAATTGTGGCCGAAATCCGTGCGTCATGCTGTTGAAACGACCCCTTTTTATGTAAGTACGGGATTTCCGAGGAAGAGACACGGAAAAGACCCAGAACTCGGTTTCAGCAATGTTGTACAAAGGTTCGCCTTACCTGTGGGGCAGTTCTAAAGGCGCCTGCGCCCCAAAGAAACATTATAATATTCCGTAGACAGTCCGAAGAGTATAACATTCCTGGCTCTTGGAGCCGTAGCATTCACTCCCAGATCTGACTTAGTAATTGACAATAATAACTTTAGCTCACGTACTGTATGGCGTAAGAGGTGGCGTGAGCTACAGACATTTTATTTATTGACATCTCTTTACATCTAAGTCAGATTTTATTGATAGCTGTAGCAGCGATCTTCAATAGTAAGCTTTCTTACAGTTTACTCCTATTATTTTCATGATCTGCCTTCTTTAGCAACGTTAGTATTATGCAATGCAGACGAAGAAGCATTTTGCGTGCCTTAGGTCACATGCTAGTAACGTTCTTTCAGCCTCACATCACGACGAACTCCATCACCTTTAAGCTACTTTTGTGCTCAGACATCAGAAGAAGACACCAGGTTAGTGAAATTAGAACTTTTGCTTGTTCCCTTGTCTCGGCAGCACAAAGCTATGGCCTCTCACATACTCTCGCATACTCTACATTAAAAGTAGAAACTTGGACAGGAGCATGTAATCTGTAGCAAGAGAGAGGAGGGAATAGGCAGGACATTAGGACGTTTTTGAGACGAACGTAGACTCTTGTTACCTTGCGGTTGCAAAGGTTAATTAGTTCCCACACAATTAGTGTCTACAGCAATAATAGCCTCCACTGTCGTATTGTTGTTCTGCAGTAAGAGCATACAAATCTATATCATATGGTGATTAGTACAGTATTTTCCGTCGCGCTCGGCTGTACTGAGAATCACAGCCATTTCTAGAAGTACGCGACAATTCTGTGATGAATGAGTGTCTGCACTCCAGATTCCAGGAGCGAGAAAATACCCCGTCCTGATCTCCCATGCGGATGCTTATGTGTGTCTAATTTAAGATTATGTAATGCAAGTTAAGTTCGAATATCTTGTCGACATCGGAATCATTAGGAACGGTACTCCAGTTCAGTTGAACAACAAATAACAATAGATAACTACTGCCAGTCGCTTGTGAAGCACTTATTTCCATAAACTAGTTATCGAATATTTTGAGGCTCATCGAATGGGTCGTACATGAGTTACATAGTTATTCTTTGTTCTGTATCGTGACGCTGGGTACTGGCTCTGTGACAAGAACATACGAATCACTTTAATTGCTAATCTTGAGTGTTAGTTACACGTCAAGTCACGTGTTTTACGATGTTCGTAAAGGATAAGCTTATAAGTTGGACAAGCATGTAGGACCGAAGTTGCCACGATCTTCCCAAAGGAACGAGTCTGATAGTAATTTGAAATAATTCCTTGGAGAAATTTGTTTTTCAATACAACTTACCATGTAACTTTTGCATGCCCCCTGTGAGGATAAGCCTGAAAAGGTTCGAAAACTAATTCATAGGAATATATATTTCGGCTACACAAAAAACCGCACGCATCTAAAGGCTGTAAATTCAACTACTTAGGGATTACAGTTTCGAATAACTGAAGTTGGAACGATGACATAGATAATGTTGCAAGTAAAGCAAACAAAAGACTACGATTTATTTACAGAACACTTGGAAAACACAACAGGTCTACTAAACAGACTACCTACATTAGGCATGTACGTCCCCTTCAGCAGTATTTCTGTGCGGTATGGGATCTGCATCAGATAGGATCGACAAAGGATATCGAGAAAGCTCAAAGGGCAGTTTGCTATCACGAAATAGGGGAAGAGTGCCATAGATAAGGTACACGAACTATGGTGTCTATCATTAACATAAAGACTTTTTCGTAGTGGCAGGATCTTCTCTTGAAATTTAAATCACCAACTTTCTCCTAGGAGTGTCAAAATATTTTGATGACGCCCACATACATCTGGAGGAATGATCACAATAATAATGTACGAGGAATCAGAATTCTCACGGAAAGAATTATGTGTTCGTTTTTCCTGCGCGCTTTCCTAGAGCGGAACGGTAGAAAATCAGCCTGAAGGCGGTTCGACGAACCCTCTGTCTGGCACTTAATTTCTAATTGCAGATTAATCACGTAGCTGTTGATGTGGATAAGCTACTGGTGGCAGTTCTCTGTATTTATTGTCAGCTAATGAATGCGGTCTTCGCGAAAGACCACACCCAGATTTTAGGAAGCAATAGGAATCCTAAATCGGAATACTTGCATAGTGATCTAAGCCATGTTTATCTCGAAATGAGACCATTGCTGTAACCATAATGGTATCTTTGTCTCAAAAATGAAGTTACTGTATTTGGTCAGATTCTCTCGAAACGTCGACTTCTTGAGGATTTTCGTAACATTGAGTATTTCCTAAGAGGTGATATTCGAGAACTTAACATCTACAGATTTCATACTAAAAATCTTCTGTGAAAAACTGTTATGTCATATAATAATTTCGGTGTGCCTGTCTAAATTTTTTGAAGTTCTGCCCGGTGTGACCTGTAATGATAGTAATTTTCGCCTCACAAACATTAATGTACGCTCAATAGTAAACGCCTGATGGCCTAAAGTTATCGAACAATTGTAAAGTGAAAGAAATGAACCATCGCATAGCAGCGACAGAATCTATTATTCTTTCTCTTTACCGTTCTTGCGCGGTGCCTGTAAATCTCTATGTATATGTATCGATTAATGATATAGAAAATAATTCTGTTGTTTCAAGACAAATGAGGCATTGGGCGCCTCACCTTTTACTGTTTGTATTCCATGAAAAGCGGACGCGGACTTGCTGCGTTCCGCATCGTTATTTTACATTTTATGTGAAAATATTCAGTAAATATGCTAACTGTTATTTTTTCCAATCAGACAACATGTAGTTTCTTGTAATTGTTCACGAACAGACAGCATCAAGAGGACATTTTGACTGTTATGTATGAAGTATTTAACCACAATGGTCATCTATTGTAATTTAATATGAAAAGGTACGTAGCATTAAAAAACGTGTGTTAAAGATAAGTGTGCCCATTTTAGTAAATTAACCTTGATGATTTCCATCTCCTCATTTACTTGAATGTTAATTATTTTGTGTTAGTTCGTCAACAGAAATGACGATCACGCTGATGGGCCGAACGCAGCATGAGGCAGAAGAAACATTATAGTTTTCCTATTATTTCTGAATCAGCTCTTCTTTTTTAATTGTGTAGTGTTGCAATTCTTTTAAAGTCTATAAATCTTCTGGTCCCTTAGTGTTGTTCCGGGTATGACTACATCGCGACTATAAAAATGCACAGAAATGATAATGTTTCTTCCGAACGATCTCAAATAAATCAATCTGCTGCTCTTGTTCAAAATAATCCAACCAGGTATTTAATGCTCAACTTATGTTATTATAATAGTGTAATCAAATGGTTCAAATGGCTCTGAGCACTATGGCACTTAACATCTGAGGTCGTCAGTCCCCTAGAACTTAGAACTACTTAAACCTAACTAACCTAAGGACATCACACACATCCATGCCCGAGACAGGATTCGAACCTGCGACCGTAGAGGACGGAAGCGGCTAGAACCGCTCGGCCACGCCGGCCGGCTAATAGTGTAATCAATCCCTGATTCTGTTGTCAAGTGGCCCACCAAAATATTAATTTCTTCGACATTTTTCAAAAAAAATATAAAATAACAATTCTTTTTCTTTTCGCCCCCCCCAAGAGCAATGCTACAGCCCAGTGCCGAGTAGGCCAGATCGGGGCTGGTGTGTCGATCGGAACGTCAGTACGGCACGCGGCCGATGTAGCGGAAGACAGGGCAACAGGCGAGCATTACGAAACAGTCTCCGAACGACGGAAGCAGAAGCGCAAACGCCGGAATGCTACATAACACACCAGTACGAAGTGACACTGTGCAGTCCTAAGCATCGCCTACACACCGACCAGCGCATCGCCGCATAACGGTATCAAAAAGGCGCTGACCCGCGCGCCAACGGAAAGAGTAGGCATCGCCACACCTCCAGGAAAACAGAGTTCAGCGTTCGCTGTCAACGCCGATATATCCAGCCACCCATCGCTGGCCGGCCTAGTTCCGTAACAGACTTGTAGAACGTCAGTACTGAGTAGTAGGAAGACGTTACTTAGCCTGTGTTCTGCGAGTAGTAATAGACTGTTACTATAATTGCATGCATGACGCACAGGAATCAGAGGAAGTATTGTTTCTTCCCTGAATAGGAATGAAGTTTTCTATTAATCTTGAAGTGTAATGTATACAGCTTATTTTGGATTTCTGCCACCGGAAATCAGAACTTCTCTCCTTCCTTGTTTGTGTCGGTGCTGACTCCTGCAATAGCCAACACAACAAACAATCAACGGCCAGAGCACCACTACAATAGTGAGACTACATAACAGGACAAACTCTACATAACAGGGCAGTATGAAGTAATACTCTGTAACTTCAAGGGCTAGAGCGCAACTGCAATAGTCAAGCATTGCAGAAAGACCCAAGCTCAGCGACCCATGATAATTATTGAACCACCACAGCGAGGCAAGGAGTGCTGATAGGACCAGTAGACGACGACGGGTTCGATAATGCATCGCGTCATAGGCTCGCTCTCAGCTCTTTAAACAACGAGGCTTTCGGAGGTCAAAGATTGATGCAGTCGTGCCGCCGTTCTGTCCTAGTCGCTAGAACCAGAGACCGTGGCGGTCTGCTGAGTTTCAGTGAAACCGTGACAAGCTGATCGATGCTGGCCCATCTGCTAACCACTTGCTGACTTCAATGCTGAGATTCAATCAACCTGATCCAAATCACAGCCGTGGTGTGCCGTTGCTCTCTGTTGGGACGTTGTGGATGAGGAGAACACTGGTGCGCTGCCAGCCCTCCTCAGCTGAGGGACAACCACAGATGATTTGCAAGCTGTCACCCCCACGCCGTCTAGTCGTGGTGCATTCGCGCAGACCTCCGGCCAACTCGTGAACATCTGGTGCAGTCTTGGTCAATCCGTGTTGGATGACCAGGACCTATTCTTCACGACAGCTGACCATGGAGTTGCCTATCGTCGCCTAAGCTTTAGACTAGCTGTCTACGAGTCTGCTCAGGTGTAAGGGCTGCACTGTACCGCAGTAACGTTTGGGGTGAGCGGCTCCCGCCCGTTCCCACGCTACCACCTGCTCGGCAACACGCGGTCGCCCATCACTTACCCGCGGCTCCAACGTAACGACTCGCTGATGAAGCGGAACAGCGCCTCTTCACGACTTCAGCTGATGCCCGGCTCCCTCCGACGTATTGAGACACTTTATAACACTGTAAACTCTTTCTGAGAAATGAAATTTATTACTTATCCCGCTGTGTCGCTAACGCCTCTCGACCACTCTCCCACACTCTGTGCTCAGCCTCCTGCACAGAAACTGACCCTATCTCCCTGGGTTGCAACAACACAGGTGCTGATAGTTGGTCGTAAGCAAATACTTGTTTCATCGTTGTTATGTTCCCAGTTATTCTGTAGCATACTAGAGCACCAGTCTAACTTCTGCTGCTCTGTGGAAAGAAATGAACCATTAAGTAGAAAGAGACCTTATGTCATCGGGCACGGTTGTCTGGTGTCCAAACAGCAATTCTTTGTGTACCCATAAACTATTTTCTCTATTGTATCATCCCAACAAGTCTTCAAATGGTTCAAATGGCTCTGAGCACTATGGGACTTAACTTCTGAACTCATCAGTCCCCTAGAACTTAGAACTACTTAAAACTAACTAACCTAAGGACAAAACACACATCCATGCCCGAGGCAGGATTCGAACCTGCGACCGTAGCGGTCGCGCGGTTCCAGACTGTAGCGCCTAGAACCGCTCGGCCACCCCGGCCGGCAACAAGTCTTCCATTTGTACAATAGATGCCTACTTAATTTTAAAATCTCTGTAGTAACACCAAGTTTCAACACTTCCAGTCTTCTCTTATATGGTTTTCCCACCATTTTCATTATACTTCCGTATTCCACACGAGTGGCTACAGGTTTTTTGAAAGTTATCTTAATAAAAATGATATGATTGAGCGTTATACATTAAGAAGTTTGCTTACCGGCAGAATAAGTATCTATAAGCTTACGTAAACTTTAAGCATAGGAATTCCTGAACTTTGAACCTACGAATTCGACTGCGAGAATATGGTGTAAAAATCTGACTGCGAGAAAGTAACTTCAAAGTGCCTAACTGGTTCCTGTCTGTTTACATATTCGTAATAGCAATAATACTGCCTGAATTCAACACTGAGAATAATTAATCTCTGATAAACTTGCCCTGGAAAAATTTAGTATTCATTCTTTTTACTATCTAATTTTGACTTTACCTGTTTCACAATGGAAACACCGTGACACTGCTCTTAAAGCGCGTTGAAAATGCTGAGCTTTTGCTGAGCTACAACTACTGAGATGCGTATGGTGCAATGCGTTCTATCTTTAAAAAAACCAATGCATACTTGGGCATACTTGGTCCATAACAAATCTGAATAAGTGAAAATGATAACTCATATTCTGGCATGGACTTTGAATGTGGACAATGACCTGGGATAAATTATAAATCAAATGTACGAGGGCTATTCGGAAAGTAAGGAACGGTGGGTCGCGAATTGGAAACCACAGTGAAAATCAAAACTGTTTTATTTGCAATGGTTAGCTACACCTTCCAGCTAATCCTATACACAATCGCTGCTCAGACGTAGACATCTGTCATAGCGTTGTACCAACTTGTCAATCCCCTCGTTATAGAAGACAGCTGCCAGTGCTTTCTTACAATTTTCTACTCTAGACTGCGGCTTGTTGCCTGTGTAAAAATATTGTCTTCATAGCCAGCATTTCATTTGAGCAGAGATGAAACACAGCATGAGCCAATTACAGGCTGTATTTTGGGTGATCAAACACTTCCCATCGAAAACGCTGCAGGAGCGTCTTCATTGCCCCTGCAGAGTGCAGCCGAGAATTATCATGTAGAACGAACTGCATGACAGTTATGTTATGTGGATTGCATAGCTTCAGGCTAAATCTTTCGCCAGGCCCAAACCACATGACAGTTATGTTATGTGGCTTGCATAGCTTCAGGCGAAATCTTTCGCCAGGCCCTCATACTTGGCGGGAGACACTAATTTCTAGCCATCTTCACGTTCTCACTGTGAACTCAGAATTGAAAAGAGCAACATTATGCCATCGACGGGCTAACTAGACACTGTGCCAAACGCATCTGTGCAAAGCTTCATTAGATTTTCACTGTATTTTCCATTTCGCGACCGATCGTTCCTTACTTTCCGAATAACCCCAGTAATTAGTTTTCTGATTAGGAAAATTATATATTGAAAAATTATCTCCTACTTTGCTTAGAAAAATTAATACACAAAAAATTACAGTTCTTGAGTGGGCAAATGTAAGTAGTATTTATCATCAAATTCATTGCGTAAAAATGAGATTGTACAGGGTGTTTCAAAATGAACATACCGGTCTTAAGGCATTGTAGCATTCAGTTTACAATTATAAATAATACACCAAATGAAAGATCAACTCAATCAGTTTTGTTTCTATGCCTGTGCGCATTGGGAAGAACATGGAATGACAAAGAGTGACTGAAAACCGAGTTGAACCAGTGCGAGTCTTTCACGCTTAGCCCACGAAATATCCCTGTCGAAACTTTATGGGCTTTCCTTTTTCGGTGAATCAACTGTGATCATATCTCGATGTGCTACAGCTATGGCCCATGCCGCAATGGGAAGAAGCTAAACAACACTTCTTTATTTTGGAGCAAGATGGTGCGCCGCCTCACTGGAATAACTCAGTACACGACTGGTTAAACGACGTTTACCCAACCAGTGGATTGGGCGCAAGGGGCCGGTGGACACAGCATTTTATGCATGACCTCCACGTTCACACACGATCAGACGAGATCATGTGTATGTGCCTCTGATACCAGCTGATCGATCCGACGTTAGAAACAGTGTTATTGCAACAGTTCTCTCCTGACACATTGATCAAGGTTTCGGAACAACTCGCCTATCGACTCTATGTGTGATCGGTGTTCACACTGAATAACTGTAAGAAAAACTGTTTGTGTTTCTCTTTCATTTTGTGTATTATTTATAATAGTAAGGTGGATGTAATACGTGCTACGAAGCCTTAAAACAAGTATATTCATTTTGAAACACCCTGTATATTCAACAATTATTCCTACCCAAAATTCAAGTTGAACATTATGCTTGGCAGTTTATTTTTCCCTATATTCAAGTCTCTGGATGACTGAACCAAGAACGCGTAGCTACAAGCTGCGAAAATATAATACAAAATCTGAAATCAATTACCTTAATTTAAATCCTCTTCTATTACTTATCAAAATAATAATAACAAAATATTCTTCTCAAAATGTTTCAATCTCTTTCTCCATCTCAAAAAATTAATCAGAAAACCAACATGTTCCACTTGCTCAGAATATAACTGCAATCGCCCCACTCGGCCTACGCCGTATTACTGCTCATGATAAACCACTGCTGACTACTTTGTTTACTCATCTCACGATTAACACGGCGCATCATTTCTCGTGCAGCTTGCTTCTATGTTCATTTTGCAAAGAAGAGATGGTTTAAGCAAGCCTCCAGGGGACACCGTATCTCTGATGACAGTACACGCTTATAATTTCAAATAGTACAAAGGCGCCTACGCGTTCATTACATGCAAAGACTAGATAACAGCTCATGAAATTATCGGCCTCTTCTTCAATCCTATGACTGCGTTTGACACCAGTAAAGATATATTAAAAAAGATGTCATTTATTGGATATGCGTATTTCTGTTTGATATTATTTTTGGTTGGATCATGTCATGTAATCATGCCTCGTAGACATCAGAATTCTTTCGATTTTTCTACTGCTTCGTTCTATTGCTCACATTATTTCTCTGCATAATATTCAGCTTCGTTTCGATTGTTCTTAACTTAAAACGCCTTTCTAAGTAGGCTGCACATTCCATTCAATAGTTTCACTAAAAATTCCTTGCTTCAGAATGGTAATTCTCGAGTACGACCCTTTGGAACGATATTTCACTCCCCTCCTAGGCTTTTATCCTGGCCTGAAATTTTCCTTCACTTTTCTGAACGTTTCGCCGTCATACAGGTTAAGCACTGATTGTTCAGTGATTAAAATGACTTAGAATATGTCCCATTGTCAGATTCCACAGAGCATCCCAGCGCTGTCACATTCAAAATCTCCGGGTAGCAGCTCAGGAACTTTGTGCAGACTCGACAAAGAGAGTTGTTTGGATAGTATGTTGCACCCAAGTGTCAACAACAAATAATGTGAAGTTCCGGGTTTGAATTACGTGAAGAAATGCGGCAGTTCTTTATGTATACATTTATTTACTCCAGACTTGTCTCGATTTTCCATCCTTCTTCAATAGGCGTAGTGTAGTTATATGATTTTTATCGTTGATGGCTGCTAGGTGGTGGCTCTTAAACTCATTGTTATAACGCAGTCGCAATCACCTTTCAAATGAAAAAGCTCTAAAATAGGCATGTTTCAAAGAAGCAAGCCTTCATCATCAGATGAAGGTATTTATATCCTCATCAATACAATTTTTGTCGACTGCGTGCATCGCTCAAAAATTATTCGACAAAAATGGATGTTTCAGCTGCCGAGAATTTTTCCGAGTTGTATGCCTGTGGTCCATGGAACTCTTCAATCCCTGACGTTTCGCCCAAAGCTACGTTGCACATCTTCGGAGGTGCTCCTGGTTGTGCTGAGTCTTGCCGACTCTCAGCGGCTGAAACATCCGGTCGTGAAAGCCTTCAGTGTATAAAAATCGATGTATTGTTAAAAATGTAACTATTGTGCCAACTGAAGATGAGTGAAAACCTGAAACGCGTCTTCCAACAAATGAAGCTACATAAAAAGTGGTTGGTGACTGCACTTGTTCAAGTAACTTAGTCCACGACCACGGACCTCAGTCCACATTATCAAGGAAAAATTAGTGCTGTACGTCTGAATTTGTTGTTGTTGTGGTGTTAAGTCCAAGGATTGATGCGATGTACCTCTCCAGGCTTGTGTATCCTGTGCAAAGCTCTTTATTTCCGAATAACTACTGCAATCTACATCCCTTTAAACCCGCTTACTGTATTCCTCTCTTGATCTCCCTTTACAATTTCTAACACCCACATTTCCTTCTAACACTAAACAGATGATTCCTTGACGTCTCAGATTGCGTCCTATCAACCGATCCCTTCTTTTTGTCGAGTTGAGCCACAAATTACTTTTTTTCCACTCCTATTGAGTATCTGCTCGTTAGTTACGTGATCTACTCATGTCATCTTCAGAATTCTTCTGTAGCGCCTCGTTTCAAAAACTACTGTTTTTCTTTCCTTCAAATGGGTCAAATGGCTCTGAGCATTATGGGACTCAACTGCTGAGGTCATTAGTCCCCTAGAACTTAGAACTAGTTAAACCTAACTAACCTAAGGACATCACAAACATCCACGCCCGAGGCAGGATTCGAACCTGCGACCGTAGCGGTCTTGCGGTTCCAGACTGCAGCGCCTTTAACCGCACGGCCACTTCGGCCGGCTTTTCTTTCCTAAACTACTTGTTGTGCACGTTTCACTTCCGTACAAGGCTACATTCTACATGCTTTCAGAAAAGAGTTCCTAACTTAAATTTACTTTAGATTTTAACAAATTCCTCTTTTTTCAGAAGTGCTTTCCTCACTACAGCCTGTCTGCATAGAATACCGTCTCTGCTTCGGCCATCATCTGTTTTTTTTTTTTTTTTTTTTTGCAGCCCAAATAACAATCTCATCTATTACTATTAATGTCTCATTTCCTAATGTAATTCCTTCAGCATCGCCTGATTTAATTCACAACATTCCGTCACCCTATTTTGCTTTTGTTGATGTATATCTTGAAAACCCATTTGAAGGCACTTGAGTGACAGTGTCTCACGGAGGTTTTAAAGGAGCAGTGTTGCTGATATCCTAGCCCAACCCAATATCAATTACCGTTGAAGACTGTTCATAAAGGAACGAACAAGTATGCGCTCGTGCCGCCGTTTGCTGGCGCGGAATGATGACACAAGTTCTCTCTAACAGGTGTTACTGTCTACAGTTTTAATCATATCGTCGAAGGACCTACCATGAAAGACAAATTTGTAAGATAAGCCCATCGCTGTGAGTGCGTTTTTGGTCGTTCAGTCGCACTGACAGTTCCAGTTTCGCTCAAAATACTATCTAAGTCACAAAAGACGACGCACCACGAAGAAATTGTCTGACAGAGGCAGAAATCCGTAGATGTGATGCACATATACTGACAAACAAATCATTACAATATCAGAAAAACTGGGTGATATATTCAAGAGAAAGAGCTTCGAAAACTGAGCAAGTCAGCAATGCGTTGGTCCGTCTCTGGTCCTTATGCAAGCAGTTACTCGGGTGGCATTTACTGACAGAGTTGTGAATGTTCTCCGGAGAGATATTTTGTCCAATTGGCTCATTAGATTGTCAAAATCCCGAGCAGGTTGGAGCATATTTCCCATAATGCTCCAAACTTTCTCAACTGGAGTGAGATCCAGCGATCTTGCTGGCGAAAGACAAGCAGCGAAGACAAGCAGTAGAAACTCTCACCGTGTGCTGGTGGGCTCTATTGTGCTGAAATGTAATCCCAGGATGGCTTGCCATGAAGGGTAACAAAACGGGGCGTAGAATTGTCGTGTCCTGACATAGGTGGCAGACGGAGAAAAGGGGTCACTGGTCAGTCTGCGCTCCCGAGCGGTACAGGGCAGAAGGCAGAAGGACAATTCACAGTGAAGGCATTTCATTGTTTTCTTCTATCTGAGCCAACACTGGTACAGGCATTTACTAGAAATGCAGGTGGTGGGACTCGGTAGGGAACTCCTTGTGGAGACTCTTGGACAAACAGGGTTTTGAAATAGTTGTTTATTCCAGACAGGACTAACTAACACACTGGAGGCTAGTTCTAGGGTTAGAAAAAGCATGAATGACACTGTTACAACAGAAGCCAGTGCAGAAGTCCCAGGAGTGAATGCTAACCACAGAAGCAAACACTAGCAGCATCTTCAGGCAACAACTTAGTTGCAAGACAAAACATACTAAACGTGACACTCTTCACTGAGGCACTGCCAGTAAGAGAGCAGACTTACGCGGAGCTGGACCGAGGCTGGAGTCGACGGACGCGGATTCGGCGCCCAGATCGTCTGACTGAGAACTCCGCCAAAATGCGGAATCTAGGGCTTTCAAAGAGTCGCGTGGGGGCACTGTTTTTCCCACTTAAAGCCTCCCAGACAATCCCGCAGGTCTCTTGCAGGCGCCTGCCAATCACGGTTTAGTTAGGTCCCCTCAACTGCGCCTAAGGCGGGGATGTTAATGCAGTTGCACTAACTAAATCCGTGTTTGGTATCAACATTGTTCAGCTGAAAGCTAAACGTAACTGCTCTGCCAAATAAGACTTGCAACATTATTGTTATACGTCATTTAGCCCGGCCCCTCGGGCTCCCCGGAGTAGGGACTGCTAGGTCAACAGTTTTTGGCGTTTTCGCTCTCTTTCTAACCCTTCTGAGCCTACTGACACTGCTATTCTCAGGGCTGGTATCAAGCTGGCTTTATCACTAATATGTGCCTATTGGTTACAAAGTTCTACGGTGGCAACCTACCACAGCGTCTAGACGGCATATGAGGTTATATGTTCTGCATTTTCGCAAGGCTCTCCCCTTACGGTTTACTTCATGTAACGATATCTCTCCTAGTTTCGCCTGCCCTCAGCATCGTCTCTGTTTCCGCGCCTTGGAGCGCCTGTCCTCCTTTCTCACAGCTTCAAGATAACACTACAGTAGCAAGGAATAATCACTATATTACAGAATATCGGCGACGTACCGCTGTGCTAGAAGGATTGCGCGGATGACAAGCAAAGGCGTCCTGCTATGAAAAAAAAATCGCACCCCAGACCATCGTTCCTGGTTACTGGGCTGCATGGCGGGCGACAATCAGTTTAGTACCCCATCACTGTCTGAGGCGTCTTCAGACAGGTCTTCGCTTGTTATCAGGGCTCAGTTCGAAGTGGTACTCAGCAGTGAAGACAATCCTACTCCAGCCAATGAGATCACAGGCCGAAGACCTATGTGGAGACGTCCCAGGCGGTGGTGAAATACCAGCCTGATTGTCGCCCACCATAGGGCCCAGCAACAATGAACGATGGTCCGGGGTGCTATTTTTTTCACAGCAGGACCCCTTTGTCAGTCATTCGCGGCACCGTTACAGTCCGGCGGTACATCGACGACATCATTCGCCCCATTCTGTTGCCCTCCATAATAAGCCATCATGGGCTTTCATTTCAGCAAGATAATGCCCTCTCCGCACACCGCGAGAGTTTCTATTGGTCGTCTTCGTGATTGCCAGACCCTGCCTTCGCCAGCAAGTTTGCCGAATCTCTCCCCAATTGAGATCGTTTGGAGGATTATGGGCAGGGCTCTCCTACCAGCTCGGCATTCTGACGATCTAAAGCGCCAGTTGCACACAATTTGGCGCGACAACTCTCAGGAGCACATCCAGCAGCTCTATCGACCAATGTAAAGCCGACTGCTTGCGTAAGAGCCAGACTTAGATGACTGACCAGGTCGACGAACTCCACAAGTTCTATCTATTCCACCCCAAAACTCCGTAACTTGCCCAAAACTGCCCATTTCTGCAACACCAGATCTCCGCAACTAACAACAGACTTGTGCTTTTTCATGGCCACTCCTCACAACGTATCAGTGCGCCACTCAGCAATGTTAAGCTGAAGAATTACTATTATATTACAAAAATGCACTAGAAGGTGAATCATTATCTTAAATGTCTAAACTGATAGAAGGGTGACAAAAAGGCGTGAAAAGAAAAATAAGTATACAATAAGGATCTTAGATTGCAAATTCTTGTACTCAGAAGATTTTTAATCTCGAGATGACTATTAAACTTTGTACAAAACACACTTCAAAAGGAACAATCTGGCCTTGTTTCCATTGCACAATTTCGTTCTGGATGAATACTTGTCTTCTTTGGTTTTCTTGGCGGTTCAGAACCAGACCCATCGCTATTTATCTCAATGAAAGTGTCTGTATTCACGTTACAAAAATGTGAATGTAAGAGGTAGACGATTAAAACGAAGTGTTAAAACGAGAGTGAAAACTCTCACACGCATCTGCTGTTCTCCAAAGTGCAGAGAACTCATCTTCCTAAACACATCTACGCGCTCTTGTACCTGCAACTTGCAGGGTGCATTGCAGAATTCGGATAGTGATATTAGTGGACCTTTCCTCAAACTACTTTGAATTGCGATAGTCGTGTTCACCGGAGTCGACACGTAATGTCCTGCGACCGATGGTTTAACATTTACTTGCTTGTCTGGAAGAACGGACATTGCCGAAGATAGACAGCCGTACGAAATTAGTTCGAAACAAATTCGCTGAGTGCGGATATTTTGGCATCGGCTGTATTATCTATAGGTGTATTACCTATTAGTCACATGAAAATCTGCCCAGGATCGTGCGGTTGCCGATCGTCAGTAGTGGCTGTTCTTTCAGAGAAGAAACTAAGTAATACTTGACAAGGCAGACAAAAGGCTATACCATCATCGGTCACGATCCCTCACCTAGTGTCATTAGCACTGGTGCAAGAATCCGGAGGAATGCTGCGAGCACTCTGTCATGAATGTAGGGGACTATGGTACATGAATGTAGAAGCGTGACATATGGAAGTTTGGGTCGGTCCTGGAAGCGTGCACGGATAGCCGAAGTGGTGGCGGTACTGCGACAGATGGGGTACCCGTACCCCTTCCTAAAGGTGGTGTTGCGTCTTCTTTGCAGAGCGACGTATAGAGTGTTGTTGTACAATGGTCGTCTCACGTCGCCGATCCTGATCCAGCGCCGGTGTGACAGGGTTGTCCTGTCTCAGTAAGATAATACACTATTGCCCACATGCTTGACATCGGCGAGAGAAATATACACAAACTGTGCCGATTTTCGGCACGATTGTGTTCCGGCCGCGTGTGTTAAGGGGAGGTTTACTGTCTTTTGGTTCAAAAAATCGTCTTTCTTTAAATTGCATTGTTGGATCCATGAAAGTGTTTAGAATCCACCCCTGAAACGGTTTTTACGAATACGGAACGGAAATGTATGTTATTCGCAGTTGAACAAAAAAATGCACCCGCCTGAAATCGGCACTTTTCACGCACCAGTTTTTTTCTTTCGGAGGACGTGTTATTGTACCGGTGCTTGGGAGGAAACACACAAATTTCAAATGAAAGTTTGAATGTGTCTGTTTGGAAGTTAGCCCCCCAAGCATCTGCATTCTGGTGCGAAGACGGTGGAGATTGCGACTTTCCTAGCAATGAGCAGCTCCAACGAAGGGTATTCAGCAATTCTGAAGACCATGACAACGATGGACGTCACCCTGGGACTCTATTTGACTCAGTTCGCCAAGCATTCGGACGAAATCGCTTGTCACCGGCCGTACGAGAGGCTCTAGAGCAGCGCAGGATGGCCCAGATCGAGCAGAACGCCCTCTATGAAGAAGAGGAATGACTGGTTTATGGACCCGGAATAGCAGATGGAACGTAAGTTGCATAATATTGCATTTATATGTAGCCAAAACTTCAAACGCATTTTTCTCGCAATGACTTTTTATCGCGCAGCATGGTAACTTCAAATCTACCGAACCGATTGGATGATTCTTTATTTCCAACGAAGCTAACTAAATTATCTAGAAGTTGCACCACTTTTATTCCGATCCATCAACTATAAATATTTTTACTTGGCCGGCGAAGTCGAAAAATCGATGAAAAAAAAACCCTATTTTGTTTCAAATGGCCGTCATTTTGTTTGCTATGTTCCAAATAACTTAAGCGAGGTACAGCTCCTAAAGAATCTTATATACTTCGCTAACGTCAACTCAATTTTGATTTCAGACGAGCCGGCTGACCTGTGACATACCGCGCGTGGAGGTCTACATCGAAATTTTGTTTCGTTCCGACGGCCCTTCTGCCTTTGCTCTAAGACATTTCAGGTCGAAAAAAATCCAGTTTGTAGAGGATATATCAACAAACGTTTTGACCAAATTTGACATTGATATCTATAACAAATCCCGAGAAAAAAAATTCTCAAAGAACATGCTTTTTTCGGGCCAAAGGTAGTAAACCTCCCCTTAAGGTCGATATTGGCCTGGCCAGGGATACTGGGAAGCCGAGCTGGCGATTAGTGGCCCTCTGATGACGAGGAGAGGAGGATTAGACAGTACCGAGCCAGAAGGACAGAACGGCAGAGTGTTTGGGTCCGGATGGTCCGAAATGTGCATTTAATAATTTTTCCATTCTGTGGTAGTGGACTGATGGTGAGACCGAGACGCTTGGGAATTCAACGCTGCTGTGTAACGATAAGCAGTGGGCTATGCATTTTATGGACGCAATTTACGGCGAGCTGTGGGCGATGTCGTTTCTGGGTGTTTTGCCACGGCATACAAACAAGACAGCGTGGGCCCAACCTGAACACGCTGTGCTGTAGCATGTTTGCCCGCAATAAGGATGTCATGATATTGGAGAAGAAAGTTGAGGAATACGGTACGTGTATTAACCTTCAGTGGCTTCTGTGGTGTTAGTTTGCTTACCTATGTGGATATTGAGCAGTAACTGTCACTTTTCAAGAGAACGGATGAGTGTGGAAAAGTGTGGCCAATGCCGCATGGGCGTTGTCATAAAGTTATTATATTTCTTATTTGTGAACATAATTTTGTTATCAGGATTACTCATTGGATAGATTCGAAATTCAGTTCTGTGCTGTAGTTCAGCGAGTTATAAATACTGGAATTTACCATATCTGCTAACTGTGAGTTTTGTATATGTTTTTATATCTGCATGTTAAATGAAAGATAATTTTGAAGTTTGAAAGGCAGCTTTCTACCATTAAGATTCTGTAAGTTTTTATTTGGAAGTGACGTTGTTTGCTATTGTTATTGGTTGAGATTTTACTACCCAAAGGAACAGTTATTTAATCAGTGTTTTATGAAGTGTTTTAAGACTTGTTGTTTTTGGTGAACTGTTACTAATAAATTAAATAAATTAGTAATGTTGTGTAATCAGTTATTGAAGGCACCAATCTTCATTGGCAAATCAACCATGGCCAGCTGGGAACAGCCATGGAAGTAACATTAGGGAACTAGAGGCTATTTGTTGTTATTGTTGAAGTGTCTAGTCGCCCCTAAATTAAATAATAATTCTGCACAAGACCCACAGGCCTACAAATGTGTAGGACGTCGGACGTGGTTGAAAGGCAAAATGCCCACGTAGAAGAGTTGTGTGGCACGTGGTGATCGCCGCCACTCTTGATACAGACGTTCAGTCCGCTTGGTGAAGGTTAAAGTGAAGTAGCCCGCATCTCGTGGTCGTGCGGTAGCGTTCTCGCTTCCCACGCCCGGGTTCCCGGGTTCGATTCCCGGCGGGGTCAGGGATTTTCTCTGCCTCGTGATGGCTGGGTGTTGTGTGCTGTCCTTAGGTTAGTTAGGTTTAAGTAGTTCTAAGTTCTAGGGGACTGATGACCATCGCTGTCAAGTCCCATAGTGCTCAGAGCCATTTGAACCATTTTTGAAAGTGAAGTAGATGCGCCGTTCTCGCCTACATCAGATTCACCTCGCAGGCTCTCCATTGTGTGTCAGCTGCGGAGTGATGGACGAAGATAACCATCGCCTTGTCTGCGAATTAGCGAACCATATTTGGTTTTTGGTGCGCCAGATGTCGGCTTTCTTCACACGCATAACTCGGTGCGCCAGCTGTAGGCTTTCTTCACACGCGTGACTCCCGGCCAGACAACTGCATAATCGCTCATCTTCCGGGATGAGGTGTATATTCCGAGAGCAAAAACAAATTCTGTGAGGTGGATACGCGACCACGTCGTCCACTGTTTGTTAGGTGACGATGGGAAGTCCTCGATGTTTTGCACTTCTGAGACGAACTATACGGTGCCATCGTATGAAGCGTCAAGTACCAGCAACATTTCTTAAATTTTCTCCGGACCGCGTTCCATATCCCAACTCGCAGCTGGTTTATTCATGACAAAAAACGTGAATCTCGAATATTTTCTTTAAAACTGAACTACCAACGGCAACCAGATCGATACGAGAAGACATGTATCGATAATTCCGCAGCCAGTAGCACCATGCACCGTCTCCACGTCTTAACGAGACGACCTCTTTTGTTCTTCTTCCTGTATTGACACTGATCTACAGAATTTTCCCTGACAAAGAGAACTCAAACTTAATCTATTCATTTATTACCCACAATATTCGAGCCCAACGCATTCTGACTGCTATACACTGACAACATGACTTCCAATAATTAACACAAAAGAAGGACCCTGAATTGCAAGAAATCCTAACCATAATACAAATCCAAAAAATATGAAATTAAAGGAATATGAAACTACCTCCAACACTGTTAATTGCCTAAACTAATTTCAATCACGAATCCCGATAGTCGAAATCCCATTCTTTTTCATAAGTTACTCGCACTTACCTCACAGAAAATCTTCATAACAGGAACTACAGCAATTACAGCAAGTAGCAACAACAGCCAGCTAAATAAAAAGATTCTAACTGCTATAGAATTTAACTACTAGGACGCATATGGTTAGCAAAAGAAAGATTTTGTTGAAGAGCACACAATGTATTTAGAAAATTTTACCTTATTCATGTGACAACCAGTTCCAAAAATTATATAATTGTCAATAATTCCACTACCGAAACATTATCAACAACATCCATCCTCATACATTCCCTTGCATATTTTCTTATAAACACATCATTTCATCTTACTTTACATTGCGTGTCCTATCAATACAAGAGTCTCCACTAACAAAATCATGTCCATACACTTCCCTATCCACTCGCTAACTGCTAGTCCGTCTAACCACAGAATCTCTTGACAAGGGCGCAGAGCGCTGTCACTAATATTTTCTCAGAAGCTGAGTAGCATAGTCACCGTGGTGTAATGACTATCATACTAAGCTGTTGAATGGATTAGTCGTGAGTTCAAAGCTCATCTGACTTTTAGAATTTTAATTTCTATATGCGGTTCGAGAATTCTAGAAGTATCCACAAACGTCAAGAAACATTGTACTGGAATGTTCTGTAACTGTATATGTACCATACGTGTTCTGGCCGGAGACAGTTCCGAGCTCTTGTATGTGCAAGTGCTGAATAAACCTTCCTTAGGTGAAATTAGTGTTCGTCATTCATCTAATTACACCTTCTTCTACGTGACATTATTAACACAGTCTATAGCGCTGCCAACATACAAAGGTTACTTACAGAGCGACTTTACCTTACCTTCCCCTCGGTGTAACGAACCATGCCATACCACGAGCTTTTGCAACACACTGGTGATGGTACAAAATGTAAGAAATAAAAATAAATAAGTAAAATAAAATAAAATATATTCGTTCCCTCTTTTCCTTGATGCATATTGGCCCTCTGAATACTCTGCTGCCCCCCCCCCCACCCCCACCCCTTTTAGCTCTGAGGGGGCTGCGACTCTTCCCCAATTTGCCGCCGATCCCTTCCCCTCCCCCCTCCTCCCCCCCCCCCCCCCCGATCCAGTAATGATACCCAAAGAAAAAGTGGGTAAGGTGACGGCTCGCGATAAACGGGAAATCCGGGTTCGAGTATCGGTCCGGCACAATTTTTCATACTGTACCTAATACAGCCGATGCCAAGACATTCGCACTTAGTGAGTTTATTTCGAACGATGGTTTAATGTTCGCGCGCAGTCAGGTCTCTCGTAAATATACAGTCTATTGAGCGTCGCTGAAAAACTTCAGAAGTAGGTGTCCTCAGAATGAATCTTTCACTCTGCAGCGGGGCCCCATCCGGGAGGTTGGCGATTTAAAGCTCCATCTGGCCTTACACATTAATGTTTCCGTCGCGCTATAAACTGCTTAAGGCAGTTCTTTTGGAAAGGACGTGGCCTATTCCCTTCTCCAGTGTAGCGGTTTGCTCCGCCTCTAAAAAGCTCGTTGTCAACGGGACATTAAACTCCAATGTTCCTTCCTTCTTTTGGAACGTCTCAGTTGACAGAGTCATAACCTTATGTCTTCCATATTGTTCTGTTTATTTTACCAAGCACCGCCAATTTATCATACAAAACTGCTGTGTGAGCGTCAGTCCCATTTTTTACTAAACACCCACAACCCGTTTAGAGGGTTTGCGTCTCCACCTTTTAGCGGAAACAGTTTGTTTTTTCCTCATGTGTTTCAGCTGCTTGCTGCTTGCCATCTACTTTCGGTGTCTTCCTGAAAACCTTCCCTTAAGCTGCACAAATAAGTGAGGTTGAAGCGTTCACACGAATGTGCATATACAAATGTTAGTTAAAAAATGTTTGTGCAAATTTGGGCTCTCATGTAAGTATCAGGGGATGATTTCCACACTTGGTGCATTAGTACACTGTTCCACACCCGCGCATTAGTTACAGTTTTTGAATTAATATTCACTCAGACATGAGTACAGTTTATGCTAGGGAACAAAAATTAGGCGATTATTATAGGAAAATAATTTTTCACGACACAGTTCAATTAAGTTTTTATCATAACTATTTACTGGCGTCGTCCTTTTCTTTCACACAATGAAATTAGCACTGGTGAGACGGTTTACACTTTTACTTCAATAATAATTTGACTCCGAGCCCCCAATAGCAGTAATGTAGGCTGCTATAATCGAAAGTTACTCAATCAATTCGAACAGAACCACAAGTCCCACTGTCCTCTTTGTTCTAGCAGTTTTTGTGCGAAATCACAGATCGCCACATGTTCACTTACGCCGATGTTTACCTCGTAGTTCGTACTCACACAAATAATCGTAGCACTTCCAGTTCACCAAATATATGCTTGCACACTTGAACTATTAAACAATACTTCCAGAATGAGAGGTTCGCAGGAGAGCTTCTGTAAAGTTTGGAAGGTAGGAGACGAGATACTGGCAGAAGTGAAGCTGTGAGACCGGGCGTCAGTCGTGCTTCGGTAGCTCAGATGGTAGAGCACTTGCCCGCGAAAGGCAAAAGTCCCGAGTTCGAGTCTCGGTCGTGCACACAGTTTTAACCTGCCACGAAGTTTCATTAAACAATACTCTTTGTCGAAATAAATCGGCGCGAAAAATTCTTACTCAAGCGACCACATGGGCCATCCACAAGTGGGGCGCGCTCTTCACGCACCCCAAACGACTCATCAACGATTGACGAACGACTGACCCCGGGCCAAGATGGCCACTCATATAGGCTCAGATGTCTACCCCCCCCCCCCCCCCCGGCTATGCAAGTACCAATCTCACCAGTTAAGGTTACAAATGTTGACATACACAACCCTCAACAGTAATAAGTACACCATCGGAACCGCGCTAAAAAGTGCATCTCATTTACTATGTTACATTAATTTCTAGGATTATTCTATCGCCCGTAAATCAGTTTTTAGTTTTTTGCAAAATTTCGCCACTAAGCGGAAATTTGTTTGTTTACATCTGTGCTGCAAAGTTTTAACATAGAACTGCATATAGCACTGTTTTTAGACTAATCTATAGCAATCTACACATTGTGCTGCTCAAAAATCTTCATATTTATAATAATTAATTAATTATGGGCAATAAATATTAATAATAATATGCAAACAATGAAAACTATTGCAAGTTAAGTGTATAGTATAACTTAACTAGTTTAAAATACGTGTGATGCCAGCCAACATATTATACAGAGCCGTTCCTTACGTCATGAATTTTCTATTGAATTTTATAAACAATTTCCCATCAAACTTTGTTTATTGCTCTGTACGAGCTTAATTATTTGTGAATCTTAACATATGACTACGGCACTCGATCCGCTATGACGAGAAGTTTTTAATGTGCGCTTGCTCATCCCTGTAAGTTGTTATTTACTACTTTTATTAATCTTTCAGTATTTGTGTTATTAAACAATTTTCAAGTTACTATAAGTTTTGCGTCTCGTGACTTAAAATAAAGATCGATCTTTCAGAAGGTGCTTATTGCTGACCACAATCCACTGCCGCATCGGTCTTCACCGTCAGTTACATAGTTTCCGCGTAATGGGCAAAAAAGCAAAAATCCACTGCCGCATCGGTCTTCACCGTCAGTTACATAGTTTCCGCGTAATGGGCAAAAAAGCAAACAATGCCCCAAGCTGCGGGCCACGTGGTCGCCCGGCGGCGATGGCATCCCGCCGACACGTTGCAAATCTCGCGCAGGCGCGCCACGCGCTTCCGCGAATGGCGCACCATGTCGCGCGCTCGCTTTCCACAAACCAATCCTTGCATACTAGACCTATTCATCCACTAACGGGGGTTCGACCCGTCACAATGTACGGTCGCAGAAAGACCTGGCTGTGGATGGCCACGTGGCGCTATCTTTGGCGTATGACTCTGGTGGCGGTTCTAGGCGCTACAGTCTGGAACCGCGCGACAGCTACTGTCGCAGGTTCGAATCCTGCCTCGGGCATGGTTGTGTGTGATGTCCTTAGTTAGGTTTAAGTAGTTCTAAGTTCTAGGGGACTGATGACCTCAGAAGTTAAGTCCCATAGTCCTCAGAGACATTTGAATCATTTTTATTTTATTTTATTTTTTTTTTTACTCTCGCGCATCGTAATGCATCTGCCTGCAGCAGCAATTTGAGCAGAAGTTGGCACTACAGTGACACAATGAACTGGTACAAATCGGTTACTTCAAGAAGGAGAGTTCCGAGCCAGACGACCTGTTGTGTTCATTCCAATGACCCCAAACTTCCGTCATTTGCGACTTCAATGGTGTCAAGCGAGAGCTCATTGGAGAGGAGAGTAGAGGTCTGTTGTGTTTTCTGATGAAAATCGGTTCTGCCTCGCTGCCAGTGATGGCCATGTGTTGGTTAGAAGGAGCCAGTTGAGGGCCTGCAACCAACCTGTTTGTGTGCTAGACACACTGGACCTACACCTGGAGTTAAGATCTGCGGTGCGATTTCGCATGACAGTGGGAGCACTGTTCTGCTTATCACGCACACCCTGAATGCAAACTTATACATCAGTCTGGTGATTTGACCTTTTGTGCTGCCATTCATTAACATCATTGCAGAGAGTGTTTTCAACAAGACAACGCTCGCCCACATTCCGCTGTTAAAACCCAAAGTGCTCTACAGTGTGTCAACATGTTGTCTTGGCCTGCTCGATCACCAGATCTGTCTTCAGTCGAGCACATGCGGACATCATCGGACGACAATTCCAGCGTCATTCACAACCAGCACTAACCGTCTCTATATTGGGCAAACAAGTCCAACAGACACGGAACTCCATCCTACAAACAGACATCTTGTGCCTGTACAACACAATGCATGCGCGTTTGCATGCTTGTATTCAACATTCTGGCAGCTACACCGGTTTTTAACATATTCACATTTACATTGCCTATCTTGCGCTTGTTCGCAGCTCGTGATCACGCGGTAGCGTTCTCGCTTCCCGAGCGCGGGGACCCGGGTTCGATTTCCTGCGAGGTCAGGGATTTTCACCTGCCCCGAGATCACTGGATGTTGTTGTGTCGTCTTCATCATCATCATCATTCATCCCCATTACGGTCGGAGGAATGCAACGGCAAACCACCTCCACTAGGACCTTGCCTAGTACGGCGGTGTGGGTCTCCCACATCGTTCCCGTATTTTTTGGGGCAATACATCAAGCCAAGCTAAAGTTTTTCGAGTACAAAAACGTGCAGTAAGTGTTATATGTGGTGTGAACTCAAGAACATCCTGCAGAAGCCTGTTTAGGCAACTAGTGATACCAACTACTGCTTCCCAATATATTTATTCCTTAATGAAATTTGTCATTAAAAATATATCACTTTTTCAAACCAACAGCTCAGTTCATGGAATCAATACTAGAAATATGAATAATCTTCACAAAGATTTAAAGTCACTTAGTCTTGTACAAAAAGGTGTGCATTATTCAGGAACACACATTTTCAATAACTTGCCAGCAGACATAAAAAGATGAACAACCAATTAAATTCAGTTTAAGAGAAGCCTAAAGGATTTATTGGTGGCCAACTCCTTCTACTCTATTGATGAATTTCTCAGTAGAACCAAATGATTTGTATATATATATATATATATATATATATATATATATATATATATATATATACTCCTGGAAATTGAAATAAGAACACCGTGAATTCATTATTCATTGTCCCAGGAAGGGGAAACTTTATTGACACATTCCTGGGGTCAGATACATCACATGATCACACTGACAGAACCACAGGCACATAGACACAGGCAACAGACCATGCACAATGTCGGCACTAGTACAGTGTATATCCACCTTTCGCAGCAATGCAGGCTGCTATTTTCCCATGGAGACGATCGTAGAGATGCTGGATGTAGTCCTGTGGAACGGCTTGCCATGCCATTTCCACCTGGCGCCTCAGTTGGACCAGCGTTCGTGCTGGACGTGCAGACCGCGTCAGACGACGCTTCATCCAGTCCCAAACATGCTCAATGGGGGACAGATCCGGAGATCTTGCTGGCCAGGGTAGTTGACTTACACCTTCTAGAGCACGTTGGGTGGCACGGGATACATGCGGACGTGCATTGTCCTGTTGGAACAGCAAGTTCCCTTGCCGGTCTAGGAATGGTAGAACGATGGGTTCGATGACGGTTTGGATGTACCGTGCACTATTCAGTGTCCCCTCGACGATCACCAGTGGTGTACGGCCAGTGTAGGAGATCGCTCCCCACACCATGATGCCGGGTGTTGGCCCTGTGTGCCTCGGTCGTATGCAGTCCTGATTGTGGCGCTCACCTGCACGGCGCCAAGCACGCATATGACCATCATTGGCACCAAGGCAGAAGCGACTCTCATCGCTGAAGACGACACGTCTCCATTCGTCCCTCCATTCACGCCTGTCGCGACACCACTGGAGGCGGGCTGCACGATGTTGGGGCGTGAACGGAAGACGGCCTAACGGTGTGCGGGACCGTAGCCCAGCTTCATGGAGACGGTTGCGAATGGTCCTCGCCGATACCCCAGGAGCAACAGTGTCCCTAATTTGCTGGGAAGTGGCGGTGCGGTCCCCTACGGCACTGCGTAGGATCCTACGGTCTTGGCGTGCATCCGTGCGTCGCTGCGGTCCAGTCCCAGGTCGACGGGCACGTGCACCTTCCGCCGACCACTGGCGACAACATCGATGTACTGTGGAGACCTCACGCCCCACGTGTTGAGCAGTTCGGCGGTACGTCCACCCGGCCTCCCGCATGCCCACTATACGCCCTCGCTCAAAGTCCGTCAACTGCACATACGGTTCACGTCCACGCTGTCGCGGCATGCTACCAGTGTTAAAGACTGCGATGGAGCTCCGTATGCCACGGCAAACTGGCTGACACTGACGGCGGCGGTGCACAAATGCTGCGCAGCTAGCGCCATTCGATGGCCAACACCGCGGTTCCTGGTGTGTCCGCTGTGCCGTGCGTGTGATCATTGCTTGTACAGCCCTCTCGCAGTGTCCGGAGCAAGTATGGTGGGTCTGACACACCGGTGTCAATGTGTTCTTTTTTCCATTTCCAGGAGTATATATATATATATATATATATATATATATATATATATATATATATATATACTTACATTACTGCACTGAACTGGTGCAGAAGTTACATTGTACTTACACACACACACACACACACACACACACACTTATTTACAATGAACACCTTACTGCACTGAAATTGTGCAGAAGTTATATTGTACTTTTCTCAGTAGAACCAAATGACTGAGAAAAGTACAATATAATCCGTAGTGAGAAGGTCTTCCAGGACGTAGAACATGTCAGAAAAACAGCAATACATGACAAATATTTACAACTCGAACAAATAAGCTAATTTACCATTCCACAGGTCCCAAGTGGCATGGTCGTCATTTTTTAATGAACGCTATATGAATCATGTTACAAATACTAATGCACTGAATTTAAAATAAGAAAAGGTTTTTATTTATTTATAAGGTAATAAACGTGTAATAGAACTACTGAATACTTATTTACAATGAACACATTACTGCACTGAACTGGTGCAGAAGTTACACTGTACTTACACACACACACACACATACTTATTTACAATGAACACATTACTGCACTGAAATTGTGCAGAAGTTATATTGTACTTTTCTCAGTAGAACCAAATGATATATATATATATATATATATATATATATATATATATATATATATATATATATATATCATTTGGTTCTACTGAGAAAAGTACAATATAACTTCTGCACAATTTCAGTGCAGTAATGTGTTCATTGTAAATAAGTGTGTGTGTGTGTGTGTGTGTGTGTGTGTGTGTGTGTGTAAGTACAATGTAACTTCTGCACCAGTTCAGCGCAGTAATGTGTTCATTGTAAATAAGTATTTAGTAGTTCTATTACACGTTTATTACCTTATAAATAAATAAAAACCTTTTCTTATTTTAAATTCAGTGCATTAGTATTTGTAACATGATTCATATAGCGTTCATTAAAAAATGACGACCATGCCACTTGGGACCTGTGGAATGGTAAATTAGCTTATTTGTTCGAGTTGTAAATATTTGTCATGTATTGCTGTTTTTCTGACATGTTCTACGTCCTGGAAGACCTCCTCACTACGAATCAATTGCAATGAAAGTAAATCTAATCTAATCTAATCTAAACACTCTGTCAAGAAGCACGGTACTTCATTTCCATTCCATCTTGCTCTTACCTGTGACCTTGCAACGTTAATCACTTAAATATGTTTCAAGAATGAGGATGCGCTGATATGAAACTTCTTGTCAGATTAAAACTGTGTGCCGGACCGAGACTCGAACTCGGGACCTTTACCTTTCGCTGACAAGTGCTCCTGAAAAATTTTCAAATGTGTGTGAAACCTTATGGGACTGCTAAGGTGATCAGTCCCTAAGCTTACACACTATTTAACCTAAAGTATCCTAAGGACAAACACACACACCCATGCCCGAGGGAGGACTCGAAACTCCGCCCGGACCAGTCGCACAGTCCATGACTGCAGCGCCTTAGACCGCTCGGCTAAGTGTTCCTCCATCTGAGCTATCCAAGCACGACCCAAGACCCGTACTCACAGCTTAATTCCGCCAGAACAGTGTCTCCTACCTTCCAAACGTCACAGAACTCTCTTGTAGATCTTGCAGAGGTACAGGGGCAATTGAAACTGTCAGGACGGGCCGGGAATCGTGCTTGGGTAGCTCATACGGTCTCTGGCACATTACCTCACCGTGTTCGGTCAGAGGGTTAGCTACCCTCTGTAATGAAAAAAAACTGAGTGAACGGATCAACGAACAACCTGAACGGGTGACATCGGACGTCCGCCGCGAACAAATTCAACGAACAGTATACAACAAAATGAGATCAAAAAATTGGTTCAAATGGCTCTAAGCACTATGAGACTTAACACCTAACGTCATCAGTCCCCTAGACTTAGAACTACTTAAACCTAACTAACCTAAGGACATAACACACATCCATGCCTGAGGCAGGATTCGAACCTGTGACCATAGCAGCATCGCTGTTCCGGGCTGAAGCGCCTAGAACCGCTCGGTCACAGCGACCGACAAAATGAGATCAACAAAACAAAAAAATGGTAGAGCACTTGCCCACGAAAGGCAGAGCTCCTGAGTTCGAGTCTCGGTCTGGCACACAGTTTTAATCTGCCGGGAAGTTTCACTTCAATATGTTATCCAGACATAAGTGTTCACGAAATTTCATTAATCTACATTAATTATTCTTTGGTGTTGCATTTTTATTTTTTTCCGTCAGTGTTTCAGCTTTCTTAGTGGAAACTATTGCTCGTGTTCAGACATTAATTTCCAACCACGTCGATCGATTGAAAACGCGATATTTAAGGACCCCGGAAATCTTTTCTCCCGTAACGCGTATTCACACTATTGGCCATTAAAATTGCTACACAAGGAAGATCACGTGCAACAGACGCGAAATTTTACTGACGGGAAGAAGATGCTGTGATATGTAAATGATTAGCTTTTCAGAGCATTCACACAAGGTTGGCTCCGGTGGCTACACCTACAACGTGCTGACATGAGGAAAGTTTCCAACCGATTTTACATACACAAACAGCAGTTGACCGGCGTTGCCTGGTGAAACGTTGTTGTGATGCCTCGTGGAAGGAGGAGAAATGCGTACCATCACGTTTCCGACTCTGATAAAGGTCGGATTGTTGCCTATCGCGATTGCGGTTTATAGTATCGCGACATTGCTGCTCGCGTTGGTCGAGATCCAATGACTGTTAGCAGAATATGGAATCGGTGGCTTCAGGAGGGTAATACGGAACGTCGTGCTGGATCCCAATGGCCTCGTATCACTAGCAGTCGAGATGACAGGCATCTCATCCGCATGGCTGTAACGGATCGTGCAGCCACGTCTCGATCCCTGACTCAACAGATGTGGACGTTTGCAAGACAAAAACCATCTGCACCAACAGTTCGATGACGTTTGCAGCTGCATGGACTATCAGCTCGGAGACCATGGCTGCGGTTACCCTTGACGCTGCATTACAAACAGGAGCGCCTGCGATGGTGTACTCAACGACGAATCTGGGTGCAGGAATGGCAAAAAGTCATTTTTTCGGATGAATCCAGGTTCTGTTTACAGCATCATGATGGTCGCATCCGTGTTTGGCGACATCGCCATGAACGCACATTGGAAGTGTGTATTCGTCAGCGCCGTACTGGCGTATCACCCGGCGTGATGGTATGGGGTGCCATTGGTTACACGTCTCGGTCACCTCTTGTTGACACTGACGGCACTTTGAACGGTGGACGTTACATTTCAGATGTGTTACGACCCGTGGTTCTGCCCTTCATTCGATCCCTGCAAAACCCTACATTTCAGCAGGTTTACGCACGACCGCATGTTGCAGGTCCTGTACGGGCCTTTCTGTATATAGAAAGTGTTCGACTGCTGCCCTGACCAGCACATTCTCCAGATCTCTCACCAAGTGAAAACGTCTGGTCAATGGTGGCCCAGCAACTGGTTCGTCACAATACGCCAGTCACTACTCTTGATGAACTGTGGTATCGTGTTGAAGCTGCATGGGCAGCTGTAGCTTTACACGCCATCCAAGCTCTGTTTGACTCAATGCCCAGGCGTATCAAGGCCGTTATTACGGCCAGAGGTGGTTGTTCCGGGTACTGATTTCTCAGGATCTATGCACCCAAATTGCGTGAAAATGTAATCACATGTCAGTTCTAGTATAATATATTTGTCCAATGAGTACCCGTTTATCATCTACATTTCCTCTTCGTGTAGCAATTTTAATGGCCAATAGTCTATTTTTGGTGTTACATTTTTTTTTCGTCAGTGTATCAGCTTTACTAGTGGACACTATAGCTCCCTGTCAGACATTAATTTCCAAGTACGTCTATCGATTGAAAACGCGATATTTAACTACCCCGGAAACCTTTTTTCCCGTAACGCGTATTTAATTACCGTCTTTACGATGCCAGGCTGGTAATGGATCCTGCTGCTGCAGCGGACCTAACGTATATTTATACTTCCCGTGGCAGCAAATTTTTCCTCCCTTATTACGAATGACATACGGCAATAAAATGTGCAACCAGTGGCGGGGTGCCGCACCAAAATTAATCGCGTAATAAAAACCCGGAGCCAGGTGCGGGGACAGTTCTCTTTCTCTCTGTCTCTCCCACTCACTCCATGTTTATGTGTGTGCGTGTGTGTGTGCGTGCTGGCAACGGGAACGGGATTCTGGCGCAGCTGGCGGGGTCGCTGTCATCGGCGACAGCTACACCAACAGCGGCGTGCCCTCCCCTGGGCAGAAGACAGACAGACAGACGCCTTCGGCCCTCCGCCGGTGGCCCACCTCGTTCCGTTCCACGTGACCCTGAGCTCACGTGACAGACGAACCAAAATACTGCCTCTGTCTGAAACGTACGCCGCTCGTGTGAGTGGCCGCCCGCTGTCGCATTCACCGCGGCGTGCGTCTTTGGCAAAATTAACTGTTCTCGGGAAAGAATGCATTTGCGTCCTAAGTTCAGCAAACTCGCCCTGTCCTCGACAGTTTGGTTGTCGTATCGATAGCTACCATGCCACGGCATAGGTGCAAGTTCTTAGGTTGGCACTACGACACCGACGACAGCGCCTTCTAGCCGGCGCTGTGGAGCTCTACGAGCTCCACTCCAGATTCAGCCCATTTGATCAAGAGCAGACGGCCGGGACTCTTACGCTACATATAGAGGCTTTGCACCGTGCTCCGCAATACAAAGTTATGTATGCCTTTGTGTATATTCATGCAGCAGTAAACCGCTTTTACTTACTTGCAATACCGACGTGTTTTACCTCACCTGCTCCTACTCGCTTCCTTGATTCGGCCAACCTTTCAGTTTTCAGGAGCAGACCCACGCGCCGCCTTCCAGACGGAATACAAAATTGGTGATATGAATACGGAGGTTTGTCCGAAAGACAAACCACCCACGCAAATGGCGTGTGCCGTACGACAGCATCGCAGTATTGTGCAGTAACTACGGGGCGTTTCCGCAGGCGGGTCAGTGGCGCCGACTTAGTGGGGGGTGGGGGGGGGGGGGTGGGGGGAGACAATCATTTTGCCCCCCCAATAGTTAAAAGTAGGGGCCTCACTCCCCCCCCCCCCCCCCATATTCAAACATGAATATCTCACCACTCTCTCCCCCTTCCTCATCCTTTACTGGGAAATTTGTCAAAACTTGCACATACATTTTTGCGTACTAGTTGGTAATGATTATATGTAGGAAAAAAATACCGATTTTACGAGCTACTGCGTATTCCTTTCTGCTACTCCTCCAACCTCTGCATACGACGAACTGTCGTGACAGGGTTTTTCCCTTGCATCTGTACTATTTTCACACTTTTACTGTACGGAGGTGTGCGGGGAACGAAAGCTCACCATGAGCTCGCAGCGCTTTGGCTGCTAGGACGAGCTCCACTTCCTCCCACAGCAGCCTGCTGGCAGCTTGTAAAAGAAACTAATGAGCAATAGTGACACCGAATTTGATGGCGATCGCTAGAAGGACTAGGTAACGTTAAAGACTCTTCATTCATTTTTGTAAATTCTATTGACAATCACTAGGTACAACACCACACAAAACAGCACCGGCTCCAGGGATTTTGCCGCCCCGCGCGAACATGTCCAGCCCCCCCCCCCCCCTCAATTTTTCGACATAGTCAACTTTTCCCACAATATATTTCGTACATGACGCCTTATTTTCACATATCACACTCATTCGTCTCTTTGTTGTGAATATGCCTTTAAGATCAAAGCAGCAGTCAGTGATACGTTTACAGCGCAATAAATTTTAAGCCATTTTTGTTGGAGGAAACGTTTCTTTCGTAAACCGGAGCACACTGTTTCTGTACCATAGATAATTTTCAGTAAGACCCGTGATTTTATGAATAATTTGTAGTTCCAATTTATTCTCACAATCTTTCATTCACGCAAGATGGATTAAAATCTGCCGCCCTGGGCGATGGCACGGTTCGCCCCCCCCCCTCCCCCCCCCTCCCCCCCCCCCGCCGCCCACTCCCTAGAGCCGGCCCTGACAACAATCAACACTTTTTGTTACATGGCTACTTCTTGATAGGCGCACAGTACTGTTACGCAGACCGCAGTTAATGTTGGCAGCGAACGTAAATATTCCGGAGCTGAGCATCGCCAGTGGTCAGTTAGTCTTACTGTGACTCGGTTCAGTTGTTAATCTTTCGTCCCTTAGTGTCCAGTTTAAAATGAACAAGTTTATAATTAGGAAGAAATCTGAAAATGTGTCAAGTGTTAGTGATGGTGAAGCTAGACCCAGTGTTAGTGGTGCTGTGTGTGACAACAAAGACACAGATAGTGACGGAACTGTGGCGGTGACAAAAAACACAGTTCCTGGCAAAAACAACGCTGTTATCAGCCCTGTTGGAAACAGCAGTTTGCATCGATCGATTACAATAAGGTAAAAGATATTATTTTTTGCAAAATTTTCAGACAAATGTTTGAAGAAAATCGTTTTCAGTTTTCCCACAAAATGGATAAAACTTTCATGGAAACTGGTTTTTCGAACTCGAAGAAAGGAGTAGAAAAGTTGAAAGCGCATGAAGCATAGGGCTGCCACAGAGAAGCTGTACTGAAATTTAGATCCTTAAAATCGAATGTCAATGTATTTAGCCAGATTTCCAAAGAAAAACTGACACAACTGAAAGATAAGCGAACTTGTTTACTAACAATCGTACCTTCCCTCCGTTATTTAGCAGTGCAGGGGCTTGCAATATGTGGGCATACTAATGAAACAAGTAACTTTGACAATTTATTACGCCTTCGATGTGAAGATAACCAGCTACTTTTAATATGGCTACAGCGCGAAACTTACAAATGGACATCCCATGATGTGCAAAACAAAATTTTGGCCATTTTAAGTCATACACTTCTTAGAAAATTATTGGAGGATATCAAGAGTGCAGAGTATTTTGCAATAATAGCAGACGAAACAACAGACATAGCCACCAAAGAGCAATTTAGTATCTGTATAAGATTTGTTGATGCTTCGCTAGAGATAGAAGAATATTTTTTAAGGCTATACTCAACACAACGTACCACAGCTAAGGCTCAGTTTGATATTATTATCGACATTTTAAGACGATTTGATTTGCCTACATCTAATTGTAGGGGCCAATGCTTTGACGGTTCAGCCAAAATGGCTGGATTATATAATGGCGTCCAGGCAAAGTTTATGGAAATGGAGAAGAGAGCTATGTTTGTGCACTGCCTCGCACACTGTTTAAATCTAACACTACAAGACATTGTGAAAGCAATTCCAGAATGTCGAAATGCATTGAATGTTATGAAGGACTTAATAAATTTTGTGAGAGAGTCACCTAAAAGATTAGATCTTTTTGCTCAGCTGAAGGCATATGCCTCTACAAATTTGAGACCACTCTGTCGTACAAGGTGGGCCATAAGATACTTGGCAATGTCTTCAGTTTTGTCCAACTATACAGAACTTCAGGAATTTCTTATAAATGTTTCAAGAAACGACAATTCAGAGAATGGGGCCAAAGCAAACGGCTTTTTGATTAATATGCAGACATATGATTTCTTTTCCATGTTATCACTTTTGGTAAAACTGTTTGGTCACATTGGTACCGTAAACCTAGCACTACAGATGAAATCCCTATACTTAGAGGAGGTCAATAAGATGATTTCCACTCATGTAACTTCTATTAAATTTATGAGAAACAATTTTGAATCATTCTGGGGTGAAGTAACTTCAAAATGTCAAGATATAGATGTTGATTCCCCAAAATTACTCCGTAGAAGAAAAGTCCCTAAGAAATACGATGACTCCATCAATTCACCTGTAGAAACATTCACTGAAGTATGTGACAAATATAGAAGATTATATTATGAAACAATGGATACATCCATCAGCTTCTTGGAATCACGGTTCAAAACTCAATCATTCATGTTTGTAAATCAAATTGAACAATTTCTTCTTGGTGATAACAAACATTCGTTCGATATTTTATCTTTCTACGAATCAGATATAGACAAAGAACGCTTGCTTCTCAACCGAAGCATGTTTCATGAAATTATCCGAAGTAGTGATTCTGCGAATATTAGTTCGTTGGATGACAGTGAAATACCTAAAACAGGAAACCCACCCGTTTGACCCGCTGCCTGAACTAGTGAAATTCATACGTGTAGTGCTGACGATTCCGGTAACGTCCTACACCGCTGAGCGATCGTTTTCTTGTCTGTGGAGGGTGCAAGCGTATCTTCGTTCTATAACGAGGCAGGATCGTCTTAATGCTATCGCCCTTCTCAACGCCCATAGCGATGAATCGATGAAACTCGACCTTGATGCCATATGTGACGAGTTCATATGCAGGAATGATCTGGGGAGGAGTACATTTGCCATCAAAAATTAAGGTATGTTTCTTCAACTTTATTTACGTATTTGTTTTGTACCACTGCTGATCTATACTCCGACTGAAATGACATTGTGATTGACATTTCAGTGAGTCGAAGGGTAGAGGCTAGTCACCAGCCAATCGTTGTTTGCATGATTTTCAGCTGTTTGCAGTTTTCATTATCCTCACAATCTTCTTTTGTTTCTTGAAAGTTGTTGAGGTGTGAGGGGAATTTCCCAAGAATATGATGTCATAACTCAAAAGGGAAAGTATGCTTGCATAATACACCTTTCTCCTTCAGCACTTGTGTTGTTCCATATAATTCTCATTGCATAGGTCATTTTAGATAGCTTAGAATTGAAGAATGTGATGTGGGAATTCCATTTCAGATTGTCTTGTAAGTAAACAAAGTAATTTTGTTTCAGTGACAATTAATTTTTGGGTTTTCCAAAGAAATATTTGGTTTTAATGGATTTTTAATTTTGCTGTGCGTGGAATAGTATAGTGGTGTTTTTTTCTTTTTTTTAAGAGTTAATCAGCAGCTTATTCCTCATAAACATGTCGAACATGTAGATGGAAACGTAAAGTTATCTGTCTTATGTATTACCTAATAAAATGATTCTTGCCCCCCACCCCCCCAACCAAAAAAAAAATATTTTCAACTCGGCGCCTCTGAGGCGGGTCCTTTTTCTACTGCCGACGGGCTGCTGACGCCTCGAGCGTAAACAGTGAGCAGGGAAAATTACAGAAAGACGCCTTTTGATAGACTGGGACTCGCAATCTGTTGTTGGAAAGAAAAAGTTCGGACAGGTCGCCGTTCGAAATATTCCAAAATAATCGATGTCCAACCTTCCAAAACAAAATTTTTTGGATGTTTAGGATTGGTGGAACGAAGTACGCGGTCTCAAATCGACCCAAATGGCAGATTGGGCGGGTTCACACCGAGAAGGAGCTGAAGAATAAAGTATTGGACACCTCCTCGCTGAAAGCCACAGTAAGCACTTTTCCGCCATGAACCATAGTAGACGGACTTGGTCGTCGAGAAGCGCAGGGAACGGTTTTCACCGCAGCGAGAGGAGAAGGCAATTCACGAGCATGCGGGAGCCCCATGCAGGCTTCCAACCATGTATACAACCTCACCGCGCCTCGTCTCGCGCAAATGAAGCAAGTGTCGCAGCCACGACTTATGAAATTCGTACGGGATAAGAGGCGTGTTGGTTTAGTTTCATCAGTTACTGTGTGGTTATCTCTCGGCCATTATTTTACTCTTTGGTGTTCTATTTCTCTTTACTCACTAACTTTCAGATGCAGTCATCACCGTAACATATCATGCGAGTGCGGGAAAATTTACATTGGCCAAACTATTCGTACTGTCAACTACAGGTGTATTGAACACATCGCCATACACGATTATTACAACCAGGTAAATCTGCGGTGGCTGAGTTTTGCCTTTCAGAGGGACACAGGATGCTATACTGTGAGACGCAAGTACACTACTGGCCATTAAAATTGCTACACCAAGAAGAAATGCAGATGATAAACGGGTATTCATTGGACAAATATATTATACTAGAACTGACATGTGATTACATTTTCACGCAATTTGGGTGCATAGATCCCGAGAAATCAGTACCCAGAACAACTACCTCTGGCAGTAATAACGGCCTTGATACGCCTGGGCATTGAGTCAAACAGAGCTTGGATTGCGTCTCATGTACAGCTGCCCATGCAGCTTCAACACGATACCACAGTTCGTCAAGAGTAGTGACTGACGTATTGTGACGAGCCAGTTGCTGGGCCACCATTGACCAGACGATTTCAGTTGGTGAGAGATCTGGAGAATGCGCTGGCCACTGCAGCAGTCGACCATTTTCTGTATCCAGAAAGACCCGTAAAGGAACTGCAACATGCGATCATGCATTATCTTGCTGAAATGTAGGGTTTCGCAGGGACCGAATGAAGGGTAGAGCCCCGGGTCGTAACACATTTGAAATGTAACGTCTACTGTTCAAAGTGCCGTCAAGGCGAACAAGAGGTGACCGAGACGTGTAACCAATGGCACCCCATACCATAACGTCGGGTGATACGCCAGTGTGGCGATAACGGATACACACTTCCAATGTGCGTTCACCGCGATGTTGCCAAACACGGATGCGACAATCATGATGCTGTAAACAGAACCTGGATACATCCGAAGAAATGACGTTTTGCCATTCGTGCACCCAGATTCGTCGTTGAGTACACCATCGCAGGCGCTCCTGTCTGTGACGCAGCGTCAAGGGTAACCGCAGCCATGGTCTCCGAGCTGATAGTCCATGCTGCTGCAAACGTCGTCGAACTGTTGGTGCAGATGGTTGTTGTCTTGCAAACGTCTCCATCTGTTGAGTCAGGGATCGAGACGTGGCTGCACGATCCGTTACAGCCATGAGGATAAGATGTCTGTCATCTTGACTGCTAGTGATACGAGGCGTTCCGTATTACCCTCCTGAAGCCACCGATTCCGTATTCTGCTAACAGTCATTGGATCTCGACCAACGCGAGTAGCAATGTCGCGATACGATAAACCGCACTCGCGATAGGCTACAATCCGACCTTTATCAAAGTCAGAAACGTGATGGTACGCATTTCTCCTCCTTACACGAGGCAGCACAACAACGTTTCACCAGCCAACGCCGGTCAACTGCTGTTTGTGTGTGAGAAATCGGTTGGAAACTTTGCTCATGTCAGCACGCTGTAGGTGTCGCCACCGCCGCCAACCTTGTGTGAATGCTTCGAAAAGCTAATCATTTGCATATCGCAGCATCTTCTTCCTGTCGGTTAAATTTCGCGTCTGTACCACGTCATCTTCGTGGTGTAGCAATTTTAATGGCCAGTAGTGTAGTTGCAAAGGCTTCTCGGTATTGGGATTGTGTTTTAAAAGAATCTGTTGAAATCAGACGAGCAGATAATATCATTAATCGTGATAATGGATACCCGCTAAGTAAAACGTGGAATCCTGTTTTATCAGACATGAAGAAACAAAGGCATCTGAATCTCCCGGCTATGAATAATCATTTGTACCGATATATCGTGTTCAACAGCATTCACCACTGGAGGCCCTGCAACTCTTTTTGCGTCAGGGGGCAGCAGGAATGATTGAGTGCGTGAGCACTGTATCTAGCTCATGCGCTGTTGTATTTCGGATGCATATAAAGGTGCAGTCATTTGCGAGTGGATTCCCGCCTGGCAGTTTTATTCTTCGTCGTGTGTGCTCCAAATGGGTTTTAAGTGTGTTGTTCCGGAGTGTTTTTACTGCTGTGGCCGACTTTTAACGTGAGCATGTCCATTCAGTGTCTTCTCTGAGTTTTGAAGAATCGCCAGCTGTGTTTTTTAACTTTCTGGTGACTTTTTTTAACTGTCCTCCATGAACGTCTCCACGTTAGTCTATATTTTCTACCTCCATTTTCTCCCATTATTCTGTTTTAAGTTCCCCTTTATCGCCTTATGTATGTAACATTTTATTCTTATTTTAAGTTCATGTCACTCGGCTGAAGAGCGGCGGATTGTGCCGCTGAAAGCCCTCCCCTGCCCATATGGGGCAGGGGAATGAAATCACAATAAAGAAAAAAAAAGAGTGGAATCAGTTATCGGAGAGAGCAGCGTAGCTTTTCTTACCTGATGACAGCGGCCAGGTGCACCACTGAAATATTGCCCAGATGACAGTTTGATCTGGCTGGAAACCAGACAAGAATTTGATATAGTAATACGCCGGGGAAGTCTACATAGTCACGCTGTAACATACCGTCTGTATTGGTCAAGAAATACGCCGTAGCGGAAGTGAGTTGCAACAGAGCCAGCTGCAGGGCAGTGGGAGTGTTATGCGTTGCAAAGCAAAACATAGCCGACTGGCGTCGCGAAGAGGAGCCAGCTGACGCTGCAATGTGCCGGCCGCTGTGGCCGAGCGGTTCTAGGCGCTTCAGTCCGGAACCGCGCAGCTGCTACTGTCGCAGGTTCGAATCCAGCAGCGGGCATGGATGTGCGTGATGTCCTTAGGTTAGTTAGGTTTAAGCAGTTCTAAATTCTAGGGGACTGATGACCTCAGAAGTTAAGTCCCATAGTGCTGAGAGCCATTTAAACCATTTTTTTTTTTTTTTTTTTTTTTTGTTGCATTTGTAATGGGACGCGAAGTTAAAGCGTCACCCATCCACAAGGATCAGCTCAGTTTGCAGGTAAATATAAGTTTAATTCAGTGTTTTGTTTATGTATTTGTAATATTTTGTTATGTTTGTAAAATATTTAAAGTTTTGTATTTTTGATTTGTATGTTTGATGTTTGAAGAGAGCAGCGCAACTCGCGGAAACAGCGTCGTCACTGCCGGAACCAGATAGAAAATTGCTGGCCACTAGACGTCGCGGGTCAACGGCCAAAGAGCATCAGAAGATCCTTGACCGGGTTGTTGCGTCGATCCTCCAACAGTCAAATAAATAAAAATTTGTAATTTTCCATTGTAATGACGTAGAATGTTTAGTTCATGTTGTATTTTGTTCAGTTCTGTTTTGTCGAGTCAGATTTTCACATCTGTATGTAGCATATACGAAGACGATAAAACAGTGTATGCTCTAAAGCTTAAATACGTGTTCGAGAATTATTTATGAAGAGTTATACTGAGGAAGAATTATTACTGAATTTTTCCAAGATATTAATTTTCAGAACAGTTTGATTTCGATTTTTTTGAATCTTAAAGGTTTTACAGTCTGATTTTAATATTGGAAAAATAAGATAACGTGCAAGAATATAATTTCCAAGTAGAAACAAACGACATCCAAATTTAAAAAAGTTTGCGCAAACCAGTTGAACTGAGTGACGTAATTTTGCACAAAAGACTCAATTGAAGGTGTTTTAATTACAATTTCGTTCTAGAATCTTTTATAGAGAACTTTTAAAGGATCTAAATAATTTTTTGAAGTGTTTTGTAAAAGACGTAGGTGACGAAGTCTGCACATGGTCATATTTCGAACAAAAATCATTGAGTCATACGCGTCGTAACACTACACATTGCGCTAGCGGAAGGGCAGAAGCCCTTCCTCACTTGGCACCATGGAACTGTGTAGAGTAGTTGCGGTAAGTGCTAAACGTAAATTGCCTGGAGGGTATAAGTACTCAGCGATTCGTGAACTAAATGATTCTCCTGCCTCGCGGAGTGGCCGTGCGGTTAGAGGCGCCATGTCACTGATTGTGCGGCCCTTCCCGCCGGAGGTTCGAGTCCTCCCTCGGGCATGGGTGTGTGTGTTGTCCGTAGCGTAAGTTAGTTTAAGTAGTGTGTAAGTGGTGTGTAAGTCTAGAGACCGATGATCTGAGCAGTTTGGTTCCTCAGTAATTCACACATTTTTGATTCTCCTCTCAGTATCACAGCTTGCAACATGAGCCTGTGACATCTGGAGCGACACCCTGGAATGCAGTACGGAGTCTATTGTTCGACCAAGAAACAGGGCAGCTTGCCTTGAGTCATGA
Source organism: Schistocerca piceifrons (assembly GCF_021461385.2). NCBI lineage: Eukaryota > Metazoa > Arthropoda > Insecta > Orthoptera > Acrididae > Schistocerca > Schistocerca piceifrons. Next base: position 206,297,107 of record NC_060140.1, on the reverse strand, counting down.
GGGAGCCGCCCGCTGGCTAAAGGCAGTTCAGGATTTCCTAGAAGAAAGAACACAACATGTCATTCTTAACGGTTCAAAATCTGCAGATGTAGAGGTAATTTCGGGAGTACCGCAGGGAAGCGTGATAGGACCTTTATTGTTTACAATATACATAAATGACTTAGTTGACAACATCGGTAGCTCCGTGAGGCTATTTGCAGATGACACGGTTGTCTACAAGAAAGTAGCAACATCAGAAGACTCGTATGTACTCCAGGAGGACCTGCAGAGGATTAATGCATGGTGCGACAGCTGGCAGCTTTCCCTAAACGTAGATAAATGTAATATAATGCGCATACATAGGGGCAGAAATCCATTCCAGTACGATTATGCCATAGGTGGTAAATCATTGGAAGCGGTAACGACCGTAAAATACTTAGGAGTTACTATCCGGAGCGATCTGAAGTGGAATGATCACATAAAACAAATAGTGGGAAAAGCAGGCGCCAGGTTGAGATTCATAGGAAGAATTCTAAGAAAATGTGACTCATCGACGAAAGAAGTAGCTTACAAAACGCTTGTTCGTCCGATTCTTGAGTATTGCTCATCAGTATGGGACCCTTACCAGGTTGGATTAATAGAAGAGATAGACATGATCCAGCGAAAAGCAGCGCGATTCGTCATGGGGACATTTAGTCAGCGCGAGAGCGTTACGGAGATGCTGAACAAGCTCCAGTGGCGGACACTTCAAGAAAGGCGTTACGCAATACGGAGAGGTTTATTATCGAAATTACGAGAGAGCACATTCCGGGAAGAGATGGGCAACATATTACTACCGCCCACATATATCTCGCGTAATGATCACAACGAAAAGATCCGAGAAATTAGAGCAAATACGGAGACTTACAAGCAGTCGTTCTTCCCACGCACAATTCGTGAATGGAACAGGGAAGGGGGGATCAGATAGTGGTACAATAAGTACCCTCCGCCACACACCGTAAGGTGGCTCGCGGAGTATAGATGTAGATGTAGATCGTCAGCTGCGGCGATGTGCTGTCATCACGGTCGCAGCCAGAGATGAATAATATCAGACGGATGCCATATTCCTTTACTTTCGGAAAGCATTTGACTCGGTGCCCCACTGCAGACTCCTCACTAAGGTACGAGCATATGGGATTGGTTCCCAAATATGTGAGTGGCTCGAAGACTTCTTAAGTAATAGAACCCAGTACGTTGTCCTCGATGGTGAGTGTTCATCGGAGGTGAGGGTATCATCTGGAGTGCCCCAAGAAAGTGTGGTAGGCCCGCTGTTGTTTTCTATCTACATAAATGATCTTCTGGATAGTGTGGATAGCAATGTACGGCTGTTTACTGATGTTGCTGTGGTGTACGGGAAGGTGTCGTCGTTGAGCGAGTGTAGGGGGATACAAGATGACTTGGACAGGATTTGTGATTGGTGTAAAGAATGGCAGCTAACTCTAAACATAGATAAATGTAAATTAATGCAGATGAATAGGAGAAAGAATCCCGTAATGTTTGAATACTCCATTAGTAGTGTAGCGCTTGATACAGTCACGTCGATTAAGTATTTGGGCGTAACATTGCAAAGCGATATGAAGTGGGACAAGCATGTAATGGCAGTTGTGGGGAAGGCGGATAGTCGTCTTCGGTTCATTGGTAGAATTTTGGAAAGATGTGGTTCATCTGTAAAGGAGATCCCTATCAGGTCGGATTGAGGGAGGACATAGAAGCAATTCAGAGGCGGGCTGCTAGATTTGTTACTGGTAGGTTTGATCATCACGCGAGTGTAACGCAAATGCTTCAGGAACTCGGGTGGGAGTCTCTGGAGGAAAGGAGGCGTTCTTTTCGTGAATCGCTACTGAGGAAATTTAGAGAACCAGCATTTGAGGCTGACTGCAGTACAATTTTACTGCCGCCAACTTATATTTCGCGGAAAGACCACAAAGATAAGATAAGAGAGATTAAGGCTCGTACAGAGGCATATAGGCAGTCATTTTTCCCTCGTTCTGTTTGGGAGTGGAACAGAGAGAGAATATGCTAGTTGTGGTACGTGGTACCCTCCGCCATGTACCGTATGGTGGATTGCAGAGTATGTATGTAGATGTAGATGTAGATATCGCCGTCAGCAGCATTCGAGTGATGTCATGCTCGGCCGCGCTCTTTACCCTGTGAGCAATGCCGAACGTCTATCGTTTCATACGAGAGGCAACTGGGCGCCTCCACCAAGCTGTTCCCGAAGTACTACGGCCGAGGGCCGGAATAAAGAAGTTAATCTGACAAATCCGCTGTCGTCCTGGCGTCTTATTTGACCCTCCATGGGTGACAATGCAAGAGTCATTTAACATTACCAACGCTTCAGTTCAAAATTGACAGTCAGTTAACAGGATTTCTTGTTCACTCGGTCTGCTTTATGAGAACTTTTCCAGTCCTTCTCTCTGAAAACGCTCAATCATCAAACGCTCATATGTGTATATGCATTCATTCTCCTGTGACGAGTATTTGACCCTTGTTTGTTCAGAGAAATCACTTAAGTCATAAGAATAAAAGTACATAATTTGTAACCCTTGCTTCATTACAGTAGCTGCCCCATCACTACTTAGTAATTTTTAACGTTTAATTAGAGCACAAAACTGCAATCCACTTGTTAGAGCGAACCCTTTCGTTCTGTTTCTATGTGAATAATTCCTTTACAGACTCTTGGGCCGTAGTGGGGGACTTGCACCTTGAGAGGCGATACTCAGCGGCAAAACAGATCAAGTAGAGCCTTACGCCAGTGACGCATTGCACAGTGCTGATTTGGAGATTCTTATACTTTTCATGCATAGAACACGTCCTGCAAGCTACATCTCCTTTCAGGAATGATTTTATGCCGGCGGCGTAGACCACTTCTTCTCAGCACTTCAACGTTTGAAACGTGGTCGCGGTAGCTGATCTTCAAAACTCGCATCAAGCATTGTTGATGAAGAACAGTGAGCTCCTGTGCTGATTTCGCTGACATTTTCCGAGTCTCATATGCGTATATTGTCACCGGTAGGGTGCCGCATTCGCTGGAAGACTACAGAAATTTTCACAGTAGTACTAAAAATGGTTCAAATGGTTCTGAGCGCTATGGGACTTAACATCTGAGGTCATCAGTCCCCTAGAACTTATAACTACTTAAACCTAACTAACCTAAGGACATCACACACATCCATGCCCGAGGCAGGATTCGAACCTGCGACAGTAGTAGTCGCGCGGTTCCAGACTGAAGCGCCTAGAACCGCTCGGCCACACCGGCCGGCCACAGTAGTACTGGTGATCTCTGCATCTACATTCCCTTTATTGCAGATAATGCTGCTGAGATATGAAACTTGGTCAACATCTTATAGTAGTTTGTGTTGCACTATAATTTGAGGAGATACATTTACACTTTTTATTGACATTGATTTCGTTTTATCACTATATATTTTTAGCCCCACAGAACTGGCCATTTCATCCAGCTTGACAGTCATGAATTGTAGCCTTTGTGATATTTTTGCATTCCCGGCGGGGTCAGGGATTTTCTCTGCCTCGTGATGGCTGGGTGTTGTGTGCTGTCCTTAGGTTAGTTAGGTTTAAGTAGTTCTAAGTTCTAGGGGACTGATGACCATAGATGTTAAGTCCCATAGTGCTGAGAGCCATTTTGATATTTTTGCGAAAAGAACAATGTCATCAGCAAAATCCAGATCCATAAGCCTAGGCTGCTCATTGGAACGTATGCCTACGTTGGAATTGTCCATAGATTTTCTCATTACGAAAGCTACGGCTAATGTGAAATGTAATCGTGACAAAATGCATCTCTGTCTGACACCTGTCAGAATACCAAAGAAAGGATGTTCCCATCTTCAGTTCTTATACAGCCTCTCGAATCTTGCCATAGGTTCCCGCAAACATCAGTCAGTTGGCTGTGAATTCCACATAAGCTGACTGTATTTCGCCGTGATTCTCGAGGTATACTGTCAAACGTATTTTCTTTTCTTTTTATCAACGAAGTTTAGGTGCAGTGAACAGTTCAATTTTGTGCATTGTCATATTACTTTTCGCAGAACAAGTATTTGTTTGTGTTAACCTGTCCTATTCGTAGTTGACAATCTGCTTCTGCTTGTATCCTTTTTAGAAGAACGAGAAGAAGACTTGGTCTGGAAATTTGTATGTTTGGTTAATCGGCCAGGAAGTTTCATATCAGCGCACACTCTGCTGCAGAGTGAAAATCTCATTCTGGAAACATCCCCCAGGCTGTGGCTAAGCCATGTCTCCGCAATAGCCTTTCTTCCAGGAGTGCTAGTTCTGCAAGGTATGCAGGAGAGCTTCTGTGAAGTTTGGAAGGTAGGAGACAGGGTACTGGCGGAATTAAAGCTGTGAGGACGGGTCGTGAGTCGTGCTTGGGTAGCTCAGTTGAGCCAGCACGGTAACTCAGCGTGTTCGGTCAGAGGGTTACGTGCCCTCTGTAATAAAAAAAAAAAAAAGCTGAGTTAATCGATCATCAACGAACTTAAACGGATATCTTACGACGTCCGCCCCTAGCAGACGCAACGAATAAGAGCGAACAAAATGAGATTTTAAAAAAGTTGGTAAAGCACTTGCCCGCGAAAGGCAAAGGTCCCGAGTTCGAGTCTCGGTCCGGCACACTGTTTTCATCTGCCAGGAAGTTTCATATCTGCGCACACTCCGTTGCAGAGTGAAAATTTCATTCTAAAAAAAATTAGTTCTATTAAGGACAAGAAACAATAATAGAGAAAAAATTCAACAGAGGAAAAAGAAATTGAACTGTTCACTCAGGTCAGTTCACATAAAACTCCGTGTATGGTATATGAAGATATTTACACATACCTAACAAGTCGGTCATTTTTTCTGTAGACAGAGCAAGATGATCTTTACACAACAAAGGAATTTAGGATTGCCAGAAGACATGTAAGAAGTTCAAAAGAGGGCAGCTCATTTTGTGTTATCCCGAAAGAGGGGAGAGTATGTCACGGATATGATATGCGAGTTAGGGTGGCAATTATTAAAACAAAGGCGTCTTTAATTGCGGCGAGATCTTTTCACGAAATTTCAATTTTCAGCGTTTTCCTTCGAGTGCGAAAATAATTTGTTGGCACCCATCTACGTAGGGAGAAATTATTATTGTATTAAAATAAGAGAAATGAGCCAGCCGCCGTGGCCAAGCGGTTCTAGGCGCTTCTGTCCGGAACCACGCGGCTGCTACGGTCGCAGGTTCGAATTCTGCCTCGGGCATGGATGTGTGTGATGTCCTTAGGTTAGTTAGGTTTAAGTAGCTCTAAGTCTAGGGGACTGATGGCATCAGATGTTAAGTCCCATAGTGGTTAGAGCCGTTTGAACCATTTGAATTAACAGAAATAAGTGCTCGCACGGATTGATTTAACTCTTTCGGACCTGATTTTTTTCTGGAGGAAGGAAAATTTTTCTTCACATGTTAATACTTTTACGTGATTTTTTAAATGATTTTAGATGCAAGATTTATACAAAAATATGTACCCGTATTCACAATATATTTTCTACACTTGCGTTCATTTTAAGGGTTACAATAACTAATTATGGAATATTCTCTATTGTAATAAATAAAATGATCATTCAATAATTAACATGCAAAATAACAATAACAATATTCATTTATGCAGTGGACTATAGGGAAACAACCACAGAAGTGTATTCTGGTAGTGATGAGCTGCAGCACACTGCTACACTGACTTGCTGACCTTTTCGTAGTGATGCCCAACAGTTGGCAGCTCTTCCGCATGATGAAAGGGCTAAACATTCACAAATGTGTATCTTAGGTTTCCATTGGGGAGAAATATTTGTGTTGCAAATAAGGCACGTAAAAGTTAATGTGCGCAATTGTGTCCAGAGGCTCTGAAAAGGTTAAGTGTTCGTTTTTCCGGCGCGCTGTTAGCGTAACGGTAGAGAAATGGTGTGAAAGTGGTTCGATGAACCTTCTGTCAGGCAGTTAAGTGTGAATTGCAGAGTGGTCACGTACATGTAGATGTAGGAAACCTCATAACGGGTAAAAGATGTTAACTTGAGATTGATTTTCTCATTTGTTTTTAGCAGAGAACGACGTACCCAAGGGTGAATGGCGGTATGACCGAGACGCAGATACACTGAATTTGGATCATCAGCGTTGATATTCTCCCATGTAACTAGTAATTTCCGAGTTTGGGTAACACGTCCTAATTCCTTTGAGAACATTGTCGGCAACAGTCATTCTGGCTCATTTCCTTTATAATGAAAGATGTACTTAAACAAGCTTAAGATATTACAGACTTTCATTCACAGGTATAATCATGAATCTATCTCTCTTCTTCTTTTCTAATTAATGCAAAAGTACGCTCCTACGGCAAAGAGCTATGTCCCAAAACAATAAACTACTGCTATACAGTTATAAAACATCCTGTCAAAACAATGTAGTTGTACAAAAGTGGCACTTTCAAGTCGTTGTTTTGCCCAAACCAACAACCAGACCAAAAAAAAAAAAAATATTCTGGTGCATAACTTTCACATTACAGTGATATACGATGTTCTTGCACGTGTCACTTTTGATGTAGTTTTCTCAAACAAGAGTTTACCAGCTGTAGAAATATAAGATTTTTCCACTAAGCCTCCTACCCTTTTTTTTTTTTTTACATTCTGATTCAAGTTTGATGGATCCGTTTTGCTTTCACTGCTTTTATCTAACGATACAATATCCTTTGGAATGAAACTTACATCAGTCACATCAGCCATTTTCATCGATATACAAGTTCTTCCAGAATGATCAAATGTACAACTACAAATGGATCAAATGGTAACGGAAAAAGACATCTGTTGCTATGGTAGAATGTGTCATGTGAGGTGCGACTTAACTCCAGTGAAGATTAAATATTGCCAAAAATGTAAAGTACACTGAAGTGACAAAAATAATGCGATATCGATTTGCACATGTACAGATGGCGATAGTATCGAGTACACAAAGTATCAGGATAAGTCAATTATTATCCGCAAAGTAGTTATAAAATTTTATTGTAATCAAATAGGAAACTTACAAGAACATCATTTTTCGACAGAGTCTCCTTGCGTTTCATCGAACTTGGTCCATCGTTGTACAGGCTTCCTGATGCCCTCATAAAAGAAGGTTCTCGGTTGAGCTGCGAGCCAGGAATGAACCGCTTCTTTCACTGCTTCGTCCGAGGCAAATCGACGGCTACTTAATGCCTATTTGAGTGGACCAAACAAGTGATAGAAGGGGCAAGATTGAGACTATAAGGAGGATGATCCAGTACTTCAAGTTTGAGTTTCTGGAGCGTGTGGGCAGCAGTATGCGGATGGGTATTGTCGTGTAACAACACAACACCTTTTGACAGCAATCCTCGGCGTTTGCTTCGAACTGCAGGCTTCAGCCTGGCAGTAAGCATCTCACTGTAACGTACACTGTTTACAGTTGTGCCCATTTCCCCACAATGTTCCAGTACTGGACCTTGTGCGTCCCAAAAAACCGTAAGCATCAGTTTTCCTGCGGACAGTTGGGCCTTGAACTTTTCCTTGCACGGCGAATTCGGGTGTTTCCATTCCACACTCTGCCTCTTACTCTCTGGCTCGTAATGATGGATCTATGTTTCGTCACCAATAATGATCCTGTCTAAGAAGTTGACCCCTTGGTTACAATAGTAATCCAAATGTTTTTTTGCAGATGTCCAAGCGCGTTTGAGTTGTTTTGGGACCCATCTTGCACAAACTTTATGAAACCCAAGTCTGTTGTGGACGATTTCGTAGGCAGAATCGTGACTAATTTGCAGACAATGTGCAACGTCGTCAATAATTAATCGTCCGTCCAAGAGAATCATTTCACATGAACGCTCAATAGGTTCTCCATTTGCGGCGGTAAACGGTCGTCCGGCTCCTTCATCGTGCGTAACACTTGTCCGACCATTTAGTAATTTTTCAATCCATTCGTAGACACTCCATTGTGGCAAAACACTTTCCTATACTGTACCGAAAGTCTTCGATAAATTACGGCCCCTGATACGCCTTTAGACCACAAAAAACGGATCACTGAACGTTGCTCTTCTTTGGTGCAAGTAGACAGCGGAGCAGCCATGATTAACAGCACGGCAGCGACATCGATGCTAACCTAGCAGCTTGAAAATTGCAAAGATATAACAATAAATAAACAAAGCATGCGTCATCAACGTAAAACGACAGTACTACCAAAATAAACGAAAATATAACTAAATTGAGGAAAATAATTGACTTAACCTCGTATAAAAGGGCAGTGAATTGTCGGGGTTGTCACTTTACTCAGGTAATTCATGTGAAAAAGTTTTTGAGGTGATTATAGCTGCACGATGGGAATTAATAGGCTCTGAAAGCGGGATGGTACTTGGAGCTAGACGCATGGGACATTCTATTTCAGTAATCGTTATGAAATTCAATACTCCGAGATACAGAGTGACAACACTGTACAGAGAATACCAAATTTCAGGCATTACCTCTGACCACAGACAACACAGTAGTCGACGGACTTCACTTAACGACCAAGAGCAGCGGCGTTTGGGTAGAGTTATCAGTGCTAACAGACCAGCAATACTACGTGAAATAGCCGCAGAAATCAATGGTGGACGTACGATGAAAGTATGCTTTAAGACAGCGTGGCGAAATTTGGCGTTGATGGGCACGGTAGCAGACGACCGACGAGAGTGCCTTTGCTAACAGCACAGCGCCGCCTGTAGCGCTTCTTGGTTGGACCCTAGACGACTGGAACATCGAGGCCTCGTCAGATGAGTCCCGATTTCAGTTGGTAAGAGCTGATGGTAGGGTTCGAGTATGGCTCAGACCCCACGAAACCGTGGACGAAAACTGTCAACAAGACACTGGGCAAGTTGGTGGTGGCTCTAAATGGTGTGGACTGTGCTTACATGGAGTTGACTGGCTCCTCTGGTCCAACTGAACCGATCGTTCAATGGAAATGGTTATTTTCGGCTACTTGGAGATCATTTGCAGCCATTCATGAACTTCATGTTCCCAAACAACGATGAAAATTTTTTGGATGACAATCCGCCATGTCAGTATATTCTGGATAGTTCGAGCGAATGATCTGGCCACTCAGTTCGCCTGACATGAATACCATCGAACAAATATGAGACACAATCGACAGTGGCTCGATTATTGCACTTTCGTGTCGTCATAGAAATATTAAACGAACATACCTGTCGTACATGTGATTGCAGTGTAGCCAAGCTACCTTTCTTCTTCTTCTTCTTCTTCCTTCATCGTCTTCTACGCCATAGTCCTGTTCCGTCTACTAAGTATCCAGCAACATTTTCATCTGGCTGTTTTTGTTTTGCTTGTTTTTTTTTTTAAAAAAAAAAATATATTCCCAGTACGGAATGCCACCCTGTAGCCGGGCTATATACATGACAGGGCTGCCATCTTTTGGCCTCATGACTTTCCAGGAATTTTTGATCAAGGTTTGCTTCCTCTAGAATTTCGTATGCAGCTGTTTAATATTTTTCGGGATATTTCCATAAGGAAGGTTGACTTCACCACATCTGAAAGCCCTTCCTGAACCTTGTCTGAGACCTCATGGAGGCCGTCTAACCCTTAAATGCATGATTTTTTATTTCAAGCTGTAAAAATTACCATGTTTAGTTTATAGTGCCTACATTTCGAAAAAAATATTGAAAAATTTTTTTAATTAAATTAACGAAGCACTATTGTTGAAAATCGCTTTGTAGCTGATCAGCTACATTTTGAGTTAACACCTTACGAGCCACAATAAATGTGCTTATTTTGCTCCCTCAATTTTGACCAAATCTCTCGTAATTTAATTGTTGATTATGATTAAATACTTTGTATAGGAAGGGAAAAATCCTAAAATAATAAATAGGACATTAATGTTGTAAATATTGAGCATTTATTGTATATTTTATACAGTTTTATATATGAACAATAAGGTATCTAGTTCCAACAGGTTTGTACCCAAGCATGTGATAATCACTTTACATGAAAAGTTTGAAAACAGTTCTTTTGTTTGTGCAAACACAATGCAACTGCACATTTATTACACTGAACCCAGGAAAATCCCTTGCATCCTGGCATTTTGCACCTCTGTCTCACTTGCAAGTACGAAGGCAGGTGACCTACTTGATCCAGCCTTACATCTTGTGGAGGTACATGTGCTGTGGGCCCCTTTGTCTTCTTAGCTTGTATTTGGTTTTCGAGTTCATTACTTGGCCTTCCACGTTTTGCTGAAGTTTGACCTGAGCGACACAAACAGTGAGCAATTTCCATTCGAAATTTGGAGAGTTTCATAGTTCTCCTAATCCCTTTGGTTTCTGCTACTCTCCTATACAACAGCCAGGAATTGACTACTCCCATGTCCAGAAGATGGTAAAACCATCTTATATACCATTTTCGACTTTTCACAAGAATTTTATGTCGACCCATTATGCTGTCAAGAAGGTCAACACCTCCCATATGTTTATTGTAGAGCTTAATTATTTGTGGACAAGGTATTGTTATTCTTGACTTTGTTTTTTTGTCATACCTCCCTGCTTCATGAATAGGCTGCTGTCCAGCAAGTGTAGAAAGCAACAGCACACTCTTGTTATCTTTCCACACTACATTTGATATGTCGACACCATCCACTGTTGCGACGCGCTCTACTGATGCACCTCGTGCCATTTTCTTCAGCTCAGCTTCTGAAGGGAGCTTGCAGTCTGGCACTCTGTTTCTTCTGACTGTCCCAAGTGAGTAAATTCCTTGTTTATGTAACCATACAAGCAGTGGCAGACTTGTGTAATAATTGTCACAGTACAGTTTGTGGTTCATATTTCTTGGTAGTATCCTACTGAGTCGAACTACAACATTTGCACTTGCTCCCAAGTCTTCCTCCCCAGTCACTCTTTTTTCTGGTTCATTTTCATCTCCAGTGAAAATCTCAAAATCGTAGGCATAACCAGATATCCCACTAATAACAAATAATTTGTATCCATATTTATGAGGCTTGTTTGGCATGTATTGTTTCAAATAACTTCTAGCCTTTGTTGAACATATCTGTTCATCAACAGAAACACACTCCTCAACAGGTATTGTTTGAAACCGAGATCTCATCAATTCTATTATGGGTCTTATCTTGAAGAGTCTATCATGACCTTTTTCACCCCTGGGTATCATTGCACTGTTGTCATTGAAGTGAAGAAACTTACGTATTTGCTCATACTGATTCACTGTCATTGTTGTCTTGATCAGATGAGTACCAGTAACTTCTCCCCAGTAATCCCTCGTATTAGGTACATGAACTATTGACATTACGAGACAGATGCCTATAAATTTTTTTATGTCATCATAGGATAAATCTATTGGTCTATCAGGATTACACTGCACACTGTATCTATGAGACTCTTCGACAATTAGATCAAACAATTTAGATGGAAATATATGTTTGAAGAATTGGTATGGAGTATTTAAGTTTATTACTTCTTCTGGTAATGAAGTATTGCCATGAAATTTTGACTGCAGTTCGGGAATAATCAACTGTTTATCTTTCCAAACCACACTCCTGCTGTTTTTGGTAACATTTTTGCTGCTGCATGGCAGTTTCAGAGCATTATCAGACAACTGTGACGTCGATTCCTTCATTATAACATCAGATTGTCTTGTTCCAGAAACATCTTCAGTCCTAATTACTGGTACTTGACTTTCTTCGTCACTACTGTCACTATCACAATCAACAGATTCTGGAGCAACATATGTCTCATCTTGAATGGAATCGTCAGAGAAACACTCAAGATCGTCATCACTGCTTAGTGGAATCTCTAACCATTCCATAAGCATTTCTTCTTGACTCTTTCGAGACATTTTTACGTCAGCGCCTGAAATGCAGTAAATGAAAAATGTAGCTGATAAGCTACATACACAAAAATAGGCCTCATTTCAAATCTATCGCAAAGACACTCGAATTAACTGTTTACACCATATCTACTTACGTTTTCAAAAGGAAAAAGTAATTTTCAAACCCAGAAATCAGTGCACAAACACCAAAAACACACCTCAACTTTCCGCCAAAACACACACTTGGCAGTATGTCCACACAGCTCACTGTCGAACTGCTTCAGCTCGTCCTGCCATCTATGATCGCTATGAAGAACTACTAGAAACTGCAGCGGAGTGTATACACTTAGCTACATAACGAATTTGATCGAAAATGTTTCTCCATATGGAATAAATCGAAGAAATGAGGTCTGTAGCTTATCAGCTACAGTATGCATTAAAGGGCTAATCTGGAGCGTTCGAGGGCCTCGTTCTGGACTGATCCCAGCACTTCGACTTCTCTGGCTTGGGTGACCCTGCCAGGAGCTTAAGCACCCACCAGCATAGCTCTCAAAGTATAACGAAGCACGTAAACTTACTCACCACAGCAACGTGGCAGGCTTCGAGAAGGACCTTTCTCTACATCTATTTTCTATCATCTTGCGCATTGTGTCTGGTATTTTGGAGATATTTTTATATATCTGCATTGGGTTTTGGATAATGCACACCATCTTTAGTTCTTGGTCCTAGGATTTTCCTCATTATTTTACGCTCTTTCACTTCTAATTCCCCTTTTAGTGTTCTGTCTTGTAGATTCAGTGTCTCAGATGCGTAGAGAGCTTCGGGTTTAATTACTGTTGTGTAGTGTCGTATTTTGCAGTTCCACGAGACGCTCTTTTTCTTGCAAACGTTTCTTGTTGACTGAAACGCCTTCTCCATTTTCTGGGCTCTTGATGTGACAGATTTCTTTTCATTACAATTTTCTGCAATCCATTCACCTAAATATTTAAATTCTTTTACTCGAGAGGTGTAGTTACTACCTGTTTTGAGATCAGAAGATGCATCTTTGATGTCACTCATAAATTTTGTTTTTTCAAATGAAATTTCTAATCCAATTTTTGCTGCCTGCTCTTGTAATAATTCTAGCTGTTTCTGTGCATCGGTAATGTCTTGGGCGATCAGTGCCATGTCGTCAGCAAATGCTAAACAGTCTAATTCTATGCCCTTAGTTTTGGTCCCAGTCCGTGCGATGGTGCACCTGCTTTTCTCCATTCTCGATCGACTTTTCTACCTAAATGTGCTTGGGACAAAAATTTTGCTGCAGACCTTCTGTACTCTCCTTGCGGAAAGAATCGCACTGTGGCGTCCGAGTATGCGGGTATTGGTTCACCCTCCATACTACGCTGGTATTGAAACAAAACAGCTATACATACAGACAGAAAGTTAAGGATTTCCGCCCAGTCTGATACCCTCCCACCCATTTGTGGTGCCCTTGCCAGCTGTATGGCTCGCCTATGCGGTAAAGCTGACTCTGTGTCAAGGAGCCGAAAAAGTACTATTCATCTACATCTACATCTACATCTACATGATTACTCTGCAATTCACATTTAAATGCTTGGCAGAGGGTTCATCGAATCACAATCATACTATCTCCCTACCATTCCACTCCCGAATAGCGCGCGGGAAAAACGAACACCTAAACCTTTCTGTTCGAGCTCTGATTTCTCTTATTTTATTTTGATGATCATTGCTACCTATGTAGGTTGGGCTCAACAAAAAATTTTCGCATTCGGAAGAGAAAGTTGGTGACAAATTTCGTAAATAGATCTCGCCGCGACAGAAAACGTCTTTGCTTTAATGACTTCCATCCCAATTCGCGTATCATATCTCCCACACTCTCTACCCTATTACGTGATAATACAAAACGAGCTGCCCTTTTTTGCACCCTTTCGATGTCCTCCGTCAATCCCACCTGGTAAGGATCCCACACCGTGCAGCAATATTCTAACAGAGGACGAACGAGTGTAGTGTAAGCTGTCTCTTTAGTGGACTTGTTGAATCTCCTAAGTGTCCTGCCAATGAAACGCAACCTTTGGCTCGCCTTTCCCAAAATATTATCTATGTGGTCTTTCCAACTGAAGTTGTTCGTAATTTTAACACCCAGGTACTTAGTTGAATTGACAGCCTTGAGAATTGTACTATTTATCGAGTAATCGAATTCCAATGGATTTCTTTTGGAACTCATGTGGATCACCTCACACTTTTCGTTATTTAGCGTCAACTACCACCTGCCACACCATACAGCAATCTTTTCTAAATCGCTTTGCAACTGATACTGGTCTTCGGATGACCTTACTAGACGGTAAGTTACAGCATCATCTGCGAACAACCTAAGAGAACTGCTCAGATTGTCACCCAGGTCATTTATATAGATCAGGAACAGAAGATGTCCCAGGACGCTTCCCTGGGGAACACCTGATATCACTTCAGTTTTACTCGATGATTTGCCGTCTATTACTACGAACTGCGACCTTCCTGACAGGAAATCACGAATACAGTCGCACAACTGAGACGATACCCCATAGGCCCGCAGCTTGATTAGAAGTCGCTTGTGAGGAACGGTGTTAAAAGCTTTCCGGAAATCTAGAAATACGGAATCAACTTGAGATCCGCTGTCGATAGCGGCCATTACTTCGTGCGACTAAAGAGCTAGCTGCGTTGCACAAGAACGATGTTTTCTGAAACCATGCTGATTACGGATCAATAGATCGTTCCCTTCGAGGTGATTCATAATGTTTGAATACAATAAATGCTCCAAAACCCTACTGGAAACCGACGTTAATGATATAGGTCTGTAGTTCGATGGATTACTCCTACTACCCTTCTTAAACACTGGTGCGACCTGCGCAATTTTCCAATCTGTAGGTACAGATCTATCGGCGAGCGAGCGGTTGTATATGATTACTAAGTAGGGAGCTATTGTATCAGCATAATCTGAAAGGAACCTAATCGGTATACAATCTGGACCTGAAGACTTGCGCGTATCAAGCGATTTGAGTTGCTTCGCAACCCCTAAGGTATCTACTTCTAAGAAACTCATGCTAGCAGCTGTTCGTGTTTCAAATTCTGGAATATTCCATTCGTCTTCCCTGGTGAAGGAATTTCGGAAAACTGCGTTCAATAACTCCGCTTTAGCGGCACAGTCGTCGGTAACAGTACCATCGGCACTGCGCAGCGAAGGTATTGACTGCGTCTTGCCGCTTGTGTACTTTACATACGACCAGAATTTCTTCGGATTTTCTACCAATGCCAGTCGGAAGGTTTACGGTTGTAAAACACTTTTTAGGAATTCCCTGTAGTGTGAATTTGCGCTACTGCTTGAGCGGCCGCTGTAGTGTATGCTCCCCGTACTTGCCAGGCGAGGCCGGAAAGGGGCTCACAGAGGTGATCAGCTTGCAGATCCTCAGCGGGGACCCGGCGGAGGATAAAGACGCGGCGGACGGCTGTATCCGAGCGATTGAGTGGCGGGGTAATACAGTATCCGGCCGTACGTGCGGCCGCGACACGGGCCGGCTGGATGTCCCGCAAAGTGGCCGGCCTGAGCCGCTTACGGAGCGCCGCGATAAAGGCGCTTGATTACCAGCTTTTCAAGTCTAAACGCGGCCCGGATTAGCGCCCCTCCGGGCGGAAATAGCAATTTGGCGCTCCATTGAAGTGCCGCCGGCTCCGTCTTACCTAGCGAACGCCCCGCCCTGCGGCGAGGCGCCGGCGGCAGCCATCGCCTGCGCTGCAAGACCTCGCAGCGGCTCACTAGCACTCTGGGAGGGACAGCATGCGGACTGCGTATTACTGGGGGAGGCGACAACTGTCTCTGGATACATGGTATACGGGCAGCTCTGCATAAAGCAGTAGACTAGACCATGGTATCCGGACAGTTCTGCATAAAGCAGTAGACAAGACGATGGTATGCAGACAGCTCTGCATAAAGCAGTAGACTAGACCATGGTATCCGGACAGCTCTGCATAAAGCAGTAGACTAGACCATATGATCTGGATAGTTCTGCATAAAGCAGTACACTAGACCATGGTATCCGAACAACTCTGCATAAAGCAGTAGACTAGACCATGGTAGACGGACAGCTCTGCATAAAGCAGTAGACTAGACCATGGTATCCGGACAGCTCTGCATAAAGCAGTAGACTAGACCATATGATCTGGATAGTTCTGCATAAAGCAGTACACTAGACCATGGTATCCGAACAACTCTGCATAAAGCAGTAGACTAGACCATGGTAGACGGACAGCTCTGCATAAAGCAGTAGACTAGACCATGGTATCCGGACAGCTCTGCATAAAGCAGTAGACTAGACCATATGATCTGGATAGTTCTGCATAAAGCAGTACACTAGACCATGGTATCCGAACAACTCTGCATAAAGCAGTAGACTAGACCATGGTAGACGGACAGCTCTGCATAAAGCAGTAGACTAGACCATGGTATCCGGACAGCTCTGCATAAAGCAGTAGACTAGACCATGGGTCTGGACAGCTCTGCATAAAGCAGTAGACCATCCCATGGATGTGTACAGCTCTGCATAAAGCAGTAGACTAGACCATGGTAGACGGACAGTTCTGCATAAAGCAGTAGACTAGACCATGGATCCAGACAGCTCTGCATAAAGCAGTAGACTAGACCATGGATGCGGACAGCTCTGCATAAAGCAGTAGACTAGACCATGGTATCCAGACAGCTCTGAGTAAAGCAGTAGACTAGACCATGGTATCTGGACAGCTCTGCATAAAGCAGTAGACTAGACCATGGTATCCAGGCAGCTCTGCATAAAGCAGTAGACTAGACCATGGTATCGGGACAGCTCTGCATAAAGCACTTAACTAGACCATCGATCCGGATAGCTCTGCATAAGGCAGTAGACTAGACCACCAGATATCACAGCAGGTGGGCCCGCCAGTTGAAAAGGAGGTAGGAGTATTGTGGTGTCATGACAGAAGCAGGAACAGTAGAATGGATGGATCTGGGTAGCTCAACGACTTTGAACGTAGCCTAGTCACAGGATGTCATCTTAGTAACAAGTCCATCTGTGACATTTCTGTTACGGTCGGGCCGGTAACCGTAATTTATTTATATATTTTGCGTTCGACAACCAGACTGTATACAATCAGCCAGAACATTATGACCACCTACCTAATAGCCGGTATGTCCACCTTTGCCATGAAGAACAGCGGTGACGCATTGCGGGATGGAAGCAATGAGGTGTTGATAAGTCGCTGCTTGGGGAACGCCAGAAATCACTTATGTTTTACACGATGACTTTCCGTCAGTTACTACGAACTATGTCCTCTCAGACAGGAAATCACAAATCCAGTCACATAACTGAGACGATATTCCATAAGCACGCAATTTCAATACAAGCCGCTTGTGTGGTACAGTGTCAAAAGCCTTCCGGGAGTCCAGAAATACGGAATCGATCTGAAATCCCTTGTCAATAGCACGCAACACTTCATGTGAATAAAGAGCTAGTTGTGTTTCACAGGAACGATGTTTTCTAAACCCATGTTGACTGTGTGTCGATAGACAGTTCTCTTCGAGGTAATTCATAATGTTCGAACACAATATATGTTCCAAAATCCTGCTACGTATCGACGTAAACGATATGAGTCTGTAATTTAGTGGATTACTCATACTAACTTTCTTGAATATTTGTGTGACCTGTGCAACTTCCCAGTCTTTGGGTACGGATCTTTCGTCGAGCGAACGGTTGTATATGATTGTTAAGTATGGAGCTAATGCATCAGGATACTCCTAAAGGAACCTAATTGGTATACAATCTGGACGAGAAGACTTGCTTTTATTAAGTGATTTAAGTTGCTTCAGTACTCAGAGGATATTCACTTCTACGTTACTTATATTGGCAGCTATCCTTGATTCGAATTCTGGAATATTTACTTCGTCTTCGCATTTCGGAAGACTGTGTTTACTAACTTTGCTTTGGCAGCACTATCAAATGGTTCAAGTGGCACTGAGCACTATGGGACTTAACATCTGAGGTCATCAATCCCCTAGAACTTAGAACTACTTAAACCTAACGGACCTAAGGACATCACACACATCCATGCCCGAGGCAGGATTCGAACCGTAGCGGTTGCACGGTTCCAGACTGAAGCGCCTAGAACCGCTCGGCCACACTGGCCGGCGGCAGCACTATCTTCGACAGTATCTCCATTGCTAACGCGCAGAGAAGGCATTGGTTTTTTTCTTTCCGCTAACATACTTCACATACGACCAGAATCTCTTTGGATTTTCTGCCAGATATCGAGACAAAGTTTCCTTGTGGAAACTGTTATAGGCATCTCGCATTGAAGTCCGCGATAAATTTCGAGCATCTGTAAAAGATCGCCAATCTTGGGGATTTTGCGTCTGTTTAAATTTTGCACATTTATTTCGTTGTATCTGCAACAGTGTTCTAACCTGTTTGTGTACCAAGGAGGATCAGCTCCGTCGTTTGTTAATTTATTTGGTATAAATCTCTCAATTGCTGCCGATGCTATTTCTTTGAATTTAAGGATGGGTGATGAAGTCCGACGCCAGGGTCAATCACATGCCAGATCTGTTCGGTCGGGTTCAGATCTGGTGACTTGGGGCTCCATCACATCAATTGGGACTCACCACTATGTTCCTCGAACCACTCCATCACATTCCTGGCATTCTGACACGGCTCATTATGTTTTTGGAAAATGCCACTGCCGTCGGGAAACACGATCGTTACGGCCTACAACCAGTGTACGATACTTATTGACTATGATGGTCCATTGTATTAGGCCCACTGGACACATGGATCCTCACGTGAATCTTCTTCACAGCATAATGGAGCCATCGCCATCTTGTCTCCGTCCTGCAGGTACAGATGTCAAGGAACTGTTGCCCTGGAAGACGACGGATGCACGGTCTCCCACCGGCATGATGAAGAAGGTATCGGGATTCATCAGACCATGCAACGGTCTCAACTGCACCAACATCCAGTGCCGATGGTCACGAGCCCATTATAGTCGTAGATGCCGATGTCGTGGTGTTAGCAATTGCGCAGGCGTGCGTCATCGGCTGAGGAGGCCTATCGTTAGTTGCGTTCGCTGCACTGCGTGGTCAGACACACTTTTACTCCTCCCAGCATTAAAGTCTGATGTTAGTTCCGCCCCAGTCAACCACCTGTCCTGTTTTACCAGTCTGTCAAGCCTACGACGTCCGACATGCCTAACGCCACGACGTTTGGACGTGATTTCGCCTTGGTTTGAAGGCACTCACCGCAGTACTCCTCGAACACCCGACAAGTCGCGCAGTTTCCGAAGTGCTCCTGCCGAGCCTCCAGGCCATCACAACCTGCCCTCGGTGAAACTCAGATAGATTGCGCCCCTTCCCCATTCCACGCACGGACAGCACGCTCACTGGTACAATGAGCACCTTCCATATGTCTGACTAGCAGTCATTCCTCGCTAGGTGTCGCTGCCATCACCTGGACTGGTTTATATCGATAGTCGATCGGTGGTCATAATGTTCTGGTAGATCAGTGTAAAATGAATAATGATAGAGATAACAAAAATAAGGAATGGGAACTAAACAAAAAAAAGTATTTCGATGTAGACCTAACTCATGAAAAGTCTTCCATACTCATGATCCTCGTCAATTCGTATAGGCAGCTGGAGGTTCTGTGCGGCTGGGTGTTCATGGGAAGCCGACTGCGAGAAGAGAAATCTGTCTTTCTTCCGGCTGCTGAAGCCTTCGTTCCCAGGTCTTCGCGTGCTGTGTTGCAGCGTCTTTATTCCGACAGGAGCCCGTCAATTTGGTGTTCTTGTTAAGTACTTTTCTCGCCGGCCTGTCTTCTGAAGTTCGTCTCATTTTTTAAGGCTTTGTGTAATGCTAAGCCAAGTGCATCGAAGCCTAGAATAGGCAGATATCATGTACTGAAGGACAGGGATCGTCGAGCAGTATGGAGAGTGGTTGTAAAGCATCTCATGAAATCAGCGGCAGGAATCATTCGCGAGTTCCAAAGTGCTACCAGCAGTCCAGCAGGCAGAGTAACTGTCCGTAGTGAGTACAATCGCCGGTTGGCTACATATACGCCACACATTTCTGTAGCCAGAGCTTAAAGACGCTTGAGGTGGTGTAAAGAGTGACGGCGTCGGGCAGTGCATGACTGGAAAAAGAGTGATTTGCGTGATGGACCACTCTACACTCTGTGGCAAGCCGATGGAAGCGTCTGGGTTCGGTGATTCCCTGGAGAACCTTACCTGCCATGGTGTGTAGTGCCAACAATGAAGTACGGAAGAGGTGGTGTTACAGTATGGGGATATTTTTCGCGGTCAGCGCGTCGTCCCTTACTGCGCTTAAGAAAAAGATGAATTCGAACAGATAAAGAATATTCCACAGCATGCTGCACTGCGTTCACTCGAGGATCAGTTGGGGGACGATGATTGTTTGTAGCGGTATGAGAATGCGCCTTGATGTAAATTGGCATCTGTGTGGCAATGTCTTGGGGATATTAACATTCCTGTAATGGACTGACCTGTCTAGGGCTCCGACCTGAATCCGGTGGAACACTTCAGTGTTCTCTCCAGAGTCCGAGGCCCTACATCACTATCCTGTCTGGTTTCGGCTTTTGAGGAAGAATGGGCTGCCATTCCTCCTTCTTCCATGTATGTTTAGACGCATCACTGAAAGTGCCCCTGCAGAGTCAAGCCATCGTAAAGGCGAAGGGCGGACTCATCCCACGCTAACGCGCACTAACTGGTGTCCTTATACTTTTGATAAAAGCTAATTTTCTATTTTTACGTGTTATGTGAAGAGGAGCCGAGATTTACAGTTCTTCTCATTTATAGCTGGTTCAAGCACTGATTTTAACAACTGAAAGATTTGTTGTACTGTATTAGTATTACACTTGTAATTGTACAGTTAACCTGGAGTTTCCGAAAATCCCATTGTTTAAGCGATGGTTACCCTTTTTACATTTGACCAGGTGAAATGGTAACAGTTTGAAACATTTTATTGATATCTGTTCCTTTTTACAAGCGACAGAATTAAAGTTATTCAGCAACCCGCCAGGATAGCCGAGAGCGCTAACGCGCTGCTTCCTAGACTCGGGTAGGCGCGCCGGCCTCGACTCGAATACGACCGGCGGATTAACGACGACGGCCGGTGTGCAGACCAGCCTGGATGTAGTTTTTAGGCGGTTTTCCACATCCTCCTAGGTGAATAGCGGGCTGGTCCTCATGTCCTGCCTCAGTTAGACGACTCGCAGACATTTGAAACACATTCACTCTATTTCACGATTTACACTAGACGCAGACAGCTGCGGTACACTAATTCCGTCCCAGGGAGGGGGGGAGGGTACGGGGTGGCGGCAGGAAGGGCATCCGGCCACCCCTTAAACATTCACCTTACCCTGCCGACCTTGCTCACAATGCGGGATAAAGGCAGCAGCGAAAGAAGGAAAGAATGAAAGTTATTCAGTGAATTCCTGTGACAGCACAGTTGTTATGTTCTGCCGGACAGGGAAATCAGTAGTCTGCGGCAGTTGGTGAACGACGCTGTCGAGTATGGGAAGGTGTTCGCAGTCTGCTTTCGGATGCGGTGGGGCGAGGACGTCCGCTGCGCCCCGCCGTGCGCGACCGTGAGCGCTTGCTTGTGTTTACCTTCTCGCGGCGCGAGTTGTATTTGTTCCAAGTTCAGTGCGATTATGGCACACACATGGCGCCACGATACGATCAAAATTACTTTCCAACCAGGTCACGCGCGTCTTCGAGCCTATGAAATAGAACAGTTCATACGCGACGATCTACGTTTAGATCCGGCTACTGTCGTCGGAATACATTTTTCTATAACGGCGAGCGTGGTTTAAGTTAAAATGACCAGTGCAGAGGTCTGCGCGACAGTGGTTTCTAAATACTCGAACTCTCTCCGATTCAAACATTCTGAAGGGCATATCGGTGCAGTGACGGAGGATCATGCAGGCATGGGCCTAAGGACTGTAAGGGGTTTTGAGCTCCCCTTCGAGGTCCCAGAGGAAGTTGTCAGGGACGCCTTCCGACCATATGGCAATGTTATCAGCCACGTTGCAGAAAAGTGGCAAACTTTCTCGACGTGTAAGGTCTACAATCGTGTGCGCCAAAATTAAACTTGAGCTCAAGAAACATGTGCCGTCCTATTTGAACATCGGTGGCTGTCGTGCAATCATCATGTACGACGGTCAACCGCGTACCTGTTCCGGATGTGGGCAGGAAGGCCATGTTCGATCGAGCTGCTTACAACGTAGAATTACGCAGATACCAGTGGGGGACTCCGTTTCCCCGACGGGGACGAGAATCCTGCCCCTCACGTACGCTCAGACGACGATGCGCACCATAGTTGAGGACGAAACGGGCGATCAGACACATCCATCGACGCCAGAAGTACCAAGGGAGGAAGAGGAAGGACCCTCGGTGCCAACCCATATGTCGCCCCCTCCACAGCAACAACAGCAGCAACAGTCCCACGGACTCCAGACGCAACATAACATTCAGAACGCGATGGACGTGGACGGGGTGGCGGCAGGAAGGGCATCCGGCCACCCCTTAAACATTCACCATCCGTCCTTACCCTGCCGACCTTGCTCACAATGCGGGATAAAGGCAGTAGCGAAAGAAGGAAATATTCACCATCCGTCCTTACCCTGCCGACCTTGCTCACAATGCGGGATAAAGGCAGTAGCGAAAGAAGGAGAGAATGAAAGTTATTCAGTGAATTCCTGTGACAGCACAGTTGTTATGTTCTGCCGGACAGGGAGATCAGTAGCCTGCGGCAGTTGGTGAACGACGCTGTCAAGTATGGGAAGGTGTTCTTGAGTTACTGCAGGAGGGTACAGGATGAATTAAAGTTTCTAATTGGTGTGATGAATGGCAGCTAGCTCTAAATGTATAAACATCTACGTTAATGAGGAGTAGTGAGAAGAACAAACCTGTCACGTTAAGATACATTATTAACAGTGTCCTGCTGGACACTGTCAAATCGTTTAAATATCTGGGCGTAACACTGCAAAGCGATACTAAATGGAACAAGCATGTGAGAATAGTGATGAGGAAGGGGAATGGTCGACTTCGGTTTATTGGGAGAATTTTAGGAAAGCATGGTTCATTTGTAAAGGAGACCGCATATAGAACATTAGTACGACCCGTTGTTGAGTCCTGTTCCAGTGTTTCGGATCCGCACCAGATCGGATTAAAGGAAGACATCGAAGCAATTCATAGGCGGGCTGCTAGATTTGTTACCGGTAGTTCGAGTAACACCCAAGTATATTATGAAGTTGTTTTAGGAACTGAAATGGGAATTACTGGAGCAAAATGAGTCTGCTGCCACCAGTGTACATTTCGCGTAATGACAGTGAAGATAAGATTAGAGAGGTTAGGGCTCGTACGGAGGCATATAGATTGTCTTTTTCTCTCACTCTATTTGCGTGCGGAACAGGAAAGGTGAATAGTAGTGGTTCAGTGTATTCTCCGGCACGCACCATAGGGTGACTTTCGTACTATTTATGCATATGTAGAAATAGATTTGTTGCTCTACAAGTCATTTACTTCATCACTTCCTCAAGAGTACAAGACAAAATATCATCTTGGCATGAAACATTCAGTTTTCGAACGATTCCTCACCAATGCGTGTGAAATATTTAATTGTGATTTTGACACCTTTTTCTGACCATGACTTTTTACACAAAACTAGCGTTTATCTTTCACGACTGTTACTTAATCCAACACAGATACCGAAACAGTATCAATGTAAGAAGCATAATAAACACTGAGGCGACAAAAGTCAAGGGATAGCGATATAGATGGCGTTGGTATCGCGTACGCAAAGTATAAAAGAGCAGTGATTTGGCGGACTTGTCATTTGTTCTCAGGTGATTAATGTGAAAAGGTTACCGACGTGATTATGACCGCATGACGGAAATTAACAGGTTTTATTCGTGGAATGGTAATTGGAGTTACAAGCATGAGACATTCCATTTCGAAAATCGTTAGGGAATTCAGTGTCAACAGTGTGCCGAGAATACCAAATTTCACGCGTTACCTCTCACCATGCACAATACAGTGGCCGACGGCCTTCAGTTAACGGCCGACAGCAGCGGCGTTTGCGTAGAGTTGTTAGTGCTAACAAACAAGCAACACTGCGTGAAATGACCGCAGAAATCAATTTGGGACGTACGACGCACGTACTCGTTAGGTCAATGCGGCGAAATTTTGCAGTAATGGGCTATGGCAGCAGACGACCGACGCGAGGGTGAAAGGTCTCTGTTGGATTCCTTTCATGTTAATTTCTTAAATCTGTTGTCATTTATGGCATACATTCCACTTCTAAATTTACTGTGGTGTTTCGGACTCTATCTGGGAGGAGACTGAGCAGTGGAACGTGTTACTTTTACACATAATCAAGAACGATCTGTCACACTACTACACCTTAAAACACAGTTTATATGTAATTCATGTCACACAGTCTCATACAGAACCTACATCCGCTTTCTTTTATATACTGCATATGATAAGGTACTGTCATCCCCCTTCCCTTCTGTGTGAAAGGATGGATGAGCAAATGTACTTCTAGTTGCATGCTCGATGGTAGCAGACAAGCCTGTCTGCTAGAGAACAGTAGGACCAACGCCGGAACAGGTAGCTACGCTTTTTAAAAGCAGAGAGGTTTCTATTCTTGGTATGGTCCTGTCCGTCCCTTGTCATGTTGGTACAGGAAGCTGCCTCTTTGGTCACTTCCCTTTGTATCTGTCAGGTGCCCTCGGTAGGGGCCCAGGCCAGTCTGTCCGCAGCGAGCGTCTGAAGTGGCAAGATCTCCAGCTAAGCGCGTCTATGGATTTCTTAAGTTCAGCCTAACTGAAAATTTAATCACCTTTATTTCAGGTTTAGATCTAAAATATCTTATCTCAAATTGCGACGCAGTGTAATTCGAGTGCGAAGTTCAGAATATCTTCCAGTAGTTGCTTTGTCACTACTTTGTGAGTAAAGTAGAACCATGTGTTGATGATCCGTAACTCTAACTAAGATCATCAACCTTAAATGCGAATGTGCGTGAGATTATAATGTCTCGTCTTGACAATATTTTTCAATATAGCGACTTTTCTTTATGTTCAACCCATGTGGGGTGTACTTTGTGAGACCAGTACCACGTGCTTATACAATTGTTTGACCCATCAGGTTAATAGTAAGATGATAGTAACCAGTTCGAGGTTTTTCTTTTGTAAATTGCGTTTCGATGTAATTTATTTTAATTATCAAAATTGTTGTGGAGTTACACTCTTTGCGTAAACCAAGTTGACCACGTGAAGCATGTGGTGTAATCATCAAAGTAGCCCTCAGCTATTCTTTTCGGGAAGATTTCACAGAGAGTTAGTATGAATTTAGTATACCAGTGTGTGGTAATTTCATGACGGACAGGATTGCGCTACGAACGTAACTTATTTGTGTGAAAATTGAATCGGTTGGTTGTGGTTAATTTCGTTTTGCATATGTTTCAACGTTCTTCGTGTGTTATTTTATGAATGCATTGTTGTACGCAGTCTCCCAATCTTGGCTCCATATTTGATGTGTTCCGTAACATTACAAACTCACATTTTCACAATTCTAAATAAGGCATCAGTTTAGTTATGAATCAAGTTTAATATGCTGAAATTTTAACGGAGCAATGATCAATGTTAAAATAAATGTCCAAATATAAACCGATTTATTTCTTATTATTTAAATTATATATATATATATATATATATATATATATATATATATATATATATATATCTCACCGGTTGTCGTAAGATGACTATTAAAAGATTATAATTGATGTTAGTCTGGTTGGGAATTTGGTAAGCTAGACTGGATACCTGGCGAAACAGTTGCTCAGTAATGCAAGTTTAGCTTCCCCAGATAGCTAACAGCTTTTAACCCGCTTTTATTGTCTTGAATATCAGCACCGCTTTCAGAACAACTTAGCCGGCCGAAGTGGCCGTGCGGGTAAAGGCGCTGCCGTCTGGAACCGCAAGACCGCTACGGTCGCAGGTTCGAATCCTGCCTCGGGCATGGTTGTTTGTGATGTCCTTAGGTTAGTTAGGTTTAACTAGTTCTAAGTTCTAGGGGACTAATGACCTCAGCAGTTGAGTCCCATAGTGCTCAGAGCCATTTTTTTCAGAACAACTTAATGCATCAACGTTACAGGGGCCTTTGCTAACAGCATGACATCGCATGGAGCACCTGTCCTGGACTCGTGACCATATCGGTTGCAATCTAGATGACTGAAAAACTGTGGTTTGGTCCGATAAGTCCCCATTTCAGCTGGAAGAGCTGGTGGTGGGGTTCGAGTGTGGTGTCTACCCCACGAAGCCATAGACTCAACTTGTCAACAAGGCAATGTGCAAGTTGGTTTGTGGCTCCATAATGATGTGGGCTGTATTTACATGGAATGCACAGGATCCTCTGGTCCAACTGAACTGGAAATGGTTATGTTTGGCTACTTGGGCACCATTTTTTTAGAGCCGAATAACAATGGAATTTTTATAGATACAAAGCATCATGTCACCAGACCACAGTTGTTCACGATCAGTTTCAAGAACATTCTGGATAATTCGAGCGAATGATTTAACCATTCGGATCCCCCGACATGAATCCCATCGAACATTTATGGGATCCAGTCGAGGTTACAATCGTGCACAAAATCCTGTACCGGCAACATGTTCACAATTGCCAACTGCTATAGAGGCAATAGGGCTCAATATTGCTGCAAGGGACTTTCAACGACATTTTGAGTCCACGCCAAGTCGAGCTGCTGCACTACACCGGGAAAAAGGAGGCCCGACTTAAGTCACCTCAGTGTATACCGTCTACAGTCTAAACGACAGGAGGGCTTCCGGCGCATTCTCCGCCAGCTGGTTTCAGTCTCGATGAAATTCGTGAGAGAGAGAGCGAGGCGCAGCATAATTTTGCAATGGATGTTTTTAAGATAACTAACGTTAAATGGCCTAAGCAAAGAAACAATGTTCACGACGCGTAAATAAATGTAAACATCTGAAACTGGGATGAACATAACACGAACGTACTCTCAACAGCACGTGTTTTGAGGAGAAATTGGTTGGCGTACCGTGTCGGAAAGGCATGATATTCATATCGGTGCGGTACCCCTTAAACACTAATGTCACGGACAGTATACTGTTGGCTTCATGCGCGATTAGCGCTGACGCCGTGTCACGTGACGATGTTGCCTGCGGAGTTAAGAAAGCATTTAAATCAGGTCCGTGGGTCACCAAAGATTGCCCATGCCTGCTCTGTTCTACAAAGGGTGACGCTTGTTAAAGTTTAAAAACCACTGCAGCGACGTAGATTACGCTTGTGTCGGGAAATACCTCAAGAAGTTGACCACAAACGAACGGTGCCAACGAAATACAGGGTCCTCCTACGAATTTGTGACGTCACACTAGCAGTCTTCTTGGCCACACTTCGAGAACGTTCAGCTCCGTGGAGGGCGCACGGGAAATCAATATTTAATTGAAAAAGTCCCACTAAAGGTCTCAATATTGTTGTGTGGTGTCGAGTACTTGCAAAACGCGCAGTTAAGAATTATTAAACTCGTCTGAAATAGCCACTCGCTCCCCGCAGTAGACGGCTGCTGGCACTCGTAAGACCTGTAGTGTCACGTGCTGTGACGTACGCGCCATGGTCTATCTTTCTCGTCGGTCTCGCAAATGAATATGTGACGTCACCAGATGACGTTCCTCGCCGCACTTGAAGCGGTGGGGCTTGTCGATCCTACCCTCGGCGGTAGGGGGCAGTGGTACACACCACTCCGCTTGGGTACACTGTTTTCGTTCTCGCGTTGTCCGATATGATACGGGATTGCTCTCTGTAGCGGTAATACGGGGTGTTACAAAAAGGTACGGCCAAACTTTCAGGAAACACTCCTCACACACAAATAAAGAAAAGATGATATGTGGACATGTGTCCGGAAGCGCTTAATTTCCATGTTAGAGCCCATTTTAGTTTCGTCAGTATGTACTGTACTACCGCCAGTTGGCCCAATTGAAGGAAGGTAATTTTGACTTCGGTGCTTGTGTTGACATGCGACTCTTTGCTCTACAGTACTAGCATCAAGCACATCAGTACGTAGCGCTAATTGGTTAGTGTTCATCATGAACGTGGTTTTGCAGTCAGTGCAATGTTTACAAATGCGGAGTTGGCAGATGCCCATTTGATGTATGGGTTAGTACGGGGCATTAGCCGTGGCGCGGTACGTTTGTATCGAGACAGATTTCCAGAAAGAAAGTGTCCCGACAGGAAGACGTTCGAAGCAATTGATCAGCGTCTTAGGGAGCACGGAACATTCCAGCCTATGATTCGCGACTGGGGAAGACCTAGAACGACGAGAACACCTGCAATGGACATGGCAATTCTTCGTGCAGTTGACGATAACTCTAATGTCAGCGTCAGAGAAGTTGCTGCTGTACAAAGTAACGTTGACCACGTTACTGTATGGAGAGTGCTACGGGACAACCAGTTGTTTCAGTACCATGTACAGCATGTGCAGGCACTATCAGCAGCTGATTGGCCTCCATCGGTACACTTCTGCGAATGGTTCATCCAACAATGTGTCAATCCTCATTTCCGTGCAAATGTTCTCTTTACGGATGAGGCTTCATTCCAAGGTGATCAGATTGTAAATTTTCACAATCAACATGTGTGGATTGACGAGAATCCGCACGTAGTTGTGCAATCACGTCATCAACACAGATTTTCTGTGAACGTTTGGGCAGGCATTGTTGGTGATGTCTTGATTGGGCCCCATGTTCTTCCACCTACGCTCAATGGAGCGCGTTATCATGATTTCATACGGGATACTCTACCTGTGCTGCTAGAACATTTGCCTTTACAAGTACGACACAACATGTGGTTCATGCACGATGGAGCTCCTGCACATTTCAGTCGAAGTGTTCGTACGCTTCTCAACAACAGATTCGGTGACCGATGGATTGGTAGAGGCGGACCAATTCCATGGCCTCCACGCTCTCCTGACCTCAACCCTCATGACTTTCATTTATGGGGCCATTTGAAAGCTCTTGTCTACGCAACCCCGGTACCAAATGTAGAGACTCTTCATGCTCGTATTGTGGACGGCTGTGATACAATAGGCCATTCTCCAGGGCTGCATCAGCGCATCAGGGATTCCATGCGAGGATGGATGCATGTATCTTCGCTAACGGAGGACATTTTGAACATTTCCTGTAACAAAGTGTTTGAAGTCACGCTGGTACGTTCTGTTGCTGTGTATTTCCATTCCATGATTAAAGTGATTTGAAGAGAAGTAATAAAATGAGCTCTAACATGGAAAGTAAGCGCTTCCGGACACATGTCCACATAACATATTTTCTTTCTTTATGTGTGAGGAATGTTTCCTAAAAAGTTTGGCCGTACCTTTTTGTAACACCCTGTATAAGACTGCGATGGATTGGTTTGCTTTTAACGAGCCTGCATATATGAATTTGTGTTATGGTACCGTCCTGCCATTCCCGTCTGACTGTGACGTAGAAGGAACGCTTTAGGCAATGCTGCACATGGCTAAGATGCATCCCGACACATCCTTCGTCACTTCTTCGCAGTGAATCCGCACTCTTTCAAATATAGGAGCGGAAGCCAGTATAAAGACATGGATATTTTCACTAAAATTAATATTGTCAGTTGGAATAGTTGTGCACAATGTTTATCCAATAGCATGAAACTCAGTATACCGAGTGGTATCGTGTTTGATGTCAGTAGTACAGAATACAACAAGACATAAACGATTTGGCTGGTAGGGGGTTGAACTCGGTTTAAAGGTAGTCGGTTCTTGCCGTGTTAGTGTGTGCGTACTTTCCTTTAGGGGAGATAGGAAACAGACGCTATTAGCGGCAGTGGATGTTATTTATATAATCACGACAGTGACAATGTCACGCCGAAAACAGTTACCATGTGATGAAAAAGCAAAGCCGGCCGCTGTGACCGAGCGATTCTAGGCGCTTCAGTCTGGAACCGCGCGACCGCTACTGTCGCAGGTTCGAATCCTGCCGCGGGCATGGATGTGTTTGATGTCCTCAGGTTAGTTAGGTTCAAGTAGTTCTAAGTTCTAGGGGGCTGATGACCTCAGATGTTAAGTCCCATAGTGCTTAGAGCCATTTGAACGATTTTGAAAAAGCAAAAATCGGTACACGCAACGCAATGGGACTCTCTAATCGTCAAATTGTCACGAATATGAACTGTTCAAGTTCAGTGATTGATAATTTAGTCAGATTGGGCGCAAGATGTGGACAGAACGGAAAATGTGGGCAAAGTAGAACATCATCTGTGGTACAGACAGGGTTACCTTTGATTAAAGCAAGGGCCACAAACCATTATTCTGCACAACTTGTTTCTGATTTACTGTTGCCAGTAACTGCCAGACGTGTACGACAAATTTTGTCACTTGACAAACATTTTGCTATCAAGAAACGACTGCAGAAACCCGTATTAACACCCAAACATAAATAGGCTGGATTGGAGTTTGCAGAAAAACATATGTCAGCGACTACAGAATGGCATAAAGTAATCTTCAGTAAAAAGAAAAATTTAGATGGGCAGGACGGATTTCAGTATTGTTGGCATGATCTGAGGACAGAGGAGCAGCTAAGAATGGCACATTGTCTAAGAGCCACAGCCAGAAATATAGACTCTTAGACAATGTGTCTAATAGTGTATTTTAATACGACAGTATGCTATTTTAGGCAGTTTACAACACTTAAAACACTTGATAATGGCACTTTGAAGCCGAAATCATGATTGTGTAAGTGTAAATGTAATACTGTAAATAAACAACAGTCTAATGGCGGTACTGACTTTAAAGAAATATATTATGACTGTGACCCCACTTTATGATAAAGTTATTAAAGGCATTAACTGTTTCTTGCCGCTGGCATTTTTACATACCACCCGAACCTCTTTGGATTTTCTGCCAGGATTTGAGACCAAGTTTCGTTGTGGAAACTATTTTAAACATCTTGCATTGAAGTCCGGCGCTAAATTTCGAGTTTCTGCAAGAGATCGCCAATCTTGGAGATTTTGCGTTCGTTTAAGTTTGGCATTGTTTTTTCGTTGTTTCTGCAACATGATCTGACCTGTTTTGGGTACCAAGGGGGATCAGCTCCGTCGTTTGTTAACTTATTTGGTATAAATCTCTCAATTGCTTTCTATACTATTTCTTTGAATTCAAGCCACATCTGGCCTACACTTACATTGTTGATTTGCGAGGAGTGGAGATTGTCTGTCGGGAAGCAATAAAGCGATCCTGATGTCTCATCTCAGCGATTGCTTGAGGATTTTGACCTACCCACACGTGCGTACTGTGGTAATTTATTGCTCATCTCTCGCTGAATCATGATTATACCACCGAATACTTACTTTACTCATTAGAAGTAAAACGGGCCGTTTTTCAACAGGTTTTAGTTTCCGGGCATATAATTAGAGAAACTTTTGTTCTAGTTTTGACCAATACTACTTTCTGCAGGAGTATGTGGCACTGTTTTTTAAAAAAACATTGTATACAAGAATACAAGGCACCGCCGATCTGTCGTGGAGGGCAGGTAGCGACTCCATCACAAGCTCGGCCTACTGGTCTGAGTCTGGTTGCTCCACACAGAGTATGCTGACATTCATTTTCGGCAGCAACACTTATGCCTCACTTCTGAGGGAAGTGGTCAACAAAGAGCTGATGCTGAATCTACCTTTACTGCATACGCTCCACCGCTGCCATTGAGTCACTATTTAGTCGACCTCACTTCCAAAGTTGTCTGATGGTTCACAATGAGTTTGCGCTTAAGTTCGTAGGGTTTTTCCATAAAACACAACAGGTACTCATAAGAGACTTTAGTCATTAGTAATACACTCCTGGAAATGGAAAAAAGAACACATTGACACCGGTGTGTCAGACCCACCATACTTGCTCCGGACACTGCGAGAGGGCTGTACAAGCAATGATCACACGCACGGCACAGCGGACACACCAGGAACCGCGGTGTTGGCCGTCAATGGCGCTAGCTGCGCAGCATTTGTGCACCGCCGCCGTCAGTGTCAGCCAGTTTGCCGTGGCATACGGAGCTCCATCGCAGTCTTTAACACTGGTAGCATGCCGCGACAGCGTGGACGTGAACCGTATGTGCAGTTGACGGACTTTGAGCGAGGGCGTATAGTGGGCATGCGGGAGGCCGGGTGGACGTACCGCCGAATTGCTCAACACGTGGGGCGTGAGGTCTCCACAGTACATCGATGTTGTCGCCAGTGGTCGGCGGAAGGTGCACGTGCCCGTCGACCTGGGACCGGACCGCAGCGACGCACGGATGCACGCCAAGACCGTAGGATCCTACGCAGTGCCGTAGGGGACCGCACCGCCACTTCCCAGCAAATTAGGGACACTGTTGCTCCTGGGGTATCGGCGAGGACCATTCGCAACCGTCTCCATGAAGCTGGGCTACGGTCCCGCAGACCGTTAGGCCGTCTTCCGCTCACGCCCCAACATCGTGCAGCCCGCCTCCAGTGGTGTCGCGACAGGCGTGAATGGAGGGACGAATGGAGACGTGTCGTCTTCAGCGATGAGAGTCGCTTCTGCCTTGGTGCCAATGATGGTCGTATGCGTGTTTGGCGCCATGCAGGTGAGCGCCACAATCAGGATTGCATACGACCGAGGCACACAGGGCCAACACCCGGCATCATGGTGTGGGGAGCGATCTCCTACACTGGCCGTACACCACTGGTGATCGTCGAGGGGACACTGAATAGTGCACGGTACATCCAAACCGTCATCGAACCCATCGTTCTACCATTCCTAGACCGGCAAGGGAACTTGCTGTTCCAACAGGACAATGCACGTCCGCATGTATCCCGTGCCACCCAACGTGCTCTAGAAGGTGTAAGTCAACTACCCTGGCCAGCAAGATCTCCGGATCTGTCCCCCATTGAGCATGTTTGGGACTGGATGAAGCGTCGTCTCACGCGGTCTGCACGTCCAGCACGAACGCTGGTCCAACTGAGGCGCCAGGTGGAAATGGCATGGCAAGCCGTTCCACAGGACTACATCCAGCATCTCTACGATCGCCTCCATGGGAGAATAGCAGCCTGCATTGCTGCGAAAGGTGGATATACACTGTACTAGTGCCGACATTGTGCATGCTCTGTTGCCTGTGTCTATGTGCCTGTGGTTCTGTCAGTGTGATCATGTGATGTATCTGACCCCAGGAATGTGTCAATAAAGTTTCCCCTTCCTGGGACAATGAATTCACGGTGTTCTTATTTCAATTTCTAGCAGTGTATTTTCCTCTTAACTAATTACAACATTCTGCCAACGCTGGGGTAGCTTTTTGGTTTCCCCACTGTAACAATCACGTGTTTGTCAGGAGGAGAACTCGTCGAGTCACGTTCGGAGCACATTTTTGGTTGGTTGGTTGTTTGGGGAAGGAGACCAGTCAGCGTGGTCATCGGTCTCATCGGATTAGGGAAGGATGGGGAAGGAAGTCGGCCGTGCCCTTTCAGAGGAACCATCCCGGCATTTGCCTGGAGTGATTTAGGGAAATCACGGAAAACCTAAATCAGGATGGCCGGACGCGGGATTGAACCGTCGTAGAACGTTTTTACCCGGAAAGGAAGTTCCTTGAACGTTGTTCGATAGAGAGCGGCAGAGGTGAAAACCTGAGGGCGTAAGGGCAGGTTAGTAAGATGGCAGGGAGAATGTCTTCCCAACCCAACACCTGTATACTGCTTTTTGTCAGTGTAGGAGAGTGCGAGCGGGCGTTATCGTGGAATAGCATCGATTCACGCAGTCTCTCTGGTCGTTGTTCTTTGATTACGTCTGCAAGACGTCTCAGTTGTTGACAATAAACATCAGCAGTGATGGTTACATCTCGGGGAAGCAATTCGTAGTACACCACACCGTCGCTGTTCCACCAGACCATACGGCGAGTTGCTGCTTTGTTCGGGCTGAACCATCCCTTCCTATTCCTTACACTAGCATAAAAACACATTTTATCATCTTGTCACCAGCAACGATACAAGATAGGCTTCATCGGTGTTTTTCGTGAGCAGACTAACGAGCAAGTAAAGATGCACATGTGACCATCTGCTGATTTTTGTGATTTTGGCTTGCAGCATGCCATACCCATGTACCCGATTTTTGGACCTTCCCCATTGCATTCAAACGTCGAACGATGTTGGAATGTTTGCAGTTCATCAGATTTGCAGTTCTCGAATACACTGACTCGGATCAGTGTGGTTTAATGCGTTTAAACGATCTTCAGCAAACCCCTAAGCTCTTCCTGAATGTGGAGAGTCGCTAGTGTCAAAACGATCTTCCTTAAAACGAGAAAACCATTTTCTTGCCGTGCCCTGTCCAGTGGCCTATTTGCTATACAAGACGCAGATGTTTCTGGCTGCCTCCCTGCTGTCACCTCAGTATTGACCTCAAACAGAAGAATATGTCGGAAATGTTACGATTTCTCCACTTGATACTGTATTTCCTAGCGTCCACATCTCCACTCACTATCTCCATATGACAGAACAAATGTATGTACAGTCAAATAACAACAGTGAACTAGAAATAAAAAATGACAATCAATAAATAAATTTATAGCAACCGAAGAAGCAACATGCAAAACAAAAACGTTATGAACTTACGCACCAACCTAACATTTTCATTCGCGGATAACAGTTCAAACACACGTCAGGGCGTCCTGATTTAGGTTTTGGGTAATTTTCCTAAATCGCTTCAGGCAAATGCCGGGATGGTCCCTTCGATATGACACCGCCGACTTCCTTCCCCAGCCTTCCCTAATCCGAGAGGACCGATAACAGCTGTTTGCTCCCCTTTCCGCAAATCAACGAACCAACCAACATTACCATCGTTTAAGGACTAAATCCTATTATTTGACCAAGAAGTCTTTCGTTGCGGATTTGCTGTTCTCTGTGCTCTTGTTGTGCTGACTGACTATGGATATTCGAGCTTTCACCAATATCCATCCTCGTGTTCGTTAAGAAAGCAACTGACTGTTAAAGAAGTAACGGAATCACATAGCTGTAGCAGTGACCACTACGACTTGTAACTGCATTGGCGCCAACGATGTCCGTTTCTCGCAGTATCTTTAAGTTCATCACAGAAGTTGGGAAGGAAAACATACGTACAAAGAAGGTAGCTGCGAAGAAACCATGGGTAACAGAAGAAATACTTCAGTTGATTGATGAAAGGAGGAAGTACAAACATGTTACGGGAAAATCAGGAATACAGAAATACAAGTCGCTGAGGAATGAAATAAATAGGAAGTGCAGGGAAGCCAAGACAAAATTGCTGCAGGAAAAATGTGAAGACATCGAAAAAGATATGATTGTCGGAAGGACAGACTCAGCATACAGGAAAGTCAAAACAACCTTTGGTGACATTAAAAGCAACGGTGGTAACATTAAGAGTGCAACGGGAATTCCACTGTAAAATGCAGAGGAGAGAGCAGATAGGTAGAAAGAATACACTGAAAGCCTCTATGAGGGTGAAGATTTGTCTGATGTGATAGAAGAAGAAACAGGAGTCGATTTAGAAGAGATAGGGGATCCAGCACTAGAATCGGAATTTAAAAGAGCTTTTGAGGACTTACGGTCAAATAAGGCAGAAGGGATAGATAACATTCCATCAGAATTTCTAAAATCATTGGGGGAAGTGGCAACAAAACGACTATTCACGTTGGTGTGTAGAATGAGTGTATGAGTCTGGCGATATACCGCCTGACTTTCGGAAAAGCATCATCCACACAATTCCGAAGACGGCAAGAGCTGACAAGTGCGAGAATTATCGCACAATCAGCTTAACAGCTCATGCATTGAAGCTGCTTACAAGAATAATATACAGAAGAATGGAAAAGAAAATTGAGAATGGGCTAGGTGACGATCAGTTTGGCTTTAGGAAAAGTAAAGGGACGAGAGAGGCAATTATGACGTTACGGCTAATTATGGAAGCAAGGGTAAAAAAAATCAATTCACTTTCATAGGATTTGTCGACCTGGAAAAAGCGTTCGACAATATAAAATGGTGCAAGCTGTTCGAGATTCTGAAAAAAGTAGGGGTAAGCTAGGGAGAGACGGGTCATATACAATATGTACAACAACCAAGAGGGATTAATAAGAGTGGACGATCAAGAACGAAGTGCTCGTATTAAGAAGGGTGTAAGACAAGACTGTAGCCTTTCGCCCCTACTCTTCAATCTGTACATCGAGGAAGCAATTATGGAAATAAAAGAAAGGTTCAGGAGTGGAATTAAAATACAAGGTGAAAGGATATCAATGATACGATTGGCTGATGACATTGCTGTCCTGAGTGAAAGTGAAGAAGAATTAAATGATCTGCTGAACGGAATGGACAGTCTAATGAGTACGCAGTACGGTTTTAGAGTAAATCGGAGAAAGAGGAAGGTAATGAGAAGTAGTAGAAATGAGAACAGCGAGAAACTTAACATCAGGATTGATGGTCACGAAGTCAATGAAGTTAAGGAATTCTGCTACCTAGGCAGTGAAATAACCAATGACGGACGGAGCAAGGAGGACATCAAAAGCAAACTCGCTATGGCAAAAAAGGCATTTCTGGCCAAGGGAAGGCTACTAACATCAAATACCGGCCTTAATTTGAGGAAGAAATTTCTGAGGATGTACGTCTGGAGTACAGCATTGTATGGTAGTGAAACATGGACTGTAAGAAAACCGGAACAGAAGAGAATCGAAGCATTTGAGATGTGGTGCTATAGACGAATGTTGAAAATTAGGTGGACTGATAAGGTAAGGAATGAGGAGATTCTACGCAGAATCGGAGAGGAAAGGAATATGTGGAAAACACTGATAAGGAGAAGGGACAGGATGATAGAACATCTGCTAAGACATGAGGGAATGACTTCCATGGTACTAGAGGGAGCTGTAGAGGGCAAAAACTGTAGAGGAAGACAGAGATTGGAATACGTCAAGAAAATAATTGAGGACGTAGGTTACAAGTGCTACTCTGAGATGAAGAGGTTGGCACAGGAAAGGAATTCGTGGCGGGCCGCATCAAACCTGTCAGTAGACTGACGACCAAAAAAAAAAAAAAAAAACGTACACTATGGCACATTTCATAACTTCACTATAAATCCTTAGCAATAAATACACTTACACATATGCTAGCTGTTGTGTTGGCAGAAGAGCCAACACCGCGTTACTAGAGGAGGCCGAAATGCACGTGTTTTAGCTCACGCAGGCTGGCGTGAGGAGGGAAGATCTATACTAAGGTGAGGTCTGGAACACGACAAGGAATGAGAATTCAGAAAGCGGACGTAATTAGTTTGATACTTAACTTTAATCCATTAATGATGAACGTCGCTCTTGACGGTACATGATTCACAATATTATCAGTTCAGAATACATTCTTGAAGAATATGGCGCCTTGCTAGGTCGTAGCAAATGACGTAGCTGAAGGCTATGCTAAACTGTCGTCTCTGCAAATGAGAGCGTATGTAGACAGTGAACCATCGCTCGCAAAGTCGGCTGTACAACTGGGGCGAGTGCTAGGGAGTCTCTCTAGACTAGACCTGCCGTGTGGCGGCGCTCGGTCTGCAATCACTGATAGTGGCGACACGCGGGTCCGACATATACTAACGGACCGCGGCCGATTTGAAGGCTACACCCTAGCAAGTGTGGTGTCTGGCGGTGACACCACACTAGCTCTCATTTCCTGTATGGGATGTATAGATGTTATGATTTTCAGTACGAAGAGTCGTTTGAAGCAGTTCCTCGCTCTAGTTTATCTTGTGCATGCCTCTTCGTTGGGTTTGCTCTTCATCATCGAAAAACTGTTGCAAGCTACATCCATTCCAACCTAATTAGCGTATTCATCCCTCAGTCTTCCTCTACAATTTTTATCCCCAAAGCCTTGTCTTCATTAGCAAACAGACAATTCGTGGATACTTCAGAATGTGTCGTATGAATTGAATTTTAGTCAGCTTGGGCCATAAAATTTCTTTTGTCAACAATTCGATTCAGTGCCTCTTCATTACCCCACCTTCCTTGTCCTTTGTGGCAGAGGACTATCCTCGCATTATTACGCCTGTCCTCGGTTTTATTCGCGACAGAGGTTTGCCTTCTTAGGTTTAAGTAGTAGCAATTCCCTCTATAACTGGAGTTCCTCCGTTAGCGCTGGCGTTGGTTATGGGGGCCTTGACCTTGGCTCCACATCGGCCAGTTCCTCTCACCCCCTTCATCCCTACGTTTTGTCTGGTTTCCGTGCCGTTTTGTCTCCCATATTCTTGTGTCTTATATCTTGGTGTTGTCCCCGTTGTGCAGTGATCATGGTATGGTGTTTGGATCGGGAAGGGTCGGTGGCTGTGCTGGTGTCCCAACGAGCGTAGCGTTTCCGCAGCACCCCTGTTCTCGCTGACCCCATCCCAAACCCCCCCCCCCTTTTTCCCCCTTCCTGCTGCCTCAACGTTCCTTTTAGCTCTTTGCTTGCCTGTTTTCTCTTCCTCTTGACTGGATTGTACTGTTTGTGTTGATCCTCCCTTGGTTTCTGCCAGTTTAGATCATGGGACCAATGGCTTCGCTGTTTGGTCCCCTCCCCCAATCAAGCAAACAACCTCCTCATTAGTTCCGTGATCTTCCCATCTAACCGTAATCATTCGTTCGTAGCACCAAATTTCAAAAGCTTCTGTTCTCTTATTGTTTGAGCCGCTTATCGTCCACATTTCTCTTCCGACAAGGCTACACTCCAGACAAATAACTTCAGAAAAATCTTCTTAACATTATATTGTTGTTGTTGTGGTCTTCAGTCCTGAGACTGGTTTGATGCAGCCCTCCATGCTACTCTATCCTGTGCAAGCTTCTTCATCTCCCAGCACCAACTGCAGCCTACATCCATCTGAATCTTCTTAGTGTATTCATCTCTTGGTCTCCCTCTACGATTTTTACCCTCCACGCTGCCCTCCAGTACTAA
The DNA here is from genome assembly GCF_021461385.2 of Schistocerca piceifrons. Lineage (NCBI taxonomy): Eukaryota > Metazoa > Arthropoda > Insecta > Orthoptera > Acrididae > Schistocerca > Schistocerca piceifrons. The sequence continues at coordinate 206,258,212 of NC_060140.1, read as the reverse complement.
ATTGGTGATCCCTTGATGCCTCAGAACATGCCCTACCAACCGATCCCTTCTTCTAGTCAAGTTGTGCCACAAACTCCTCTTCTCCCCAATTCTATTCAATACCTCCTCATTAGTTATGTGATCTACCCATCTAATCTTCAGCATTCTTCTGTAGCACATTTCGAAAGCTTCTATTCGCTTCTTGTCTAAACTATTTATCGTCCATGTTTCACTTCAATACATGGCTACACACCATACAAATACTTTCAGAAACGACTTCCTGACACTTAAATCTATACTCGATGTTAACAAATTTCTCTTCTTCAGAAACGCTTTCCTTGCCATTGCCACCCAACATTTTATATCCTCTCTGCTTCGACCATCATCAGTTATTTTGCTCCCCAAATAGCAAAACTCCTTTACTACTTTAGGTGTCTCATTTCCTAATCTAATTCCCTCAGCATCACCCGACTTAATTCGACTACATTCCATTATCCTCGTTTTGCTTTTGTTGATGTTCATCTTATACCCTCCTTTCAACACACTGTCCATTCCATTCAACTGCTCTTACAACTCCTTTGCTGTCTCTGACAGAATTACAATGTCATCGGCGAACCTCAAAGTTTTTATTTCTTCTCCATGGATTTTGATACCTACTGCGAACTTTTCTTTTGTTTCCTTTACTGGTTGCTCAATATACAGATTGAATAGCATCGGGGAGAGGCTACAATCCTGTCTCACTCCCTTCCCAACCACTGCTTCCCTTTAATGTCCTTCGACCATTATATTAGATATTAGCAAATTCCTCGTTCTCAGAAATGCTTTTCCTGCTGTAGCCAGCCTGCATCATGTAACCTCTCTACTTCGGCAATCATAACTTATTTCGCTGCGAAAATAGCAAAACTAATCTGTTGTGTTTAGTGTCTCATTTCCTAATTTAATTTCCTCAGCATCACCTGATCTAATACGGCTACATTCCATTTTCTTTCTTTGATGGTTTTGGTATTCATCTTCTATCCTCCTTTCAAGAAATATCCATTCAACCGACCTTCCATGCCCCTTGAAGTCTCTGACAGAATTACAGAGTAATTGTCAAACCTGAAAGTTTTTATTTGTTCTCCTTGAATTTTAATTCCCTTTCCAAATTTCTTCTTGGTTTCCGTTACTGCTTGCTCAATGTACAGATTCAGTAATATCGAGGACTGGGTACTACCCAATCTGACTCCCTTCTCAACCACTGATTCCCTCTCATGCCCTTCGACTCTTACAACCGTCGTCTGTTTCCTATATAAGTTGTAAATAAACTTTCGCTGCCTGTACCTTCAGAATTTCTAAGGTTGTATTCCAGCCATTACTCCCAGAGTTGTCTCTAAATCTACACTGGACAAAAAAGTATCATTTTTTGAAGCCCTGTAATTGTTTCCCATTGCGACCCATACATTCAATTTGGCTCAAAGGTACCTATAAGCTTACACTGCCATCATGCCAAAGCGTGGCCCCTGTAACGTACCCTCAGGCTCAACGTCGCTTCAGACAGCAAGGTGTCGACACGTGCGAAAGAAACGCTGCAGCTCAGAAGTTCATCTGAGGTATAAGGTGGGCTAATGATGTCCCATTGGCACCATATTTCTCCACAATTCTGCTCAGCGCCATGGTGGACGTGTCACTCGCCACCGAGGTCGCGACATCCTTTATTACCTACGTTTTACCCCTTCCGTTGACGCCTCTGCGATGGAAGTCAGAACCACGACACGCAGCGTTGAAATCGCGCGGTTTCCCTATGGGTTCCCTGTTACCGACGACTGTGCCGCTAAAGCGGAGTTATTGAACGCAGTTTTCCGAAATTCCTTCACCAGGGAAGACGAATGGAATATTCCAGACTCTGAAACACGAACAGCTGCTAGCATGAGTTTCTTAGAAGTAAATACCTTAGGGGTTGCGAAGCAACTCAAATCGCTTGATACGGGCAAGTCTTCAGGTCCGGATTGTATACTGATTAGGTACCTTTCAGATTATGCTGATACAATAGCTCCCTACTTAGCAATCATATACAACCGCTCGCTCACCGATAGATCTGTACCTACAGATTGGAAAATTGCGCAGGTCGCACCAGTGTTTAAGAAGGGTAGTAGGAGTACTCCATCGAACTACAGACCTATATCACTGACGTCGGTTTGCAGTAGGGTTTTGGAGCATTTATTGTATTCAAACATTATGAATCACCTCGAAGGGAACGATCTATTGATACGTAATCAGCATGGTTTCAGAAAACATCGTTCTTATACAACGCAGCTAGCTCTTTATTCGCACGAAGTAATGGCCGCTATCGACAGGGGATTTCAAGTTGATTCCGTATTTCTAGATTTCCGGAAAGCTTTCGACACCGTTCCTCACAAGCGACTTCTAATCAAGCTGCGGGCCTATGGGGTATCGTCTCAGTTGTGAGACTGGATTCGTGATTTCCTGTCAGGAAGGTCGCAGTTCGTAGTAATAGACGGCAAATCATCGAGTAAATTTGAAGTGATATCAAGTGTTCCCCAGGGAAGCGTCCTGGGACCTCTTCTGTTCCTGATCTATATAAATGACCTGGGTGACGATCTGAGCATTTGTCTTAGGTTGTTCGCAGATGATGCTGTAATTTATCGTCTAGTAAGGTCATCCGAAGACCAGTATCAGTTGCAAAGCGATTTAGAAAAGATTGCTGTATGGTGTGGCAAGTGGCAGTTGACGCTAAATAACGAAAAGTGTGAGGTGCTCCACATGAGTTCCAAAAGAAATCCGTTGGAATTCGATTACTCGATAAATAGTACAATTCTCAAGGCTGTCAATTCAACTAAGTATCTGAGTGTTAAATTTACGAACAGCTTCAGTTGGAAAGACCACATAGATAATATTGTGGGGAAGGCGAGCCAAAGGTTGCGTTTCATTGCCAGGACACTTAGAAGATGCAACAAGTCCACTAAAGAGACAGCTTACACTACACTCGTTCGACCTCTGTAAGAATATTGCTGCGCGGTGTGGGATCCTTATCAGGTGGGATTGACGGAGGACATCGAAAGGGTGCAAAAAAGGGCAGCTCGTTTTGTACTATCACGTAATAGGGGAGAGAGTGTGGGAGATATGATACGCGAGTTGGGATGGAAGTCATTAAAGCAAAGACGTTTTCCGTCTCGGCGAGATCTATTTACGAAATTTCAGTCACCAACTTTCTCTTCCGAATGCGAAAATATTTTGTTGAGCCCAACCTACATAGGTAGCAATGATCATCAAAATAAAATAAGAGAAGTCAGAGCTCGAATAGAAAGGTTTAGGTGTTCGTTTTTCCCGCGCGCTGTTCGGGAGTGGAATGGTAGAGAGGTAGTATGATTGTGGTTCGATGAACCCTCTGCCAAGCACTTAAACGTGAATTGCAGAGTAATAATGTAGATGTAGATGTAGATGTGTGGTTGAGGAAGATATTTCAGACTAAACCCTCTTGGAATCGATAAAAGCCGTCAGGAAATGGCATTAAGAGCATCAATAAAACCATCCTTTACCTTGCGGCGTTGATTTCCATATACTTCAGGCCAAAAACGACAGTTCCCAGTGCGATGAGCAGCAAGAAGACGTTCTCGACAATGTCCGACACTGCTGACACCCCCCCCCCCCCGACCATTCAATCCCACTATAAGAATATCGTGCGGCTTTGAACGTCAACTGATGCCTCTGAACTGTAGGGTGACGGCAGTTTTTACTGTAGAATACTAGATAAATGTAAATGTCGTGTGACTAGGGTCTCCCGTCGGGTAGACCGTTCGCCGGGTGCAAGTCTTTCGATTTGACGCCACTTCGGAGACTTGCGCGTCGATGGGGATGAAATGATGATGATTAGGAAAATACAACACCAAGTCCCTGGGTGGAGAAAATCTCCGACCCAGCCGGGAATCGAACCCGGAACCTCAGGATTGACATTCTGTCGCGCTGTCCGCTCAGCTACCGGGGCCGACATCTAAATCAATCCTGGCTATATAAATGAAATCAGGCATTGACTGTGGTAAGATCTGCCATCACCGACATGAGGGCAGCGGGACACGTCTTCTGTCTCCGAGCTCTCGACCGGCACTACGGCCGGTTGCACACACGGCGGATTTTTCCGCAGCGGTTGATTGACCGTCGCCGCCGTTCCCGCAGTGGTGCACAGGAGTAAGTCAGAGCTTGCACATTAAGCGGAAGAAAAAACGAGCGGTAAATCTGCCGTCGGTGGTAGCTGTGTGACCGCCGGCTGCCACTGGCGCCGACGGCAATTCTACCGCCACGGCCAAAGTGGTGGCGCACTCCACCAAATGCATGCCTACACACGTAGCGGTTTTTCTACCGTCGACAGCTGTTTTGTTCAGTGAGAATAGAGTCGTGGTGTTCACAGTTGTTAACTGGTCTCTTCTTTCAGACATGAGTAATCTAGACATAGATACTGAAATTTTAATTTCATTAATTCAAGAAAGGCCTGTTCTATGGGACAAAACCCTCGACATATACAAAGACCGATATGCTACCAGAAATGTTTGGCATGAAGTTTGCAAGGATATCGTGCGGCTGTGAACGTCAACTGATGCCTTTGGACTGCAGGGTGGCTGCAGTTTTAACTTTAGAATACTAGGTGGAACCAGCAGGGAAGATTTAAAACCATTCGATGAAATTTGGAACTGTACTCGAGCAGAAAAGGGTGATTATGTTTTTTCAACCCTCCTGTTCCGCGCCGACTTGTGGCGTCATCAGGGAGGAGTGCAACATTGACACGTGCTTGAATAAAACGGCAAAGGAACTGTCTAACACGCATTGTTGTTGAGCACACTAATAGTGCGCCTGTGGTTGACGTTGACATCCATTCAGCTGAGTGGTGCATCGCGGCTGCTCTAACGCCTGATGGCAAGCAACCCCTTCGACTCCGTTTAGTTGTCTTTAGAGAAGGGTTGAGTACGCGGCCGCGCTGGCCGTGCAGTTCTAGGCGCTTCATTCCGGAAACGCGCTACCTCTACGCTCGGAGGTTCGAATTCTGTGTGATGTTCAAATGGTTCAAATGGCTCTGAGCACTATGGGACTTAACATCTGAGGTCTTCAGTCCTGAGACTGGTTTGGTGCAGCTCTCCATGCTACTCTATCCTGTGCAAGCTTCTTCATCTCCCAGTACCTACTGCAACCTACATCCTTCTGAATCTGTTTAGTGTATTCATCTCTTGGTCTCCCTCTACGATTTTTACCCTCCACGCTGCCCTCCAGTACTAAATTGGTGATCCCTTGATGCCTCAGAACATGTCCTACCAACCGATCCCTTCTTCTAGTCAACAAACTTCTCTTCTCCCCAATCCTATTCAATACCTCCTCATTAGTTATATGATCTACCCATCTAATCTTCAGCATTTTTCTGTAGCACCACATTTCGAAAGCTTCTATTCTCTTCTTGCCCAAACTAACCATCGTCCATGTTTCACTTCCATACATGTCTACGCTGCATACAAATACTTTCAGAAACGACTTCCTGACACTTAAATCTATACTCGATGTTAACAAATTTCTCTTCTTCAGAAACGCTTTCCTTGCCATTGCCACTCTACATTTTATATCCTCTCTACTTCGACCATCATCAGTTATGTTGCTCCCCAAATAGCAAAACTCTTTTACGAATTTAAGTGTCCTAATCTAATTCCGTCAGCATCACCCGACTTAATTCGACTAAATTCCATTAGCCTCGTTTTGCTTTTGTTGATGTTCATCTTATGCTCTCCTTTCATGACACTGTTCATTCCGTTCAACTGCTCTCCCTAGAACTTAGAACTACTTAAACCTAACTAACCTAAGGACATCACACATATCCATGCCCGAGGCAGGATTCGAACCTGCGACCGCACCGGTCGCGCGGTTCCAGACTGTAGCGCCTACAACCGCTCGGCCACCCCGGCCGGCTCCTGTGTGATGCCCTTAGGTTAGTTAGGTTGAAGTAGTTCTAAGTTCTAGGGGACTGATGACCTCAGATGTTAAGTCCCACAGTGCGCAGAGCCATTTCAATCATTTGAAGAAGGGTTGTGTCTTCCGGGATAGGGTCAGCAGTGTCGAACGTTTTCAAGAACATCGCCGTGTTGCTCACCGCAGTGCGCACTGCCATTTTCGACACCGCATTGTGTATGAAGCAACGAGCCAAGGGGTTGTGTCACTGACGCTCCTCATGCCACCTCCTGAGCACTTTTCGTGTCAGTTCTGACCGGCGGTGCGTCTGAAATGTTTTCCACTGCCACCCTTAAGAAAATAGCAAGATTTCAACCTTGGTGGCCTTGGTTCTGATTTTCATCGCAGATGCGTCAAAAGAAGGGATGAAATATGGGTAAGAGGGGTTGTGATGACGTCCACATCGTGTGCCACGTCCATGGAGGCTTTGGGCAGAAATGTGGCGAAACCTGGTGCCAATGTGACATCCTTAACACAACTTATACCTCACATGAACACTTGAGATGTGGCACTTTTTTCGCATGTTAACACCTTTCCGTTTCAAGCGTCGCCAAGCCCGAGTATGATATTACAGGGTGCCATGGTTTTGCACCGCTACATAGTAAGGCTGTAGGCACCTTTGAGCGAAGTTCAAACTTCTGTGTCGCAGTATGAGACAATTACACGGTTTCTAAAAAGTAAGGTACTTGAAACTTCTGGCAGATTAAAACTGTGTGCCGGACCGAAACTCGAACTCGGGACCTTTGCCTTTCTCGAGAAAGTGCTCTACAAACTGAGCAACACAAGCACGACTCACGAACCGGCCTCACAGCTTCAGTTCTGCCAGTATCTCGTCTCCTACCTCCCAGGTTCACTTCTGTGAAGTTTGGAAGGTAGGAGGTGGGAGGACGGGGCGTGAGTCGCGCTTGGGTAGCTCAGTTGGTAGAGCACCTACCCGCGAAAGGCAAACGTCCCGAGTTCGAGTTTCTACATCTACATCTACATCCATACTCCGCAAGCCGCCTGACGGTGTGTGGCGGAGGGTACTTTGAGTACCTCTGTCGGTTCTCCCTTCTATTCCAGTCTCGTACTGTTCGTGGAAAGAAGGATTGTCGGTATGCCTCTGTGTGGGCTCTAATCTCTCTGATTTTATCCTCATGGTCTCTTCGCGAGATATACGTAGGAGGGAGCAATATACTGCTTGACTCCTCGGTGAAGCTATGTTCTCGAAACTTCAACAAAAGCCCGTACCAAGCTACTGAGTGTCTCTCCTGCAGAGTCTTTCACTGGAGTTTATCTATCATCTCCGCAACGCCTTCGCGGTTACTAAATGATCCTGCAACGAAGCGCGCTGCTCTCCGTTGGATCTTCTCTATCTCTTCTATCAACCCTATCTGGTATGGATCCCACACTGCTGAGCAGTATTCAAGCAGTGGGGGAACAAGCGTACTGTAACCTACTTCCTTTGTTTTCGGATTGCATTTCCTTAGGATTCTTCCAATGAATCTCAGTCTGGCATCTGCCTTACCGACGATCAACTTTACATGATCATTCCATTTTAAATCACTCCTAATGCGTACTCCCAGATAATTTATGGAATTAACTGCTTCCAGTTGCTGACCTACTAAACGATATGGGACCTTTCTTGCTATGTATTCGCAGCACATTACACTTGTCTACATTGAGATTCAATTGCCATTCCCTGCACCATGCGTCAATTCGTTGCAGAGCCTCCTACATTCTAGTATAATTTTCCATTGTTACAACCTCTCGATATACCACAGCATCATCCGCAAAAAGCCTCAGTGAACTTCTGATGTCATCCACAAGGTCATTTATGTATATTGTGAACAGCAACGATCCTATGACACTCCCCTGCGGCACACCTGAAATCATTCTTACTTCGGAAGACTTCTCTCCATTGAGAATGACATGCTGCGTTCTGTTATCTAGGAACTCTTCAATCCAATCACACAATTGGTCTGATAGCCCATATGCTCTTACTCTGTTCATTAAACGACCGTGGGGAACTGTATCGAACGCCTTGCGGAAGTCAAGAAACACGGCATCTACCTGGGAACCCGCGTCTATGGCCCTCTGAGTCTCGTGGACGAATAGCGCGAGCTGGGTTTCACACAATCGTCTTTTTCGAAACCCATGCTGATTCCTGCAGAGTAGATTTATAGTTTCCAGAAAAGTCGTTATACTCGAACATAATACGTGTTCCAAAAATCTACAACTGATCGACGTTTCGGAGCGGCACACGGTTTTAATCTGCCAGGAAGTTTCGTATCAGCGCACACTCCGCTGTAGAGTGAAAATCTCATTCAAGTAGGGTACCTTTTTGCGCACTGCATAAATGCTACAAATGTATTTTTGCCTTTCCTTAACGTATCTTCTGAGAAAAATCATAGGGTTAGTGTCGCCTCGAAAATTCCTACATTTCTCCAGAATCCAAACTGATCTTCACCGAGGTCGTCTTCTCCCAGGATGAAATTAAGAATGGTTTTCGTTCCCCAATTCTGACCAAGGTTTTCCGGAGACTGTCTTTGGTTGCAAGGCTAATGGCGGAAGTAGAAACCCCCTTCCAAATATTCCAAAAATTGAACAACGCTGGGAGGACTTATTTCAGAGGCACTCGCAGCTTGTCTGGGGCAAACATGTGAATTGTGAGGAACACCTGCCAGAACATTAATTTCGATCGCTCTCTTCGTTGCAGACTAGCTCCTTACGCTCTGTGTAGTATTCCAGTGCGATTCCAGTAACCATACTCTGTACATTCGCGGCATTTTTATTTTTGTTCGAGACCACCTGGTGGGATGCCTTCGTGCATACAACTCACCTGTTCTGTCTGCGTTCCTTCTGCAGTCTCCGTAAAGAAAAAGAGCATCTAGTTCCTCTTGGTTTTTGAAACACTTCTGCTTTTTCGCATTACTCAGCACTAGACACAGGTGAACGACGGAGACATAATGGGAGTTTAATCCAGTCTGCGCCTCTTTTATGTCGGGTGTCGCGGAGGTACAACAACCTGCTTCTTTCATATCCGATGTAATATGTTTCCTTTTTAGGTTCAAATGGCTCTGAGCACTATGGGACTTAACTTCTGAGGTCATCAGTCCCCTAGAACTTAGAACTACTTAAACCTAACTAACCTAAGGACATCACACACATCCATGCCCGAGGCAGGACTCGAACCTGCGACCGTACCGGTCGTGCGGTTCCAGACTGTAGTGCCTAGAACCGCTCGGCCACCGCGGCCGGATCCTTATTAGGGAATGAGGTCATTTACTTCAGGATTACATAGTAATAGATATCATGTTCAAAACAAATTAATCTCCAAGTTTTAAACATTGTAATTACTCCAAAGCTAGTAATCGAAATCTGAATTTCTATCTTTTAAAATTACGATATCTAATAATAGCAGAAATTACTATTGTTCCATTTGCAAAAGCGTAGTTGATACTAAAATCTCTATAGTACATGTAGCTGGGCGAGAATAAAACTGCGATATGTTAAACGCTTCCGGAAATATTTGATATCAACAGTTTAGATCAATTATTCCGTATGTTCTACGACTCATCAAAAAATAAAATTTTAAAATGAATTTAACATACCAGTTTTCTGCACCATTTTCAAATTTCAGCTTCAGTAACAGTTGGTAATCATTTGACCTATTAAAAAGCAGTCGGACTACCTGGAGACCATTTTGATCTCAGTTTCTTTCGGTCAAGTCACCAACTCGTAAAGTTTGAATTTCGAAAATTTCTAATTCCACTTGAATTTGACGTATTTATGACATCCAACATTTCAATTTCTGAAATTATATTTTTATTACCTATACATACTTTTGGAGAATTGAGTGTCTGTCACGAGAGAAGGAGTTTTCGTTAGTAACATTTTATGAATTTTCATTGTAAAAATATTCTGCATGGGTGCGTCTAGCTGCAATGGGTGACTGGTGGTGAGGAGGGGGTGAGGGAAGGGGGCAGCAGGGCACGAAGAAGGGTACAGTGTCCCCTTGCCTAGAATAAATTGATCTTCACAAACCAAAATCGCACCATGACCCGCCACACAGAAAGCTGTACACAATGCCTTCAGTATCAGTTTTAAGTAAGGCAGATCTAGTGAAATCTCAAAATCATTTCCCTGAAACTAATGAGTTACACCTGTTGTACCGGCCGAAATAACGCTCGTCGGTACAGTGTTGGGTTCTTAGCTTTACTCCTAGAGGGGGCCAAGTTGATACTACAACACATAAAATGTTAGACACTTTATAACAACTTGACACGATGAAATATTTAGCTTTGTAACAATCCACGCCCACAGGAATGTCATGAGTATTCATTACTGTCACTCAGCATTAATGTATCGCTTGTTACAGAAGAAGATACTATGAAACGTCCCCTTAGAAAATTTATACATGACTGCTTAAACTGACACACAATATTTTTTTAGCGCAACACAGTCTGACTTTCAATAATCCCTACAAAAGAATGGCCCTGACTAACATTAACCTATACCTTTCACAAATCACTTACCTCACAAAAATCTTCGTTACTCTAACTACTGCAATACAGCGAGCGCCACTACTGCCAGCTAAATAAAAGATTCAAACTACTGAAGGCACTAACTACTGATAGGCATAGTTAGCAAATGAAAGATTTTGATAGAGAACAAACAATGTATTTACCTTAATAGTGTTCAAAAGTCATAATATATATAGCAGTTCATGACATCCATTCTTACAAATGTACTGTTTCTGATGGACACACGTCCAGATCATCCGCTCTCAAAACTCCGCCATCTCACTCCCCACATCGACCACTGCTGGCGGCTCACCTCCAACTGCGCAACGCTACGCGCTGTTAACAGCCAACCGCCCAACACTACAATGGCCAACAACAATTCAAACCAGCCACAGACTGCACACGGCACAGCCAGTGATTTTCATACAGAGCGCTACGTGGTGTTACCAATATAAAAACCTAAACAGCCTACTTACAATACAAGTCTCTCCTCACAGAGCCGGCCGCGGTGGCCGAGCGGTTCTAGGCGCTTCAGTCCGGAACCGCGCGACTGCTACGGTCGCAGGTTCGAATCCTGCCTTGGGCATGGATGTGTGTGATGTCCTTAGGTTAGTTAGGTTTAAGTATTTCTAAGTTCTAGGGGACTGATGACCTCAGATGTTGAGTCCCATAGTGCTCAGAGCCATTTGAACCATCTCCTCACAGAATACGACTGGTTATGAACTGTTATGCAGAATTCTGTCTAATACAATATTTTCCGCGCGGCTGGCTTGATAGAGACACAAGCTGTCATCTTCGGTTACTCGTGCAACGTAACCTAGGTATTATGAATTACACCTAATAGGTTCCATTTCTACATGGATAAATTTCTTTGTTGCCTGCTACCCACTGTGCCACATAGTACAGAAACATTTGTTGTGTATGGAAAATCTAATGGTCCGCAATCACGTAGTGCCAGTAGCAGAAAACCTCGGAGTAAATGCACCGGCTTCATCTTACTTCGCTTCCCGAAATGGTTTGTAAAACAACAGATTCTAAAAGAGAACTCATGTGCAATCTAACACTTAATTCAAGACCAAGTTAGAGCTCGAAGTACACGACCCACCATAGTGAATGAGAATGCTAACACGGGAGCAAAAACACATGACTGAAATTGATAATACCAGAAAAAGGAGTGAGTTAATGAATTCACGAAATATAAATGCAATAAATAAACATTATAATTTACTAGTACATTAAACATACAGTCTTTCCATGGTGGCATTGAACAATCATCGAGTAAGAATAGTAACATTCCTCTTGAACAATATCTCAGGTTGACAGGAGAAAGAATATTGCAGATCGCCGGATAACTTGGTGATGAATGAAAAAAGCTACTAGTAAGTCACTTGAGTTCACAGGTGCCTAATACTGAGACCGATTCAGATCAGTATGTGTTCTGAATCAAGCAAAATGTGGACCAAGACCCGATATTCTGCATGTGAAATCTGCACACAAAAACACATGAAAACGGCACAGTTTTACATAACCTGGTTTCTACTATAGTTCCCAAACATATGAAGTCAGCATGTGAAATACTTGCAGCTGCCCATGATCTCATCATAATATCGATGGTTGCTGGAAGAAGCATCCATATTCGCACTAGAAAAATCTCCTTGATACAAAGTATTGCCCCGGACAAGAAAAATGATCTGTCTTAGTCCGACAAAGTGTGGTGAAGCAGGACGAATTCCGCCACCTATCAATCCGATTGGGCGAAGCCAGTCAAAGCTCTATACTCGCGGAAAGACGTCTTATTCTCTCTCGTTCCAGCAAAGATTCCTCGTTCTAGCAGAAAAAGGAAACATGTGACTGAATTTCTATGATCAAACAAGTGACTTACGCCGAGAGTGGAGTAATTCTGCGATATACGACAGCATTCGTCCTAAAACGGTAAAAGAGTAAAACTGAACGAGGCCCAAAAAAGGACCAGTCACCAGTGAACTAATACCCCAAGGCGAACAAGTCTGCCCATCTCTACACTACGGGAGACAGAGAACGTCCCATGGCGACTCCGTCTACTTGTTCAAAGTACTCGTTATTAAACGCAAAGTATGTTAAGGTTAACATACGAAATTCAAACGAGACTTTCCGTTTGGTGTTGTACGAAGGAAATTCAGTAAGTAACGCAACACTTTTTTTTTCTCGGCCAGTTTCGATTGGAAAGATACGGAATTTGGTGTGGAACAACGTGGAATATTCCTGCGTCAGCCCCTATGGTTTCATGAAGTTGCAATGGGTGCAACGCTGTACGTAGGCTTCAAAATGGCGTCTGTAACGGAGATGCATTCCAAGCAGCGAGCGTCATTCAGTTTCTTTTGGCGGAAAACCAGAGCATCGTAGTTATTCATAAGCCCTTGCTGAATGTCTGTGGAGACCTGGCAGTAAATAAAAGCACGGTGAATCGTTGGGCGAGGCGTCTGTCAACAATCGCAACAAGGTCCCGCTACCCGTGGCGGCCACACTTGGCTGTGTCTCCTGCAGTGTTGGAACGTGCGGACACTCTCATTCGAGATTGTCGATGGATCACAACCGAAGACCTCGCTGCACAATTGGACATCTGTGTTGGTATCACTGACACATTGGACCACCGGTTGGGGTACTGAAAGGTGTGTGCCTGCTGGGATGCTTGCCACCTAACAGAAGACCATACAGAGCAACGAAGAGCATGTATGCGGAATTGCTTGAGCGCTATGAAAACGTTCCGCCGGACATTGTCACAAGCGATGAATCATGGATTCATCACTTCGCAATGGAAACAAAACGGCAACAAGTTCAAAGGTGTATCCCTCAGCTGGTAAAGTCGTGGCGACGGCCTTCTAGCACTCTGAAGGGTTATTCTGTTAGATGTCCTCTCTCAATGTGCAACGATAAATTCTGAAGTGTATTGTGCTGTTGTTGTTGTAGTCTTCAGTCCAGAGACTGGTTTGGTACAGCTCTCCATGCTACTCCATCGTGTGCAGGCTTCTTCATCTCCAAGTAACCTACATCCTTCTGAATCTGCTTAGTGTATCATCTCTTGGTCTCCTACGATTTTTACCCTCCACACTGTCCTCCAGTACTAAATTGGTGATTCCGTGATGCCTCAGAAGCCCTACCAACCGATCCCTTCTTCTAGTTAAGTTGTGCCACAAATTCCTCTTCTCCCCAATTCTATTCAGTACCTCCTCATTAGTTATGTGATCTACCCATCTAATCTTCAGTATTCTTCTGTAACACCACATTTCGAAAGCTTCTATTCTCTTCTTCTCGACCATGTTTCACTTCCATACATGGCTACACTCCATACAAATACTCTGAGAAAACACTTCCTGACACTTAAATCTGTATTCGATGTTAGCAAATTTCTCTTCTTCAGAAACGCTTCGCTTGCCATTGCCACTTCGACCATCATGAATCATTTTGCTCCCCAAATAACAAAACTCATCTACCACCTTAAGTGTCTCATTTCCTAATCTAATTCCCTCAGCATCACCTGATTTAATTCGACTACATTGCATTATCCTCGTTTTGATTTTCTTGATGTCCATCTTATATCCTCCTTTCACTGCCCATTCCGTTCAACCACTCTTCCAGGTCCTTTGCTGTCTCTGACAGAATTACAGTGTCATCGGCCAACCTCAAGGCTTTTATTTCTTCTCCATGGATTTTAATTCCTACACCAAATTTTACTTTTGTTTCCTTTACTGCTTGCTCAATGTACAGATTGAATAACATCGGGAATAGGCTACAACCCTGTCTCACTCCCTTCCAAACCACTGCTTCCCTTTCAAAATGCTAGAAACGTAGGTTTACCTTTCCTTAATCTATTTTCTCAGTTAAGTCGCAGGGTCAGTATTGCCTCACGTGTTCCAACATTTCTACGGAATCCAAACTGATCTTCCCCGAGGTCGGTTTCTACCAGTTTTTCCATTCGTCTGTAAAGAATTCGTGGTCGTATTTTGCAGCCGTGACGTATTAAACTGATAGTTCGATAATTTTCACGCCTGACAACACCTGATTTCTTCGGGATTGGAATTATTATATTGTTCTTGAAGTCTGAGGCTATTTCGCCTGTCTCATATATCTTGCTCACCAGATGGTAGAGTTTTGTCAGGGCTGGCTCTCCCAAGGCTATCAATAGTTCTAATGGAATGTTGTCTACTCCCGGGGCCTTGTTTCGACTTATGTCTTTCAGTGCCCTGTCAAATTCTTCACCCAGTATCATATCTCCCATTTCATCTTCATCTACGTCCTCTTCCATTTTCATAATATTGTCCTTAAGTACATCTCCCTTGTATAGACCCTCCGTATACTCCTTCCACCATTGTGCTTTCCCTTCTTTGCTTAGAACTGGTTTTCCATCTGAGTTCTTAATATTCATGCAGGTGGTTCTCTTTTCTGCAAAGGTCTCTTTCTTTTCCTGTAAGCAGTATCTATCTTACGTCTGGTGAAATATGCCTCTCCATCCTTACATTAGTCCTCTAGCCACCCTGCTCACCATTTTGCATTTCCTGTCAATCTCATTTTTGAGACCGTTGTTATTCCTTTTTGCCTGCTTCATTTACTGCATATTTAATATTTTCTTTTTCCAGCAATTAAATTCAATATCTCTTCTGCTACCCAAGGATTTCTACTAGCCCTTGTCTTTTTACCTATTTGATCCTCTGCTGCCTTCAGTAGCTCATCTCTCAAACCTATCCATTCCTCTTCTACTGTATTTCTTTCCCCCATTCTTGTCAGTCATCCACTACTGCTCTCTCTGAAACTCTCTACAACCTCTGGTTGTTTCAGTTTATCCAGTTCCCATCTCCTTAAATTCACACCTTTTTGCAGTTTCTTCCGGTGTAATCTACGGTTCATAACCAACAGATTATCGTCAGAGTCCACATCTGCCCCTGGAAATCTTTTACAGTTTAAAACCTGGTTCCTAAAGCTCTGTCTACCATTATATAATCTATGTGAAACCTTACAGTGTCTCCAGGCCTCTTCCACGCTAACAAAATTCTTTCAAGATTCTTAAACCAAGTGTTAGCTATGATTAAGTTATCCTCTGTGCAAAATTCTACCATGCGGCTTCCTCTTTCATTCCCTACTCCCATTCCATATTCACCTACTACGTTTCCTTCTCTTCCTTTTCCTACTATCGAATTCCAATCACCCATGACTATTAAATTTTCGTCCTTCTTCACTATCTGAATAATTTCTTTTATCTCATCATACATTTCTTCAATATCTTCGTCATCCGCGGAGCTAGTTGGCATATAAACTTGTACTATTGTGGTAGGCGTGGGCTTCGTGTCTATCTTGGCCACAATAATGCGTTCACTATGATGTTTTTAGTAGATTACCCGCATTCCTATTTTTTTTATTCATTATTAAACCAACTCCTGCATTACCCCTATTTGATTTTGTATTTATAACGCTATATTCACCTGACCAGATGTCTATTTAGTACTGCTACTGAACTTCACTAATTCCAACCACATCTAACTTTAACTTTTTAAATTTTCTAACATACCTGCCCGATTAAGAAATCTGATATTCCACGCTCCAATCCGTAGAATGCCAGTTTTGTTTCTTCTGATAGCGATGTCCTCCTGAGCAGTCCCGGCCTGGGGATCCGAATGGGTGACTATTTTACCTCCGGAATATTTTACCCAAGAGGACGCCATCATCATTTAACCATACAGTAAATCTGCATGCCCTCGGGAAAAATTATTACTGTAGTTTCACCTTGCTTTCATCCGTTCGCAGTACCAGCACAGCAAGACCGTTTTGGTTAATGTTACAAGGTCAGATGATTCAATCATCCAGACTGTTGACCCTGCAACTACTGAAAAGGCTGCTGCCCCTCTTTAGGAGCCACACGTTTGTCTGACCTCTCAACAGATACCCCTCCGTTGTGGTTGCACCTACGGTTCGGCTATCTGTATGCCTGAGGAACGCAAGCCTCCCCACCAAAGACAAGGTCCATGGTTCATTGGCGAGGAGGAGGGGGGGGGGGGTATTGTGTTACGCTCAGGGAATTTCATTGGCACAAGAATGCAAACAAACTTCTTCTTCTCCATGACAACGCAAGAGCTCACAGAAGTCTGCGCACCCGAGAGGAGCTCACAAAACGTCATTGCATTGTTCTTCCTCATCCACCCTACAACCTGGCTGTCACACCTTCCGACTTCAATCTGTTCGGCCGAATGAAGGAAGCACTCCGCGAGGAGTAGTACGTGGATCATGGGGAGGTTACTGATGCAGCAAGATGATGTCTCCGACATCGACCAGTAAAGTATTACTTATGTGGGCATACAGGTCTTCCCAGTAAGGTAGCGTAAAGTCGTCAGCACACGGGCCGTGCTGTCGAACGCTAACGTTGAGCGTGCCAAGTTCAACGTGCTACTGAACGCTCAGGAACGATGCGACTTGTGCATGCGGGACGTGGGCCCCACCGTGGTATACGCGATCGCAACGCACTCCAGCGGCTGCTGAGGAATGTTTCTAGTTCGTAAATCATACAGTTTACTCAACGGGCGTGCGTAAAATTCCCACGTTAGCTCTATTAAAACGCACATTTCCTCCATCGTCCACGAAAAGAAAGCGCCATGTCCAATCAATAAGGACACAGGCTTATAAAATGTTCCATTACAAATAGTGCGGTACAAATGTGGAATACTTCTCCGCATAAGATAAACATTATTTCATCATTCCCACATTTTAGTAAAACCCCAAGGTCATTCTTACTTGATCACTGTTCCTACCCAGTAGCAGAATCTTTGCAACATACGAATTACGAAGCGTACAAGAAAAAGGAGCAAAATATCTTTATGTTAGTAGCGCAAGCTGTCCTGTAGATTAAGCCAATCGAACAGTCACCCCTCAAAAAAAAAGGTGAACTTATATTTACATAACATCAGTTATTATAGTACATACTTACATTAAACTAATAAGAAAGTATCAATACCTAATAAAAACGCGAATGTTAGGGGAAAAAAAATCCGAATGGCAGGCCGCGAACTACCGCCCCAACAAACACTTCAGTGTCCAGTTACGCTTTTTTTTTTTATCTGCTTGGAGCGGACGTCGTAAGACATCCATTTAAGTTCGTTGTTGACCTGTTAACTCAGGGTTTTTTCATTACAGAGGGCACGTTACCCTCTGACCGAACACGCTGAGCTACCGTGCTGGCTGTGACGCTAGTTATTACGCCACACAAACTATACACGGGTCGAAGCTAATCATAGTATGTTACCCGTTGCTGAAACCCTTAATCGTACATATGTTACTTGACTGAAATTTAATTATAACAAATTGTACCAAGAACAATGCGTTTTGGGTGGATCTTCAGTGTGTCGCTGCCTTCAAATAGCCTACTCTCATAATACGCAAGTTGCAATAATTCTTTTGCCACGAATATGATGTTTCTCATTATTGTATTGGAACGAATCACACAGTTAACAACGGGTTTTCCAGTGATTCTTAATTTGCTGGTGCTCAGAAACGGCATATATACATATAGGTTTGAAATGAATGGCAACATGGCGCCTCACAACTCTGTACTGAAGGGAGACGGCGTGCGTGTGACGTAGGTAGCGTTGTGCCATCTCATTGGTCAACGCTCAGACGCACGCTCAGAATATCTGACATGCCAGATATTGCTCTGCACGTTCGGAAAGACTCCCGAACGTGCTATTCCACGCTATGACGTCAGAAACTCGGTACGCTCAATCTCAACGTTCGACTGCACGGTCCGTGTGCCGACGGCTTAAGGCCGCCGCGTTGAACGGAGATGATGTTGAAAAATAGAGTTTTGTAGCCAAAATAGTGGGGAATAATATACAGGGTGTTACAAAAAGGTACGGCCAAACTTTCAGAAAACATTCCTCGCACACAAATAAAGAAAAGATGTTATGTGGACATGTGTCCGGAAATACTTAATTTCCATGTTAGAGCTCATTTTAGTTTAGTCAGTATGTTCTTCCACCTACGCTCAATGGAGCACGTTATCATGATTTCATACGGGATACTCTACCTGTGCTGTTAGAACATGTGCCTTTACAAGTACGACACAACATGTGGTTCATGCACGATGGAGCTCCTCCACATTTCAGTCGAAGTGTTCGTACGCTTCTCAACAACAGATTCGGTGACCGATGGATTGGTAGAGGCGGACCAATTCCATGGCCTCCACGCTCTCCTGATCCCAACCTTCTTGACTTTCATTTATGGGGGCATTTGGAAGCTCTTGTCTACGCAACCCCGGTACCAAATGTAGAGACTCTTCGTGCTCGTATTGTGGACGGCTGTGATACAATACCCCATTCTCCAGGGCTGCATCAGCGCATCAGGAATTCCATGCGACGGAGGGTGGATGCACGAATCCTCGCTAACGGAGGACATTTTGAACATTTCCTGTAACAAAGTGTTTGAAGTCACGCTGGTGCGTTCTGTTGCTGTGTGTTTCCATTCCATGATTAATGTGATTTGAAGAGAAGAAATAATATGAGCCCTAACATGGAAAGTAAGCGTTTTCGGACACATGTCCACATAACATATTTTCTTTCTTTGTGTGTGAGGATGTTTCCTGAAAGTTTGGCCGTACCTTTTTGTAACACCCTGTATAATCCTGAACAAAACCAATCTGGGGGAATAATATATAACCCTGAATGAAACCAATCTGCTTTCAGAAAAAAAGTGTTGCATTACTTACTGAATGCCCTTCGTAAGTGAGTTCAGACGCCCAGCAGGTGTATTTGTGTGTGTATGTGTGTTGCAAGAGAGACCCATAGTCGACAGGAGCGCGGAGCTCCACGCCAAAGAGCGCAGCCGATTGTGAGTGCTAAATTCGCCGGAACTAACAGTTGGGAAATACGTCGCCTAATTACCGCACTCGTTAACAGCTAATAGACACCGCCGCCGCCGCGCCCCGCTCATCCCCACGCATACACGCACATGCGTGCGCACACGCACCTGCCGGTGCCGCCGGCTTCTGCTCGGCACCGTGTCCGCGTAACACCGCCCTCCCACGCCACCACCCCCACCCCAACCCCAATCCACGCCGCTAGGCGGGTTTTTTGCTCGACGTGATTCACTCAGCGCGACCACCGGAGTCGAGTTCGCGGCGCTTAACATAATTGCGTCGCTTTTTTTCCACCCGTCCCGTAATCTCCGCACTTAATTAAACGGGTAGCGGACGAGTGCAGCGGAGCCACCGCCGTGGCGGTGACGGAGAGAAAGCTACCAGGAGCGCGTGGTCACTGGGCTGCAATGAACAGGTGGTCCGAGATATACACTATCGGATCAAAAATACCCCGACAGACGTACATAATGCGAAATTGATCACTAGGTGTCACGACAGGGGCATCCACCAGTTTAAAAGAAGATGGACAGTACTGTGTTGTAGAGGCTGGAACCGCGCGACCACTACGGTCGCAGGTTCGAATCCTGCCTTGGGCATGGATGTGTGTGATGTCCTTAGGTTAGCTAGGTTTAAGTAGTTCTAAGTTCTGTGGGACTGATGACCTCAGAAGTTAAGTCCCATAGTGCTCAGAGCCAGTACTGTGTTGTCAGCGGTAAACGCAGAATGGGTGTGGCCAGGAGAGCTCCATGATTTCGAACGTGAACTAGTCACTGGACGTCATCTGAGTAACAAATTCATCGGACATACGGGGCGTGACTACGAAATAACGGGACTACTGCTCTAAAACATTTTATTTCAGAAAGATACACATTTAGTTAGTGTCACTCTCTATATACTCCCCTCCTCTATCCCTACAACGCTTCATGCGACTTTTCCTTTGACAGAAATTGCGCTGGAAGTCTTCCTCTTTGAGCTCCTCGATGACGTATGCCACTTTTTCTTTAAGCGGAGGTTTACTATCATGTTCTTTGAGAATTCAAATGAAAGTTTGAACGCGTGTGTTTGGAAGTTAGCACCCAAGCATTGGCATTCTGGTGCGAAGACTGTGGAGAGGGCAACTTTCCTGGCAGTGAGCAGCAGCAGCGAGGGGTATTCTGAAATTCTGAAGACAATGACAACGATGGACGTCACCCTGGGACTCTATCCGATGCAGTTCGCCAAGCATTCGGACGACCACCGGATTCAAGCGGACGAAAACCGCCTCTCACAGGCCATACGAGCGGCTCTGGAGCAGCACAGGATGGCACAGGTCGCGCAGAACGCCCTCTATGAGGAAGACGAAGGACTAGTTTATGGACCCGGAATAGCAGATTGAAAGTACGTTGCATACTATTGCATTTATATATAGTGAAAACTTCAAACGTGTTATAGATATCACTGCCAAATTTGGTCTAAATGTTTACTGATATATCCTCTACAAACTGGAACTTTTTCGACCGGAAATGTCCAAGAGCAAAGGCGGAAGTGCCGTCGGAACGAAACAAAATTTCGATGTAAACCTCCACGCGCGGTATGTCACAGGTCAGCCGGCTCCTCTGAAATCAAATTTGAGTTGACGTTAGCGAAGTATACAAGAATCTTTAGGAGCTGTACTTCGCTTAAGTTATTTGGACCATAGGAAACAAAATGGCGGCCATCTGAAAAAAATAGGGTTTTCTCCATCGATTTTTCGACTTCGTCGGGCAAGTAACAATGTTTATAGTTGATGGATCGGAATAAAAATGGTACAACTCCTAGATAATTTAGTTAGCTTCGTCGGAAACAAACAACCATGCCAATCGGTTCAGTAGATTTGAAGTTAGTAAACCGCGCGATAAAAAAACGTTATTTCGAGAAAAACACGTTTGAAGTTCTCACTATATATAAATGAAATATTATGCAACGTACGTTCAATCTGCTATTCCGGGTCCATAAAACAGTCCTTCCTGTTCCTCACAGAGGGCGTTCTGCTCGATTGGGCCATCATGCGCTGCTCCAGAGCCTCTCGTACGGCCGGTAACAAACGGTTTTCGGTCGCTTGAATCCGGTGGTCGTCCGAATTCTTGGCGAAATGCGTCGAATAGAGTCCCAGGGTGACGTCCATCGTGCTCATGGTCTTCAGAATTGGTGAATACCCTTCGGTGAAGCTGCTCACTGCCAGGAAAGTCGCAATCTCCACAGTCTTCGCACCAGAATGCAAATGCTTGGGGGATAACTTCCAAACACACGAGTTCAAAATTTCATTTGAATTTTGTGTGTTCCCTCCCAAGCACCGATACAATAACTCGTCCTCCGAAAGAAAAAAATTGGTGCGTGAAAAAGGCCGATTTCAAGGAGGTGCATTTTTTTTGTACAACTGCGAATAACAAACATTTCTGTTCCGTATTCGGAAAAACCGTTTCAGGGGTGGATTATAAACACTTTTATGGATCTAGAAACGCAATTTTTTTAAAAATCGGTTTTTTTGAACCGAAATATAGTAAATCTCCCCTTAACTGCTTCAAAGGACCGATATCTTGCAGATTTGACCTTGGGGAATGGATAAAAGTCGCATAGTGCTATATCTGGCGAATAAGGGGGGGGTCTAACACTGGGGCGCTGTACCTCGCTAGAAACCTCTTAAAATACAATGAGGTATTAGCCGGTGGATTGTCTTGATACAGAACCCATGACATGTTCTTCCTCAACTCAAGGTAGTAATGATGGTTAGTAGTTGGACCTTTGGGAACCGTGTGAAGGTAGACAATTCCATACATATCGAAAAAAACAATGCTCATCGCTTTGAATCTTGATTTGCTCATTTGAGCCTGTTCCACTCTTGGTGAAGTTAGGCCCTTCCAGTGCATGGATTGGCGCGTAGTTTCTGGATTGTAAGTCAAAAACCAAAACTCATCACACGTTATCACTCTTTCGAAGAAATTAGGACCGTTTTTAGTGGTACTGAAGTGTCAGTGCAAACATTTTCACGGGCTTCTTTTTGTACGATCGTGAGAATTTTAGGCACCAGTTTCGCACACACTTTTCTGATGTTACAGTGGTAACGTAAAATTTGCCTTACGCATTATTTGTCAATTCCGAAAGTTTTAACAATTGATCGAATACTCAGCCGATGGTCAGATCGGACCAGGTTACCTACTTCTACGTTATTTTCATCCGTGAAGGGCGTCCCGGGCGTGAATCATCTTCAGCGTCTTCTCACCCATCTTGGAAATGCTTGAACCACTCAAAAATTCGCGTACGTAATAAACAATGTTCGCCGTACACATCTTTTAGTAAAAGATAGCTGGTCTGTAGCAGTTTTTCCAAGTTTTATCGGAAAATGCATCACAGTTCGTTCCTCTATTATTACACTTACCATTTTCCGGCAAAGCAAAATAACAGCTCTTGCCCAAACGAAGACCACGGCTAACTGATTTGTTTGCAGTGACCAGAGATGCAGCGTTCGACTGAGAAGGCTTCACGCTTCACAGCTATCGGTCGTTCATCTTTACGAGCTAACTCTGGGATAGCACCGGTCCTCACGTTTCAGCCCTTGTAAAACTGCACAAGTTGACTGTTGGGGAAGAGAATGTTAAGTGGAAACGCGAAGGAACGACCACAGCTAACCCAAGACCACCCAGATCTCACGTATTGGCTGGCAAGGATCGTTGATCATTGCAGATCTCGCATGTTGTAAAAAAATCGCGTGTAATCAGCAGATGAAATCACTCTTGAGTTCCAAAATGTTACCAGCCCCACAGCTAGCACAATAACTGTGCGCAGGGATCTTATAATTAAATTTTCCTCACCACATTCCAGTTTCAGCTTTATCTACGATAATGATGGAAATGCATTAAAATATGTACCACAGCCAGGACTTGAACCTACGTCTCCTGCTTACTAACCAGGTGTGCTAGCCATTACAACTTCACAGCTAACGCACCTGCGTCGCCGACTCGAGTACAGTGGTATCACTAACACAAATTTCAAGTCACATCTTCAGCTGATTTTCCCCCATTAGCTGAAGATGTGAACTGAAGTTTGTGGTAAGGAGTGCATTGGACTAGAACAGTCCATACAGCTATAGTGCTGTGGTGGTGTAATGGCTAACATTCCTCCCTAGAAAGAAAAAAAAAAAAAAGATTAAGAAAGGAAACCTCACTTCAAGTCATCGCTGTGGTACAAATTTTAATTCATGTCTTCAGCTTCCATCACTATCGTAGATAAACCTGAAACTCAAATGTCTTGACGAAAATATAATTATAATATCTATCGATTACCTACACCTGAGGTACAGGATGAGCCGGCCGGGGTGGCCGACCGGTTCTAGGCGCTACAGTCTGAAACTGCACGACCGCTACGATCGCAGGTTCGAATCCTGCCTCGGGCATGGATGTGTGTAATGTCCTTAGCCTAGTTAGGTTTAAGTAGTTCTAAGTTCTAGGGGACTGATGACCTCAGAAGTTAAGTCCCGTAGTGCTCAGAGCCATTTGAACCATTTTTTGAGGTACAGGATGTCCCCATTACGCCCAACGCTGGGTGCTGTGCCAATGCCGAAGAGCCCCGGTACTAGTGACGATCTAAGAAGGGGAAAATAAGCTGAAGATGAGAACTGAAGTTTGTATGGGGAGGGCAGAGGACTTGGGTAGTCTATACAGCAATGTTAGCTATATTGCTGCCAGTATTACCGTAAATACACTCATGCTCATAAATTAAGGATAATGCTGATACATGGTAAACAACGCTCTGGGGGGCGGTTTGCGGGTACAAATAACCTCGGGGTATGACCATGTGGTGCATTTGGCCTGCGCTCGTCGCACGGTGGCGCTGGCAGTAGTACACATATGCAGAGGTGTGTTGGTGCATGACAGAGTACGGTGCAGCGAGTAACTGTGCAGACGTTTTCAGACGTGCTAATGGTGACTATGTGTTGAAAATGGCTCAAAGAACACATAGTGATGACGTTATGAGGGGTAGAATACTAGGGAAACTGTCAACGATTCCAGCAGACAGGAAACGCGCCCAGGCGCTACAGTGCGGGACGTCCACAATGTACAACACCACAAGAAGACCGATATCTCACCATCAGTGCCCGCAGACGGCCATGGAGTACTGCAGGTAGCCTTGCTCAGAACCTTACTGCAGCCACTGGAACAGTTGTCTCCAGACACACAGTCTACAGACGACTGAAGAGACATGGTTTATTCGCCTGGAGACCTGCAAGGTGTATTTCACTGACCCCTGGTCACAGGCCAGCCCGTAAAGCCTGGTGTCAAGAACACAGTACATGGTCAATGGAACAGTGGTCCCAAGTTATGTTCATGGACGAGTCCAGGTATAGTCTGAACAGTGACTATCGCCGGGTTCTCATCTGGCGTGAACCAGGAACCAGATACCAACCCCTTAATATCCTTGAAAGGGACCTGTATGGAGGTCGTGGTTTGATAGTCTGAGGTGGGATTATGATTGGTGCACAGACACCCCTGCATGTCTTTGACAGTGGAACTGTAACAGGTCAGGTGTATCGGGACGTCATTTTGCACCAGTATGTCCGAGTTTTCAGGGGTGCAGTGGGTCCCACCTTCCTCCTGATGGATGATAACGCACAGCCCCACCTAGTTGCCATCGTGGAGGAGTACCTTGAAAGAGAAGATATCAGTCGAATGGAGTGGTCTACCTGTTCTCCAGACCTAAGCCCCATCAAGCACGTCTGGGATGCTTTCGGTCGACGTATCGCTGCACGTCTTCAAATCCCTAGGACACTTCAGGAGCTCCGACAGGCATTGGTACAAGAATCTGAGGCCATACCCCAGCAGCTGCACGACCACCTGATCCTGAGTATACCAACCCGTTGTGCGGCCCGTGTACGTGTGCGTGGTGATCATATCCCATATTGATATCGGGGTACATGCGCAGGAAACAGTGGCGTTTTGTATCACGTGTCTTTAGGGACGGTTTTCTCAACTTATCACCAATACCGTGGACTTGTGATCTGTGTCGTGTGTGTTTCCTATGTGCCAATGCTATTAGCGCCAGTTTCGTGTAGTGCCACGTTGTGTGGCACCCTATTCTGCAAATATCCTAAATTTATGAGCATGAGTGTATATGCATAGAGAGTTAAAAAGAATGCCTCACATTTCTGCAGTGAATGCTAAATCGTGATTGAAATGGTGTAAAGAAAGACACACAGATCAATGAATGACTGGAAACGAGTGATTTGTGGTGATGAATCACGCTGTATCCTGTGGCAATCTGAAGAAGGGTTTGGCTTGGTGAATGTCTGGAGAACGTATCTGCCACCCTGTGTACTGAGGTACAGAGGGTGTGGCTTTGCGGTACGAGGGTGTTCCTCGTCATTAGATGTGATCGCCTTACTGTGCCTGAGCAAATGCTATCTGAAGAGGGATGAACACATTTTGTAGCATTGTGTACCGCGTACAGTAGAGGAATAGTTCGGAGAGGATGATTGTTTGTATCAGCATGACAATGCACCCTCCATAAAATATCACCCATGAGATAATGGTCTTTGGACACTAATATTTCTGAAATGGGCTGCCCTGCCCAGAGTTCCAATTTGAACCCAATGGAAGACTTTTGGGATGATGCAAAACGTCGACTTCACTCCACATCCCAGCATCCATCATCACTACCTTCTCTGGTTTCGGGTCTTGAGGAAGAATGGACTGTCATTGCACCACAGACATCCACACGCCCCATTGAAAGTGTTCCCAATAGAGTTCAAGCCGACGTAAAGGCGAAGGGTGGACACACACCAATTAATGCCCACTAACAGTTGTCCAGATACCTTTTATCGCATGGTGCAGTACTCCCTCAAGTCGCTGTTGACATCTTCTGCCGCGACCTGTCACTATGACTACCTACACGACTTCTGCAGCATGCATGTCATTACATCCGTGGTGACTTGGGAGCTAGCGCCCAACCTCTGAACCCGCGAAACCAGCAGGAGGATCAGTGTGGCACGCGATACTAGCGTCATAGTAAATCCCAGTAGAGAGAAAGCAACAGGAGAAATTTTTAATGGGTTTTTCGAAGAATTATTAAATTATCATCATTATAATCAGCCAATTTTGTCTTTCAATAATTTGGCCTTTCTAAGTACTGAGCTCAAGTACGTCTGCAATTTCGTCTTCCATGGGGAGTGGTGTTGAGCGATGTTCAGCCATTTTACTGCAGTGATCATCCATAGATCTTCGTCCAATCGGTCTGGCGGACTTTCTCATGGCCTGCCTCATTCCAACACAACCATTCTCCGTCGGTCGTCATTTCCTCTGGAAACACTGCCTGTCCATTGCCATTTCATAGTTTCTGTTCTCTCCAGGATGTTTTTGATGTCGGTAATTGATCTATTGTCTTCTGCCATCTTTTATCTTTCCGTCCAAATCCCAACGTAGACCATTCCGCACCTCGTTGTGCAGTTGTAAGTTTCCGTCTGGAATATTCATCAAGTGTTCAAGTCTCTCAGCCGTAAATGAAAAACCAAGACGAAAAACTGATTAAAAGATTTCAGATATTATGTCTTCCATTTTAAATTATAAATTGGCCAAGGTAGATGTACTCTACGACCGTGCCCATGTTCTTGTTTTAGTTGCAGTTTTCCTACCGTGCTCCATTTATTGAACATAACTTCTGTCTTGTAAATGTTTATGATTAGTCTCTACATGAAGTTCCGGGGTGAGGTTCGATACCAACGTATGCACCTCTTCAAAATCATTTACTAATGGTGCAACGTCATCTTCAAATCTCAGGTTATTAAGTCTCTTCCCGTTGATTCTAATTCACTTTTCATTCCAGTTCAGTTTTGACATTGCCAGTTCCAGAGAAGAAAAAAAAATGGTTCAAATGGTTCTGAGCACTATGAGACGTAACTTATGAGTTCATTAGTCCCCTAGAACTTAGAACTGTTTAAACCTAACTAACCTAAGGACATCACACACATCCATGCCCGAGGCAGGATTCGAACCTGCGACCGTAGCGGTCGCGCGGTTCCAGACTGTAGCGCCTAGAACCGCTCGGCCACTCCGGCCGGCCTTCAGAGAACAGCTCTGGAGAAATGGGATCACTTCGTTTCACTCCTCTGAGATTTGGAGACAATTGATTTGGTTGCCTGACATTAACACTCGTAAAATGTGTAGAAGTCTCGTAAATATGTTAACGGATTTTAATATAGATTCCCCCCAACTCTTGCTCAGCTAAGGCCTGAGTGACAGTAGGTCTGCTAACTGAATTAAAGACCTTTTCAAAATCTATAAGAGGTGTACACTAAGGCATCCGGTGTTCATTTGCTATTCTTATCACTTCCCAGGCAACAAAAATATCATTTAACGTACTGAATGTGCTGCGAAAACTAGTCTGCTCAGTGGTTTGAGTTGCGTGAAGGATTATTAAATGGTGCACTTAAAACTGACTCTGTCTTAATTTTGAGAAAACGTAACTCGTATATTCGGTATTGTACAACAAACAAAGGCATCCCGGGAAATGATGTATCACACGAAGAAAGGTATTATTGAGCTGCTCGAACAACTGAGTTCATTTACTTTTGTCATATTTCTATAACTACTAGTCTTGGAAACAAACGACTCGAAGTCCTAACATATATTGCATTTCTTAAGTGAATAATGTCTTATTGAATAATTTATGGGGTAACTAACCGTTTAAAAAAAGTGCGAGTTTAAAAAAACTACGCATCATGAAGAAATTATCCAAATGGGAGGGAAATCGGTAGATGTGACGTACGTGTACAGGTAATCAAATGATTACCATTTCAGAAAAATTCAGTCATTTATTCAAGAGAAAGAGCCTCACAAATTGAGCAAGTCAGTAACGCGATGGCACACATATGACCCTTATGCAAACAGTTATTCGGCTTGACATTGATTGATAGAGTTGTTGGATGTCGTCCTGAGGGATATCATGCCACATTCTGTCCAATTGGCGCGTTAGATCGTCAAAAATCCCTAGCTGGTTGGATGGCCCTGCCCGTAATGCTCCAATCGTTCGCAATTGGGGAGAGATCCGGCGACCTCGTTGCCCAAGGTAGGGTTTTGCAAGCACAAAGGCAAGCAGTAGAAACCCTCGCCTTGTGCGGGCGGGCATTATCTTGCTGCTAAAGTATCCCAGGCTGGACTGCGATGGAGGACAACAAAACGGGGCCCAGAATACCGTCGACCTGCCGTTGTGCTGTAAGAGTGCAGCGGATAAGAACCAAAGGCGTCCTGCTATGAAATGCAACGACCCCAGACCGTCACTCCTGGTTGTATGGACGCATAGCGGAACGTTTCCAGACATTGCTTCGCCCTGGAATCTCATTGACTGATGCAAAATTGTCTTTAGTGACGATTCCCACTTCGAAATGTCCCGCTGTGAACAGCGAAGATATGTGTAAAAAGTGTCTGTTAAAAATAATACAGTCCTGTACAGGGCTGAAAAGCTCGCCCGGCTAGTCGCGCGGTCTAACGCGCTGCTTCCCGAGCGAGAAGGCGTGCCGGTCCCTGGCACGAATCCGCCGGGCGGACTAGTGTTGAGGTCCGGTGTGCCGGCCAGCCCGTGGATGGTTTTTAGGCGGTTTTCCATTTGCCTCGGTGAATGCTGGCTGGGTCCCCTTATACCGCCTCAGTTACACTATATCGGCGATTGCTGCGAAAACACTGTCTCCACGTACACGTACAACATAATTACTCTACCAAGCAAACATTTGGGGTTACACTCATCTGGTATGAGTCGTTCCCGGGGGTGCACTGGGGTCCGAACCGCACAATAACCCTGGGTTCGGTGTGGGGCGGCGGTGGGGAGCGGGGTGGACTGCTGTGACCTGTTATGGGTTTGTGAACCACTGAGGGCTACAGCGGGACGAAGCCTCTCTGTCGTTTCTAGGTCCCCAGTTCCATACACACACAGGACTGAAAAATTAATTAATAGTAAATTTCATTTCATTAATATTAAATTTAGTTCAATAATAAATTTAGGCTAGTTAGTCTCCGTTCCACATCATTTTGATAAAAACTTATTCAAATGATTTATCGAACATGTAACTAACTATGTAAAGTAATGGTTCCTGCGAAGATGAGAAATTTTCTGGCTCAGTTTAAAAACGCCGACTCTACTAGTGGTATAGACGCGTTGTCTTGTGACAGTGAATTGGCCGTATTCATCCGACTTGGTTCTGGATTTTCGTGACATGTTGCTGCCTTGCACACTTGCGCTCTATTTATGTGATCGTATGTTTCGTACTTTTCCAGATTATAGAGCATTAGATTTCTTTCCACGACAGACATTGCAGTCGAGAACAACTTGGGAAATGTGAGCTCATTGTTTCGCACTTTCAGCTTTTCAGAACACATGGAATCAGTATCCTATTTTATTACCGTCGTGCAAGATTTCAAGTTGTTTATCTCACTGTTTTTCCACTTATGAAATAACGGTTCAGGAATTAATATGTTGTGATTTTCATTTGTCTTTTGTATCCGGATGGTGAAGAGAAGCACATGGTCCATTAAAATGTATTTTTATGACATGATATCTTCGATTCAGGTATTGCACATTGCACAGAAGTGCGCAAAACTTGGATGAAAATAACTTTTACATTTTATCTCACTACCAAACAACATAGCTCGATGAAACTTGACCCTTAAAGAAACGCTACAGCACAGCGCAGAAGGTAACTGAAAGAAATGCGTAATCAGAGGAACACAAAACAACACTACCAAAACTGTCTAAAATGTCGTCCTGAATGGGGTGACTTCAACAGAAGCAAGCGTAACTTCAGGTGTGACCCAAGGCAGCGTTATAGGTCCACTTTTACATTATGTCTCACTACCAAACGACATAGCTCGATGAACCTTGGCTCTTACGTAGAAAGAAACGCTACTGCACAGCACAGAAGGTAACTGAAAGAAATGCGTAACCAGAGGAACACCAAATAACACTACTAAAACTGTCTAAAATGTCGTCCTGAATGGGACGACTTCAACATAAACAAGCGTAACTTTAGGTGTGCCCCAGGGCAGCGTTATAGGTCCACTGCTTCTTACGATTTACATAAACGATCTGGTTGATGGTATTGACAGCGGCATTACACTGTTTGCCGATGATGCTGTAGTCTACAGGAAAGAAGTATCACACGAAAGTTGCAAACGAATCAATGAGGATTTGTAGAAAATAAATGCGTGGTGTAATGACTGGCAGTTATCTCTCAATATTAGTAAGTGTAACCTACTGCGAATAACAAGGCGAAAATCCCCATTGATGTACGAGTACAAAATAAATGCCCGGTCTTTGGAAGCGGTAACATCCGTCAACAGTATGGCTGTAACTGTTCGAAATGATCTCAAATGGAATGATCAGATTACACAAGTAACGGGAAAGGCGAACTCTAGATTGCGGTTTATTGGTAGAATCTTGAAGCGATGCAGTCCCTCAACAAAGGAAATTGCTTACAATACGTTAGTCCGTCCAGTATTAGACTATTGTTCGTCTGTATGGGACGCTTACCAGTTGGGTCTGATTCAAGACATTATGAAGGTCCAAAGAAGAGCGGCAAGATTCGTGACTGGTACATTTAGATATCGTGAGAGCGTTACAAATCTCATAGAAAGTTTGAAGTGGGACATACTTGCAGATAGACGATGCGCTAAACGGAAGGGGCTGCTCACTAAATTTCGAAATCCGATCTTCCCCGAGGATGTAGAGCATATATTATTACCACAAACTTTCAAATCGCACAATGATCACCATTCAAAGATAAGGGAAATCAGAGCTCGTACTGAGGCGTTCAGACAGTCGTTTTTCCCTCGCGCGATCTGCGAGTGGAACAGAGGGTGGAGGGGGGGAATATCACATTGGCGCAAATTGTGCCCTCCGCCACACACCGCCTGGTGGCTATCAGAGTATATACGTAGAAGTAGAAGTACACTGAAGTCACGGCGAATTGTGATCGACCCCTAAACATTACAAAAGGTGGGACATGGTATGTAATAGGGTGTGTGATCGACATGGACGGCAAAGCAGACTCTGCAGTGTGCTCACGTACTGGCCAAGGTTGGTAAACAGTTCTTGTGGAAGGGCGTTCCATTAACTCCACCACCGCGGTTGACCCCTGCTAGACAGTTGTTCGTACATGTGAAACTGCCGCGGAACGTCTCTCCAAAGCACCCAACATGTCCTCGATGGGATTTTAGTCGGGAGAACGGGCAGCCCACTCCATTCGCCAAATATCCTCCCGTTCCCAGAGTTCCTCCACATGCGCTGTTCTATGTGGTCGCGCACTGTCATCCATAACATGAAAACTGTCCCCGGATACACACCTACAAGGACGCACGATGAGAAGCTGTACAGCGTCAGAATTACATTCACTGTTGACTGTACCGTGTCCAAAGATCTAGAAGTCTGTACGCCGATGGAACATTAGTCTCCGCACACAATAACTCCTAGAAGACCAAAACGATCATGGTCGACAATTTCCCTGGGTGCATCAACTACCCTCATATGGCGAGAGAAGTAGGAATATTAATGGACTGCCCTGCTGTTCCCATGACTTAAATACTATTGAGAACGTATGGATTCGTTCGAGGAGACGTACTGCGGCATGTCCTCATCCGCCAACGACCACGCAGTAGTTATCAATCGTGTTGGTTGAGGAATGGAACGGCCTACCACAAGAATTTCCTACCAACCTTGTCGTCAGTAAGGGAGCACATTACAGAGCATGCAATGCCATCCGAGTTGATCACACACCTTTTTAAGAACGATGTCCCGCGTTTTGTGATGTCCAGGGGACCATCATAAATCGTGGTGACCTCAGTGTAATTGTTGTCTTTGAAAATGGTTCAAATGGCTCTGAACACAATGGGACTTAACATCTGTGGTCATCAGTCCCCTACAACTTACAACTACTTAAACGTAACTAACCTAAGGACATCACAACATCCATGCCCGAGGCAGGATTCAAACCTGGGACCGTAGCGGTCATGCGGTTCCAGACTGAAGGGCCTAGAACCGCACGGCCACACCGGCCGGCTGTTGTCTTTAAATAAAAATGTCTTTCCTTTTCGGCCCATTGCGTACTTCTTTCAGTTACCTTCTACACTATACTATACCGTACTATACTATACTGTACTACACTATATTGTAGCATTTGTTTCTATGTAAGGCGCAAGATTCCTCGAGCTATGTTGCTTGACAGTTGTACTTCATGCGAATGTTACTTCCGTCCTTAAGTTTTTCGCACCAGTACGAAGGGCGTTTGAAAAGTAAGTCCGAGAGATGGCACCACCGACACGTATCGAGTTCATGTTTAGTTAGTAGCATCTTTTGAAAGAACACACAACAAGTTTCAGCTCTATTGGTCTATTTCTATGTGTTTGGCTTTCGTGTGAATCAAGGAAGTCGAGTAATTGTCAACAAATGGACGAAGAAGAATTTCGTGTGATGATTAAACATTATTTTATGAAAGGAAAAACGCCTCAGGAGACTAAAGAGAAGCTTGATAAAAGTTACGGTGACCCTGAACCTTCGATTAGAAAAGATTATAAGTGGTTTCAAAATTTTCGGAGTGGGCATATGGACACAAGTGATGCTGGACGCCCTGTGGAGGTTACGACTCCAGAAATCATTGATAAAGTCCTTAATATGGTGATGAATGACAGTAGAGTTAACGTGCATGATATTGCTAGTGGTGTGGACATCTCGAATGAACGTATGTGTAATATTTTGCATAAACATTTGGACATGGGAAAGCTATCCGCAAGGTGGGTTGCAAGGGTGGTTTGCAGCTGTTCAGGTAGAATCTGCAGGACTTTAAGCGCCGTTTCATCACTGTGGATGAAACATGGATACATTACCATACTCCTGAGACCAAAGAACAATCTAAACAATGGGTTACCAAGGGATAATCTGCACCAAAAAACGCGAAGACAAGTCCTCCAGCCGGAAAGGTTATGGCGAGTGTCTTTTGGGAGGAGGAAGAGGAGGAGATTAGTGTTTAACGTCCCGTCGACAACGAGGTCATTAGAGACGGAGCGCAAGCTCGGGTGAGGGAAGGATGGGGAAGGAAATCGGCCGTGCCCTTTCAAAGGAACCATCCCGGCATTTGCCTGTAGCGATTTAGGGAAATCACGGAAAACCTAAATCAGGATGGCCAGAGACGGGATTGAACCGTCGTCCTCCCGAATGCGAGTCCAGTGTGCTAACCACTGCGCCACCTCGCTCGGTGTGTCTTTTGGGATTCGCAAGGGATAATCATCATCGATTATCTGTAAAAGGGTAAAACTATTTCAGCTGCATATTATTCATCGTTATTGGACTGTTTTAAAACCGTGCTGCAAGAGAAACGCCGGCGATTGGACCGCAAAAAAAGTCCTTTTCCATCACGACAATGCACCAGCATACACCTCAGCAGTTGTGGTCGCAAAATTAATGGAAATCGGATTCCATCTCGTTTCACATCCCCCCTATTCTCCAGACTTGGCTCCCTCAAACTACTATTTGTTCCCCAATTTGAAGAAATGGCTGAATGGCTGGAGGGTCAAAGAGTTTATTCAAACGAGGAGGTGATTGCAGCAACTAATAGCTATTTGGTAGACTTGGACAGTTCCTATTATTCGAAAGGGATCAACAAATTAGAACAGCGTTCGACAAAGTGCATAAGTCTAAAAGGAGACTAAGTCGAAAAATAAAAAAGGTTTACCCCAAACACGTAAGTAGTTTTTATTTTTGCACAGACTTTTCAAACGCCCCTCACGTATTTGATCTTGTAGGAGACAGAGAGCAAAAACACTTTCGTAGTACGAAATGTGTCTGTAAGATATAATTCCTTGACATCTGTAGATAGTAACTGCTTGAGGTCTATTGTAAGGATTATAGTTTCAGTTTACTCTTGGTTAGCTCTTGTTAAACATCCCTTTAATTTTTCCCTTACGCTTTGCGAAGTTCTAGCCACTACGAAACTTAAAATAAGATTAGTTCCGTTGCGATTATTCACGTATTCGTACGATTTTACATAAAGGGATAAAGTGACAGGACATAAAAACGGTGGCCATACTCTCTTACGAACTCATCAGTGAAATAGAAGTGAGAGTCTTTCAGGTCTTTTCTTTCTACATTTTTTTTTTTTTTTTTTTTTGTATATTCCAGTTTTAAGGAGCAATAGTCATTGTTTGAGAATTTGTTAATTATCGAGTTCCAAATAGAGGCAAATATGGGCAGGCAGCAAGAGATTTTTTTAAGTCACTGGAACAAATCAGTACCGGGGATTTAATATCGTACATGCGTATTAAATCGCAACGTAGCTACGACGGTTGTCCAGAAAGCAAGTTCCGGTCGGTCGCGAAATGGAAACCACAATGAAAACCAGAAACATTTTATTTGCAACAGTTAGGTACACCTTCCACCTACTTCTCTACATAGTCGCCGCTCCAGCTTCGAGTTTTGTCGTAGTGTTGTATCAACTTTCCAACACCCTCGTCATAGAAAGCAACCGCGTGTGCTTTTGGCCAGTTATATGCACTGGTCTGCAGCTCGTTGTCTGTGGAAAAATTTTTTCTTCATAGCCACCGGTTCTGGTGAGCAGAGATGAGACTTAGGGAGAGCCAGTTACGGACTGTATTGTGGGTGATCCAACACTTGTCATCGGAAACGCTGCAGGAGCGTCTTCATTGCCCCTGCAGTGTGCTGTCGAGAATTGGCTTGAAGAAGGAACTGCTCGACAGTTGTGTTGTGTGGGCTGCATGACAAAGGCGAAATCTCTAACCAGGCCCTCATAATTGGCGGGAGACGCTATTCCCTACGCATCTTTACGTGCTCACTGTTCACTCAAACCTGAAAAGAGCGACGCGTATACTAGAGACACTGCCGTGCAAAGCTTTACCGGGTTTTCCCAGTGGTTTCCATTTCGCTACCGATCGGAACTTACTTTCTGGACAACCCTCGCATAATGTGCGTTGTGCTGGCGCCAGTCAAATGACAGTGGGTGACCAACGTGATGCGGTGGGCAGTGGCGTGGGGCGAGATACCGTGTAACTAGAATAACATGTTAGTTGATGAAATATTTCAGTCAGAAAATTTAAGTCTCCGGGAAGTTTATGATGAACTTTTCTAAAACTTAGAAGTGGATGAGTACACCAAAAGATTCCGCTTCACCCAGGAGCTGCATTGCAAGTGTTTGAAAACTTTTGCCGGGCTGGGATTCGAACCCGGGTCTCTTCCTTACGATGCAGATATGCTGACCAGTACGCGGTCCGGAATTTGGATCTGATGGGAAGCGTGGTAGGGTAGTCTGGGCGGCTGTGGTGACCACTGTGTCCGGATGGCGTAGTGGTCAGCACATCTGCCTTATAAGCAAGAGACCTGGGTTCGAATCCCCGTATTTTCAACTTGTCCCATTGATACTGTAAGTAGGCTGTTTATGTTTTCTCTATGTAAGTAGGCTGTTTATGTTTTCTTATTGGCAATGTTACGTAGCGCTCAATATGAAAATCACTGGCTGTGCTGTGTGCAGTCTGTGGCTAGTTTGCATTGTTGTCTGCCATTGTAGTGTTGGGCAGCGGCAGCTGGATGTGAACAGCGCGTAGCGTTGCGCAGTTGGAGGTGAGCCGCCAGCAGTGGTGGATGTGGGGAGAGAGATGGCGGAGGTTTGCAATTTGTCATGAACTGATATATATATTATGACTTGTGATGATATTAAGGTAAATACATTGTTTGTTCTCTATTAATATCTTTCATTTGCTAACTATCCCTATCAGTAGTTAGTGCCTTCCATAGTTTGAATCTTTTATTTAGCTGGCAGTAGTGGCGCTCGCTGTATTGCAGTAGCTTGAGCAGCGAAGATTTTTGTGAGGTAAGTGATTTGTGAAAGGTATAGTTTAATGTTAGTCAGGGCCATTCTTTTGTAGAGAATTTTGAAAGTCAGATTGCGTTACGCTAACAAAATATTGTGTGTCAGGTTAAGCACAGTCTCGTGTAGAATTGTTTAAAGGGGACGTTTCATATGGCGATCGTGTAGAATTGTTCAAAAAGGGGACGTTTCAATACAAATCAGTCCCCACTGGAAGCTAATGTTCTTAATTCCTTTGTGTCTTGCAACTGTTTGAAAGTTGTGGATAGCAGCAGGTGAGTACATGACGTCATACTCATGAGTCGATACGTATCGAGCAGAACTAGGAAGCAAAGTGACATTGGTACGGGAAAAGGCGGTAGCACCTTCTGTTTATATTAAATCTTGCGTTTTTATTGTTTTGATTACAGGAAATTATGTTATAAAAGCCTGAATTTGAGCACAGAATTAAAAAAAAAGATTTCTCATTGTAAGTTTTGAAAGATTACCGTCAAACTTCCTTGCCTAGGGGCGCCGGATGAAAGTTGATGTCGTCAAGCCCTGAATGAAAATTGCGCAACGGATAACTAGGGAGGGGAGCTTGAGAGCGCTACCTAGAGAGCGTGCCCTATTCTGTACGATTAGGCATGGTGCTGGAGGGCTCATACGCTCCCTGCATTCTATATCTTTTATTTTAAATGAATTCCTTTAACTTGACTTCTTTGTGATTTTTAGGGTATGTTAAAGATTGATGACAATTGATTATCTATTTATTTTAAACATTATCACTCGACTTTACAGCGATTGCAGCAATTGTTCCAGTTTACAGATATTACAATTTTACTAGTTATAGCTCGGGTATATTATATACTAATCTGCACGCACATTTCTACGGGCAACACGGAATTGCGTTGGCCAAATGTATACCACCAAATTCTTCCAATATTTTACATGGGGCATCCACTATGTGAAGAGGATAACGGGCAAACTGGGGACCAGATACATTAACACAGGGGGCCAAATTTACGAAATTAAACGAGAACATTCATTTCCTTACACAATCCGAATCTAGAAATAAAAAATTAGTGCAAATATTCTAATACCTCTCTTCCACGTGTGAACATCGATACAGACGCACCGAGAGCACGTCTGCTCACTTACCTGTCTTCTGTAACACTCCCAGAATGTCGCAGGCACCCGTAGGTCTTCCTGGGCCCCGGTGGAGGGGATGATCGAACCACTTGGCCGTGGACAACCTCTCCACCCGAAATCTTGTGACACTGGAACGTCTTTGACTTTGCCCTGCCTGTGCTGTCTCTCTGATCCCCTACTCAGGAGTAAGG
This sequence comes from Schistocerca piceifrons, assembly GCF_021461385.2. NCBI lineage: Eukaryota > Metazoa > Arthropoda > Insecta > Orthoptera > Acrididae > Schistocerca > Schistocerca piceifrons. Next base: position 206,220,691 of record NC_060140.1, on the reverse strand, counting down.
TTGGCACTACTATACTTCAGAACTACTTCCCAACTAAGATTTGGCCACGCTTTACGGAAAGGTGTGAGGAGGATTAGGAGAGTTCATGTGCAGATTCACATTCACGTACAAGAAATGCATAATACACGATATGGTGTCACCGCCAGACACCACACTTGCTAGGTGGTAGCCTTCCAATCGGCCGCGGTCCGTAAGTATACGCCGGACCCGCGTGTCGCCACTGTCAGTGATTGCAGACCGACCGCCGCCACACGGCAGGTCTAGTCTAGAAAGACTCCCTAGCACTCGTCCCAGTTGTACAGCCGACTTTGCTAGCGATGGTTCTGTTGTGTTGGCAGAAGAGCCAACACTGTGTTGCGAATGGAGGCCGAAATGCACGCGTTTTAGCTCACGCAGGCTGGCGTGAGGAGGGAAGAACAATACTGACGTGAGGTCTGGAATATGACAAGGAATTAGAATTCAGAAAGCGGACGTAATTAGTTTGATACTTAACTTTAATCCATTAATGATGAACGTCGCTCTTGGCGGTACATGATTCACAATATTATCTGTTCAGAATACATTCGTAGTAACTGAATATGGCGCCTTGCTAGGTCGTAGCAAATGGGCGCTGATAACCACGCCGTTGAGCGCCCCACAACCCCAACATCATCATCATCATCGTAGCAAATGATGTAGCTGAAGGTTATGCTAAACTGTCGTCTCTGCAAATGAGAGCGTATGTAGTCAGTGAACCATCGCTAGCAAAGTCGGCTGTACCACTGGGGCGAGTGCTAGGGAGTCTCTCTAGATTAGACCTGCCGTGTGGCGGCGCTCGGTCTGCAATCACTGACAGTGACGACACGCGGGTCCGACGTATACTAACGGACCGCGGCCGATTTGAAGGCTACCACCTAGCAAGTGTGGTGTCTGGCGATGACACATGTGTTCCATTATTTCCTGTTTTCTCTTCAATTTTGTTTGTTGTTCTTCACGCCTGTAGCATGCTACCGTTGTTCTGATTCTTCCAAAATAATAATCATTTTCTTTTGTTTTTGCCTCCTCGTCCTTTCCACGTTTTCGTGCATGTTCCATTGTTTGTCTGTCTGCATATTGCCAGACTTCGCTGTTGTCGTCATCCACCACCTTTTCAGCTGTCAGTATATGTTCAATGTGGGCCCAATATCGTTTTTCGAGAGTCCACTTCTTCTCAGCGGATATACCCATTGGGGGCATAAAAAGCATGTTGAACTCGTCGCCTGTTTCCCGTATCATGTTTGTAAATTTATCGCCATGTAAAAAATAAATTCTTGAAGAATGTAATCTGAACAGATAATATTGTGAATCATGTACCGTCAAGAGCGACGTTCATCATTAATGGATTAAAGTTAAGTATCAAACTAATTACGTCCGCTTTCTGAATTCTCATTCCTTGTCATGTTCCAGACCTCACGTCAGTATAGTTCTTCCCTCCTCACGCCAGACTGCGTGAGCTAAAAAACAATGGTTAAAATGACTCTGAGCACTATGGAACTTAACTGCTGTGGTCATCAGTCCCCTAGAACTACTTAAACCTAACTAACCTAAGGACATCACACACATCCATGCCCGAGGCAGGATTCGAACCTGGGACCGTAGCGGTCTCGCGGTTCCAGACTGTAGCGCCTAGAACCGCTCGACCACTCCGGCCGGCCTGCGTGAGCTAAAACCCGTGCATTTCGGCCTCCATTCGTAACACGGTATTAGCTTCTGCTAACACAAAACACGACGCATATAAAAACGTATTGTGAAGCCTGACACATTTCTTTCTACCCGTCCACATAGGTTCTGTTGCACCCGCGGCCGGCTGCGAGGTGCAAAAAAATTGGCGGCGGAGGCGCCTCCGTTTGTATTTCCCAGTGCGAGCGAGTAGCGAAACCTGCTGCTTATGAAGCGGAAACTAGTGTATCGTTTCAGATGCGTCCCGGCACCTAAAATTATACAAATTTAGCACTGCAGCTAGTCCCCTCCCTCACCACCATAGCTTGACGGTGTCGCATCAGCCTGATCCCGGCACAGCAGACTCGCCCAGGGCGACAAGTAGAGCGCGACCGCAGCAGCCGCCGCCACAGCCACCGGCTCCGCAGCGCCGGTCTATATTACGGCTGTTCTGTATAGCGGATCCGCGCGCTAATCGTGTTGTCACTTTAAACAAGGCTGTTTGCGGCGCGCGATACAAATGGCAGCCCCGCGCCGCCTTGGCGCCCTAATTGTGGCCGAGATATCGACGCTAAACACTTCTGGCGTCGCGCGCGACAACAGCTGCGGGGTGCGGGATAAAGCCTAGCCTATCTGCGGCGGACGCCGATATTTCGGGGTGCCGGGAGCGGGCGCTTTGTCCTCCGCCATTAACATGAGAAAGGCCGTATCTGGGGCTGGTATTTGGACACACGTGCTCCACCGCTGCGACTCAAGATAGGCGCCGCGAGCGCCAGCCCGCCAGACGAATAAACACAGCCGGATTACACTTGTCTGATACCGACGCCCACACCTCTTCTGAGACGCCCCCACACAGGCTACTGTGCGCACTGGATCTTACAGCGAGGTCTGCAATACTCGCCCGTGCAGTGTACGACTGCAAATTATTTCAGAACACTACAAACATCAACAAAAGTTTGCATAATCCCTTTATTTCAAAATTTATGGAACGTAAAACAAAAATTACCTCTGAAGCATGTGTATATATTCATTTGCGATATGTCCAAATCACTGGTCATTAAAATTGCTACACAACGAAGATGACGTGCTACAGACACGAAATTTAACGAGACAGGAAGAAGATGCTGTGATATCCAAATGATTAGCTTTTCAGATCATTCACACAAGGTTGGCGCCGGTGGCGACAGCTACAACGTGCTGACATGAGGAAAGTTTCCAACCGATTTCTTACGCACAAACAGCAGTGAACCGGCGTAGCCTGCTGAAACGTTGTTGTGATTCCTCGTGTAAGGAGGAGAAATGCGTACTATCACGTTTCCGACTTTGATAAAGGTTGGATTGTAGCCTATCGCGATTGCGGTTTATCGTATTGCGGCATTGCTGCTCGCGCTGATCGAGATCCAATGACTGCTATCAGAATATGGAATCGGTGGGTTCAGGAGGGTAATACGGAACGCCGTGCTGGATCCCAACGGCCTCGTATCTCTAGCAGTCGAGATGGCAGGCATCTTATCCGCATGGCTGTAACGGATCGTGCAGCCACGTCTCGATCCCTGAGTCAACAGATGAGACCGTCTGCAAGACAACAACCATCTGCACGAACGGTTCGACAACGTTTGCAGCAGGATGGACTATCAGTTCGGAGACCATGGCTGTGGTTACCCTCGACGCTACATCACAGACAGGAGCGCCTGCGATGGTGTACTCAACGACGAACCTGGGTGCACGAATGGCAAAACGTCATTTTTTCGGATGAATCCAGGTTGTGTTTACAGCATCATGATGGTCGTATCCGTGTTTGGCGACATCGCGGTGAACGCACATTGGAAGCGTGTATTCGTCATCGCCATATTGGCGTGTCACCCAGCGTGATGGTATGGGGTGTCATTGGTTACACGTCTCGGACACCTCTTGTTCGCATTGACGGCACTTTGAACAGTGGACGTTACTTTTCGGATGTGTTACGACCCGTGGCTCTACCCTTCATTCTATCCCTGCGATACTCTACATTTCAGCAGGATAATGCACGACCGCATGTTGCAGGTCCTGTACGGGCCTTTCTGTATAAAGAAAATGTTCGACTGCTGCCCTGGCCAGTACATCCTCCAGATCTCTCACGAACTGAAAACGTCTGGTAAATGGTGGCCGAACAACTGGCTAGTCACAACACGCCAGTCACTACTCTTGATAAACCGTGGTATCGTGTTGAAGCTGCATGGGCAGCTGTACCTGTACACGCCATCCAAGCTCTGTTTGACTCAATGTACAGGCGTATCAAGGCCATTATTACGGACAGAGGTGTTTTTTCTGGGTACTGATTTCTCAGGATCTATGCACCCAAATTGCGTGAAAATGTAATCACATGTCAGTTCTAGTATAATATATTTGTCCAATGAATACCCGTTTATCATCTGCATTTCTTCTTGGGGTAGCAATTTAATGGCGAGTAGTGTATGTAACGACGAAATAGTCTGTTTCTAGTGAGGAGTTTTTCACAGCACTCCTGAGCATCGTCAATGCGAGGTCGAACGTTCCCTCGCTCGGGTTCCGGATTGAATCCATCGAGGCATACCCTCTATAATATCATCAAGCCAGGCCTAGGTCCAGGTCTTCAGTGGCGATTCTGCACATAGTATATGGCCGTTGTCGACGTCCAAAAACAACTCGTTTCAATTGATCCCATACGTGTTCGATTGTATTCATGTCCGGGGAACAAGCAGGCCACTCCAGTCTGGTGACCCTAGCAAGCTGAAGGAACGTTTTCACGAGAATAGCACGATGAGCACGCTATGAAATTGTCACCAAAATGTTGACAATACGGTCCCACTATTGGTTGTAGAGTCTCGTCCCTGTACGGTAGAGAAGCGACATTGCCCTCAACAACCACGGGAAGTGGCTCCATGGAATACCATCCTAGAATACCATTCCACCACCGCCTTGTTGCACACATGGGACACTGTGTTGGAGGCGTTCGATATTTCCGGGTTGCCTCCAAACACGTTGTCTGCGAATATCAGGGACCACACAGACCCGAGTTTCGTCCGTAATCAACACGCGAAGCCAATACTGGAACGATCATTCTTCATGATTTCCTGCCCATCTGCAACGGAGTCCATGATGTTTTAGTTTACGATATGGGGCTCTCCACGGGCATCAGGAATGAAGATTCGAATCACGCTATGGTTCCATAACTATTCGATGCTATACAAGGCGTCCTGTAGCTTCTCTGAACGCCAAATTCAGTTCTCAGCCCACGATTCCTTTGACTCCAGAGTTGTACATACCGATCGTCCTGGACAGCTGTCGAACGTGGCCTGCCTGTGCGGTAGAAGTCCTTGCCACTACCTGTTAATTGATGCTGATTGGCATGTCCGCGATACATCGCTTCGGCTCTGATGAACACAACGAGCACCTTCCCTGGTTGACAAATCTTCCATCTGTAACGTAGTGATGAGGACCGTATCACCATTTTTACAAGCAATATAGTAGTGATCTTCCGATCGGTACAGGAACAATCACAATAACAACATTGTGTGCTGGTATTCCGATCGCTATGGGTTTATTTATAGATTTTTTGTTTGTAGTTTACTGTTGCTCTTTGAGTTTACACATCGTCATTTTGTCATTTGGAGATACTGAGTGGAGCTGTGGACGCTAGAAAACGAGTGCCAAGTGGAGAAATCGGAATATTTCCGACATATTCTTTTGCGTCAGTTCTATAGAGGGCTGACAGTAGCGGAGGCAGCCACAAATATTTGCGCCGTATGGGGATAATGCCACAGGACATACCTCGGCAAGAAACTGGTGTTCTCGTTTTAAGTAGGACCGTGTCGATATTGGTAACTCTCCATGTTCAGGAAGACTTTTTCAGTTTGATGAAAATGATTTAACAGCATTAATCCACAACGATCCACGCTACTGTACTCGAGAACTGGCAAATGTGATGCACTGTAATCGTTCCGCCATCGTGAGACGTTTGCATGCAGTGAGGAAGGTTTGAAAATCGGTTGTGTGGGTACCGCATGCTCTAAGCCAAAATCTGGAGGGTCACTAGGGCTTCCGTCTACCGAGGAGCATTCACAGATGCCCACATAGAATATTACAGCGTAACGGGTAATGCTGCCAGATGGTTCAAATCCTATAAATCTCACAGAAAACAAAGAGTATCATCAGAAAAGAGACATGTGTTAAGCTATCAGGCATCATCCAGCTCAAAACTATCTACATCAGCTACCTCACAAGTTTGCATCTTAGAACCCTTACTTTCCCTCTTGTATATCAACCGAGTTTCATTTTGTAAGCTTACCCGACGCCAAGTTCTTTTTTTCAGATGATAATAAACACTGTAATATGTAACAAATAAATATAGCCTCAGAGACATCGATTACTGAAATTTCATGCGCGGGATTATCCGAGCGGTCTGCGGCGCTGCAGTCACGGACTGTGCGGCTGGTCCCGGCAGGGGTTCGAGTCCTCCCTCGGGCATGGGTGTGTGTGTGTTTGTCCTTAGGATACTTTACGCTAAGTAGTGTGTAAGCTTAGGGACTGATGACCTTAGCAGTTAAGTACCATAAGATTTCACAAACATTTCAATGAAATTTCATAAATTGAATTCTTTGTCACCAAACTTTGAAGAAACACGCTACACACAGTTTAGAACTTGTAAGTGGTTTCACGCTAGTATATGCCTAAAATATGACGACAAACAGGTGGAAGAAGCTGAGACTGTTACGGTTTGATAAAAAATTTAATTGGACCGAGCATACCACATAATTGGTGAAACGCTTAAACACACCTCTATTTGCAGCGCGAATATTGTCAGGCATAGATGACATAAAAATAAAGAAGTTAGCGCAGTATGATTACTTTCATTCCATAATGTCGTACGGGACTTTTTTGTGGCGGGGGGGGGGGGGGGGGGAGGGGACTCCTTAATTCAGGTTAAAATTTTCTGTGTCCAAAAACGTGAAATAAGAATTATTTGTGGCTTGAACTCAAGAACATCGTACAGACGTCTGTTTAGGGAACTAGGGTACCACGGTATTTTACGGACATAAGACACACTCTTCTCTTCGAAAAATTGCCTCCAAAATTCAAGTGCGTCTTATACTCGAAATTAATATGAAAATATCCAGTGTTTGATTAAAATTCCCACCAGTCTTAAAAATGGCCACATATTCGATGCTGCGGGAAATCTAACTCTGTCTGGCAGCACTGGATTCAACTGGCAGTGGCAGTCCATCGATGCCACGAATATCAGTTGCGTGGATCCACAAGATTGCTAACACTGTCTCCCCCCACCTCGCCATCACAAACCTAGAACACTGTCTAGCCTGTGATGGATCAGGTGTTCATACGACGCGAGCTATAAATTGAAAGTAGTCGCATATGCAGAAGAACAGGGAAATAGAACAGCTGAGTGGCAAACCGGCCCTTCACCAACAGGAAAAACAGTTCGCGATTGGCGGTCTGGTAAAGAAGAACTGAAAAAAAATTGAAGGAGACTAAATGTGAAAATAGAGGAGCGAATCCAAAATGGCCAAAACAAGAAGATGACGTATTGTAATGACATTGGAATTAATGCAAAAATTATCCAAATACAGGCTCCTAAGCTAGCACCAGAGTAGACCATAAACTATAAGGGTGAAGTAGAGAGGCACCCACATGCCTTACTCATACTGTGGCATCAAGCAGTCAGGCCTGCAAGATGAGTGGTCTGCCAAGCGAGTGGATTCATTCTTATTTATCAGGTAACATGAGCTCTAGTACTCACAATTAAGTTACAAATTATTCTCCTGTTTGAATATTACGCAACGGAAACGGATAACGCACATCTGACTATTAGTAATTTACACAACTCTGAATGTTCACTATGCACTGGCAATACCACATTTTCTTTCTTACCCAACGGCTTTGATCAACACGTGGCCATCGCACTGAATATGAATGGCGCACACATTATAAATTCTGGGTGTCATGACAACATACTATTCGAAAGAAAAGGCCACCAATCTTTTTCTTTTCACTATCTTTTTTATTCCGATAAATTCTATAACCTAAACACACCATTACATTTTCTACAACAGTTACACATGAGAAACTCTGCCCAGTGGGCATGACTTTACATTGGTGATTATCTTATGGTCTCGTAATTATCTATCACTACAGTGCACTTTCTGGATAGGATGGTGGATCTTTTGCTATATCTCACACTTCGATTCTCACACCCATCATCACGAAAATTTCCTCCAGACCGAACGGTACAAAAAGGAACATGCATAACCCACTGCCTCTGAACCTATCTTGCTACTCTCCCATGCAAACCACACATACTCAAATTACATTAAATACACCACACTGGCAACACGGAATACAACACAAGGAATAGTCACAACGTTATAATCACATCACTTTCAGCTTTCCCACTTCAATTAGTATTCATCCCAGTTTCATACGACACTGCCCCACTTCGTAACTTTTCTTTCCTACTATGAACTCTGGAGGATATATGTACGTCTTCCTGTGCAATGTAAGCCAAGTGGCGTTGCTGGATAGACGGCTGACTCACCTTGCTCACTCTCAGAATATTGTAGTTTGAATCAAGCGTCACACGGAAACACAACACGCAAAGTAATATTAAGAACATATTCGTCACACACGCGAGTCCCCAACTGATACCATGGACGAGTACTTCTCTTTATCCTTTGTCTCATACACAGATTGAGACTCACACAGTACTCACCACGTGGAAATACTCGTCTCTAATTTCAAGTCCTGCACAGGTCATTTCTTAAATATTTCCAACTCATAGTACACACGCCAGTAATTCAGCTCAACTGTAGCACTTAGTACTAGCACTCGCAAGTATTTCAACTTATTGCTACACGTGGTTTCATTGTGACCGTTGGTCACTTCGAAAGATTACTACGATCCCCTTAATATTGCCTGCCAGTCGTTTAATTCTCCCCCCAAAAGTTCCTGAAATAGAGAAATAATTATTCCAAACTACTCTTAAGTATTCCACATGCGTACCATTCTCTCCACTCTTTTGTCTTTACGGAGCACACCTAAGACAGGTCTTACCAACCCAAGATCCAGCGCCAGAGTGCTGAAACATGGCCGTTCTTCAGGTCAGCTCGCACCTCCGTCAAGGTGGGGGCGCAACGTGTTATCATATTGGTCAGCCACATTTCAGGTGCTCAAAGCTCAGGTAAATTTCATCTCTTTGGTTCCACCAAAGGTGACCAAAGGACCGTCTCAAAGATGATCATATATTGCCCATTCACTATCTGCAGTTAGCAGACGACCATACTTTCATTCATTTCGCAGATCTCACCAAATTGGATATAGGGATTTATTTTGTGGGAGTGCATATGTGATCAATTAAATAAATAAATTATCCTTCTTTCCTACACTGGTATCCGGCTTCGGTGTATTAAGTGAAATTGAGTTATTATTACAAAAAATATGTTGTACTGACAAGAATAACGAAGCATGTTGTACCTATTTTCAATGTCAGGCGGTACTGTACCCTTTCAAAGTTTCTTAGTGCTACAGGTTGATGAAGCGTCATGGACTTCTCATGTGCACCGAAACCAAAATTCTCAATAAATATCAGAAGAGTATGCAAAGAAAATATTACCTTTGCATTGTTTCATTATTCAACGTAGAGAGGACAATGATGACGACGAAGAGGAAGAAAAAGAAGAAGAATATTCAGACGTCGATTTTCAGGTATTTAAAGGTCAGTTCGGTTCTATAAACTAAGAATTTTTTTAGTCTGGCTTTGCAATCTAATCATAAAAATGGTAAAAATGTTATATTTTTAAATTTGCTTAAAAATTAAGGTGCGTCTTACAGTCTCTAGCGTCTTATAGTCCGTAAAAAACGGTAACTACTGCTTTCCAATATGTTTATTTCTTAATTAAATTTTTCATTAAAAATATATCTTTTTCTCAAACCAACAGTTCAGCTCTTGAAATCAATACAAGAAATAAGAATAATTTTCCCGAAGATTTAAAGTCACTTACTTTGGTCCAGAAAGATGTCCAATACTCACGAACACACATTTTCACTAACGTGCCAACAGCCATAAAAATTTCAGGGACGAGCTGAATGATGCATGCCTGGCAATGTTTTAGAAGGAGTACTTGTACAGCTGGTGTAGGAGACACGATATAACATTTTATCGATGTCTGAAAACGGTAACCATGCTTACTGAAAGCGGTAATGGACAACAAAGACTGGCCGGCCGAGGTGGCCGAGCGGTTCTAGGCGCTACGGTCTGGAACCGCGCGACCCACTGCGGTCGCAGGTTCAAATCCTGCTTCGGGCATGGATGTGTGTGGATATCCTTAGGTTAGTTAGGTTTAAGTAGTTCTAAGTTCTAGGGGACTGATGACCTCAGAAGTTAAGTCCCATAGTGCTCAGAGCCATTTGAACCATTTGAACAACAAAGATTGTTTGCAATCGATCTTGGCTAAGAAGCTCACCTTCTCTCGAGTAACTATTTCAGATAGTCCCTTAACACTCAGAATGAGTAAACTAATAAAACGTTGGGCCTAGAATTTTTGTTACGGTTTTGTTCCTTTTTGTCAGTGTTTTGAATCTCCCTTTTTCCTGTTCAGAATCAATAAGTCTGATCTATAGATGCCTTCTCTATCTTCCTAAAACTGAATCCTTCACCAAGCGAATTTCCACTGCTTCCTGCGACGCCGAGTTTGAGAAACATGAAGTCGACGCTAGAACTTCGATTTGTCTTACAACATGGAGATGCCAGTCTCAATGCAGTCCTCTGGCATATCTGATTTAGTCTGTAAGAGCCGAATATACCATCGGCGTTCCGTGGATCTCGCATTGACGAAGAATGAAAGGTGATACTTGCAGGGCTCTTGTACACCTGCGTCTTGCAGAACATCAAGTCATCTTTGACGGAATGCGGAAGTAGTGGCGTCTTCAGTGAAAAGCGGAAGAAAACTTTCACTTTGCTCTTGGTGATAATTCCACCTATATTTGAAAGGAAAGATCCCACATGTGGCAGAAAACCTATGGATTTAAATCTACCCACTTTATTTTACTCATTCCCTACGTCTACCTTAGGATTTACCAGTATCGCCTTGCCTATCTTTTGTGAAGAATGCTCATTTACTTCAAAACTCCTTTTATGTGTAATAGTTCATCGTGCCTGTAACTCCGCATGAGTCGGCTATTTACAGTTTTTATCGACTGAACACTGCTCAGAAAATCACACCTTCCAAACTGAGTGATCATAGCCGCCCCCTATAGAAACACAAGTTTCGAGTGTAGACACCATCGAAAAACTGCTTGCCTTATCGTTCCACGCTGGTACAAGAATGTGCATGACCATTTCCTGCTTACATTAAGAAGTACTTCAAAGAAACCGATTTACTGAGACGTAGTCAGCACGGATTCAGAAAATATCGTTATTGTTAAACACAACTAGTTTTTTATACTCATGAAGTAATGAGTGCTATCTTCAGGGGCTGTCAAATTGATTCCATATTTTTACATTTCCAGAAGGCTTTCGACACCGTTCCTGACAAGCGTCTTCTAACCAAACTGCGTGCCCATGGAATATCGCCTCAGCTGTGCGACTGGATTCGTGATTTCCTGTCAGAAAGGTCACAGTTCGTAGTAATAGACGTAAAATCATCGAGTAAAACAGAAATAATATCCGGCGTTCCCCAACGAAGTGTTATAGGCGCTCTTTTGTGCCTGATCTATATTAACGACACACGAGATAATCTCAGCAGCCGTCTTCGACTGTTTCCAGATGACGCTATCATTTACCGTCTTCTAAAGTCATCAGATGACCAAAACGATTTGCAAAATGATTTATATGAGATATCTGTATGGTGCGAAAAGTGGGAGTTGATCCTGAATAAAGAAAAGTGTGAAGTTATTCACATGAGCACTAAAAGAAATCCGCTAAATTTCGATTACGCGATAAGTCACACAGATATGAAGGCTGTAAATTAGGGATTACAATTATAAATAACCTAATTTGGAACGATCACATAGATAAGGTTGTGGTTAGAGCCAACGAAAGACTGCGATTCATTGGCATAACACTTAGAACGTGAAACAGGTCTACTAAAGAGACTGCTTACCCCACGCCTGGCGGTCCTGTTCTGGAGTATTGCTGTGCGGCGTGGGATCCGCATCAGGTGGGACTGAAGGATGACATCGAAAAACTACAAAGAGGGGCAGCTCGTTTTGTATTATCGCGAAATGGGGGAGATGGTGTCACAGAAATGATACGTGAATTGGAGTGGCAATCATTAAAACAAAGGCGTTTTTCGTTGCGACGGGATCTTCTCACGAAATTTAAATCACCAGTTTTCTCCTCCGATTGTGAAAACATTCTGTTGGCGCCCACATACATAGGGAGAAGTCACCATCACGATAACATAAGAGAGAAATCAGGGCTAACACAGAAAATTTTAAGTGCTCACTTTTCCCGCTCGCCGTTCGAGAGTGGAACGGTAGAGAGACAGCTTGAAAGGTGGTTCCTAGTCCCACACAGATTCCTAACCCCATATAGATTGTCCCGAATATCTGTGCTTGTAACTTTTAATAACTATGAAAATACTTCTAGAACTTAAAACGAAAAACGCGGAGCGCAAGCAATAGGCAGCACTAAGGAGGTGAACTATTCACGCTTCGGTTATGTATTTCATGCGCCCCACTTTTTTGGTTTAAAGTAATCTCACAGCTATTAAAAATTCACAAACTCGAATTTTCAGGATTGTCTGTACAGGGAATCTGTATTGGACCAGGAGTAATTATTTTATGTTTTTTCAATCTGTTTTAATAACGTGTTATATTAAAAAGTTTTTGATTTAAATAATCATTTTCCTCTTTTTAACCTTGTATGTGTCAAATTTTTCAAATGATTTCCAACATTCTGATGAGATATATAACAGAGACATGAGGTAAATTTCAGGATTATTTCAATTTCTCTTCGCTTTGAGTAAACCAGTACATTGTTTCCTCTTACGACAATCTCACGAAAAACCCTCTAAGATGAAAATTAGAGAAAATCGATCTCACCCGGAGGACTTAGGAGCAACCGTTCCTACCACTAAACATTCGCAAGTGGAACAGGAAAAGGGTGAAGCAGCAATGGTGCACAAAGTACCTTCCGCTACACACGAGACACGAAAGTGGGTTAATATTGCACTGTCATCAAGCACTGAGCTATGATAAAAGTCTCAAGTCTCTAGCTTGCAACGTGCTGTTCAGAATAGATCTCCATCCTCTCGTGCTCTGACGGATTTATGGAAAAAATGGCTCTGAGCACTATGGGACTTAACAGCGGAGGTCATCAGTCCCCTATAACTTAGAACTACTTAAACCTAACGAACCTAAGGACATCACGTACATCCATGCCCGAGGCAAGATTCGAACCTGCGACCGTAGCTGTCGCGCGGTTCCAGACTGAATTTATAGACAGACCTGCGGGATTAATGGTGTCGGTTCCCTCCAGCGCTACTTCAGACATGAGTTGAGTCCATGCCACGTCGTGCTGCGGCATTTTTGCTAGCGGGGGCACTACACGACATTAGGCGTACCAGTTTCTTTGGCTCTTCAGTGTTCGTTGATTGCAATTATCTTTCTTCCAATAAATCTGCATGGTATCTACTTCCCCCAGGTTCCAACTTATATGGTCAACCCATTTTAAATCAGGACAGACACCGCTATATGTTTTCTCATGAAACATGCTTTCGTAAATGATCTGATTAAAAGTATCCGGACACCTATTCATCGGCCACCCTTGGCCACCCTTATCCTTGTGGTGCTTGAACTCTGATAGGTGCACTTTCAGTGAAATTTCTGAATATCTGTGGAGGAATGGCAGCCCATTCTTCCTCAAGAGCCGAAACCAGAGATAACTGCGATATAGGTCGCTGTGGTCTGGAACAAAGCAAAATGTCTAACTCATCCCAGAGATGTTCTGTTGGTTTCAGGTCGAGACGGGGCACACAGTCCATTCCAGGAACGTCATAGTCCACAGGCTATTGCCACACAGAGGCTGCTTTCTGACAGTATTTTTTGTCAAAATGTTTCAAATGGCTCTAAGCATTATGGGACTTAACATCTGAGGTCATCAGTCCCCTAGACTTAGAACTACTTAAAATTAACTAACCTAAGGACATCACGCACATCCACGCCCGAGGCAAGATTCGAACCTACGACTGTAGCAGCAGCGTGGTTCAGGACTGAAGCGCCTAGAACCGCTCGGCCACAGCGGCCGGCTGTGTTGTTCTTCCTTTGGTTTTTGCCACCTTCAGTCATGGGTCCAATGACCTCACCATTTGGTCCACTTCCCCAATCAATCAACCAACCAACCAACCATCCTCCTCATTAGTTAAGTGAGCTACCTATCCAACCAGAAGCATTCAACTGTACCATCACATTTCAAAATGTTCTGTTCTCTTCATGTTTGAACTGCTTTTTGCTAACATTTCTCTTCTGGGAAGGTTAAACGCAGACAATTATCTTCCGAGAAGTCTTTTTAACACTATACTAGATGTTAGCAAATTCCTCGTTCTCAGAATTGCTTTCCTTGCTGTAGCCCGCCTGCATTCTATATCCTCTCTACTTCGGCCATCGTAAGTGATTAAAGTACCCAAATAGTAAAACTCAACTAATACATTAGTACCTTATTTCTTAATTAAATTCCCTTAGCATCACCCGATTTAATACTGATGCATTCCATTATCCTTGCTTTGATTTTGTTGACGTTCATCTTCCACCGTCCTTTGAAGAAACGATCCATTCAGCCGATCTTCCATGCCCCTTGCTGTTTCTGACAGAATTACAAGGTAACAGTCAAACCACAAAGTTTCTCTTTCTTCTTCCTGAACTTTAATTTCCTTTCCAAATTTTTTCTTGTTTTCCTTTACTACTTGCACAGTGAACAGACTGAATAACATTGGGGATAGGCTACAATCCTGTCTAACCCCCTTCTCAACCACTGGTTTCCTCCCATGCTCTTCGACTCTTTCTAACTGGCGTCTAGTTTCTGTACAAGTTAGCTGTCGCTCTCCGTACCTTCAGAATTCCAAAAAATGTATTCCAGTCAACACTGCCATAGTTCCCGTCAGATCTACACTGCACAAAAAATGTCACATTTTCAAAGCCCTAAATTGTTTCCCATTGCGATTCATACTTTAAATTTTGCTCAAAGGTGCCTATAGCCTTCGTCCATAATGGTGCAAAAGCGTGGCGCCCTGTGACTTCGCCCTCGCGCTTGGCGACGCTCCAAACAGCGAGGTGTCGACACATGCCAAAGAAACGCCACAGCTCAGAAGTTCATGTGGAGTGTAAGATGAGTTAATGACCTCACACTGGAGCTCTGCTCAACGCATTCTTGGACACGTCACACGCTACATAGGTCGCCACATCCTTTATTGCCCACGTTTCACCCCTTGTTTTGACGCCTATACGACGGAGGTCAGAACCACGACTCCCAGCATTGAAACCACACGTTTTTGTTATGGATGTCCGATGAAAATACTTCAGCCTCACCATCGCTCAGGATCGATCTAAAAAGGCTCCAAGAAGCGGCATAAAGGGTATCGATGAAACCACTGCTTCCCTTGACTCGTTGATTCCCACACTTTTCGCGTTCGACAACGACAGTTCGCCCGAGGCAGAATTCGGACCTACGACCGTAGCAGCAGCGTGGTTCAGGACTGAAGCGCCTATATCCGTTCGGCCACAGTGGCCGGCTATGTTTTGTCATGCTGACAGGAACAACCATGGTCTCCGAAATGGTCCTCAACAATACGCAGCACACAATGCTGTAAAATGTGTTCATATCCTCCCGCATTTAGCATTTTCTTAAACGCAATAAGGGGACCACACCGTAACCGGAATAAACATCTCCTTACCGCAGTACCATCTCCTCCATACTTCATACGTCACTGTTGACACCACACATCATGGCAATTAACGCTCTGTAGGCTTTCGCCAAACTCAGACCCTTACATCGGCTTTCCACAGGCTGTAGCGTATTCCGTTATTCGAAACGACGCGTTCCCAGTCGTCGAATGTCCGTTTACATTGCCTGATGGCACTTCAGAAATTACGAGTGATTTCAACTGACTTTTTCCAACAACCCTCCACAGTGTTCGACGGTCCACGTTCGTCATTAGATGATATCTGCCTGGTCTGGGATAGGATGTGGCTGTCGCTTCGCATTTCCACTTCAGTCACATCGGCAACAGTCGACATGGGCAGCTTTACAAGCAATCTAATGTCGATTATGGATTTCTCAAACAGGAGACATCCACTATCTGGTTCGAAGTCACTCAGCCCTCCTGATTGACCCATTCTTGTGTTACTGTTTCTCTGCAAAAAACGCAACACTTCCTGTCTCCTTTTATCCGGTTGGGTGCGTCAGTCGTGACAAGTAGTTGACAATTTCGTACGACATACGATATCTGTTCAAAAAATTCCGGAACACTCGTAATTTAGCACAATTGGTGTGTTGGAGCGAAATGTGGTTGGCATCCCTGCACATACCTGAGTTTATTGTGTAACTGCCGGAAGTATCATTGTTTCATGTCTGATATCTATTTTTCACTGCTGTATCGAGTAGAACGTTGTGTCGCACAGTTTGCGAATTTCGAGATGGCAGAATTCAAGCAGCAACACGTCTGCATTAAATTTTGCGTGAAACTCAGGAAAACCTTTACAGAACCACACCAAATGATGCAGGAAGCCTACGGTGAAAAGTTCTTCAGCAGTACTCCGTATTGCGAATGGTTCACACGGCTTAAAAGTGGCTGGACGGAAGTTGAAAATGAACCTGGTTCAGAACGTCCTTCGACGTCATGTCAGGAAAGTCAACGAAATTGTGCGTGTCAGTCGAGAGGCTGCAGAAGAATGCAACATTTCATTTAGATCATGTCATGAAATCCTGACACAACACCATGGAATGCATCGTGTTGCCGCCAAGTTCGCCTCACGGTTCATGAGTTAAGACCAGAAAGACCTTCGCCTCCGCAATCTGTGAAGAGCTTTTGCATCGTCCAAATGCGGACGAGATGTTCCTTTAGAGAATCATAATTGGTGATGAGAAGTGGGCCCATGGTTCAGTCTACACAAGGTTCAATCTACACAATGGTCTGGGAAAGGTTCACCAATAACAAAAACAGCTCGCAAGGTCAGGTCAAATGACAAAGCTATGCTGATAATTTTCGTTGACTTTAAAGGATTACTTCAGCATGAATTTGCGCTGCAGGGACAAACTGTACTATGCATGGTACGAGGGTGAGTCAAATGAAAACCTTAAATTTGTAATAACGAATCGAAATTTCGCGCCGTTATCCTGTAAGTTGGTAAGCGTGGTACAAACAGCGTGCAGAATGGCCTGTAGGTGGCAGCATAGTGCAGGTGCACACATACCGTCGCAGTGTCAGTATAAAGATGGCCGCTCTCCTTGCGACTTGCACCAGGGAAGAACAGCGTTCTGTTATCCGGTTTTTGCGTAGTGAAGGTGAGAAACCTATTAGAATTCATCGCCGAAAGAAGGTTCAGTACGGCGATGCATGTTTGTCACAGCAGCAAGTCTACAAATGGAGTAGGAAGTTTGCATATGGTTTGACTTCAGTGGAAGATGCTCCTCGTCCAGGTCAGGCACAACGAGTTGTGACTCCACAGAACATTGCAGCAGTTGAAGCCATAGTGAAGGAAAACCGCCGAGTGACACTGAATGGCATTGCAGCATGTTTTTCCCGGGTTCGATTCCCGGCGGGATCAGAGATTTTCTCTGCCTTGTGATGACTGGGTGTTGTGTGATGTCCTTAGGTTAGTTAGGTTTAAGTAGTTCTAAGTTCTAGGGGACTGATGACCATAGCTGTTAAGTCCCATAGTGCTCAGAGCCATTTGAAGCAGCGTGTTTACAGATTAGTCATGGGTCAACACACCACACTGTTCACGATGTGTTCCAGTTTCACAAGTGTCTGCAAGATGGGTGCCACGGCAACTGACTCCTGAAATGAGAGAACGACGTGTTGATGCTTGTGAAGAAGTTCTTCAGCGCTTTGAACCAGAAGGTGATGGCTTCCTTGCAAGAATCATTACTGGGGACGAAACCTGGGTTCACTTCCACCAATCGGAAACGAAGAGAGCGAGCAACCCAGACCTTGCCCCATGTGATTTCCATATGTCTGGACCACTCAAAGACGTAATGGGAGGAAAGAAGTTCCGTTCTGATGAAGAGGTACGCCACGCGGTGCATGAGTGGTTGCGCAGACTACCAAAAGAATTTTTTTCTAAAGGAATTTATGCAGTTTGTAAGCGCTGGAGGACTTGCATTGAGCGCGGGAGAGATTATGATGAAAAGTGATATAGCTTTGTACCACTTCTGCACAATAAATAATATTTAAAAAATATTTAAGGTTTTCATTTGACTCACCCTCGTACTATCGGGACGTTTTGCGACGCCTGCGAGAAAAATGTGAGAGGGAAACGGCCTGAAATGTGGCGAGATATTTCAAGGTTCTTGCATCACGATGACGCAGCGGCGCATTCATAGCTGTTGGTGCGCGACTATTACACAAGAAACGAAATCACTGAGCTGCCTATCCTCTATACTCTCCAGACCTGGCCCGTCCAAACTTTTTTTATTTCAAAAGTTGAATACCCAGCTGAAAGGACGAAGATTTGCAACGACAGCCTAGATAAAGCGAAATTGGCAGGCGCGATCCGGCAGAAGACGTACCAAGACTGCTTCCGGCAGTGGAAACGGCCTCGGCGGCGGCGTATCAATTGTGGAGAAGAGTATTTCGAAAGAGACCGTGCACTATAAGTAAAAGGCAAGCATTTAAAAATTGTGTGGACAAAGTTCCCAAATATTTTTGAACAGACCTCATAGATGTATCCAGGTACTTTTGGTCAGCTACTTTATGTTCAGGACGCTAGTATAGAAGTAGTGCAGTTTAGTGCCCCTTTGATGTCGAGGCCACAGGAGATGGAGCACTAGCTCAATTGGAGAACTATGTGTTGGAAATAAGCCGTTGTTCTGCTGATAGCACCAGTTTGGGCAAATCCCTCGGAAACGTTGGGTGGGACTCACCTTTGCCTGCGGTGCTTCTCCACAGCCGCATTAGCGCGGCAAGTCGATAGCTATTGTACGTCCGGAGCACGACTATTGGAAGAGGCCAGAGGCTATATGTGTGTGTATGTGTGTCTGTGTGTGTGTGTGTGTGTGTGTGTGTGTGCGTGTGTGCCCGGGCGGGCGGCGGCGCCCCTCTGTATGGGCGGCGGCGATCTGGGCGGCAGGTGCAAGGAGTCCATTGTGGCCGGCGCTGCCAATTAGTGCCCGCCAACTCGACTTAGCCTAATTAAATTGCTAATTAGTCGCACCCGGAGGCGGCGTCGGCCGGCTCTTTTGCCGTCCGTCTGAGGGGGGGGGCAGGAGGGGGGAGCGGTCGGGCGGCCATTAAAGACGCGCCAGCGATCACCTCCCCACGCAGCACTGCCCCGTAGACCGACACCCCCTCCTGGCAATAGGGGACTTGGTTGAACTCAAGTCTGCCGGCTAGATGTGGAACAGAGCACTACCACAGGGAGGTAGCGTGCGCACCATGGCCACGGAAGCGCGTCTTTGTGCGACATGAACTCCACGAGCCTACAGCAGAGGGGGGACATCACAATGAGGCGACAAAAGTCATGGGGTAGCTATATGGGCTTATAAATCGAAATGAGCGTTTGGCGTCATTCGCCGGGAGACCCTTTACAGCGCAGGTCCGGCCGCCCTGGTGCAGGTCTTATTACATTCGACGCCACATCGGGCGACCTGCGTACCGGATGGGGATGAAGTGATGACGAAGACAACACAACACCCAGTCCCTGAGCGGAGGTAATCCCCGACCCAGCCGGGAATCGAACCTGGGCCCCTTAGGACGGCAGTTCATCACGCTGCACGCTGACTTTTTTTCTTTTTTTTTTTTTTTTTTTTAGTGGAATAGTAGTAAGGACTGTTTGTCATAGGTGTGTGTAAGCATGTGTTTATATACATTGTGTACTATCTATACTTCTATGTGACTGTGCTTTTTTTTTGTTCATTTGCTGGTAAAAGTGAAATGATAGTGTGGCATTGTTGGCTAGCAGGCCCCATCTGGGGAAGTGCGGCCACCAGGCTGCAAGTCTTACTTCACGTGACGCCACATTGGGCGACTTGCGTGTCAGTGATGATGGTGAAAGGATGATGAGGACAACACAACACCCAGTCAACGAGTGGAGAAAATCTCCAACCCGGCCGAGAATCGAACCCGGGCCTGCTGCATGATAGGCAAACATGTTACCACTTTTTTTCTTTTTCTTTTTTTTTTTAAATTTTTTTTTTGAATAAAATTGTAAAATTTGTTCGATTTTGAAGGAAAAAAAGACGCGAGCAGGACTCGAACACGGTACCTCCAGCGCGGTAGATGTAAACCTTTTTTTCTCTTTTTTGTTTTTTGTCTTTTTTTATTTTTTTTATTGCAAATTTTTTTCTCTGCCAACTTTTTTTTATATGGAAAAAGGCGTCTTTCAGTTACGACAAACAAAATTAGAATGTACGTCCGTAGCAACAACAGAACAAGAGTTCCTTCTGAACTATGAAATAGAGTTCGAAACTAATAGTATGATGATAGATAATAAAGAAAGAAATATGTAACCAAATCCCGCACGCCATACCATGTGCATGGCCCACCTGCGTACAGATTCCATGTTCCCAATTGGTACAACATTTCGCAGCGTATGGAGCCCCATGAAGGCGGTCATCCTCTGTCCGGTACTCCCCAGCTGTGAGGGGGGTTATTGAAGACACTGCCCAAATAGTTCGCAAATAGTTGTCGGTATCGGGGTGTACACTCAAGTGTGCTATGACTGTCCTGGAGAAATTGCCGGTAATCAAGCACCATCTTCTCATCATCTCGAAAGAGGTAGTATATGGACATGCCTTTAAACCATGTGAGAGCGCGAGTCTTCGCAGATGGGAAATAAGTATCCTCTGGACAAAGGAGGAGCCGTGGCTGAATTGTGCGAGGCGCGATACGCAGGTAGCAGGCGAGGATCTTCTCCTCTAACAGCCATACCTCTAACGCCGATCCACATGTTAAACGGTGTTCGTCAGTATTCGCGACGTGGCAACGTGGGCAAAGGGGGTAATCCGTCATCCCAATAGCGTGCAGCCTTTGTCGTGTTACAACCTTCCCGTTCACAACCTGGCACCACGCGGCTCGTACCCGCGTGGGGAGGAACGGCTTCTGGACCGCTCTCCACACTGCAGGCCATAGGGTCGTAGGGCTCTTCCTCCCAATCACATTGCGAGGGATGGACCTTAGCAGCAGCCTGTAAACGTCTCTCGCCTTGGGAGTGTGAGTGTTGGGGAGGTCTGGGTGCACGTAACTATACTCAAGAATAAATGCCGAGAGGTGCGAGAGTGAGGATGTAATGCGCGCAATCGTAACAGGTGGCAGAAGAGACGCACGCAGCAATTCCTCTGACAGACGTCCCGTAAGGGAAGCATCTTTGTGGGTCCACAATGTCATCATCGTGCACAGGTATAACGCTGTACCATTCAGCTATCAGGGCGAACATGCGCTTATACAGATGGCACTTCTACGGATATGCGCTTATACAGATCGCGTACACAAGGTATAAAGGGAAATGCATTGGCTGAGCTGTCATTTGTATTCCGGTGTTTCATGTGAAAAGGTGGACGCGAGTGTGGCCGCACGACAGGAATTCACACAACTCTGTAAGCGGAATGGCAGTTGGGGTTGGACGCATGGAACATTGCATTTCGGAAATCGTTGGTGAATTCAGTATTCCGATATCCATACTGTCAGCAGTGTGCCGAGAATACCGAAATTCAGGTATTGCCTCTCACAGACGGCGCACCAGCGACAGTGCAGCGGCGTTTCCGTGTAGTTGTCAGTGCTGACAGACAAGCAACACTGCTTGAATCAATGTGGGACGTACGATGAATGTATTCGTTAGGAGAGTGCGGCGAAATCTGGCGTTAATGGACTATGGTAGCAAACGACCGATGCAGTGCCTTTGCTAACAGTACGACATCTGCAGCGCTTCTCCTGGGCTCGTGGCCATATCCGATGGATCCTAGAAGTCTGGAAAACCGTGGCCTGGTCAGATGAGTCCCGACTTCAGTTGGTAAGAGCTGATGGTAGGGTTCGAGTGTGGCGCAGACCCCACGAAGCTACGTGCCCAAGTTGTTATTGAGAATATAGTTACGTACGGTGCAGAAATGTGGCCCCCTCGACTGAAAGAAGAAAAAAATGGTTCAAATGGCCCTGAGCACTATGGGACTCAACTGCCGAGGTCATTAGTCCCCTAGAACTTAGAACTAGTTAAACCTAACTAACCTAAGGACATCACACATATTCATGCCCGAGGCAGGATTCGAACCTGCGACCGTAGCGGTCTTGCGGTTCCAGACTGCAGCGCCTTTAACCGCACGGCCACTTCGGCCGGCTGACTGAAAGAAGAGATAAGATCAGGATAGTGGACTTTGATTTTACGAGATGTCTGCAGGTCACCTGTGACGGTAAGATCAAAACATCAGAAAGGATAATTTTTTAAGCAGGGCATTCTCGAAGGCTTATCATCCATGAACTTCGGGAACATCAACACCGGAAGATTCAAATGGTTCAAATGGCTCTGAGCACTATGGGACTTAACATCTGAGGTCATCAGTCCCCTAGAACTTAGAACTACTTACACCTAACTAACCTAAGGACACCACACACATTCATGCCCGAGGCAGGATTCGAACCTGCGACCGTAGCGGTCGCGTGGCTCCAGACTGAAGCGCCTAGAACCGCTCGGCCATTCCGGCCGGCACGAGATTCACATTGTAAGTAGGCTGTTTATGTTTTGTTTATGTTTTCTTATTGGTAACGCCACGTAGCGCTCTATATGAAAAATCAATAGGCTGTGCTGCGTGCAGTCTGTGGGTAGTTTGCATTGTTGCCTGCCATTGTAGTGTTGGGCAGCGGCAGCTGGATGTGAACAGCGCGTAGCGTTGCGCAGTTGGAGGTGAGCCGCCAGCAGTGATGGATGTGGGGAGAGAGATGGCGGAGTTTTGAAATTTGTAAGACTGTCATGAACTGCGATATATAATATGACTATTAAGGTAAATACAGTGTTT
The DNA here is from genome assembly GCF_021461385.2 of Schistocerca piceifrons. Classification (NCBI taxonomy): domain Eukaryota; kingdom Metazoa; phylum Arthropoda; class Insecta; order Orthoptera; family Acrididae; genus Schistocerca; species Schistocerca piceifrons. The sequence goes on along the minus strand of NC_060140.1, from coordinate 206,197,824 downwards.
GTTCTCTATTAAAATCTTTCATTTGCTAACTATGCCTATCAGTAGTTAGTGCCTTCCTTAGTTTGAATCTTTTATTTAGCTGGCAGTAGTGGCGCTCGCTGTATTGCAGTAGTTCGAGTAACGAAGATTTTTGTGAGGTAAGTGATTTGTGAAACGTATAGGTTAATATTAGACAGGGCCATTCTTTTGTAGGGATTATTGAAAGTCAGATTGCGTTGCGCTAAAAAATATTGTGTGTCAGTTTAAGCCCAGTCACGTATATAATTTTTCAAAAGGGGACGTTTCATGGTTCCAGACTGAAGCGCCTAGAACCGCTCGGCCATTCCGGCCGGCAGGAGATTCACATGAATAAGTAAAACTAGACAAACTAAGTGCACACACAATAGGAGGGCGCGGAAAAGGGGGGATGAAAAAGCATAAACGCTCTTTTCTGCTACAGATCACGTTCACGTTTCGTCGAATGATTTTGAATGCTCCCTAGTAGTTCCACCCTGCCGCGCGGAATGGCCGCGCGGTTTGAGGCGTCATATCAGGGACTGTGCGAACCCTCCCGCCGGAGGTTCGAGTCCTCCCTCGGGCATGGGTGTGTGTGTTGTTCTTAGCGTAAGTTAGTTTAAATAGAGCGTAAGTCTAGGGACCAATGATGGTTCAAAAAATGGTTCAAATGGCTCTGAGCACTATGGGACTTAACATCTGTGGTCATCAGTCCCCTAGAACTTAGAACTACTTAAACCTAACTAACCTAAAGACAGCACACAACACCCAGTCATCACGAGGCAGAGAAAATCCCTGACCCCGCCGGGAATCGAACCCGGGAACCCGGGCGTGGGAAGCGACATCGCTACCGCACGACCACGAGCTGCGGACTAGGGACCAATGATCTAAGCACTTTGGTCCCTTAGGAATTCACACACATTTGAACATTTAGTTCCACCCTCTATACCAATGCAAAACCTGTGATCACCCTATACCCCAAAGGAGTGAGATCACGTTCAGTGGGGTTGCAGCCCGACAGTGCCGTTGAATCGTCCGAGGGGTGTCAGCGGTAACAAAATTAGTCAGCCTGTTGCACATCGCATTGGAAACTGTTCTTTTCGAACTCAAAATGTGTGAAAGTGAACACCCCTAGTGAAGTGGCGGTTACATTGACCCTTTTGCGAGGTGCCGGGGTAGAGAAGAGTTTGTACCTCTTTAATTTTGACGAATTTTGCATGAGAACGAGACACGCACTCGACCTCCTCCTTACCTACCACTAATTAATTATGCGCACGACGGTAACGAAAGGAAATGATGGTGGATCCTGCTAGCTGGTAAAACAAGGAGTGTACACTCACAATAATTTAATAAAAATCGTAATCTACTCAGAGAAAAAAAGAGAACTTTACAATAATAAACAACAGGAAATGGGATTCTGCATATATCTACGAAATGATATGCGGATTAAATATTACAGTGAGATTTATTATACATGAGAACATAAAGGCACATGACTATCGACACAAACAGTAGGTTTAAGGCTGGGGTATACTTAGCTATTATGAGAATCAGAGTTGGCTCGAGAACAAGGGGCTTCTACTCTCTGTGATGCAATATATTGACGATAATGACTGGAGGTCCCAATGAATCAAATATTACTCTCCCGACTATATTGCAGTATCGCGATTAGTAGTAAGAGCTCAAATGGGATTACTTGGAGAAATAAGCAAGGTGGACTTGTAGCAAAGGGAGCGCGCGTGCTGTTGAGGACTTCAGTATAAAATTGATACGTCCTACAATGCCAGAGCCGCAAAATACTTTACCAATCCTGAAATCTGTAGCAGGTCGTCGGTAGGCAGCGTTCTGATGATGTAGGCGCCGACTTCTGCTGTGTAGAAACTATGTTTCAGCCCCTGGCCTCGAAAGCTGTCAGAGAACTCTGAGTTCTGCCGAAAAAGTGCGACTAAGTCGCAAGAGCGTCCGACTGCGGCGAAGATCAGATCCCGAATCGCTGCGCCCGCGCAACACAAGAGCGAAGCCAGCATTGCTCAACTCCCACTACCCTCGAAAAGCGCGAATCAGTATTCAGTGCTGATTCCAAAATTCCCCCACACTATCTCATAACATCATTCGCGCCAATACCGACTGTTCCCTCCAATTTCGAACAGGGTTTTATAACGTCACCTAGCCTCAGTTTAAGTTGACCACTCATCCTCTGCTATTCAGCTGAGAGCACTGAACTTGCCGTTTGACCGGCTACGAAAACAACCTGCCTAGACCACCGGCCATCTGGCGACAGACAGTCGCACCCAGCAGGGTACGGTCCACACGTATTCTCAGAATCAAGAGGACAATGCAGTTAGTCGTCGCCAGCAGTCTTCGTTCCGGACGCGCCGGAACGGTAAACACATAAACTGCGGCGACACTCAGACGCCTCGCAGGTCGTTTCGCCCTGCATACAATATTCGTTCCACCAGGCTTAAAAACCCATTGATGTACGAGCGTCTCAGCATTCGAAGAAGAGCAGCCCCCAACCTGAAACGCAGTGTGCCGCGTCTACCCGTGCTCACCTCGCATAGGCCAGGCAGGAAAGTAACCTAACATGCATGGGAATCAATTGAAATGTACACTAATGGCCATTAACATTGCTACACCACGAAGATGACGTGCTACAGACGCGAAATTTAACCGACAGGAAAAAGATGATGTGATATGCAAATGATTAGCTTTTCAGGAAGTGACGACACCTACAACGTGCTGACATGAGGAAAGTTTCCAACCGATTGCTCATACACAGACAGCAAGATAGAATGAGGAGGAGACGAGTTACATTTTATGGACACCTAAAAAGGCTCAATGAGAACAGGATAACAAAAATAATTTTTAACTTCTTTGACAGAAACTCCAAAACATCAATGATGCGGTTAAAAGAAGTTAAAACAGACCCGAGGGAAATAGAAATAACGGAGAAAGAAATAGGAGAAAGAGAAACGTTCAGAGCAAAAGTAAAAGCTGTGAAGGACTCCAAAGAAAAGAAACAGGTGCAGAAGTGACAGAAGAAAGAAGATAGAACATAGGGAAAGAATTACAAATTACTCGAAAGAAAGAAATGAGAAAAGAAAGAATACATAAGTTATTTCATGTGGTCCTTAGTAGGTCAAATTAATTTTTAAAAACCGCCAATATGAGCTTCAACTAAAAATGACGAAATCCAATATGGCGTCACCCAAGTTCTGCTTCTGACGTAGAATGCGATATTGTATATCACTGGCCACGTCCCTCTCCACGAAGCAAAAACCTGACTTGTCCTATTCAGCCTTCAAGTCACTTACTACTGTGGAACAAAAAAAAATTCCGCCGTGTGACGTCAGAAAACTCGCCCGACTACTCGTCCACGAAGGCTCTCTCGTGCCGCGTGAGGACAGCTTTAGTCTGGTATTATCGGTCACAAGCGTGAATGGTGAGTGCAATCTGCAGCGAGAGGCACGAAAGAAGAGGATGGCAGATCTACCTGCAGCAGCGGATAGCAGCAAAGCGCCTTCTTCGCAGCGAAAGATAAATGTACTGCATGGAACTCGCTATAGCTCATTTTGCGTATGGGAAGAAGGGATTCAGTTCGTTAGAACAATGGGCGAGACGTAGTTTTCTGTTACGGTAACTAGTTTTCGGGAGGGATTCGGAGTGTCTAACGGTGTTACTGAGGTTAAGCTAAATCTTTGTTTAAAAATCGTGCAAAAGTATGGAAACATTAACTAAGGGAGATAACGAAACATTTGTATTGGTGTGTCCTTCTGAACAGTCTTTTCCCTTTAAGTGTTTTCAGGTTCTTTGTATTACCATATCTTTTCTGTGTTCGCCGTAATCTTAGTATGCGATGGATATGAGTGAAGAGCAGAGGAGTTAGACTAATTTCATTTATTCTTGTGAATCTTCCGGTGTTGATGTCCCCCCAAGTCCGCGGATGTTGGGCCTTCGAGAATGTCATGTTTAAAAAATTATCCTCGTCTCGCGGGGTGACCCTTTTATAGTGACGCTGGTAACCCAGTAAAATTCAGTTAGAAGTATGAGGGGTATGGACAGAGGCAGCCGAGGGTGAATATCTTTATTTAGGTGGAACGTCACACATTCGCGTGACTGCATAGCTCGACAACCCACATTTCATTTACATTATAGTTGTTATTACGTCTTGCTCTGCAGTTTGTTCGCTCACCAATTGGCGTCTGCAGAAATTGATCCAAGACGGAGCACAATTCTAAAATTAAAATTTTTTATACGATTCCGTGAGTTTGGAAACGTGCCGTGATCCCAGCTCTGATTTTATCAGGAAGTGTACAAAATTAGTTGTACTCGTATCCCAACCGGTTGATAATTATCCTTTTAGTACTTTCAACATAGATTACTTCGATACTTAAACAGTATGCATATTTGAGTAGTGAACACGAGCTTTTGATGTTATTAATACTAATATGGATGCTACCGTTTTTATTCAGCAATATGAAATTTATAATAATATAGACTGTTCAGTCACATTAATGTGACCACCTATCAAAAGCTGCTTGGTTACTCACCAAGGCCGTCTAACTGCCGTGGATTATGTCAACACTCAAAAACTCCCAACATACATTTCACCATTGCTTACTGAGAGACTCTCAGATTTTGAAAAGTTTTCGCGTTATAATTCCATGACTACTGTTATAATTCAAAACTGGTAACACATAGATATTGCAGATTTTCGTTTCACATTCACTGTTGGCTTAGTTTAGAAAAGCATTGAGGTTACGTTAATCGTTGCAGTCATTTTCTGCTCCTTTGATGCCCAGTCAGTCATTATCTTAAAAAACTCTAAATATAAAAAAACTCATCATTGCTCTGTATGAAACATCCAAAAACTGTCTTTAGAGTCCACAGTTTGAGAGGTCATATCACATTATAACATACCATTCTCCGCCCCGATAGCTGACGGACTAAATACAAAAAAACTCATCATTGCTCTGTATGAAACATCCAAAAACTGTCTTTAGAGTCCACAGTTTGAGAGGTCATATCACATTATAACATACCATTCTCCGCCACGATAGCTGGCGGACTACCGTCCTAAGGGGACCGGGTTCAATTCCCGGCTGGGTCGGGAATTTTCTCGGTTCAGGGACTGGGTGTTGTGTTGTCTTCATCATCATTTCATCCCCATACGGCGCGCATATCGCCCAATGTGGCGTCGAATGTGATAAGACCTGCACCAAGGCGGCCGGACCAGCCCCGTCAGGGGCCTCCCGGCCAATGACGCCAAACGCTCACTTCCATTTCCATAACAGACCGTTTACTACTTCGTACCATCAACATTTGATAATATTTGCCGTCCGACTCAATTACCGAGGTGAATACTAAAGCTCTATACGACTGACGAACCAAGGAGGTCATATCACATCACTATTGTCAGATGAAAGTCTCAAAATCAGAGGATAGAAACTCTAAACCGCAGGGGATAGCAGTGGATACTAGACGGCCTACCCTCCATGCTAAGACACAATTATTATACGTTGTTTAGGTTTGACGTAACAGTCGAGTAACGTGAGCAGTGAAGAAGAAATACTATCTCTGAGGCTCTTTGCTTTGTGTTTCTTCTTCAGATGATTTAAAATCGGTAGAGCGAATTCTAAGAACTCTAATGTAGCTTATTATAAGGGAATTTCAGTTTTTCAAGAGTGGTGTCAGATGTAAGTAACGGATTTTCTGAAGCAGCATACGAGATGAAAAGAACAAGAGCATCATATTGTTCTAACACTCGAGAAACTGCCGCCTGAAGGGACAAACATGTCGTTTGGTTTGGATGTAGAAATTTGTGCGGCTTGACTCTCACAGAATCTTGAAACTCCTGTAATACAGCTATGCACTTGGCGCAAGTACGAAAGTAATTGAATATATCTCGAACCAGATCTTCAGGGACCCTTGGAAGTTTTTCACGAGCATAGGAGGTGAAAGAATGGCATCCGGATTTTATTAACACAAGGGAGGGATATCTCTACTCAAAAGGGTAGACAGGAAGTTGAGCATTCCCATCATGACGCTATACATCTCTGTAAAACCTATTAAGTTTCCTATGTACACTGCACCGAAGTGCCAAAGAAACTTGTATAGGTATACATATTCAAATACAAATATATGTAAACAGACAGAATACGGAGCTGCGGTCGGCAACGCTTATATAAGCCAACAAGTGTCTGGCGCAACTATCAGCTACTGCTTCTACAATGGCAGGCAGTCAAGACTTAAGTGAGTTTGAATGTGGTGTTATAGTCGATGCACGAGCGATGGGACACTGCATCTCCGAGGTCGCGATGAAGTGGCGATTTTGCCGTACCGTACCGTAAATATCAGGAATGCGAAAAACATCAAATCTCCGACGTCACTGCGGCCGGAAAAAGATTCTGCAAGAACGGGACCAGTGACGACTGAAGAGAATTGTTCGACGTGACAGAAGTGCAACACTTCCGCAAATTGCTGTAGATATCAATCTTGGCCCATCAACAAGTGTCAGCGTGCGAACCGTTCAACGAAACATCATCGATAAGAGCTTTCGGAGCCGAAGGCCCTCTCGTGTACCCTTGATGACTGCACGACATAAAACTTTACGCCTCGTCTGGGCCCGTGAACACCGACATTGGACTATTGATGACTGTAAACATGTTGCCTGGTCGGACGGGCCTCGTTTCAAATTGTATCGTGTGGATGGAAGTGTACGGGTATCGAGGCAACCTCATGAATCCATGGACCCTGCGTGTCAGCATGGGACTGTTCAAGCTGGTGGAGGCTCTGTAATGGTGTGGGACGTGTGCAGTTAGAGTGATATGGGACCCCTAATATGTCTAGATATGACTGTGACAGGTGACATGTACATAGGCATCCTGTCTGATCACCTGCGTCCATTCATGTCCACCGTGCATTCCGACGGACTTCGGCAATTTCAGCAGAACAATGCGACACCCCACACGTCGAGAATTGCTACAGAGTGGCTCCAGGAACACTCTTCTGAGTTTAAACACTTCCACTGCCTACCAAACCTCCCATACATGAATACTGTTGAGCATATCTGCGATCCTTGCAATATGCTGTTCAGAAGAGATCTCCACCGCCTCGTCCTCTTACGGATTTATGGACAGCCCTGCAGGATTCATGGAGTCAGTTCCTTCCAGCACTACTTCAGACATTAGTCGAGTCCATGCCACATCTCGTTGCGGCACATCTGCGTGCTCTCGGGGGCCCTGCATGATGTTAGGCAGGTGTACCAGTTTCTTTGGCTCTTCGGTGTATATTCTCATACAGTTTGCAGATCGGCTGGTCCGTTGGATCTCTGGCTCCTAGTTTCCCGCTCCTAGTGGCAGCGGAAACACGTAACACTTACGCCGTCCTCCAGCGGGGCGAGGCAGCAGATGTTGACATGGATGCGGACGGACAACCGACCTCGCGAGAGACAGCAGCGTCGGCACACGGGACGGGCTGGTTAACGTGATTTGCGCTTTCAGTGGTCTCTCGCCGCTTTCGTCGGCTTTGTTTGAGTCGTAAAGCACACAGTGTAAAATAGCTGCGTTAACACAGTTAGCTATTGTCAAAGATGAGCGGAGAAAAGTGCAAGGAAGATTCTGGTCTCATCTATGGCTTAAACAGCGAACTGCTGGTAGAGGGATATAACATAATGTTGTATCTGAGGTACATACTAGCAGAAGTTATTCGTTAACTCAGTTGCATTTTCATCCGATTTTCGGTTTTAAATTGAATGTAGTTAAGATATAGTGTCCTATGGCACTCAGCGCACGTATAATATCCATATTCTTGATCTTGCATTAACTACCAACAATCTCAAGTACAGTATTTCATAACATAGATTACAACATCAAGGTTCGTTTCGTATTTGCATTCGAATGGAAGAGGAGATTTTTGCAAGCTGTTCACGATCATGGAAAAAGATATTTACCACCAAGATATAAACATGAGCCAGTCCATAAACCCAAAGTTACAGTGTGACAATTATTGAACTGTATGAAATATCTGAACGGCTTGCGATAGCACTTTCAAACTCAACAGTTGGCCACGGGTCATGATGGCTCTTATACGGTTTGGTTTAGCGACGAAGCCCACTTTAATTTGGCTGGGTTCGTCAATAAGCAAAATTGGCGCGCTTGGGGGACTGAGAACGCGCATTTCGCATCCAAAAGTCTCTTCACTCTCAACGGGTGTCTGCGTGCTGTACAATGTCCAGTTACGGGATAATCTCCGCGGTATGCCTTGATTGCATGGTGACTACCGATTCCTACGTCAAGATTTTGGAAGATGATTTCATGCCCATTATCCAATGTGAGCCTGATTTCGACAAGAAGTGGTTCTTGCAAGACGGAGCTCATCGAAGCAAGAGAGTGTCGGATGTCCTGGAGGAGCACTTTGGGGACCACGTTTTGGCTCTGGGGTGCCCATAGGTCACTGAAATTGGCCTCGATTGTGCGCCATATTCTCCGGCTATGAACGTATGCAACTCCTTTTTGTGGTACTACGTTAAAGACAAAGTATACAGCAACAGCCCCAAAACCATTGTTGAGCTGAAAACAGCCACTCAGGAGGTCATCGACAGCATCAGTGTTCCGGCACTTCAGCGGGTCATGTAGAATTTCGCTATCGAACATGTCGCAACCTGAATCCGAATATCTTGACGTTTACCTGTTGAATAAAGTGTGTGCACGTCCTAGTCCGTAACTAATTTACTTTTTTACATATAGTTCAATAATTGTCACCCAGTATATGGATAACAGAAAGTTTCATAATAGCAATAACTGTCAGCGTATAGCTTGTGCTTATTTTCAGACATAGTCCGGCAATCACGTTAAGATTTCTGGGGAAACATTCCATTCGTTGGCCTTTGCAAAGAGAATTGCTGGAAATAAATTATTTACACTCATGCTCATAAATTAAGAATAATGCTGATACATTGTGAAACAACGCTCTGGTGGGCGGTTTGCAGGTTTAAATCACCTCGAGGTATGGCCATGCGGTGCATTTGACCTGTGGTCGTCTCACTGTGGCGCTGGCAGCAGTCCACATACGCAGAGGTATGTTGGTGCACGTCAGAGTACAGTGCAGCGAGTAAGTGTGCAGACGTTTTCAGACGTGCTAATGTTGACTGTGTGTTGAAAATGGCTCAAAGAACACATATTGATGACGTTATGAGGGGTAGAATACTAGGGCGACTGGAGGCTGGTCAAACACAGCAGGTCGTCGCACGGGCCCTCCGTGTGCCACAAAATGTGATCTCGAGATTATGGCAACGATTCCAGCAGACAGGAAACGTGTCCAGGCGCTACAGTACGGGACGTCTACAGTGTACAAAACCACAAGACGACCCATATCTCATCATCAGTGCATGCAGACGGTCACGGAGTACTGCAGGTAGCCTTGCTTGGGACCTTACCGCAGCCACTCGAACAGTTGTCTCCAGACATACAGTCTACAAACGACTGAAAAGACATGGTTTATTCGCCCAGAGACCTGCAAGGTGCATTCCACTGACCTCTGGTTACAGAAGAGCCTGTAAAGCCTGGTGTCAAGAACACAGTACATGGTAATTGGAACAGTGGTCCCAGGTTAAGCTCACGGACGAGTCCAGGTATAGTCTCAATAGTGATTCTCGCCGGGTTTTCATCTGGCGTGAACTAGGAACCAGATACCAACCTCTTAATGTCCTTAAAAGGGACCTGTATGAAGGTTGTGGTTTGATGGTGTGGTGTGGGATTATGATTGGTGCACGTACACCCCCGCATGTCTTTGACAGAGGAACTCTAACAGGTCAGGCGTATCGGGATGTCATTTTGCACCAGCATGTCCGCCTTTTCTGGGGTGCAGTGGGTCGCACCTTCCTCCTGATGGATGATAACGCACGGCCCCACCGAGCTGCCGTCGTGGAGGAGTACCTTGAAACAGGAGATATCAGACGAGTGGAGTGGCCTGCCTGTTCTCCACACCTAAACCCCATCGAGCACGTCTGGGATGCTCTCGGTCGACGTATCGCTGCTCGTCTTCAAACCCCTAGGACACTTCAGGAGCTCCGACAGGTACTGGCGCAAGAATCGGAGGCATACCCCAGCAGCTGCACGACTACGTGATCCAGAGTATACCAACCCGTTGTGCGGTCTGTGTACGTGTGCATGGTGATCATATCCCATATTGATGTCGGGGTACATGCGCAGGAAACAGTGGCGTTTTGTAGCACATGTGTCTCGGGACAGTTTTCTCAACTTATCACCAATACCGTGGACTTACAGATCTGAGTCGTGTGTGTTCCCTATGTGCCTATGCTGTTAGCGCCAGTTTTGTGTAGTGCCACGTTGTATGGCATCACATTCTCTAATTATCCTTAATTTATGAGCATGAGTGACTTTTGAGATAATACAGGTACTTCATGGAATGAATAAAAAAGACCCCCAGTCTCTTAGAAAACAAAAAGTAAATAGAAAATGGAAGGAAGTGTACACGAGCTTCACAGCTCAGGACACTATCCACTGCACTACAGTTCCGACTTAGCTGCCAGAAATCCCTGTATGACATACACTGTCTAAAGAGTGTATCTATAAATGACATTATTTGATATTTAATGTGTAAAATTGTATCAAAAGGACGCGCTTTGGATAGATCATCGTTGGAACATAACATTGGAACAGTATACTCTCGTTTCACACAAATCATAAAACTAAAAACATCAACTACAGGAGGCAATTACCTACCACTATATAGTTTCCTGTCATTTTATTATGACAATCGTAGCTAAAACGACGAACTTACGAGAGATCCTCGATTTTCTGATGTTTTGAAACATCTGACATTCATACCATATATTCTATGAGAAAGGAATCCCACCAAATAGACTTTTAACGACATACAATACGGTGCCTGTCATGTGCTGCTGGTGACGCAAAACGATGTCGCCTTTCATTGGCCACGTTCTTCTCCAAGAGGTAAACATCTCACATACCAGAATCCTTATCTTTTCCGCAGTGTAGTAGAATTCCACGCTGTGACGTCACCAGCTGCTCGACCACGCCACCTTACCACAGGTTACGGTCACTCTACCACGCTCGCCAGTTCAACATGGTGCGTCACGTAACAAGCTTTGCGGGTTGCCTCTCTACAGTTACTGTCATTGACCTGAAATAATCGTGTACAGACCACTTACGTGAGGGCAAGAGGTCAAGAGGTGTACAACTTGACCCAACACACAACAGGTAGTTAGTACGCTTTCTTACAACCTCCAATTCATACAGAGCCGTGTTTTACGAGGACACGTCTGGAACGAGCAACAATTCCACTAACATTCGACTTCGCTTCATATCCGCCCCTTTTCCTCTTCATCTTCATCGAATCGATTTTTACAGTTCTCCTGCACGTGAGTGTGATTCTGAATCAGAAGCTGGTGGAAATCACATCTTGTTTTCGTTTACTATATCTGTCTACGAAAAATTGGACTGCTTGAAAACGTTTCTGAGTGTCCCTCAATCAGCTCCTTCTCTTTTGTTTACTGAAGACATTCGCCTTTATAAAGTGATTGTTAATTTCCTTCAGTGTATTGGGAAAAATCTGTAACTTTTAATGGTATGCATATTTCATTTTTATGTCTTTTTTGTGATGAAATTTCAGAAATGATGTCAACCGATAATGAAAACTGTCTAATTTACTTCTACATCTATTTGTTAACAATTTATGATGGCCATTTTTTTTATCACAGCTTGGGTTCTTGTATTTCTAAAAATGTGTTTGTGTATTCTCTTCATATTATTCAGTGTGCATTGTAATAACATACTTAAGATTTATAACTGTCAACACGTATCGTAAGGAAATCAATACGTTAAGACGTTCTTTCTCGCAGGCAGATAGTATCTTAGAATTAATAAATCTTGCAATGACGCATACCGCGGCACCCCTGCCCTGGCGTACGGGACTACAAGCCCCACCGCCACACCCCCACCCGCCCATGCTTAGCATAATTTTTCTGCCTGGCTCATGCAGCACTATCAGCGCCAGAGGGTGGTACGGGACTACAAGACCCACCGCCACACCTCCAAAGCGAATTGCAGTGGAAGTCCACTGCCTCACCAACAGTTAGACCCCAATAGACCGGTGACGCTGCATTGTAACATATCATCCCGGACTGCAAGTCCATTTAACATAAAAATAACAAATTAAAAATACCGCGGCAGTTTGCTTGTCTTAACGGCGCTCAGTCCTCCACTACAATGCTTTGATCGTAGGCGTGCAGGCGCCCTGGTCCCCGACAGCCCCCCCCCCCACCCCCCACCCCGGGGCAAGCGGCAAAAGCAAAACAGGGAATTTGAACCCACTCTTCCGCAGTAGGGAACTTAACTTGCATACCAAGCTCCGCATTTACCGAACAGTTACCCTGCCTGCCCTTAAGTATGGATCTGCTGCATGAGCCACGATTAGTGTCACCAGGATGCGGACGCTGCAGCGCCTGCAGAACAAGGTGCTCAGGTGGAGCCTGCACGCCCCGCCACCCACGAGAATTGTCACTCTCCACGAGGAAGAGGATATCGTCCCCCTAAAGACGACCATACGCAACAACGCGCGGCGGCTCTATGAGAAAGTGGATGCCTTACAGGACACTGTCCATGGGTTACGCCACGTTGGGACCACGCCGCTGGCATCGACATCCGGTTCCCCTAACCGTCCTAGAGGAATCAGATTCCGACCATGGCTAACGATAGGCCTGGCACACCCACCACGGACGCATCCTTTGGCGGGACTAGCCCCCATTCTACGTCCAATACTTTCCAACCATACCTGCCCACGTTAGGCTAAACTTTTCTGCCTGACTCATGTAGTGCTGTCACCGTCAGAGGGAGGTACGGGTCTACAAGTCCCACCGTCATACCTCCAAAGTGAATTGTAGTGACGCAGTCACTGCCCTGTGGATAAATTTACTGCCTTACCAACACAATTAGACCGCAATAGACCGGTGATGCTGTATTGTAACATATCACCAAAAAAAACCAAATATTTTCGCGTGGTTGGTGATTCAGGTTGGATCACTGGAAGTATTTTCTAATACGAGTGCGTTTCCGAGTCGTATCGTTGTAGCTTTTGCACCGCATATCAGCGTTGGTATACCTGCTATTTCGGCGTTGGATGGCTGGGAAGTTTTTGGTACGCGTAGTCCTCTCGTGCCGGGCCCCTGGCTATGTCAGGCGGACCCGTGTCCACTATGGAGAGTCGGAAAGACCTCTGGCCGTCGCTCCAGACGCTCCTCCGCCCACGCGGGCTGTGGTGGCAGCGGATCGTGTTCCGATACCCCCCCCCCCCCCTGCCGGGGGACGCCGCACAGGATGGTCCTGTGGCTGAGGAAATGGCTCATGCTCCCGACCCTCCTTCTCAATAGATCCCGTCAAGCCCTCTGAAGAAAGAGAAGATACCCCCCATTGTGGTATATAATGTCACTAATTATACGAAACTGAACACTGAGCTCCAGCGGCTCATTGTAGGCCAATTGAGAGCTGTTTACCAAAAGGATCATGTGAAATACCTGTTTGACAGTAGAGACGACTATCTTACCATTCTCGATTTCGTAAAATCAAAGGCGATGCCTTACTTTACCCACCAGACCTCGGGTAATCGCCGAACCAAAATCGTCATCATGGACTTGCCACTAGAGGTTACGGCAGAGGAGGTCAAGGAGGAACTGCTTCGACTCGATTTCGAAGATCCTTTGGTCCACCAGTATAGCAAGAGGGATCCTGAGACCAGGGCATTGATCCCCTGCCCTACCCACGTAGTCTCCCTTTCCCAGAGGGAGGATATAGAGCGGATTTACCAAATCCGGTATCTTCTGTACACAAAAGTGCCAGGGTACTTAATAACACCACTCGACACGACCTCGATTTGACAACACCGGCCAATATAGTCCGTGCTGTGGATTGCCTTACCGCCAAAATACAGAATGCAGTGAAACTCTCCACCTCCACTGCACCTCAGAATTTAACACCCCTGGACGACTTGCCCCCTCTGTTACGAGAGCTGAAGGTGCAAAATAACCGCTACCGCCGGCGGTGGAAGCAGTTTCGTGACCCTCAGGACAAACGCCAAATGAGACGCCTCCAGCGTGAATTCTGCCACCAGCTCGCCGACTGGAGGTCCCAACAAGGGGAGGACAGGATGTGCGCTTTCCTACTCCACCAAAAATCTGACTGGGCTGTCATTCGCACCCTGCGGCGTTGTATGCCAGCAACTGCCCATCCTATTCGCACGGCAGCGGGCTTGTCGTATGATACCCTCCAAATTGTGGAAACGCTGGCAGATGCGTTCGAGGCCCAAAACCGCCCTCTTGTCCAGGACCTTTCTCCGAACGAACTACAAGAAGAATATGAAGTCCTGACAGCTGTTGCTGCTTTCCGCAACCGCCCACCCCAGTCTGCTCCCCTTCTTACGTCCATGGCAGAAATTCAGCGCAGCCTTCGACGGAAACTACAAGTCCCACCGCCACACCTCCTAAGTGAATTGCAGTGCCAGTCACTGCACTGTGGATAAATTTACTGCCTCACCAACACAGTTAGACCGCAATAGACCGGTGATGCTGTATTGTAACATATCACCAAAAAAAAAAAAAAAAAAAAAAAAAAAAATCAGTTTCACGTTGCTGGCATCGACAACCGGTTCCCCTAACCATCCTAGAAGAATCGGATTGCAACCATGGCCAACGATAGGCCCGGCACGCCCACCATGGATGCATCTTCTGACGGGACCAGCCTCCACCCCATACCAGCCCTCCCCCCAGGCTAGGCCAAATCCCTCTGCTTGGAGGGTGGTAAGGGACTACAAGTCCCACCGCCAAAGTGCATGGCAGTGGCACAGTGTCACTGCCCTATGGATAAATTTACTGCCTCATCAACACAGTTAGACCACGAAAGACCGGTGATGCAGTATTGTAACATATCACAAAAATAAAACTCTCTCAGTTGTATCTCAAAGAGCGATGACGGCTTGGTTTATTCGACTGATTGAGCCTGTAGTAATCGTCTGTGCAATTGAGTTGAATTTTATAATGAAATGAATTAAAACTTGTTCCGCGGCCTAGACTCGAACTCGGGTCCTCTTGCTTGCTGGACAGCAATGCCTACCGCACAGCACTCTCGGCAACAGTGCTGAACGAACAACCCAAGTTGACTGCCCGCCCACCCTCCCGCCCCCGCCCAACACTAACTTCAATCACAGCACTATCGTCAACAGTGCTGCACGAACTACCCAAGTTGAGTGTCCCCCCGCCGCCACTACCACCACGACTTCAATTCATGTAAGGCAAAATAAGCGGAAGATATGAAGTTTGTGCTAGGGGTGGCACTCACTTGCGTCGTTCGTCAGGAATGTTGACCGCAGTTCTGTGGTGGTGTAATGGTTAGCATTTCTGCGTAAGCAAGCAAGAAGACCCAGGTTCGAGTCCTGACTGCAGCACAAATTTTAATTCATTTCTTGTGCTTCGATCATGAGTTGAATTTGATACTGTCGATTGTTGATGATGTTAATTTGTCAAATCTATATGTAAAGTATTTAGCGCTCTGCAGCTAGAAAGCAAATAAAAGGGCAAATAATGTCATTTTTATCACATTCGTGTCTGTTCTTTCAAAGTAATCCTTATTTTGGCGAATGTTGGTGCAACAATTGATTAATTATTTGTTTCTTGGGACTTTTGGACACCCCCTTCTGTGACTTCCTCACCCCAGGGACTTTTCTCGTATCAGCTCCTAGCGCTCAGTCAAGTTCCTCTGACTGTAAGTTTATTCCTCGCATAGATGTTATTTAAAACCTCTACCTGTTTGTAATATGTGCCTGGTCAACGAGACGCTAATCAGATTCTTACAGTATAGTGATACGACTCATAACAGTCTAAACTGAAAATAAAATGTGTGTCATTTATTTCTCTATAATGTTGTCGGAATAAGTCTGCAGTAGCCCCTTCGTCATTCGTTGCGATATCTGAAATTTCTTAGTTAAAAATATGACAGAAATGAGGGCAGCAACGACTGAAATACTTGCAAAACTATGAAGTGACAGCATTATAGAGTAATGACGGTGGCTCAGATGTGTCACATTGTGTCAACTGCCTTCAGTTACTGGAATGGTATGAATGAAGGGTTTGAAAACGTAAATGATGTAATCGGTTATCGCGGTGCGTACTGCTAACAATTACTGGCTTACTGATTTCACTCTTGAAGGCAAGATGGCACAGTTCGCTGTTAGCTGTGCTTGTGAATGGTGTATTTATAGCCCTACAATTCATGCGCAAAGGTTTGAAACAGTTTTTTTTCGTCAAAGTTAGACGCTGGAATGTGTGTACGGAGCTCGGAAAAAGTAAAGTACACTCAAAGGTACAAAAGTGAATGGGAAAGTGAAGCTAAATTGAAATATTGGCTACAACTTGGTAAAAAGGGTGATAATTTTACTTATTGTAAGCTGTGTGATAGTGTAATAAATATTTCTCGGGAGGGAAGACTACTCTTGCGGAAGCATCCGCAATGTGCTGCTAGACTGGTAGGGCAGAAAACTCACTTCATTTTCATTCCGCGACTCAGATGTGAGCAACAGAATTAATGAGGCGGCAATACACTCTGTGCATTTATAGCTGACACAACGTATCTTTCAATGTTATGGAGTATTGCGTGCATTACTGAAGTAAGTACGTTACGATTCAGAAATTGCAGGAACAGCTATTGCAGTAGAGCGAAGGCCACTGCTGTTGTGAAATATGTTACAGGTGGTCAAAGTAAAGACACAGTATGTAATGTGCTTCGCAAAAATAAGTTTTCGAAACCGTTGATGAACCAAATGATCTCGGCTGACCGAGCGTCTGTGCGTTGTCGCTAGGGTGGACCTAGGACTTGGAAGGATAAGGGATGGATTTTTGGATCTTATTCCAGTAACTGAGGCCAATTTTACAACAGTCTGATTTAATGCTTTAGCTTCAACAATACACACTGAAGAGCCAAGGAAGCTGGTACAACTGCCTAACATCCTGTAGGGTCCCTGCGAGCAAGCAGTAGTGCCGCAACACACGAATGGATGCAGGTGATCAGACAGGATGCTTACGTACGTGTCACCAGTTATAGTCGTATCTAGACGTATAGCGGTCCCATATCACTCCAACTGCACACGAACTACGCCTTTACAGAGCTTCCACCAGCTTGAACTGTGCCCTTCTGACATGTACGGTCCATGGATTCATGAGGTTGTCTCCATACCCGCTTACGTCCATGCACTCGATACAATCTGAAACGAGACTCGTCCGACCAGGCAACATGTTTCCAGTCATCAACAGTCCAATGTCGGTGTTCACGGGCCCAGACGAGGCGTAAAGCTTTCCGTCGTGCACTCATCAAGGGTACACGAGTTGGCCTTCGGCTCCGGAAGCCCATACCGATAATATTTCGCTCAACGGTTCACACGCTGACACTTGGTGGCCCAAGATTGACATCTGCAGCAATTTGCGGAAGGGTTGCACTTCTGTCACGTTGAACGATTCTCTTCTGTCGTCACTGGTCCCGTTCTTGCAGAATCTTTTTCCGACCGCTGCGACGTCCCAGATTTGTTGTTTTACCGGAATTCCTATATTCACAATACACTCGTGAAATGGTCGTAGGGGAAAATCCGTACTACATAGCTACCCCGGAGATACTGTGTCCCATCGCTCGTGCGCCGACTATAACACGACGTTCAAACTCACTTGAATCTTGACAACCTGCCACTGTAGCAGCAGTAACCAGTCTAACAACGGCGCCAGACACTTGTTGTCTTATATAGGCGTTGCCGACCGTGGCGCCCTATTCTGCCTGTGTACATATCTCTGTTGTTTGCAAATTTGTGGTAAGATCTTACGGGACCAAACTGTTGAGGTCATCGGTCCCTAAGCTTACACACTACTTAATCTGACTTACGCTAAGGACAACACACACACCCACGTCCGAGGGAGGATTCGAACTTCCGACGGGGGGAGCCGTGCGGACCGCGAAAAGGCGCCCTAGACCACGCGGCTATCTCTGTTTTGAATACGCATGCCTATACCAGTTTCTTTGGCGCTTCAGTGTAAGAGAAATCACAGAAATATTTAAGTGGTCGTTTTTTCTGCAAGTTGTTTGAAAGGGGAATGGTAGAGAGAGAGTTTGAACGTGGTTCGATGAGGCCCCTGCCAGGCACTTAATTGCGAATTGCGGAGTAATCATGTAGATGTAGATGTAGATGTAGATAAAACTCAAAAAAATTATTATTATTATTTTGAGCTTTTCCTCGTTACAGAGGCTTATCTCCAACATAATAATTTACTTGGAAATTACAATACAAACAATAAACGTTCTTAGATTATATTTTCAAAATATTCCTCCAGGTGTTTCGGTCTTGTGTGTCCTCAACCTCTGCGCCCATTCTCCTCATTGTGTGCTGTACATTTTGGAGCCAGGTAGTCATAGGTCGTCTTCTTTTTCTCCCCTCCGGTTCCCACTCCAGTATCAATTTTGGTATTCCAGCTTCCTCCATTCGTCGTACATGCCCGTACCACTGTACTTTCTTCCTATCCATAACGTCACATATTCTTTCTTTTATTTCCACTCTCCTTATTATTTCGGTGTTCCCTATCTTTTCTTTCCTGGAGATTCTTGCCGATCTTCTCCAGAAGTCCATCTCTAGAGCTTGTAATTTTTTAATGTGCTTCATGTTAATTGTCCAGGTTCCCTACAGAACCACGCAACCACGCTCTCTAATATGGATTTGTATGTTAATTTTTTAGTTCTGCTCATTACATTCCTGCTCCATAAGACTGAGTTAAGCATCCCAATGACCCTCAGTCCGCTACTAATTCTTTTATTGATTTCTGGCTCTGATTTTCCCTCGATTTCTAAAACGGATCCCAAATAACAGAAAGTGTTTATCTTTTTGATTTTCATTCCTTCAATGTATAGCTCATCTGAATCATTAGTCAAGTATTCTGTTTTTTGGTAATTAATCTTCAAACGCCAAAGAAGAAGAAGAAGAAATTCAAAAAAAATTCTAAAATTTATCGCCTCGCTCGCTGAATTTCAACGCACAGTGCGTGTCTGTGTTTGTGTGTGCGTCATGTGCGTTTGAGGAGCAGTGCTCTTCAACGTTCCGAACCTCTCTGTTAATTGCACTCCGTTTTCCTCGCGTGTGTTTGCCGCAGGCGCATTCACCGCCCGCGTTACAGGTGTGCTCCATTCCCTATACGGACAAGAGAGCCGAGTAAACCGCGGGAGCAATTTTTTAACCGGAATAGTACTTTCCACGTGAAAGACTGGCCCGATAGGACGCGGAGAGGGCGTGTGGCCCAATGCCGTTCGCACGAGAGAGGGAAAGAGAAAGAGAGAGAAGGAGACAGAACGAGAGCTGACCGCACCTCGCATTCGCGAATATTTGAGGGCGCGCTAGCAGCTCCGATCTCCTCCCCGGAGGCGCGTAACGAGTTTTTGAAGGCGACGCATGTTGCGTGTGCCACGCAATGCGTGCGGCCCGGCCCGGCCCGGCCGAACGCAGCCCCTCGAACAAGGGCCGGCTAGCAGCTGTACGCGGCGCGCTTCCTTGTTAAATAGCAATCACTGCTCACAATCAGCACTTTTATTAATGCGTCCGTCTGTTGCGATCTCCCTGCCCGCCTGCCTGCGAACGCTGCGGCCGGCGGGAGCCTTTTATTTTTTTCGAAAACCGCACATCGGTCAGGAGGAGAGCAAGGGGGGAGGTAGAGGGGTGGTGGCAGGTCCGCGAGGGACACACAGAGCGGGAGAAAGCAGAGAACGGAGTGGGAAGGGAAGGGGAACGAGGCTACGGAAGCACGGCACGGAAGCGGGAAGAGAGACGCGAGGGGGGGAGGCGCGCTCGAAGCGACCGACTTGGAGGATAATAGAAAAGAGGTGAAATTGATGGATTGGTTTCTGTTAACAGGCCGCCAACTTTGTAAATGGCGATATAATTACAGGAAGCTGGGGGCGGGTGCGCGAGAGGCGTTCTTTCAGGGGCTGCCAATAGAAGGGGGGAAAGGGGGAGCGGGTGTGGACGGCCAAGGCAGCGCCACCAGGCGCAGGAAAGCTCTACACCCCTACCCTACGAGCACAGAGAGCCGTACCTCCCTCACGCGTTCGGTTCTGCGGCTGATCAAAGTGTATCAGGCGACGCGTAGCCTGCTACACACGTGTGTGCCCGTGTTTCAGGTCTGCCTTATTCTTCCCTGCAGTCCCTTTTGTCATACTTTCACCCTTTCTCGCATCCCATTGAAAGCGATAGGTACATTCAAGATCCATCTTTCTGGCTACAGAGACAGCTATGTGGGGATGACTATTGTTCGTAGTTCAGACATATCTCAAGAGCAAGGTACAGTGTTTCTCTTCCTCTTCTTTGGCTTTTTCATCCAGATAGCGGAACAAACACTGGTAGCAGTTACTTCTGTAAAATATCTGCGGTATACGTACGGAACAATTTGAAGTGGAATGATCATATAAAATTAATTGTTGGTAAGGCGAGTGCCAGGTTGAGATTCATTGGGAGAGTCCTTAGAAAATGTAGACCATCAACAAAGGAGGTGGCTTACAAAACACTCGTTCGACCTATACTTGAGTATTGCTCATCAGTGTGCGATCCGTACCAGGTCGGGTTGACAGGGGAGATAGAGAAGATCCAAAGAAGAGCGGCGCGTTTCGTCACAGGGTTATATGGTAAGCGTGACAGCGTTACGGGAGATGTTTAGCAAACTCAAGTGGCAGACTCTGCAAGAGAGGCGCTCTGCATCGCGGTGTAGCTTGCTGTCCAGGTTTCGAGAGGGTGCGTTTCTGGATGAGGTATCGAATATATTGCTTCCCCCTACTTATACCTCCCGAGGAGATCACGAATGTAAAATTAGAGAGATTCGAGCGCGCACGGAGGCTCTCCGGCAGTCGTTCTTCCCGCGAACCATACGCGACTGGAACAGGAAAGGGAGGTAACGACAGTGGCATGTAAAGTGCCCTCCGCCACACACCGTTGGGTAGCTTGCGAAGTATAAATGTAGATGTAGATGTAGATAGGTAAATCAGCAATTACCGTATGGTAGTAGGGTAAATATGCTACAATAAGATAAGACCAAGTGTCATTATAATTGAGGATGAACTTGCAGAGTACAAGGAACTGATGTTCAAGGCAGACCTTGGACAATACAACGTTAAAATGCTTTAGCGAAATAGACTCCATAATAAACTTAACATGGGAAGGATAGCAGACCCCACAGCCGTGCATCAGCACTTGAAATAAAGTGTTTCGGAAGGAGAAAGAGGTGCCCTTGGAGAGGATGAAAAGAATACTTTGAAGAGCTGCAGATAAAAAAACCACATACGAAATAGTTAAGTGACAAGACGTCAAAATCAAGAGACTTATATGTCAAGATCAGACAACAGGTGAATGTGAATGTCGGGGAGGAGAGGAATCAACATTGAGACAGCCTGTGCAGGAACGTAGATGGAAGAATAGGATACAATAAGTCTACTGAGGCATGGAAGGTGGTTAAAAATGGGAAATATCAACGAGTTTAAGTGTATTACAAAAAAAATTCCAGTTCAGTAGTGGAGAGGACATTATTCAACGTTATTGCCGGAAAATAGGTTGCATTACAAAGAAGAAGAAGAAGTTGATATCTTAGAAAAAAACAACAAATAAATAACTGTGGAAGCCGTCATTGTCTAAGGCAAAAGTAAATAAAGTCAAGGAGCAGGAGATATAGGAATGGAATTTCTAAAGTATGGAGGAAGTGTAGTGATAAGCTACTTGGAAAAATAATGGCGACAGAAAATCCAACTATGCAGTGGAATTTCTCACGTATTTTATCTATGTACGAAAAGGTGACAACAGGGCATGCACAAATTATAGAGGAGTAAGTGTCCTCCCAGCAACAGCTAGATTTCTCTCCAGTATTTTGAGTAAGAACGGAGAAAACGATGTGGCAGCTTTAAGTGAAGAGCAAAGCCGTTTTAGGCAAGGGTGATTATGTCTTAACAACAATCACTGTACCAGACAGCTATTGGAAAATTGCAGATGTTCGGACCTACAGAAAACGTATCACAGTGTCCCTAGACTAAAATTACGGGAGACAATGAGTAGTGTTAATGCGATATAAAACTAGATTACCTGGTTAAAACGTTATACATAAATACAAAAGTAATGATTTAAGTGTAAAACAAGGAGACCTGAAGTATTTTTGTTCATAAACATCTAAAACAAGATTGTTAAATGTCACTTATTCTGTTTAACGTTTATTTGGAAGAACATTGAATGGCTCAGGCAACGGAATAAAGGTTAGTGACGATACTCTTCACTGTCTCTTATTTACAGATGACCAAACAATATTCTCTGAGGAGGAAGATGATATGGAATACATGCCGAGAAAGCTAAAGAGGAGTACAGCACAGCAAACGGAGTTTGGGAGTTAATCTGGACAAGTCTGAGTGTAACTGTATGGGACAGAATTTGGTGAAAACTGATACACAGAAAGGAAAAATAAAATCCTGCACGAGCTACAAATACATTGAAGAGCCAAAGAAACTGGTGCACCTGCCTAATATCGTGTACTTCCCCCGCGAGCACGCAGAAGTGCCGCAACACGACGCAGCATGGACTCGACTCATGTCTGAAATAGTGCTGGACGGAACTGACACCATGAATCCTGCAGAGCTGTCCATTAATCCGTAAGAGTATGAGGAGGCAGATGTCTCTTCCGAACAGAACATTACAAAGCATCCCAGATATGCTCAATAATGTTCATGTCTGGGGAGTTTGGTGGCCAGCGGAAGTGTTTCAACTCAGAAGAGTGTTGCTTGAGCCACTCTGTAGCAATTCTGGATGTTTGGAGTGTCGCTTTGTCCTGCAGGAATTGCCCAAATCCGTCGGAATGCACAATGGACATGAATGGATGCAGGTGATCAGACACGATGCTCACGTACGTGTCACCTGTCAGAGTCGTATCTAGTCGTACCAGGGTTTCAATATCACTCCAACTGCACACCATTACAGAGCCTCCACCAGCTTGAACAGTCCCCTGCTGCCACGTAGGGTCCATGGATTCATGAGGTTGTCTCCATACCCGTACACGTCAGTCCGTTCAATACGATTTGAAACGAGACTAGGCCGACCAGGCAACATCTTTCCAGTCATCAACAGTCCTATGTCGGTGTTGACGGGCCCAGGCGTGTCATCAAGAGTACACGAGTGGGCCTTCGGCTCCGAAAGCCCATATTGAAAGTGTTTCATTGAATGGTTCGAACGCTGACACTTGTTGATGGCCCAGCATTGAAATCTGCAGCAATTTGCGGAAGGGTTGCACCTCTGTCACGCTGAATGATTCTCTTCAATCGTCGATGGTCCCGTTCTTGCAGGATCTTTTTCCGGCCGCAGCAAAGTCGGAGATTTGATATTTTACCGGATTTCTGATATTCACGGTACACTTGTGAAATGGTCGTACGGGAAAATCCCTACTTCATCGCTACCTCGGACATGCTCTGTCCCATCACTCGTGCGCCTACTGTAATACCACGTTCAAAATCATTTACATCTTGATAACCTGCCATTGTAGCAGCAGTAACCGACCTAACAACTGCACCAGACACTTTTTGTCTTATAAAGGCGTTGCCGACCTCAGCGCCATATTCTGCCTGTATCTCTTTATTTGAATACGCATGCCTACACCAGTTTCTTTGACGCTTCTGTGTCTTTGGGAACAGTAATGAGTAACTCTAATACATGTGCTAAGGAACTAGTTACAGAATAGCAATAGGGAAGGGAGCTAAAAAAGTTTTGCATGGAATAATAATATTCGGCAGACACTAAGAGAAGAATATTTCACAGTATGACGGAAAACATCTTCGTGGCTTTAAACAAGAAAAGTCTAGCAGAACAATACAACGGTCGAAATGGTCACTACTTTGCTCTCAATATATTTGTCACAGGTGCCACCACTGGATGTAATAAAAAGTGAATATTAAATTTTTTTGTAAATAAGTTATACAGAACTGCAACCAGTCACTTTTTTGAATAATTATGTTTTATTCCATGAACCGGTTTTCGAACCTTTTCAGGTTCATCTTCAGATAGTTTCAGGAAGTTCCATCATTACTGGTAGTAGCATAATGCTGGGTGCTGGCTCTATGGCAAAAAGATGGGTCACACTTTAATGTATCGCCATGACTATAGCTTATCGGTCGATATGGATGTAAATTTAGTTTTTACTTACTGCGACAGTATAGACGGCTTTTCTCGGTTAGTGTCCATCTGTCTGCCTCCATTTTGATGTCCAGTAGTTACATAAGGACATACACTTCCACACAAACTATATTAATTTACACTTTGACAGCGAGACTTTTCCAGCATCCAGCATGCGCTTCACAACTGTTGCTTGTAACAAAGATCTTGACAGAAAGATATGGCATAGGCCTACTTTGTACAGAGATGTAATTTGTTGTTCTTTACATGTATTAAAGTCGATATAAGGGCAAATATTTTAATCAGAATGGCGATAACATGAGAGCACAAGATAAAATAAATAAATAAATGACTACAAGAACAAACTTCAGGTGATCTAATATCTTATTTCTAATTGTATATTACAGGCAGTTTAGAAAAAAATTTTTTTATAAAAAGTGACTGGTTACAGTTCTGTATAACATATTTACATTCAATATAAATTCACGGTTCTAAAATATCCGTAATGGATATGCATAATTAAATTTTTTTGTTTCGAAAAACTAAAACTGTTTCTTGTTTACCAATAAACATGTACTCTGTCTTTCGGAAATTAATTTTTAGACACCATCTTGTGTATTCCTACTGCAAATTATCCAACATGTGTTCTAATATCTTGTCTGGGGCTTGCAGAATTTATTTGGCCGTCTGCTCATCCAGAGCTTGGTCTATGTATACGTTGAGAAGAGTAACCGGGATGGATTGCAGCCTTACCAGAAGTCTTCGGTTCTTTAAAGCTTTGTGTCATTCCCAATATTTACTTCTATTTCTATCTCTTTGTACCTTTTCATAACTATATTAATACATTTACCACTTCTGGTCTCTTCATGGTCGGTGCAATGTCAGATCTTGGGGTGCTACCGCACGTTTTTTCCTAATCCACACACTCGGCTCGTATTCTAGATCGCGTGCAGCTCACAGTCTAGTGGCTATCGTTGCTGCCACTAGTGATCAGGGGGTCCTGGGTTCGATTCCCGGACGGGTCGGGGAATTTCTCTGCCCGGGGACTGGGTGTTTGTGGTGTCCTCATCACTTCATCAACATTTGGTAAGCACGCCGTTGAGCGCCCACTAACCAAAACCACCCTTATTACCATCCATCAGATCGCGTGCTTCCACGAAATATTAGGCGCTCATACACTTCTATTACGAACTGTTGGAGGCTGGTTATTGCATCTAATATTTAGTACTTTATCTTTCTCCAGCAACTGTATGCCTTTTTGTTTTAAAAAATCAGCTACCAGCTGCACTACAGAAATGTTATTCCTTTGTCGGTTTCAGGCAGCTAGTGCCCTTCTTCAGAAAGTTATAACTACCGCATCATTAGCGAGCGTCAAAAATAAGCTGCTATATGCAGCTTATTACCGTAGTCATCTGGATCATAGTGCATGTTCAAATATGGTGTAAGGAAACCAAACAACAAATGCAGACGTCATGTCAAAAGTGGAGCTAATCAGCTAAGGCATTATTTCACTCTATAATGTTGTTGTTGTCGTGGTCTTCAGTCCTGAGACTGGTTTGACGCAGCTCTCCATGCTACTCTATCCTGTGCAAGCTTCTGCATCTCTCAGTACCTACTGCAGCCTACATCCGTCTGAATCTCCTTAGTGTATTCATCTCTTGGTCTCCCTCTACGATTTCTAGCCTCCCCGCTGCCCTCCAATACTAAATTTGTGATCCCTCGATGCCTCAGAACATGTCCTACCAAGTTGTGCCACAAGCTCCTCTTCTCCCCAATTCTATTCAATACCTACTCATTAGTTATGAGATCTACCCATCTAATCTTCAGCGTTCTTCTGTAGCACCACATTTCGAAAGCTTCTATTCTCTTCTTGTCCAAACTATATATCGTCCACGTTTCACTTCCATACATGGCTACACTCCATACAAATACTTTCATAAACGACTTCCTTACATTTAAATCTATACTCGATGTTAACAAATTTTTCTTTTCCAGAATCGCTTTCCTTGCCATTTCCAGTCTACATTTTATATCCTCTCTACTTCGACCATCATCAGTTATTTTGCTCCCCAAATAGCAAAATTTCTTTACTACTTTAAGTGTCTCATTTCCTAATCTAATTCCCTCAGCATCACCCGACTTAATTCGACTACATTCCATTATCCTCGTTTTGCTTGTGTTGATGTTCATCTTATACCCTCCTTTCAAGACACTGCCCATTCCGTTCAACTGCTCTTCCAAGTCCTTTGCTGTCTCTGACAGAATTGCAATGTCATCGCGAACCTTAAAGTTTTTATTTCTTCTCCATGGATTTTAATACCTACTCCGAACTTTTATTTTGTTTCCTTTATTGCTTGCTCAATATACAGATTGAATAACATCGGGGATAGGCTACAACCCTGTTTCACTCCCTTCCCAACCACTGCTTCCCTTTCATACCCCTCGACTCGTATGACTGCCATCTGCTTTCTGTACAAATTGTAAATAGCCTTTCGTTCCCTGTATTTTACCCCTGCCACCTTCAGGAATTGAAAGAGAGTATTACAATCAACATTGTCAAAAGCTTTCTCTAAGTCTACAAATGCTAGAAACATAGGTTTGCCTTTCCTTAATCTTTCTTCTAAGATAAGTTGTAGGGTCAGTATTGCCTCACGTGTTCCAACATTTCTACGGAATCCAAACTGACCTTCCCCGAGGTCGGCTTCTATCAGTTTTTCCATTCGTCTGTAAAGAATTCGCGTTAGCATTTTCCAGCTGTGACTTATTATACTGATAGTTCGGTAATTTTCCCATCTGTCAACACCTGCTTTCTTTGGGATTGGAATTATTATATTCTTCTTGAAGTCTGAGGGTATTTAACCTGTCTCATACATCTTGCTCACCAGATGGTAGAGTTTTGTCAGGACTGGCTCTCCCAAGGCTGTCAGTAGTTCTAATGGAATGTTGTCTACTCCCGGGGCCTTGTTTCGACTCAGGTCTTTCAGTGCTCTATCAAACTCTTCACGCAGTATCATATCTCCCATTTCATCTTCATCTACATCCTCTTCCATTTCCATAATATTGTCCTCAAGTACATCGCCCTTGTATAGACCCTCTATATACTCCTTCCACCTTTCTGCTTTCCCTCCTTTGCTTAGAACTGGGTTTCCATCAAAGCTCTTGATATTCATGCAAGTGGTCCTCCTTTCTCCACAGGTCTCTTTAATTTTCCTGTAGGCAGTATCAATCTTAACCCTAGTGAGATAGGCCTCTACATCCTTACATTTTTCCTGTAGCCATCCCTGCTTAGCCATTTTTGAGACGTTTGTATTTCTTTTTGCCTGCTTCATTTACTGCATTTTTATATTTTCTCCTTTCATCAATTAAATTCAATATTTCTTCTGTTACCCAAGGGTTTCTACTAGCCCTCGTCTTTTTACCTATTTGATCCTCTGCTGCCTTCACTATTTCATCCCTCAAACCTACCCATTCTTCTTCTACTGTATTTCTTTCCCCCATTCCTGTCAAATGTTCCCTTATGCTCTCCTTGAAACTCTGTACAACCTCTGGTTCTTTCAGTTTACACAGGTCCCATCTCCTTAAATTCCCACCTTTTTGCAGTTTCTTCAGTTTTAATCTACAGTTCATAACCAATAGATTGTGGTCAGAGTCCACATCTGCCACTGGAAATGTCTTACAATTTAAAACCTGGTTCCTAAATCTCTGTCTTACCATTATATAATCTGTCTGATACCTTTTAGTATCTCCAGGCTTCTTCCATGCATACAACCTTCTTTCATGATTCTTGAACCAAGTGTTAGCTATGATAAGTTATGCTCTGCGCAAGATTCTACCAGGCGGCTTCCTCTTTCATTTCTTAGCCCCAATCCATATTCACCTACTATGTTTCCTTCTCTCCCTTTTCCTACTCTTGAATTCCAGTCACCCATTACTATTAAATTTTCGTCTCCCTTCACTATCTGAATAATTTCTTTTATCTCATCATACATTTCATCAATTTCATCGTCATCTGCAGAGTTAGTTGGCATATAAACTTGTACTACTGTAAAAGGCGTGGGCTTCGTGTCTATCTTGGCCACAATAATGCGCTCACTATGCTGTTTGTAGTAGCTTACCCGTACTCCTACTTTTTTATTCATTATTAAACCAATTCCTGCATTACCCCAATCTGATTTTGTATTTATAACCCTGTATTCTCCTGACCAAAAGTCTTGCTCCTCCTGCCACCGAACTTTACTAATTCCCACTATGTCTAACTTTAACCTATCCATTTCCCTTTTTAAATTTTCTCAGCTACCTGCCCGATTAAGGGATCTGACATTCCACGCTCCGATCCGTAGAACGCCAGTTTTCTTTCTCCTGATAACGACGACCTCTTGAGTAGTCCCCGCCCGGAGATCCGAATGGGGGACTATTATACCTCCGGAATATTTTACCCAAGAGGATGCCATCATCATTTAATCATACAGTAAAGCTGCATGCCCTCGGGAAAAATTACGGCTGTGGTTTCCCCTTGCTTTCAGCTGTTCGCAGTACCAGTACAGCAAGGCCATTTTAATTAGTGTTACAAGGCCAGATCAGTCAATCATCCAGACTGTTGCCCCTGCAACTACTGAAAAGGCTGCTGCCCCTATTCAGTGCCTACCGACCACTTCTATACCTATCGGAAGAACGGGAATACTGTAGCTATCCTGCAGTACAGGAACAAAGTTGAAATATTACACACTATTTCTAGCCCAGGAAAACTGAGCAAATTGGTTAGTTCTTTTGTATTAGGTGTGGTCCAGGATGGATCTTAGACGCTTATGAAAATTCATTTGTTTATGGGTGATTCCTGAGAAAATCTCGCAAAACTATGATCCTTAGGTACGAAAAGTACCAATTGTAGGAATGGCCACTTCTATAATTTCTATTCATGAGAAATCGTCAGTGGAGTCTTTAATTCTAAAACATGCAGGAACTTTACGTCACGAATCTGTGTATAATGGACACTTCGCGCCTGTGGAGATTTCCCCGAAGTGGTATTGCAGTGACAAAAATATGGGCCTAAAAGGTCTTAACGTCAAGAACTTAAAATGACTGCAAAAAATTATGCAAAACTGGAAACACTGCAAATTCAGTAAAGTATTTTGAATGATATTTTTACTCTTTTAAGCAACAAATCATAAGCCGGGCGTTTTCGGTAAACTGCATCCGATAATCAAAGTAGCCAGAAAAAATGTAAATCAAACGATTTTGTGTTAACCTTAGATTAAGCGTACTTATTTGTTTATATGTGTCGAACTACATAAATGTGTCGAAGAACATAAATAAAGTGTCAAAACTCTACTGACCTATACAATTCGTTTTATTTAAGCAACACAGTACGCTGTAACAGGAAAAGAAGGTAACCAGCCGGAAAATACTGCTGTTGGGGCACAAAAAGGGCGAATGTGTTCCGCTTTCACATACTCTGACAGACAATTGAGGAACTTGTTGCCTCGATCTCATCTCGCCTTCCTCAAAAAAAAATTTGACATGCGAACGTGTTCGCGCTTTTTTGTGCTGAGAGCAGCAGAGACACAGTCACGCTGGAAAAGAGAGGAGACAGTACCAGTGGGAGATAATTTTATTTATTTATTTGCTATTTTCTTATAGTCTGTTATCTATATAAAAGAACAGACCGAATGTTGCACAAGAACTGGCATGAATAAAGCACATCATATTTTAACATAATTCGAAATGGGTTAATAATAACTAAACATTATGCTATTTAAGGAGGGGGGAAAATCTACATAGGATAATTACATTAAAACAAAAAGTAATAATAATAACCAAAAAATGTCTGCATACTATGATTTGGCCATCTGGCGCACAGATATCTGTTCATACGGAATCCAGAAGGCACACACTGCTGGTCTATTACACTATGCGGCATTGGTAGATCACAGACTTTATAATTTGTAATTCTTGACTGCACTACTACAACACTATATCACACAGCACTACACTACACAACACTACTGACTTGGTATCAGAACCAAGCTGGATCTCTCATTTGTCTAGAGGGTTAGCCCCTGGCGCGATGAGGTGCACCTCAGGATTCAAATTGGCTGTGCTGCTTGCTGTGCCACCCAAAGTGTAGAGATTGGGAGGTGGCTGTCAGGGTCTCAGGAAGTCCTTCCTGGTCCTCCACGAGGCTCGTCTCTTCACTGCTTACGGAGGGTTGTTGTAGGCGGGTGTTCTGCCATGGAGCGTTTCGTTATCACGATGTAGGACCTCTTCTTCGTTGTCTCTCAGCCAAGTAAGCTTACAGTTCGTAAGGTGATAGCTGTGAGCGAGTTCACCTTATGCCACAATTCCTCATTCTTTATTATATCATATACTGTTGCATTTCCAGAAGCGTTCATGTCCTGGTCTGTAACGTTTTGTTTAACGGCACCTTCCCAGATGATGTAGTCCGAGGTACCAATACCTACATCCTATCACGGGCATGGTATGTAGCACAACTCCTTACGCTACCGAAACAAACCGGCAGAGCCATCTCACAAACAGTATATTGGCTCTTGTGGCGGCATGCACTGTTCAAAGTTGATGCACAGACTTGTACACTGCCAAAGGTCGATGGTGGCCTTGGACTCTTTCCCCGCAAATGTGCGGCCCTCCTGATTCACCGTATCGCCACTTTGCGTGAAAGTGACCCAGGTGGGACAACAGCGGTTCTTTTCGACCGTTATCGCCCACAATCGGCGCGTGCACCAGTATGTTTGACACATATTCCGTTCCGGATGACGACAGTCAAGGACTATTACCTCAATCAAAGTTACGTCCTAACAGTGGCCACTGAGAAGGCACGCACGTCGAAGCGCCTTTACCAGGCACTTCGAGGCCAGCCCACACCACATAAATTAGAGGACAGACGATCGTCGGTCATCTGGCACCAAGCTTGGGCTAATATCAACAACCCAGCCCTTCCCACGGAAGTTTCAGCGCTATGGTATCGTGTCGTAAACAATTTAATACCCACTAATCATCGCCTGGCGGCCATCCGCCTACGGCCCTCGGCTGCTTGCGGCCGATGTGGTGATGTAGACACCAGAGAGCATCGTCTCTTATGCCCTCACGTCACAGAAGTGTGGGACCTTGCACGTGTACTATTAGCGCTGATCGGTGGGACGACACCAGACAATGTGTCAATCGACTGGTTTCTCACCCCTGATATTCAGACCAACCCCCGAACACGACGTAACGCAATGTTGTGGCTCTTGGGCCACACCATTTTCACGATCTACGACCTTTCCCTCACCGATGCTCTCTCTTTCATGGACTACCTGTGGAGCCAGCATCGCCTGGCAGAATCTGACCGGAAATATACCACTACCTTTGCAAGATTTCTGAAAGTTGCAATGGTTCATGGTTATCAAAAGGTGTTCCGGGTTGACTATGGCACCTCGTCCAGGAATTGCCTGAGTTTACCCCTGGATCTATGTCACTCGGACTTTCAAACTACCCTTGGCTTCCCTATACCCAAGATTTGACATTGGCCTTCTGGGCATCACTAGAGTAGACTGTTCTATGATACCGATAATATGGCAATTGGTAACATGGGAATTGTGTGAACCTTGTATGAAAAATTATTGGGAAATTATAAAACGCGTAATCTATTTTAGAGCATTATTACTTCGTTCATTCTGTGGGCGATGGGATTATCTCGCCAGTTTCGTTTTCATTTGTGTGTGGTGCCGTCCCTGTTTTTTTATTTTGCCTTCATTTCTTTCTTTATTTATTTCTTCCTTTTTAGTTTCTAAACTCATCACTTGCTTCACACCTGCAGAGAGAGGTGTATTTCTGAGTAGTGTGTCGTCGCCCCCTGAGGCATAGCAGAGTATACATCCGCTTTTATTTTCGGTTTATGGCAATGAGTCTTGCTACTAACAGCACCCTGCTTTACGTGCTGCGTCGACACTAGAGGATGGCGGCATTTTTGGAGAGGAAAAGGTAGGGCTATAGGGGAGGAAGGAGGCCCAATAAAAAAAAATTAAAAAAAAGTGTAAAAAAAAAATTGCTCCACGTACGCAAGTGTCTGTGGTGCGCTGTCGTATTTTTAGTTAGTAGCCGAGACACGGACCATGTTCGGAGAGGTAGTGAATAGCTCCCTTGGTCGGAAGCTTCATGTCATTCTTGTCGTTTCTTTTATGTCAGGAACGAGCTGGTAGGTTCTCCTCCCTGTTTCTGCCCTATCCCAGATTTCTTGTCATTCTCTATCAATGCATATTTTTATTTCCTTATTAGATGCGGCTCTTGTGCCCAGTATATCTTTTACCCTATCATATTCATGCTTTTTGAGCCAGTATTGTGCACCTTTCTTTCTTGCTAGGTTCAGACGTAGCAAGCCTAACATAACCAGCAGCGCCTCAGCCGCTGTTGTTCTATACACGGTTGTCAGGCGTACACTGCTCTGTGTTCGGCGTACAACCTGTGCTGCCCTTGCCTTTCTGACTATGAGCCAAACGCCCCACCCATAGCCCAGAATAGCGAGTGAGATTGCGTTGTGGTACGTTCTTATTGCACTTAGTGGCTGCTAAAAATGTGTTTGCCCAACTGGTGCTACTTTGCTTAGGGTTTTAACGCCTCTCTGGCAGACGATTTCTACAGGATCATGAAACTTTTGCTTTCCGTCGATGTTAACTCTTTTATGTCACAGGTTGGTCATTTATTCGGATTGTGTAATTTCTCGTTGTTGATAAAGTTCCTTTTAGTAACACACAAACAGTTTTGTGCGCTGCTGTCGTTTTCTACGCACCAGTTCCTTAGTCTTTCAAGAATTACCCTACTGTTTTCCTCCTTGTTATCCCTTGTGTTAGCATATACCGGGTGATCAAAAAGTCAGTATAAATTTGAAAACTTAATAAACCACGGAATAATGTAGATAGAGAGGTAAAAATAGACACACATTATTGGAATGACGTGGGGTTTTATTAGAACAAAAAAAAGTTCACAGAATGTCCGACAGATGGCGCTGGACAGCAAAACGTCAGTGACTGCGCATGACAATCGTGTATAAAAGGAGCTGTAATGAGAGAGAGAATCAGATGCGCCAGCATTCTCAGCATGTTGACGTTACCTGAAAAGGCGCTTTTAGCGAAGCTGTATTATCAGAATGGGGAATGTGCTAGTTCAGCGTTACGGTCCTATCGCCATAGGAAGGGGATTCGAACGGGTAAAGGTCCGTTGACAAATGCAGCTGTGGCGAGAATGATTTCGACGTTGGAAGACACGGGTTGTTTAGACGATAGACCCCGTAGTGGCCGACCGAGCACAAGGCGTAATGCTGCTGAGACAGTTGAGGAAGAAATGGAGACTGTAGCGGGTTCGTCTATGCACGGGGAAGTCAGCGCTCGTGCAGTCGCACGTCGCACCGGCATTCCATACACTACTGTTTGGTTGGCACTTAGGCGTACCCTCCGATGCTATCAGTACAAAATCCATCGGCATCATGAACTATTACCTGGCGATTTAGTGAAGCGGAGGGTATTTGCGGTGTGGGCGTTTCAAAGATGGCGGAGGATGACGATTGGTTGGGTAACGTGTTGTGGACCGTCGAAGCTCATTTCACGCTCCAAAGATCTGTCAACGCCCACAACTGCACAATTTGGGCTACCGAAAATCCTAGAATTGTCGTGGAAACTCCATTGCACGACGATAAAGTCACGGTATGGGTTGGATTTACCATATCTACCGTTATCGGGCCTTTTTTCTTCGAGGAAATGCGTGATTCTGGTTTTGTAACTGCTACCGTGACGGGTGAGAGGTACGCCGATATGTTACAGAATCACATCATCCCCAGCCTGGCTGATAAACACCTACTGGAACGTACAATGTTTATGCAAAAAAAAATGGTTCAAATGGCTCTGAGCACTACGAGACTTAACTTCTGTGGTCATCAGTCCCCTAGAACTTAGAACTACTTGAACCTAACTAACCTAAGGACATCACAGACATCCATGCCCGAGCCAGGATTCGAACCTGCGACCGTAGAAGTCGCTCGGTTCCGGACTGAGCGCCTTAACCGCGAGACCACCGCGGCCGGCGATGTTCATGCAGGATGGCGCTCCACCCCATATTGCTAGACGCGTGAAAGATCTCTTGCACGCGTCATTTGGTGATGATCGTGTGCTCAGCCGCCACTTTCGTCATGCTTTGCCTCCCAGGTCCCCAGACCTCAGTCCGTGCGATTATAGGCTTTGGGGTTATCTGAAGTCGCAAGTGTATCGTGATCGACCGACATCTCTAGGGTTGCTGAAAGACAACATCCGACGCCAATGCCTCACCATAACTCCAGACATGCTTCACAGTGCTATTCACAACATTATTACTCGACTACAGCTGTTGTTGAGGAATGATGGTGGACATATTGAGCATTTCCTGTAAAGAACATCATCTTTGCTTTGTCTTACTTTCGTATGCTAATTATTGCTATTCTGATCAGATGAAGCGCCATCTGTCGGACATTTTTTGAACTTTTGTATTTTTTTGGTTCTAATAAAACCGCATGTCATTCCAAGCGTGTGTATCAATTTGTACCTTTCTACCTACATTCATCATCATCAGTTATCTGCTATATTAGCAGGTCCTTTGCCTCTCCATTTTCTGCGATCCATTGCTTCCTTCTTAAGGCTGCTGTATGTTGTACCGCCCATCATCTCATCCAGTATCTGGAATCTCTTCCTTCCTCGCTTCCTTTTCCCTTCTACATAACCTTGTAAAACTGTTTTTATCAGTCCGTCATTCTTTCTTAATATATGCCCAATCCAATTTCTTTTTCTTCTCTTTATTACATCTAGTAACTGCCTTTTCTCTCCCACTCTTCTCAGTACCTCTTCATTTTTTACTCTGTCCATCCAACTTATTCTTTCCATCTTCCGCCATGTCCAGATCTCAAAAGCCTCCAGCCTTTCTCTGTCTTTTTTCCTCATAGTCCATGTTTCAGCGCCATATAGAAGAACACTCCATACAAGACATTTTATGAGTCTCTTTCTGAGTTCTCTGCCCATACCGCTGCAGAAGATTCTCCTTTTCTTATAAAACGCCTCTTTTGCCATTGCTATCCTTGTTTTAATTTCTGTGGTGCACTTCCAGTCGGTGTCTATCCTGCTTCCAAGATACTTAAAATTTTGCACCTGTTCTAGTGTTTCTCCATTCAGCACAATTTTTATTTCCTTATTTCCTCCTATTGCCAATACTTTTGTTTTATTTGTGTTAATTTTCATTCCATATTTTTTCCGTTAGTTGCAATGGTGTCCACCAAATCCTGTAATTCTTTTTCCCCTGTGGCTAGAAGGACCATGTCATCAGCAAATCTCAAGCACCCTACTCTTCTTCCTCCAATTTCTACTCCTTTGTCATCTAATGAGCATTGGTCAATCATATTTTCCAAGTACAGGTTGAAAAGAGTAGGTGATAAACAGCATCCTTGTCTTACTCCTTTCCCTAGTCTGATCCAGTTTGTACTTTCTCCTCTCACTTTAACTGAAACTTTTTGATTAAGGTACAATGAGTTTATAAGTCTTCTGGTTTTCCAGTCCACTCTCTTTTCCCTCATAATAGTCGCCAGCTTGTCCCAAACCACATTGTCAAATGCCTTTTCTAAATCGATGAAGCACATATATAGGTCTCTTCCTTTTTCAATAAACCTTTCTCCCAAGATTCGTAGGAGCCCTATTGCATCTCTGGTGCCCGTATTCCGTCTAAAGCCAAACTGCTCCTCGCCGAGATTCTCCTCTATTACTTTTTCAAGTCTTTTATTAATTATTCTTAACATCACTTTGGCTGCATGTGAAATGAGGTTGATTGTCCTGTGCTCGCTGCATTTCTTGGTTCCTTGTTTTTTCGGTAATGGAATCATTACTGTTGTCAAAAAGTCCTCAGGCCATTCACCACTGTCATATATTTTATTACATAACCTCAATATTTCTCTTATTCCATTGTGGTTCAAGCATTTTAGTATTTCTCCCGGTATTGTATCTGTACCTACTGCTTTGCCATTTTTCATTGCAGCAATGGCAGACTTTACTTCTTCCATTATGATGGTCGGTCCTTTCTCTTCATCACTTACACTGTTGTGTGATTCAAGTTCCAGAGTTTCTGGTTTGCTATTTGTGTCATATAGCTCTTTTATATATTCTTCCCATCTCTGGAGGACATCGTCACGATCTTTATACACTACCTCTTCGTCTTTACTCAAAATTTCCATAGTAGCACTTCCTGCTCTGTTTTGTTCCCATGTCATAGTCTTTACTCTGTTGTATAGTAAGTCGTATCTTCCTTTCCTGTCCAGTTCTTCAATTTCATCACATTCCTCTTTTAGCCATTTTTTCCTAGCCTGCTCTGTTTCTCTTCGCAGTTCGTTATTTAACCTTCGGTATATCTTTCTTGCATCTTCAGTGTTCTTGTTTTTCAATTTTCTTCTCTCCTCCATCTTGGAAATCATTTCTTGTGTGACCCATGGTTTTTTTGACCTTTTCCCTTTTACATATCCTATATTTTGCTGTCCTGCTTTAATGATTACATTATTCCGTGATTTATTCAGTTTTCAAATTTATACTGACTTTTTGATCACCCGGTACTATAATTAGCAGATGGTCTGTGTAGGCGATGCAGCCTCTAGCGTTTGCCATACTCTGAAGCTGGTTCAGTAACGGCTCTATGCTGACGTCCCAGCCTTTGGTGATGTCTTTCACGTTTTTCTTTCCAGGACGTTCTAATTGCACCTGCCTGTCTGTGCAATAATCTCGTAGACTGTTATGGGACACCTTACTCAGTCCGTCTGTTTCAGTCTTTTGATCAGGGCAGGCCACCACACATTATCAAACGCCCAAGCAATAGGCATCATTATGCCTATAACATACTTGTCGTCTGAGTTGCTGAGAATATTCATTCCACGATTTATCGCATCCTCGGTGGATTTACCTTTCCTGAAACCGTACTTGCAGGGATCTCATGCCTACTAACTATCTGCGGTCTCTCAGCCGGGGGAGCAGAAGTTTTCCCTGTACTTTGGGCAGAGCACTTACCAAGGAAATTGGCCTGTAAGATTTCGGGTCTCTTTGGTCTTTGTCTTCCCCTTTTTTTAGTATAATAATATTCGAAATTTTCCAGGTTCTGGGCACCCGACCCTGCAAAAGACATTCGTCTAGTAACATTGTTATATAAGGCAGAGCTAGGTCCACTAGCTGATGCAACACTTCTGACAGTATCCTATCAACGGACAGAAAGAGAGAGGAGAGAGTGATAGTGGGAGCCAAAAAGCGGCAGTGAAAGAGCGACAGATGGAGACAACAGCAGCGGGAGCCAAAGCGAGAGGAGATATTGATGGTCAGTGAGAGACAGTGACAATAGTAGAGAAAGAAAGATGGATGGCGATAGAAGTATTGGGAGCAAAAGAGAGAGGAGACAGTGAAATGAAAAATACAGATGACTGGAGATCATACATAGGCTTGGGGCGTTGGACCCTCCAAGGCCGGCGCACTTAGGGGAGGGCGTGTTGTGGACCGAAATTTATAAACA
Source organism: Schistocerca piceifrons (assembly GCF_021461385.2). Lineage (NCBI taxonomy): Eukaryota > Metazoa > Arthropoda > Insecta > Orthoptera > Acrididae > Schistocerca > Schistocerca piceifrons. The sequence continues at coordinate 206,160,045 of NC_060140.1, read as the reverse complement.
CGTGGGTATAATGTAAAAAGTAAGCTGCACCCCAGAATTTTTGAGCTGCAGAGGCGAGATGGAAATAGTGGCAGTGGGAGAAAAAAGACAAAATGAGGCAATGCAAGTGACAGAGGAGACAGTGCCAGTGTGATGTAATGTAAATCAATGTGAGAAAAAGGAGATAGTGGGTGACAATTATTGAACTACATGAAAAAAATGAAAATTAGTTACGAACTAGGGCGTAAACACGGTTTATTCAACATGTAAACGCCACTGCAGATATTCGATATGGCAAAGGCATCGTTTTCACAGTGGCATGAGACTTCACGTCACTATAGCTCAGCCAGTTAGCACGAAATATTTGTAAATTATATATTCGAACCTACCTAGTGAATCGTTCTATCTATTACTGAAAGCCAGATCCATACCCCTACAGCAGTTCTTGAGATTTTTTTTTTTTTTTTTTTGCATGTTGTGACTGCAATGTAAGTTTGTAACGGCAGAAGATATTTTTTTGTGATGTGATTATACATTAACAATTTTCTGGCTTTTTTTTACTTTTACAGTGAAACCACGCCTGTTGCAAAATTTAATGGTTCTAGATCAATGATTTTGATGAATGAGTTGGTGAGTGTAAAAAATGGCCGTATGTTTTGATTCTATTGACTTACAAGCTTAATTTTTTTACACGTCGTGGGGCCATAGACCTTAGTATATGATATAAATTTCTATTTGATACCTCAACGTGGTCCTGAGAAATAGAAGTCTTGACACATGGAGAGATAGACATCCTATAATGGTTCCGTTTTTACCAATTGATGCATGGAAACCTAAAAATGAGGCTTTTCCGCCAATATTCGTAATGTTGAGTATTTGCAGGAGCGAATCCAATCAAAATTTGAAAACGCGCTGTCCCGGAACGTTGTTGTTGTTATTGTGGTCTTCACTCCTGAGACTGGTTTGATGCAGCTCTCCATGCTACTCTATCCTGTGCAAGCTTCTTCATCTCCCAGTACTTACTGCAATCTACATCCTTCTGAATCTGCTTAGTGTATTCATCTCTTGGTCTCCCTCTACGATTTTTACCCTCCATGCTGCCCTCCAATGCCAAATTTGTGATCCCTTGATGCCTCAGAACATGTCCTACCAACCGGTCCCTTCTTCTTGTCAAGTTGTGCCACAAACTCCTCTTCTCCCCAATTCTATTCAATACCTCCTCATTAGTTATGTGATCTACCCATCTAATCTTCAGCATTCTTCTGTAGCACCACATTTCTAAAGTTTCTATTCTCTTCTAGTCCAAACTATTTACCGCCCATGTTTCACTTCCATACAGGGCTACACACCATACAAATACTTTCAGAAACGACTTCCTGACACTTAAATCTATACTCGGTGTTAACAAATTTCTCTTCTTCAGAAACGCTTTCCTTGCCATTGCCAGTCTACATTTTATATCTCCTCTACTTCGACCATCATCAGTTATTTTGCTCCCCAAATAGCAAAACTCCCTTACTACTTTAAGTGTTTCATTTCGTCATTTAATTCTCTCAGCATCATCCGACTTAATTCGACTACATTCCATCGTCCTCGTTTTGCTTTTTTCGCGCTGTCCCGGAACATTGGCCACAAAATTTGTAAAATTGTTGAAAAGAGGCAATGTTTGCCTAGATAAGCATGGCAATCACTTTGAGCGTCTCTTGTAGGTCCACTGAACTCTATATGTATTTGTGTGGTCATAATAAATTTTTATTTTCATTTGTTTAGTATTAATCCACATTTTTGATAACTGACTTATGCCCCACTCTTTTTATCAACAAAAACAAAGGACCCAGAACTGAACCGTGTGGTTCTACTGACTTTAGATGGCCCTAGTCAGATTCAAAGTTGTTCCTTTTATGCCAGATCAACGAAACGTGGGTAGATCTCAATGCGTGTTCAGGCAGTTTTTAGCTTCAGATATCGATCGAGCGGCCGACCTTTCGTCGCCTCCTCCAGCACCTTGATTTTTCACTCCCTGCAACCTTTAGAGTGGGCGAGAGGCAAACGCCACCTTGGCTCCAGGCTCTGGTTCGCGTTCACCTTGACCTCAGCTCGCTCCCAAAGGAGGTTACCCCAACTTCGGTATACCGCTCGCGGTTTATCGAACTTCGTTCGAAGTTCATTAATACGATCTTCATTTATACAGATGGCTCTAAGACCGATTACGGTGTCGGGTGTTCTTTTATTTTCGGAGCACACAGTTTCAAATGCCGGCTCCATGGCCATTGTTCGGTCTTCACAGCTGAGCTATTTGCAATCTATCAGGCTGTTCTTTACATCCGCCGCCACCGACATTCTGCTTATGTTATCTGCTCTGATTCCCTGTGCGCCATCCAGAGCCTCAGTGATACGTATCCGGTTCACCCTTTCGTGCACCGGATCCAGCGCTCTCTTCAGCAGCTGGCGGACGACGGTTCTCCGGTTACCTTTATGTGGCTTCCTGGCCATGTCGGTATCCCTGGGAACGAAGCTGCAGATGCCGCGGCCAAGGCTGCGGTCCTCCAGCCTCGCACAGCTTCTTGTTGTGTGCCTTCATCTGATTTTAGCAGGGTCATTTGTAAGCGCATTTTATCGCTGTGGCATGCCGATTGGTCTACACTTACTGACAACACTTACTTGAAACCTCTCCCCACGGCTTGGACGACCTCTTCCCGCACTTCTCGGCGGGAGGAGGTCGGTTTGGCCCGGTTACGGATTGGACACTGCCGGTTCAGCCACCGCCATCTGCTGACGGCTGCGCCGGCGCCGTTCTGCCCATGTGGGCAAGTGCTGACGGTCCGCCACATTTTAACGTCCTGTCCAAATTTTAATATACTGCGCAACGATCTTGGCCTGCCATGTACTCTGGATGAAATTTTAGCGGATGACCCAGGAGCAGCTGCTCGCGTTCTTCGTTTTATCCACTGGACAAACATGTTTAAGGACATTTGATTATGCTCTTTTCTTGCCTGTTAATGTGCCTTTTATAGTGTTGTCCTTTTTAGTTGCTGTTTTAACATTATGCCTCGCAGTGCATTCATAATTTAGTCTGGGCGCTAATGACCACTGTAGCTGTGCGCCCTAAAACCACAAAAAAAAACCTTTCGAGAAGTCATTGTCACAGTATTAATGTGATTGATTTGGCAAGGGGTTCAGCCAGAAGGTCACCGGCTCCCGAAAAGCAGCGTCGAGGACGCGGAAGTGGCGTACGCTGGGCAGAGGAGGACCGACAAGCAGACTCCTTGAGACAGCAGCAGCAGTAGCAGCAGCAGCAGGTAACAGAGCGGTGCGGCGCGGTGGGCCGTTTGTCTGGCTAACGGATGGGGGCGGCCGGCGCTAAGTAATGGGCCGGCCCGGCCGCTATTAGTGTCTTGAGGAGCAACAATTAAGTAAGCGCAAGACAGCTGCAAGTTCGTGGAGCGCCGTGCTTCGCCCTGCTGCTGCGGCCGCTAATAAAGTTGCACCCTGGCTGCTCCACGAGCCGGAACACACCGCAGCCGCCTGCGGCCGCCCCTCCCAGGGCCCTGGGAGCTGTCCGTAGCGAGGAGTCCTCTGCCTGCACACCAACCTCAACTCCCTCACCACGGCACCTCCCCTGGGTTCTGCTTTGTGCCACGTGGTGGATCAAGGCAAGGACGGCGGTTATCGCTGAAATGACCGGTTTTCAGTTATATTGGTGTTTGGCTCACGCCAATTTAACCTGACTGTTCAAACAGCTCAAAATAACCTGTTTCTGAAATACAGTAGAGCGTCGATTATCCGAAGTAATTGGGGGACACGAGTGTTCGGAAAACTGGTTTGTTCGGATAATCGAACTGTACATGTTTATTTGCAAAAAAGAAGTACTGTACAGTAAATTTATTCATAAAAACAGGCATCTCTTTTAGTATTACAAAGTAACATACAAAGGTAACTACAGTAGGAATATATAGTATGGGGCACAGTTTATTAAACAAAAATATATACATATTACATACGCATTTTGCATGAACAATACACACAGTATACAAAATTAACGTTTAAAATATCCTTTATTTTGGTCTGTCCAAGCAAGCATACACGCTTACGAGCAGCTAAGTCATGTACTTCTTTCATTACAGATATCTGAAACTGGTCACTTTCATCTTGGGCTTCAAACCATCGCAAGGCAGTATCTAAACAAGTGAACGCCTCAGAAGCTGTTGGTATACTTTCATCTTCACTTTCTGGACCACGGATTGATGAGATGCTGGCGGCGTCATCTTCATCAGTGGCGACGTTTACAATCTCCCTGTCCTGCATGATTTGGTGTCCTGGATCTGCATTATCGATATTCATCCATTCATGAACGTCTTCTTCATCGAGCGAGTACACTGTTCGGTTAAGCGGTCGTTCGGTTGACCGACGTTCGGATAATCGACGCTCTACTGTAATCTAGTTTCGATCTTTTGTTCCTATTATTTCTGGTAATAAACTTAGAACTCAAACAACGTTGAAAATGTTTAATTTTTGCAATTTTAAGATACACAGAAACCAGATGGCTGTTATAAGAGTTGAGGGGCATGAAAGGGAAGCAGTGGTTGGGAAGGGAGTGAGACAGGGTTGTAGCCTCTCCCCAATGTTATTCAATCTGTATATTGAGCAAGCAGTAAAGGAAACAAAAGAAAAATTCGGAGTAGGTATTAAAATCCATGGAGAAGAAATAAAAACTTTGAGGTTCGCCCATGACATCGTAATTCTGTCAGAGACAGCAAAGGACTTCCAACAGCAGTTGAACGGAATGGACAGTGTCTTGAAAGGAAGACATAAGATGAACATCAACAAAAGCAAAATGAAGATAACGGAATGTAGTCGAATTGAATCGGGTGATGCTGAGGGAATTAGATTAGGAAATGAGACACTTAAAGTAGTAAAGGAGTTTTGCTATTTGGGGATCAAAATAACTGATGATGGTCGAAGTAGAGAGCATATAATATGTAGACTGGCAATGGCAAGGAAAGCGTTTCTGAAGAAGAGAAATTTGTTAACATCGAATATAGATTTAAGTGTCAGGAAGTCGTTTCTGAAAGTATTTGTATGGAGTGTGTCCATGTATGGAAGTGAAACGTGGACGATAAATAGTTTGGACAAGAAAAGAATAGAAGCTTTCGAAATGTGAACCTACAGAATAATGCTGAAGATTAGATGGGAAGATCTCATAACTAATGAGGAGGTATTAAATAGAATCGGGGAGAAGAGGAGTTTGTGGCACAACTTGACTAGAAGAAGGGATCGGTTGGTAGGACATGTTCTAAGGAATCAAGGGATCACCAATTTAGTATTGGAGGGCAGCGTGGAGGGTAAAAATCGTAGAGGGAGACTAAGAGATGCAGATTCAGAAGGATGTAGGTTGCAGTAGGTACTGGGAGATGAAGTGACTTGCACAGGATAGAGTAGCATGGAGAGCTGCATCAAACCAGTCTCAGGACTGAAGACCACAATAACAACAACAAGACACATAGAATCAAAAAATTCAATTAAACAGGCAAATAAAATAAAACTTTGTCCATCTACAGTTCGCTGCTTTATGGAAAAGTGATAAATGGTTGAATACTAAAAAAATATTACTAATATCCTACTACTGATTCTAATTTTTTGAAACTGTGCTAAACAATCATGTTGTATGCTATCTTGTCGAAAACTGACATTCTGAGCCCGTGGCTGTGTACAAAATGCAGGTTGACTCTTACATAGAAGACAACAGAAACCAGCCAGTTTTTTACAGTGCTGTTTAGCTATTTAAATTGCGCCGTTGCCGGTTTCGAACATTATAGGCTCATTCGCACACAACTAGTTCACGTTAAGATACATTTTACATTAGCTTTCACTTTTTGTTTTCCCAAATGATGAAGTTTCCTTGGGGTGGTGGTGCCCTCCAACCAAAACAAGATGTTAGACAATGACTTTTTAACTGTAATTGTGCCTCACAAAGATTTTAAATAAAGTAAACAAATTATTAGAGTAAAGATGTTTTGCTTACTTACGTTGAAAAATCTGTGCCATTAAGCTATAGTGCTGACTGCTTGTGCTCAAGCAGCAGCGAAGATTGTATGATGCACTTTTTTATGTACATTGATGCAAATAATTTAAAGCACCACTCACACACCAAGAATGGAACCATGTATACAAAGAAGGCGACATCTCAACCAAAACAATGCCAAAGACTTCCACTCTCAGAGGTATTTCGATGAATACAGATATGTGACAGTAGGAATTCACAAATTACTAATATTTATTTACTACTTACATTAATAGAGAGCTGATTAAAATTAAGATAAACGAATAAAGCAGTCATTTTGTTATAAAGTGTTACAGAAGTGATATTATGTAAATATTATGGCATACATTGCAACCAAAGTAAGCGGTAGATGTACATAAATAAATATTACAACTGTGGACATATTATGTTAATATTGTGGCATACATCGGATGGAAAGTAAATGATTTGGGATTGTTTTTTTATATATATATAGCTAGTTGAAGATATTGTATGACAAAGCAAGCTATTATATATTATTCACTCTTTCGTGTTGGGTTAGTGTCTGCATGTTGTTATTGTTAAAAACAGTAGTGTTTACTTTAAATTGGAAAGCAGCTAAATGAAATTTTGAAGAAAAGCTATATTGGCTAACTATGTCTGTTCATTGAGGAGATCTTGTGATGATTTGTCCTTACGTACATATATTCCAGTCTCTTCAAGCAGATTCATAAAGTTACATTTCTCGACATGGTGCAATACTTGTAATTGTCTTCAGTGCTCTTTATTCCATGATTTTTTGTAGTTGTGTGCTCGGCAATCATGTAGTAAATGGGATCAAACCACTGTTTGGGCATTACGAATACTCAGTGCTAAAGAGTGAAAACTCAGATTAAATAACTCTGCTTTTGGTGTTAATTTGTACGTTTTCAAGGGCTACAAGCAGATAATGGCATATTATGTAGTCATAGGCAGCAGATCAGCTGCTGTCTATTTTTATTGTTTACTATTTCTGAACTGTTCTTAAGTTTTTAATTTATTACTGTTACCATCACTTCCCTCCTCTTTTATTATTTCTCAGAAGCAAATGAAGCGTTGTACTTCATTGCTACGTCATGTGGTAAAAATATTTCCAGTCTATGTTTGGTGCCATTCTGCAGTGCAACGGATGTCCGGTGACAACAGCACGCAAGTCTTGCACACTGTATGTACAAGCATAACTTAATTTTTTTGCGTGAGCATTATTCAAACCAAGAAATAAATAGTCGTTTCATAAATCCTGTTTCTTCTTTGCTGCAGTCTGTCTTTATACATACTGCAGACGCGTTTCCCTTTCACGTTAACGCCTCTTCAGTAGATTTTAATCTGAACTAATTCAGTTTTGTTTTTATGTGCGGTGCTTATACACTGTCCATCACAACTAACACTTAACTCACGAGGTGACTTTTCTGTAACGTATACCACGAGATGTGGTCTCTGGGATTCCTAAGTGCAAAATGAGATGTAAGGCTAAAATCATTTGAAAATTTCCATTTAAGCTAAATAACATTTATTTTTTGTAGTTATCTCAGTGTTGTTTAAATATTCTTCATTGATTTTATTGCACTATATAAATCCTGCAATTTACTTTTGTGCTTTTTTTTAACAGTACACATAAACAGACTGATAGAGGTTTAAATTTTACATTCTGAATATTATACTATCTCTGTAGCAGGCAAATTTTCACATAACACCAAATTCCAGGGTTTCTACATCTACATCTACATATATACTCCGCTAGCCACCTAGCGGTGTGTGGCGGAGGGCACAATTCGCGCCAAAGTCATATTCCCCCCTCTCTGTTTCACTCATGGATCACACGAGGGAAAAACGACTGTCTGAACTGTCTCAGTACGAGCTCTAATATCCCTTATCTTTGAATAGTAATCATTGCGCGATTTGAAAGTTGGTGGTATGTATGCTCTACATCCTCGACGAAGATCGGATTTCGGAATTTAGTGAGCAGCCCTTTCCGCTTAGCGCGCCGTCTGTCTGCAAGTGTTTCCCACTTCAAACTTTCTATGAGATTTGTAACGCTCTCGCAATGGTTAAATCTACCAGTCACGTATCTTGCCGCTCTTCTTTGTACCTTTTCAATCTCTTGAATGAGACCCAACTGGTAAGTGTCCCATACAGACGAACAACACTCCAAGACTGGACGAACTAACGTATTATAAGCAATTCCCTTTGTTGAAGGACTGCATCGCTTCAGGATTCTACCAATAAACCGCAATCTAGAGTTCGCCTTACGCGTTACTTGTGTAATCTGATCGTTCCATTTGAGATCATTTCGAATAGTCACACCCAGATACTTGACGGATGTTACCGCTTCCACAGACGGCATTTATTTTGTAGTCGTACATTAATGGGGATTTTTCGCCTTATTATACGCAGTAGGTTACACTTACTAATATTGAGAGATAACTGCCAATCATTACACCACGCATTTATTTCCTACAAATCCTCACTGATTTCTTGACAACTTTCGTGTGATACTACTTTCCTGTAGACTACAGCATCGTCGGAAAATAATCTAACGCCGCTGTCACTACCATCAACCAGATCGTTTATGTAAATCGTAAACAGCAGAGTACCTATTACGCTGCCCTGGGGCATACCTGAAGTTACGCTTGTTTCTGTTGAAGTCACCCCATTCAGGACAACATACTGCTCTCTGTCTGTTAGAAAACTTTCTATCCAGCCGCTTATGTCATCGGATAGACCATAAGCGCGCACTTTTTGGAGCAAGCGACAGTGCGGAACTGAGTCGAGCGCCTTTCGAAAGTCGAGGAATATGGCATCAACATGGGAGCCGGTATCTAGAGCCTGTTGTTTATCAGGCACAAAGAGGGCCAGCTGTGTCTCGCATAACCGCCGTTTCCTAAAACCGTGCTGGTTTCTGCAGATGAGTTTCTTAGAGTATAGAAAGGTCATTATGTCTGAACAAAAAATACGTTCCATGATTCTACAACAAATCTATGACAGTAAAATTGGCCGCATCCGATTTTCTACCTTTTTTATAGGTTGCTATGACCTGGGCCTTCTTCCAGTCCCTTGGAACTTTCCACTGTTCTAATGATCTCTGATAGATGATGGATAAGAATGGTGCTATATTTGTAGCATAGTCAACATATAATCTTACGGGGATACCGTCTGGGCCAGATGCCTTCCTGACGTCTAAGGATCTTAACTGTTTTACAATCCCAGATACACTAAACACTATGTCAGCCATCCTTGCGTTTATTCAGTAATTGAAAGGGGGAATAGTACTGCAGTTCTGTACCGTAAACGAGTTTTTGAAAGCTAGGTTTAGAATTTCGGCCTTCTGTTTGTCATCATCGGTTACATTACCCGTACTGTCAACAACAGAAGGTATTGAATTATCGCTAATAAAAATTGCACTCGATAGGACAAAAAGAAAACCTGCAAAGATGACATTCACTGCTGGTATCTATTTTTAATGTTAATTAACACTTTGAGTATTTCCTTGGAGAAACAGGAAAGTGGCCAACAGCATTATCCTGAAGTTCTCCCTCCCAATGAGATTCCTGTTCGCCAGCAGAATTGTGATCACAGCCTGTTGCAAAATCGTCGTCTTTTACGTCTATTTCTTGATCTTTTTTCACTAAAACGTTCCTCTGTTCACCGACCAACAACTTCATCACACTTAAAATCGTTAAAATTGACACATTCTTCCGAACATATTTTGTGCTATACTAAGAAAACTTCTACGTACTTCACGAGGTGCGGTCTAGGAGACAACACGTGTCAGCAACAAATAAAGAGGGCGATAATGCAACCGACAAGAAAACATTACATAGTTGCCAATTAAAGGAGGATAGGTGGAAAATACACTACTGGACATTAACATTGCTACACCACGAAGATGACGTGCTACAGACGCGAAATTTGACCGACAGGAAGAAGATGCTGTGATATGCAAATGATTAGCTTTTCAGAGCATTCACACAAGGTTGGCGCCGGTGGCGACACCTACAACGTGTTCACATGAGGAAAGTTTCCAACCGATTTCTCATACACAAACAGCAGTTGACCGGCGTTGACTGGTTAATCGTTGTTGTGATGCCTCGTGTAAGGAGGAGAAATGCGTACCATCACGTTTCCGACTTTGATAAAGGTCGGATTGTAACCTATCGCGAATGCGGTTTATAGTATCGCGACATTGCTCCTCGCGTTGGTCGAGATCCAATGACTGTTAGCAGAATAAGGAATCGGTGGGTTCAGGAGGGCAATACGGAACGCCGTGCTGGATCCCAACGGCCTCGTATCACTAGCAGTCGAGATAACAGGCATCTTATCCGCACAGCTGTAACGGATCGTGCAGCCACGTCTCGATCCCTGAGTCAACAGATGGGTACGTTTGCAAGACAACAACCATCTGCACGAACAGTTCGACGACTTCTGCAGCAGCTCGGAGATGATGGCTGCGGTTACCCTTGACACTGCATCACAGACAGGAGCACCTGCGATTGTGTACTCTACGACGAACCTGGGTGCACGAATGACAAAGCGTCATTTTTTCAGATGAATCCAGGTTCTGTTTACAGCATCATGATGGTCGCATCCGTGTTTGGCGACATCGCGGTGAAAGCACATTGGAAGCGTGTATTCGTCATCGCCATACTGGCATATCACCCGGCGTGATGGTATGGGGTGCCATTGATTACACGTCTCGGTCACCTCTTGTTCGCATTGACGGCACTTTGATCAGTGGACGTTACATTTCAGATGTGGCTCTACCCTTCATCCGATCACTGCGAAACCCTACATTTCAGCAGGATAATGCACGAACGCATGTTGCAGGTCCTGTACGGGCCTTTCTGGATACGGAAAATGTTCGACGGCTGCCCTGGCCAGCACATTCTCCAGGTCCCTCACCAATTGAAAGCGTCTGGTCAATGGTGGCCGAACAACTGGCTCGTCACAATACGCCAGTCGCTACTCCTGATGAACTGAGGCGTCGTGTTGAAGCTGCATGGGCAGCTGTACCTGTACACGCCATCCAAGCTCTGTTTGACTCAATGCCCAGGCGTATCAAGGCCATTATTATGGCCAGAGGTGGTTGTTCTGGTTACTGATTTCTCAGGATCTATGCCCCCAAATTGCGTGAAAATGTAATCACATGTCAGTTCTAGTATAATATATTTGTCCAATGAATACCCGTTTATCATCTGCATTTCTTCTTGGTGTAGCAATGTTAATGGCCGGTAGTATAGAAGAACATCACAGAATTTACGTTTGAGAGCGAATGCATAAATTTTTGCGCGATCTGAGAAACATATGTGAAAAATAATGCCAGAGCTCAGAAGGAAGAGAAGTTGTCATGTGGAATATGGGTTAATGATGTCATATTAACAACAAAATTCACCACAGTTCTTCTCAACGTCACCGTGGACGTGTGACACAATGGAAAGGTCTACACACCCTCTCTTACCCACATTCCACCCCAGCTTTTCACGCCACTATGATAGAGGTAAGAACAGCAATGTCCAGCATTGAAATCATGTGGTTTTCTTACGGGTGGCAGAGGAAAACATTTCACACACGCTCATAATCGACACGAAAAGGCCTCAGAGGGTGGCATAAAGAGCGCCAATGAAATCCCCCATTTTCTAGGGGTGTTGATTCCCACATATTTCACAGTCGGAGAATACTGCTCACAGTGCAATGACCAACAGAACGACGCTCTTAATAACATTTGACAAATACGTTTTCGACACCAGCCAGGTTAGTGGCGCTACAGCTCTCAACTAGCTCCTGCTGGTTGCATGCAAAATCTAAAGGGTGTCGGAATGAATGTCTATCACGGCGCCTAGGAATCACTGAATAGCCGTCTCTGTACGGGAATAATTTTTCAATGCCCAACAGAGGTGCACGCACCGAAGGTCTTTCCAAACTGCGGTGTCTTAGGGAGATCCTTTGCTGTTTTATTTACGCATGTCAATGTGGCATCCCCCTGTTATCACGCCATAGGAGGGCGCGAAAGAGGAGCGGTGAATACGCATAAACACCCTTTGCTGCTTTGGATCACATTCAGGTAGTTTTGAACAGTCCCTAGTGGTGCCACCCTGTACATCAGAGCAAAAATTGCGGTCGCGCTTGCAAGAACCCCCCCACTCGCACTAAACCTCCAGAGATGTCTCAGTTTAGCCGGTGAGTTCATAGATGGTGGTATAAGGGGCGTACAGAATAACTGGCCACGTTTTCCCACCAGAATTTTGCGATGGTTAAGGGAACCACACACTGCCTATCTAACCCATGTTAATTTAGGCAAGTATTTGACGCATTTCTGAATAAACTATTTGATACAGGACCTTAATATTTTTACTGTATATTACACGTTGCTAATACAGTCAACTGTACTGAAATCTACTTTACTTTATCCATTTTATAGTTTTTAAGAAATACTTTTTAAATTTATTAACAAAAAATATTAAGTTTTTTCTACCAAAAATATTTTTTGTGAACTTCCTAATGGGGGAATATTAATGAATGTAGTACCAGAGGTGGCCTTTTATGTTATGCAGAGTCTCTGAAAATTTCATTCATTTATCTGTGATAGTTTCTGAAATAATGGGGCATATGTACTGAAAATTTTAGTTTGCAGGAAATTGGCATTAAAGAAAAAACTTTTGAAATTTGTTACTTACAGTTAATTAAAACTGTCCTGCTGCTCATGATGGCCCTTCTTTGGCATCTAGCAGGTCTTCCAGCTTCTTTTTCACCTTCCTAGATGTCTGTCTTGCTTCCTTGGCCGTATTAGATGCAGACTTGCCTGCATCGGCTATCCTCATTTTATCGCAATGTTGCAGCCCAGTGATCACATTGTAAGTAGGCTGTTAAGTTCTTATATTGGTAACGCCACCGCCACCTAGCGCTCTGTATGAAAATCAGTGGCTGTGCTGTGTGCAGTCTGTGGCTGGGTGGCATTGTTGGAATTTGCTACTGTAGTGTTGGGCAGTTGGCTGTTAACAGCGCGTAGCGTTGCACAGTTGGAGATGAGCCGCCAGCAGTGGTAGATGTGGGGAGTGAGATGGCGGAGTTTTGAGAGCGAATGATCTGGACGTGTGTCCATCAGAGACAGTAAATTTGTAAGACTGGATGTCATGAGCTGCTATATATATTATGCCTTTGAACACTATTAAGGTAAATACATTGTTTGTTCTTTATCAAAATCTTTCATTTGCTAACTATGCCTATCAGTAGTTAGTGCCTTCAGTAGTTTGAATCTTTTATTTAGCTGGCAGTAGTGGCGCTCGCTGTATTGCAGTTGTTCGAGTAACGAAGATTTTTGTGACGTAAGTGATTTGTGAAAGGTATAGGTTAATGTTAGTCAGGGCCATTCTTTTGTAGGGATTATTGAAAGTCAGATTGCGTTGCGCTAAAAATATTGTGTATCAAATGGTTCAAATGGCTCTGAGCACTATGGGACTCAACTGCTGAGGTCATTAGTCCCCTAGAACTTAGAACTAGTTAAACCTAACTAACCTACGGACATCACAAACATCCATGCCCGAGGCAGGATTCGAACCTGCGACCGTAGCGGTCTTGCGGTTCCAGACTGCAGCGCCTTTAACCGCACGGCCACTTCGGCCGGCTATTGTGTATCAGTTTAGTATTGATCAGAATAAGTGAAGAGAGAAATGTCTGAGTACGTTCAGTTCTGCTCAGCTGTTCGAAAATCAAATAATGTAAGAGGTTTATCAGCACAGTAATTCATAAATTTTTCTAAGGGGACGTTTCAACATTTTCACCAGGATTAATTCTCAGCTTTTTCAGTACCCAACACTTTCCAATATTACCACAACCGAATGTAATAACAGCATCATGAACACCTAGTTTCATTGTATGCATGCCTACAAATACAGTTTTACGAAGGCGGTTCCAAATTATGCTGTTGAAACATTCATTTGGGTTCTGTGTCTGCCCATGCAGATATTTCCTTATAAGGTCAGGATGAGCCAAGTCTCTGAAAATAGGTTTTATTGCTGTAATAACAGCAGCAGGAAGAGAATGCCGATGAGAATAAGATTCTCCAGTTGCCTGAGCCCTATTGTATTTGCACCATGAATTTTTTCCTGATGGGCACAATCCATGACATGGCTTATCAGCAGTAGAGAACTTATGGAAGAATATGGCCCCAACATCTCTCTTCATTGCCTCCAGATTCTCTTTATTGCTCCTAATTGCCTGCCCATAGTATACCTGCAAGTTTTCAATCACACTTGAACAAAACTAAGTGCGTGTTTGAAAGCGGAAACAAAAGAATACCGACCGTTGCATTCCAAGGATACCCAACTCAGTCGGGAGTAAAAAAAAATCCCTAATATGCAATGTAGCCGATACAAAGATCTAAAATATACGCAGGAAAGTGGGTAACAGAAAAGTGGGCGTGGCACATAAACACACATGGTAGGAAAATGCTGTTTAAATGCTCGAAAAAAATTTTTTTTCAGCAAAATCCTCTTGGAGTAGTTAAATAAAACCTTAGTCTACCGAAATATGATGAAAACCGAAAACCGATTTTTTTCAACCTGAACCACGGTGTGGTCCCCTTAAACCAGTCCGTCCTGGAACTGACTTAGTGAGCCGCCGCATAGAAATTCTTCCTGCCTGTTATGTGGAGATCTTCTCGTAGTTTTACGTCCCCTTGCAGAGCCGTAGCAGCGCTGTCAGATTCTGGAAGTGCAATACTACAGTCTATGTTTTACGTAATGTAGCGCGGAGTAAATTTGTTTTTGTGGAAATAATTTTTACACAGGATACCATTATGGTGCGTTTATTTAAGAAACTCCATGAAATGAACTTGTTCACACTGCTTATAAGCCAACTATTAATGGTACGAGAGCGTGGTCTACCGCATCACTAGATCGAAAGGCATCCTATCGACGACTGCCGGCTATGGCACACAGTCTGTAACTTGAGCTTACAGTCGGTAAAGTTTGTAGTAGGTCGTACATCTTCGGTTATGTCAAAGTTATACATTTATTTATTAATACCAATATTTTCTGGCATTGTAAAAGTAGTGAAAGGTTGTATTTATGAGCTGTAGACTGCTTCTAATGTCTGAGTAGCAAAAGGCAACTTTTTTTTAGCAAATATTTATTAACAACTATTATGATTCTCGTCGTCAGATGTTATGCTGACAGGTGGCCAATGCTAAACAGAAACATATACTGCAGGTTTGGCAGGGAAGTTGGTAGGGAGCTGGCTGCATCGTCTATATCTGCAACGACTGAAATAATTAGTAGTCGTTGGTAAAAAATAATATATATTGTACTTAACTTGTGTTACAGGCTTCTTTATATGCTGCATACATATAATTACAAACAGACATCTAGAGAGGCATTACTTATGCCATACTTGACTAAGCGCCTTGTTAGAGGTTGCTTCCTATCAGCTGAAGGCTATGCTACATTCCTAGTTGACGTCCCGAGCAAGAGTGGACGAGAGCTCACTAGATACTTGTCACAAGCCGCGGAGCGGCGCTAGTCGCGAATCGCGGGTCCAGCGATATCTAGTACGGACCGCGGTCGATATCTGCAACCCCTAACAAGTGTGGTATCGAACGTTGATACCTCAATGACAATTACTTGATTCGCGCCAGATTAAATGTACTTTCCCTGCGTATCTCTTTTCTCACGTCACGAACGTTTTCTGCATCGGCACTTCATCCACTGGCTACGAAAGCGCCGGATGACAACCGCCTCTGCTGGTCAGCGCGGGAACGTATCGCTCGCTCCTTACTCCGTACGTACTGCAGATTCATTCACTTCACGTATGTGATATACCAAAACTGGGAATAAAGCGAAATGAGCTCTTAACTGCAAATAAGGAGTACCTTACATGCTACGCAGAAAATAGGTGCGATTGTGTTCAATGGTGTTGCTGGCCCTCGTTGTCCTTAGAAAAGGGTCGATTCATCGGACGGGTGTCATCACTGTTAAAAGTTGTCAAGAACGCCATCCGGTTGTTCATCGCACAGTGAAATGTGTGGGAATCAATTCACCAAGGGAAAACGTAATTACATATTAATACCTTCAGCTGCTACCGGGCGTTGATATATATCAACGGGGACAGATGAAAATGTGTGCCCCGACCAGGATTCGAACCCGGGATATCGTTGTGTTTGGTCGTTGCGGACGTCAAAAGACATCCTGTTCAAGTTCGGTGGTCGATCCTTCCACTCAGTTTTTTATTACAGAGGCCAACCGGCTCTCTGACCGAACACGCTGAGCTACCGTGCCGGCATCCGTCTGAGCCACCGAGGGCACAGAGGATAGCGCGATGGCAGGGACTATCTCGCGCACGCCTCCCGTGAGACCCACTTTCTCCCATTGTATGTCCACACACTACATTTGTAGTGTCCCATCCCAACACAATCATTATTCGTGGAAGACATTCTTGCCAAGTCCCGTAAGAGTTCGGGGAATATGTGTGAATCCGCACAGAAGAAGAAGGTCATGGCCGGTGTTGCCAGAACTGTATACTTATGAAGGATATGGTGTCTGTTCTTTCGGACATGTCCGAAAGTACAGACACCATATCCATACAAGCACAAGGGAAGAAGTGGTTTCATGATGCCGTTTATGCCGCCCCCTGGTGCCCTTTAGTGTCGTATATGAGCGGCGGTTAGTCTAAAATGTTTTCCGCGTGACTTCAATGCCGGCCGTCACGGTTCTGACCTTCATCGCAGACGTCCCAAAAGAAAGGGGGAAATGTGGGTAAGAGGAGGTGTAACGACTTTCCCACCGTGTGGCTCGTCCACGGATGGACACTTTTTCGAACCCCCGCAGTTGTCTCCTATTGCAGTGCAGAAGTATGAAATTTGGCCCAAAGGTGCCTAACAACCTTCCTTTGGCACGATGCAAAAGCGTGGCATCTTGTGACATCACCCTCGGGCTCGGCAACACTGCAAACAGCAATGTGTCCACAAATGCGAAAAAAAAAAGGCTGCAATGAAATTTGGTGCCAGTGTGCCAGCATTAACCCACCTTACACCTGTCATGATATTTTGATCTCTGGCTTTTGTGTCGCCTGAGTCGACACCGTGCCGTTTGAAGCGTCGCCAAAAAAAAAAAAAAAGGTTCAAATGGCTCTGAGTACTATGGGACTTAACATGTGAGGTCATCAGCCCCCTAGAACTTAGAACTACTTAAACCTAACTAACCTAAGGACATCACACACATCCATGCCCGAGGCAGGATTCGAACCTGCGACCGTAGCGGTTGCGCGGTTCCAGACTGTAGCGCCTAGAACCGCTCGGTCACCCCGGCCGGCGAAGCGTCGCCAAGTTCGAGGGTGACGTCGCAGTGCGTCACCCTTTTGCGCCATTACAGAGAAAGGTTGTAGACACCTTTGAGCCAAATTTTTAAATTTCTGCGTCCCAATGGCAAACAATTACAGAGCTTCGAAAATCTTATCCTTTAACTGAGTTGTGCAGTTTAGATTAGAAAATAGGCTCACGCCATAATTGTTTCATTAATAATTTATTACTTTTAGATATTCAATAGGTTTGATTATAAATGACACACATGCTACCAGTCCCGATTTTCTTTATTTTATTTTTCGCACGACGTGAAATGATTCCCATTTCCCGCATTTTCGAGTCTTTGGGTGGGGCGTCTATCATAATCGCAACAAGGTCGACCAAACCTGTCCCATCTCCCACGTGGCCACCGGCCACACACGACTGTGACTCCTGCAATGCTGGAACGTGCGGACACTCTCATTAGAGGTAATCGACGGATGACAATCAAACACCTCCTCCTTCTCCAGGCCTCACACAGTTCTGCGCACCCAAGAGGAGCTCACTAAACTTCATTGGCTGCTCCCTCCTCGCCAACCCCACAGCCCATATCTTGCACCTACGGACTTCCATCTGTTTGGCCCATTGGCCCAATGAAGGATACACTCCGCCAGAAGCAGTACAGTACGTGCGTGATTGGGAGGCTGTTGATGCAGCAAGACGGTGGCTTCGACGTCGACCAATACAATGGTACCATGCAGACATACAGGCCCCCCCCCCCCCCCCAGTAAGGTGGCGTAAGTCCATCACATTGAGCGGAGATTATGTTGACAAATAGGATTTTGTAGCCAAAAGAGCGGGTAATAATATAGTGTATTGTAATCCTGAATAAAACCAGCCTGCTTTCAGAAAAAAATGTGTTGCATTACGTATTGATGGCCCCTCGTAGTAGTCTGTTTCTAAAGAAGCTTCTGTACAGTGACTGTGTATCATAGAGGGTCCTTCCCGTCATGGACTGCTCTACTAGTCACTGTGCAGGCTAGATGGGTCGTCGGGGAAAAAGGGAGGGCGGTGTAGGGAAATGATTCCCATTTTCAAGTGCGGCTTTTGTGTTTGTTATGTGATTCCTATGTGATGTTGTCGATGTGTGAGATTCTGCTTCATTTCGTTGACTTTTCTGCAATATGTAAGAAAACACGTTCTCGATCGAGAACCAACTAAAAATCGCGTGTTTTCTTATATTGCAGTAATGTCAACGGAATGAAGCAGAATCTCACACATCGACAACTCATCGATCGAGAACTAACTAAAAATCGCGTATTTTCTTATGTATTGCAGTAATGTCAACGGAATGAAGCAGAATCTGACACATCGACAACATCACATAGGAATCACATAACAAACACAAAAAACGCACTTGAAAATGGGAATCATTTTCCGAAACGCGTCGTGCGAAAAATAAAATAAAAGAAAACGTGACTGGTAGCAGATGAGTTATTTATAAGCAAACCTATTGTTTTCACAGTCGCAGGCTTTCATAACCATTCATAATGCATCAAATCACGTTATAGGTATTCGTTTTTTCCTACGAATCGGCCTTTCCTCGCATCCTGTCATAGATTAGGTCACTCCGTTATTTCGCACACAAAACATCGAAAACAGCCTTTTAAACGGTACTTTCTGTTTTTCGATTCTTTTACTTTCAATAATTCGTGTACTGCTCTTTGCTAATACTTCGGAAAGACGTTCTGAAGCCAATATCGATATATTCAGGGAAGGTTCTTTGAGTCCTCGCTCTCTGAAGTGTTGTGGCCATGGAGGTAAGAATAAGGGGAGATGGCGCTACGTATCCCAGCCGTACTACGTCTTGAAGCCATGGGGGCGTGGCTCGCTGCCATGACACTCTGACCAAAACATTGCCAGTGTGCTATAGCGCTGCGTGTATTACAGTCGCTAATTGCACCATATACCCATGTAACGTCATCAGATTGGTTGTTTCAAAGTTTTTGTTTAAAATAAAATCTCGCAAAGGCGAAATTCCGCGTTTCTTCTGATTAAAAATAGTTTTTAATGTAATATTACGAATAGCTAGCCTTCAATGTAAACGATACAATTTTGTTAATTCAGCAATAAACGTGTATCGCAAACTAAATAATAGAAACCGAAAACTAAGTTTGCTATACCCTCCCTCCAAAGCCCCATAAATACATCTTGTTTGTAATACGTACTGGGACATTTCAGTTACGTTACACTACTGGGAAACACTGTTCATTACCACCAATATTTACTGAAATACGGTACACAGAATGGCAAATCTACACAGTGTCCTGTATAGGCCTATACTTTACGCCAGTTAATGTAGTGTTAGCTTTTAATTTGGTACATGATGAAGACAAAGTGAGTTACTCAACACTTCGATTATCGGCGATACGTACGTATTATACTGAAACGTGAACTTGAAAACTAAGAATTTAATTATTTGAATCAACATACCTTTTGCAAATGTTTTGGGTGTGTAGGGAAAACTGATGCTACAGCATTTTCTCGGAGCCTTACTGTTGAAAGGGAAGTTCGGTCTATGTCCTCTTCTCGGAAATGCTGAGAACATACAGAGCTCCATTTAGACGCACGCCAATTCTTCCTCCTCACGGTATTCTCCCACAGAGCTTTCCGACTTTCATTTTTAGGAAATCTATAAAATCATACAGGAGAAAAACACGCTATAGTATAAGTACCGCTGTAGCACACGTTCATTCACAATGAAGTTGTAAAATCACACTTAACGAGGCAACTTACACATGAAATGTTATTCCCTTCGATTTCGCATCACAATCAGAACGATTCGTACATCCGAACACCACCCAAGTCACCATAATAGCGCAAAATCCTTCCAAAAGCGAGCGACAAGCCTATGCACACACGCTTACAGCAGCAATGTTTTGGTCGGATTGAGATGGCTACCCTCGGCTTCACATAGCTTCACAGCTGTGACGTCACGGCGTCTCCCTCTATTCTTACCTCCATGGTTGTGGCGGAAGAATGGTCACCTTTGGTCTCTTCCAAGCGCTTTCAGCCAGTCACAACGTTAGCTGTTAACAGGGCATGCTTGCCGATAACTTCAGAGGCACACTGGTTCCGGGAGGCTTGCTATGCAACGGAAGGTCGAAGGTCAAATGCGGCGCGTGGCGTGTTTGAATTTATCGCTGAGAAAATTTCACTTATTCGAAGTGGTTCTTTAGAGGAAAGGTTTTGCAGTCAGTGCATTCGAGTGGTGTTTGTATTCCACGGCTTATTTTCACAAATTTTGCATGTTTTAAGTCAGCGATAAATTGCAAAGGACAGCTGAGATTCAGGAGCGGTATTACAAGATTACTTGTCTTTTAATGAGCTTGAAGCTGGTAACTGGTTCATGCTCTAATGATTCGCTCCGAAACGTTATGCAGTTAAATTCGTCGCCCTCCTACACAACTCAAAAATGGCTCTGAGCACTATGGGACTCAACTGCTGTGGTCATAAGTCCCCTAGAACTTAGAACTACTTAAACCTAACTAACCTAAGGACAGCACACAACACCCAGCCATCACGAGGCAGAGAAAATCCCTGACCCCGCCGGGAATCGAACCCGGGAACCCGGGCGTGGGAAGCGAGAACGCTACCGCACGACCACGAGATGCGGGCTACACAACTCAAGTCAAGCTTTGCTTTTCTTGGAGTCGTGCACACATATTACTATATCTGTCATTGGTGCAATTGTCGACTTACGTTGTGCGTGTATGTTGAATTCCAAGTAGGTTGTTTTCTCTTTGCTTGATTTGAAGTTAATATACCAGTTAATTGATGTTGCTGTTTATCATTTCCGTTTTTCTAAGTCATTTATTGAGTGTTATGAATATTCCATGTGTGCGCTTTGTCTCGCTGCCTTTGGTATTCACGCACTGCAAGGAATCCCATTTTGACTACTTAACTGTTGTATTTGGTAAAGATGCGAACTAATTCTGTTTTTAGATACTTTCCCCTTCTTTCTAGTAATAAATACACCGTTCGTTCCACGCATATTTTCGTCTGTGAAGGTAAGTTCGTCGTCGGTTGCTGAGTGAAGAATTGCCGTGGCAGATTTTCTAGTACAGTATGTTTCTTTATGTTCCACAAAATAACTTTCTCAGAATACTGTATTGATGTGTTTAGCTTCACGTAACAGTTCATGCACATTCAATTCTTCCCAACTGCATCATCATTCAAATGACTTGGAAAAGCTTCGTCGACGGTAACTCAAACTCCATGTTGAGTACTGTGGTTACAAAAAGGGACCGCGATTTCCACTCCATAATGTCCGAACAATAAGTTGAACATTATTGCACTGTTGTACTTTTGATGATAGGATCTTACTAGTGAACTTCGCTTTCTTTGGTGGTCAAGTATTCTGTCATTCATTAGTCGCGCGATTTATTGATAAGTGTAAGCTACTTGTTCAATTTCCTTTTATTTATTTTCGAAGTCAGATAGCGTAACAAAATTAAATTTTGGATCAGGTGTTTTTTTATAATAAGGTGTAGTTTCACTAAATCGCGGTTTACTCGAATTTTCAGTCCCGACATCGACACATTCTCACGTCACAATACTTTTGTGTTGTAGTTTTCCATACTTCGTAAGCTAATTGATGTGGAATAACTTACTGACCACGTGTTAAACGCACATTTCTCTTATAACAACTCTGTGTGGCTGCTGTCGTAACTATATGTTCAATTGTGTCACTTCTCTTGTTTGTTTATTTATATATTGCCAACCTAGCGAAGTAGGTTACCAAACTAAACGACTGATCATTTCTGTTCACTCTCTCTCTCTCTCTCTCTCTCTCTCTCTCTGTGTGTGTGTGTGTGTGTGTGTGTGTGTGTGTGTGTGTGTGTATGTGTGTGTGTGTGTCTGTGTCTGTGGATGTAAGATTTTTTTGAAGTGTTAACGAGGAAATTGCAGAAAGTTGAATGTTATTCTAATAGCTGTCAGATAATCCTACGTGTTCGGATGACTGGATGTAAAAATCTGCGGTTAGTGTCAGATCAGTAGAGGTGTCCCACAGCACTTAGCTTACGAAATATGAAAACTGCAAACAAAAAGGTCATCACGTGAAAATATGGTGATGTTTTATACGTGAAATGTTTGTTTGAAGACTAGCACTAGCAAACAAGGCATTCCTGGCCAAAAGAAGTCTGCTAATATCAAACATCGGTCTTAATCTCTGTAATAAATATTTGAGAATCCACTTCTGGAGCACAGCATTGTAATGATGTGTATCATGAACAGTGGGAAAACTAGATAAGAATAGAATCTAAGAGTCTGAGATGTGGTGGAAAAGTCTGAGATGTTTTGAAAATGTGGCGGACTGATAAGATAAAAAAAAGAGGAGTTTCTCCGCCGAACCGGCGAGGGAAATATGTTGAAAGCATTGACAGGAATAAGGGTCAGAATGGTAGGACATGCGTTAAGACATCAGGGAAAAACTTCCTTGGTACTAGATGGTAGTCGTAGAGGGCAAAAATTGTAAGGAAGACAGAGATTGGAATATATCCAACAAATAATTTGGAATATTAGATCCATGTGCTACTCTGAGATGAAGAGATTTGCATAGGAGAGGAAACCCTATGGGCCGCATCGGATCATTAAGAGGATTAATGACAAAAAAAATTGCACGTTTCATGTCTGCAGTCGTGATACATATTAAAATCTCCGCATCTCAGTCACACCGCGAAAGATGCGAAAACGAAACAGCGCAGCCCGTTCGTAAAGTAGAGTATCGTACGATAATTTCCTGCGTTTCAATGGCAAGAACACTGCAACAATCCGTGATGAAATGTCGGCAGTGTACGGCAGCAATGGACCATCACATAACACAGTGGTCAGTTGGCGCAGAAGCGTGGGTTCAGTGTTTTCAAACAGATATGTCAAAGAACTGAGTGGCATACCAACTCGTGTGCAAAGAATCGCGAATCGCAAGAGGAGTCATGGGAGAAATGTCGGGATCGGGGTGTTGGAATCGAAGCGACTGTGGAAAAATGAAGAACAGTCGTGGATCAGTCTTCAACATCTTGTACGACATTTAGGATATGACAAAGCTCACCGCCTGCTGGGTTCCGCGACTACTCAAACCCATTCAAAAAGTCCGCCGAACTAAGTCACCACTGGAAAAGTTGCAGCTGAGTCAGAGCAACCCAGGTAACTTCTTTGGAGGGGTAATAACTGTGTGTCTCTACATCTACATGAATACACATCAATTGAGACGTAAGTGCCTGACAAAGGGTTCATCGAACCACTTTCAGACTATTTTTCTATCGTTCCACACTCGAATAGCGCGCGGGAAATCGCATAATTAATAGGAAACATCATATTTTCAGGAGAAAATAGAACACTTGCAAGATATCAGCCCCAGTAGTCGATCCCGTTCGAAAATTTGGGACATAATTCTGATAGCACACAGTAGTTATGACCTTCGTAACATAGAGCTTTTAAACTACCACGAGCACCGGTTGTTTGCCGCTCGCTCATAGGGTTGCCATCCAACCCCATATATCGGAGCCGTCACCGTTATGGACCTTCTTGCCCCGACATCACGACGAGACCCTATTTTGCCCCGATTTTGCAAAATACTGTTACGAGCTTGGCTCAAGTACCGAAGTAACGCAACCTGTTACCGCAACATGTAATTACATCATCAGTTACTTTTATTTACGTCCTCAAGTTTATGTTGACATGGTCGTCTCACAGATGGCGTTGGATATTGCGTATCCCGTGTAGGCGATGCAAGCACCTTCTTCATTTAGCTCCGACATTCGAGAAAATACCACACTTCTCCAGTAGTACTGGGCTACAACTATTTAAGCAGCGCCACGCGGAAGGATCGGGCAGTTCCCATTTGAATAGCGATTTGATAAGACTATTCTTTCTAAACGTAATAGGAATAACGAAAATATTAAATTATTTTTCAATAAACACCGTAAGGACAGAGAGGCTGAAAGAGTTTTGCTTATACGTTGATGTCAATCATCAGACTCTTCTATCTCACTCAAAAACAAGATGGCTGTCGTTAATGCCCACAGCTGAGACAATTCTTAATCTTATGATTCCATTAAAACAATTTTTACACCGAAGATAGGCCACCTAAACTTAATTTCAGGTTTTTTTTCAGTAGTCCGATCAGTAAAATTTACTTGACTCTGCCCGAAAAAATATAAAAAACGTGGAGAAGAAAGAAGTCTCCATAACTGAAATAAGAAGTGTGTTAATCGACACTCAAAGATGTCTGAACGAGAGGAAGACCACCAATTTTATTAGCGTGCAAACCAAGATCAATTTTAAGAAATTAAAGAATGACAACCCTAAACAAGAAATAAATAATTGGTTTTCTGAATTTGAGGAAGAGACAATGGCTTTCCATACCATAGCATTTGATTACCTAGAGAACTGGGCTATTTCTTTTAATAAATACCAAGTATTTGATTAGATGATGCTATCTGAATCCCCAGATCTGGTGATAATTGAAAACGCTATTATATACCGGAGTAAAAATGGTGTGAAGATTTCAGGTGACAATTGTTTTCAGAAATATATGCACCTGAAGAGCTTTCTGGAAACTAAGCGTGACCCGGAAGAAGGGATGTCTAAACACTCCATGGAAGAAATGTGGATTTTCTTTCTTAAGGAAACCGAAAATCCTGAAAGCTAATGCCAACTGCTAAAATTATGCGAGTATTTGTTTTCTGTTCCCGCACGCAACGCCATTGCAGAAAGAATATTTTCGCTGATGTTGCCCCAGTGGACTGGTGAAAGATTGCGACTGCTGCCAGAGACTGTGGAATCAATCTTACAGTGCCATTGTAAGTAGGCTGTTTAGGTTCTTTTATTGGTAACGCCACCTCTGTATGAAAATCACTGGCTGTGCTGTGTGCAGTCTGTGGCTGCTTTGCATTGTTGTAATACTCGCCATAGGCAGCTGGCTGTGAACAGCGCGTAGCATTGCGCAGTTGGAGGTGAGCCGCCAGCAGTGGTGGATGTGGGGAGAGAGATGGCGGAGATTTGTAATTTGTCATGAACTGCTATATTTACATATGATGATATCAAGGTACATACATTGTTTGTTCTCTACTAATATCTTTCATTTGCTAACCATCCCTATCAGTAGTTAGTGCCTTCCATAGTTTGAATCTTTTATTTAGCTGGCAGTAGTGGCGCTCGCTGTATTGCAGTAGCTTGAGCAGCGAAGATTTTTGTGAGGTAAGTGATTTGTGAAAGGTATAGTTTAATGTTAGTCAGGGCCATTCTTTTGTAGGGATTTTTGAAAGTCAGATTGCGTTGCGCTAACAAAATATTGTGTGTCAGGTTAAGGACAGTCGTGTATAATTGTTCAAAGGGGACGTTTCATATGTCGACCCTTAGCCTAGGATACCTCACTGGAATCTTCTGATTTTTTCTCGTAGTTTGTGTAATTAGTGTAGCTATTGTTTATTGCTAGCGCGTAATTATAGAGAGAATTTCCTTTGTAGTTGTAGTTTTTCATTGTTGTACAGTAAAACAGTTGTGGCATGCATGTAGATTTGCACCAAGTATTTCGCAGCTGCGCTGGCAATTAAGTAGACATTATTTCCATTGCTATGTTATTTTATTTTGCTCTTCAAATTGCGCTTTTCTGTGTTATCGTGTGAAATACTGTGACAATAATGGCGTGTGAAAAACGTAATACTAGGCTCCAAAGTAAACTGAGAAATGACAGTGAAGACGAAAGCAGTGTGTTAGCGCCGCAGAGTAATGAATTAACTAATGTTCAAAGTAGTAATTTGGTAATTGCGCATAGGGAAATGGAGCGGGCGGCAAACAATGGTGTAGACAGTGAAACAGGTAGTGAACAGGGAAGCGTTATCGATCGATTGGTCGGCAACAGCTCGCCTCAGGAATCGGGAATGACAGAACACAATATTGCAAATACTGCAGACTCAGGTTTTGGGTTCCCACCGTTTTCTTAAATGAGTCAAGACACATTTTCCACTTGTCAAAATGTGAATGTTGCCGGTGCAACTTCACTGCCGAAAAGCGCTGAAGAACATGTTTCAGACACCAGTGCATTGTTATTACAATTAATGCAACAAATGGGACAAAAGCTTGAAAAGTTAGACACAATGGAACAACATCAGAGACAAACACAGCAACAGTTAGACACAATGGAACAAAATCAGAGACAAACACAGCAAAAGCTTCAAAAGTTAGACACAGTGGAACAAAATCTTAAAAAGTTAGACTCATTGGAACAAACACTTGAACAAACACGTGAAGATTTAACTACTGAGTTACATAACATTGAATCGAAATGTCAAAAAGTCTGCAATGACGTAAAAACACAAATTTGTGAGCATTTTCAACCTATTTTTTCGCGGCATGAAAATGCATTACAGAATCACGAAGCAGCCATAAAAGAACTGCAAATTATTGTTCATGAAAATCATGAGACCTTGCAAGCTAAATTTGACTCAGTTGCATCTACCGATTCGGTTACGCAACTTGCAAAAACTCAGGAAAACTTTAAGGACACAGTAGATACTCTGAAACTTGGTTCAGAAAAACACACTGAAGAAATAAGGACACTATCGGAGAAAGTAGCCGAACTTTCGGATCAGGTCACTAACTTATCTACAAAAGTAGATGATGATCTGAATGACACAAGACCTGTAGCCTTCACTGACACAGAAGAGTATGAACAAATAAGAAAATTCAAACAAAATCAGAATCAAATTAATACACAACACCAAAGAGAAATCCGGGAAGTACAAGATCAGCTGACACAGGTAATACAAGAATTACGTATTTCAGAGGACACTGGCGCTCCAACACGGGAAGAGGCACTTAGAAACACGGAAAAGCCGCAAAATAATAACACAGCGCATTTCGGAAGTTATGAAAGAAATTGGCAATGTGCACCGAATTTTGAGATGGAACGGCCGGCACGACCTAACAATGACCGATATGCGACTCGCCGACATGATGATATTGACTATAAGCTGTTCATTACTACACGTAAATTCAAAACATTTAAGAATTCTGGCAACGACATTCATCCACAAGCATGGCTCCATCAATTCTCTCATTGTTTTCCTCCCAACTGGTCGTTGGAACACAGATTAGAATTTATGTGTGGCTACTTAGAGAATGAACCAGCTGTAAGAATGCGATCGGTCATTCACGATTGCCACAGTGAAGGAGAATTTTACCATGCCTTCCTCTCAGCATATTGGTCTCAAGCCACGCAAGACCGAGTAAAACATGGTATCATAATGATCGGTTTTATCACGACGCTTCTAATGAGTGACAATTTACAATGTTGCTTTTGTAGTGTTTCTGTTTTATTTCTGCACAGTTTTTCTGTTTTATTCTGCAAAGTAAAACATGTTTTAGTAGTAACTTTTGTGGTATAGCTACTATGAGATTGCCTTTTCCGTAGCACAACAATGCGTTACAGCACAGTACTTTCTTCATCATGGCAATAAGCGTAATAACTAAGATATTGCTGGTGCCAAAGAGCTCTATTCTCTGACCATTTATAAGTATTGATACACAAATGCAGTGTGAATGACTGACACGGTTGATTGCGTCGTTAAACAAGTAACGTAGCGCTATTTAATTGTTAGCATTGCAGTTGTCCGTTATTCTCTTTGGACTCTAAAGCTGACATTTGCAGGAGATGCGCTATTCCTCAAAGCGATTACGATGATTGAATAGTAAATTGAAAATAATTAACTTCATTTCATAATAATTCTTCAGCTAGTTAGGGTTCTTCATTTTGATTCTGTGTAGTATCAATACGAGAGTATTGTTAAAATAATAGTGAACATACATGTGCGTGAGTATCCTATACGTATTATCTACTCGAATTATTTATCTGTTTTTCGTGAAAAATACTGTGCGTTCTCGGACAAATTTAAAAAGAAGTTGTGCAGATGAGTTTACCCACTTTTCCCTCGCCTTCAACAACAGGCGAATAGGAGAGCTCTGGTTGTCACTGTGCTATTATAGTACTTCGCGCTCGGGTATTTGGCGGCTGTGTTAGGGGGAAGCGAGAGAACAAAACGGGACGCGATAATTTACATCTACATCCACATGTATACTCCGCAAATCACACTTAAACGCCTGGCAGTGGGCTCATTGAACCACCTTCACAAGAATTCTCTATTATTCCAATCTCGAAGAGCGCAAGGAGGAAATGAACACCTATATATTTCCGTGAGAGCTCTGATTTCCCTATTTTATTATGATTATCGTTTCTCCTCATGTAATTAGGTGTCAATATAATATTTTCGCATTCGGAGGAGAAAGTTGGTGACTTAAATTTCGTCAGAAAATTCCGCCACAACGAGAAACGCCTTTGTTTTGTGTCCACCCCAAATTTTGTCTCATTTCAGGGACACTCTCTCCCCTATATAACGATAATATAAAACGTGCTGCTCTTCTTTTAACTTACTCGATGTAATCTATTAAACCTACCTGATAAGGTTCAAATGGCTCTGAGCACTATGGGTCTGAACATCTGAGGTCATCAGTCCCCTAGAACTTAGAACTACTTAAACCTAACTAACCTAAGGAAATCACACACATCCATGCCCGAGGCAGGATTCGAACCTGCGACCGTAGCGGTCGTGCGGTTCCTGACTGTAGCGCCTAGAACCGCTCGGCCACTTCGGCCGGCTACCTGGTAAGGATCCCACACCGCGCAGCAGTATTCCAAAAGAGGACGCACAAGCGTAGCGTAGGCAGTCTCTGTAGCAGATCTGTTGCATCTTCTAAGTGTTCTTCCAATAAAACGCAGTCTTTGGCTCGCCTTCCTCACATTTTCTTTGTGTTCTTTCCAATTTAAGTTGTTCGTAATTGTAATTCCTAGCTATTTAGTTGAATTTACGGTCTTTAGATTTGACTGATTTATCATATAACCGAAGTTTAACGGGTTGCTTCTAGCAATCATGTGGATGACCTCATACTTTTCTTTTTTTAAAGACAACTGCCAATTTTCGCTCCATGCAGATACCTTTTCCAAATCGTTTTGCAACTTATTTTGATCTTCTGATAACTTTACTAGAGGATAAACGACAGCATCATCTGCAAACAACCTAAGACGGCTGCTCAGACTGTCTTAAGGAACAACAGAGGGCCTATAACACTACCTTGGGGAACGCTAGAAATTACTACGAACTGTGACCTCTCTGACAGGACAAAGAACTACCAGCATGCTGGAATAATTGCAGGTCAGCAGCTTCTGTTAATCAGTACTACGAAAAACCAGCCAAAGTTGCTATTTTCATTTTTTTTATTGACTCAATGACTAGTTTCGGGCCGGGACCCATTTTCAAACCATCGTAACAGATAGTCAAATGGTATTCCCGAAAACGCAAAAACCATGTCAAAAATATACATATTTATGACATGGTTTTGCGTTTTCATAAATTTCATTTTGACTATCGGTTACAATGATTTTGGAAATGGGTCCCGTCCCGAAACTAGTCATCGAGTAAATAAAAAAAGTGAAATATGAAGCTTTAGCTGGTCTTTTGTTGTACCGATATATCATTTTAGTCGTGGGAATCGATAAAAGGAACAGTTAACAACTTATTCTAGTTGTGGAGGATAATATCTACGTACACTAATACAGCAACTATCTACTTCAATTTCACTACAAGATAGACTACTACTAACAGCAACATATATGCAACCACCAAATGAAATTTTGGAAATTTGTGGTAAGGTCTTACGGGACCAAACTGCTGAGGTCATCGGTCCCTAAGCCTACACACGATTTAATCTAACTTAAACTTACTTATGCTATGGACAACACGCACACCAATACCCGAGGAAGGACTCGAACCTCCAACAGGGGGAGTCGCGCAGTCCGTGACAGGGCGCCCTAGACCGCGCGGCTATCCCGCGTGGCAACCAGCCACCAACTGAATTTTATCGGTCCGTTAGGTACTTGGTAAAAACTTCAGCTGAACTTGTCTTTGGCTTTAGTCAGCCTTCAATAGCTACAACAATTTCTTTCGCTTGCAGCTGTGGTTCTTTCCCAACACTGCTCCGGAAATTTATAACTATAATACCCATGCTTCCTATGAATACCTTCGTCCTGTGTTTGACCTGCACTGTTCGAGACTGAACCCTGTCTGTACTTTTCCAAGAAACTGTCACCAAAAAACCACCCAGTTCAGTCCACAGAGCTCCCACTAACCGTGTAACAGCCTTCTCTGTTCTATTTATCGAATCCCGACACTTCTCCACCTTATGGCGCAAGTCAAGATGTCGGCAGCTCACACGATTACAGAACTGACTGAGCCTATGATTCTTATCCTCCACTTGACTCCGTACCAAAGGTCTGCAGTCGTTCCTGTCAACGATGCTACAGATGATGAACTCAGTCATCATCTTGCAGGCAAAACTATCTTTACCACTTCATACAGTCGCCACAAACCAAAGACAGACTCTTCTGATCCAAACTGGCAGATATCGTTAGCACTGACATGATCCACCATCTGCAGTTGGCTGCACCGCCTTGTTCTTCATGGCATGTAGAAGGACCCATTCAACAGCTTGGATAGCTCCTCCTAGTGTGCACACAGGGTATACAATGGATTTTGTCCCCTCGTTCGCAGTCATATCCCATCCCTCTCCTAACAGTGCCCAACTACAAGTAATTTCACCCTCTGTGAACGCCTGGACCTTCCAGGCCAAGATGATTCCTCTGAAACAGGACAAGCGATTACATCTGGCTCAGGATCTTAGTCAGCCACAGATAGAGCCTGAAACCTGTCTGTCTGGTAAACCAGGGAGGCTTTTCGATCGCCCCTCCCTCCCCCCCCCCCCCCCCCAGAAAGTCTTTTCCGCCCGTCACACCTTGAAACGACCATCCACCGGACCATGGTTGAAGGGTCAACCTCAATGCGGACAGTAACAGTGACGACCACAGGAGTGGACTGATCAAGCTACACCTGAGACGTGGTGGACGTTCCTTGGATATCCGGTCCCCCACAGTGATGTCCATTGGCAACAGCCTGATACTGTGTGATTGAAGCCGGAACAGTCTGGAGCTGTGAGGAAAAGAGACTCCATCGAAAACCGTTATCACCAAAGTCAAAGGCCACAGGAAATAAGGTGTGGATGACAGGAATTGTCATCGACAATCGCAGATTCTAACAGCTGACATATGGACACAGGAAACCGGATCATTCGCTTATACAGTGTTCGACAGCAACAATCTGTGAGCAATCATAGCAGCCACAGCGTCGCCTTCACTATGGCGCACAGAGCCACCGCTGCTCACCCCGCATCACGGAACGCAGAGATTAGTTGGGAGGAGCGATGTCGCCATTGATGTCGACATCTGAGCATACGGCGATGGCTGCGCATTGTTTCGTCGGAAACCACAGAAAGATGCAGTTCTTCAATGGGCGAAACATCTTCCCACAGGACGAAAGATGCCGAGAACGTCGACGGCCCTGTGAGGTGTTTAATCCGTAGCGTGTGGTAGGTGTGATTCTGGCCAGAGGTGGCTGCGATGTTTTAAGGGCGGCTTTTATACCATGACTTGGCTGCCGAGAATTCTTCTGGGTTGTAGGTAGGTAGGGTAGTGTTGCTTTAACGTCCCGTCGACAACGAGGTCATTAGAGACGGAGCGCAAGCTCGGGTTAGTAAAGGATGGGGAAGGAAATCGGCCGTGCCCTTTCAAAGGAACCATCCCGGCATTTGCCTGAAATGATTTAGGGAAATCACGGAAAACCTAAATCAGGATGGCTGGAGACGGGATTGAACCGTCGTCCTCCCGAATGCGAGTCCAGCCGGGTTGTATGGCCGTGGTCCATGGATCTCTTCTATCCCTGACGTCTCGTCCAAAGCTACGTTGGAGACCTTTGGAGGTGCTCCTGGTTGTGGTGAGTCCTGCCGACTGACGAGTGGGACGCCCAAGAACGGCCTAAACACCGTGGAAAGTGGGCGTGGTCTGGATTTCACGTGATAGCAGAGATAAACCTTGCCAAGGATAAAATATATCTTTCGATCATAGTACGTGAAAGATAAAAACTTCTCATCGATTCTGTAGTGCCACTGTCCATATATCGCTGAGTTTCATAGCTTCTTCTTTTCTGTTAAAATTATCCCCATGTTTATATATTTCGATAGCTTCTCTATATAGCCGTGGATAATAGTTCGTCATAGTACATAAAACTTCAGTTTCCGAAAATTTCACTACGTGATCACCCGACTGAAGAGCATGTTCCGCCACGGCTGACTTGTCTGTTTTCCCTAGTCGGCAAAGATTTTTATGTTCCTTCAACCGTGTATTCACACTTCTCTTTGTAGTTCCAATAATTTTAACAAAGAATAAGAAGCTGTGAAACTCAGCGATATATGGACAGTGGCGCTGAAGAATCGATGAGAAGTTTTTATCTTTGAAGTACTATGATCGATGGTTATATTTAATCCTTGACAAGGTTTATCTCTGTTATCACGTGAAATCCAGACCACGCCCACTTTCCACGGTGTTTAGGCCGTTCTTCGACGTCCGACTCGTCAGTCGGCAAGACTCAGCGCAACCAGGCGCACCTCGGAAGATCTCCAACGTAGCCTTGGACGAAACTTCAGGGATAGAAGAGTTCCATGGACCACTGCCATACAACCCCGAAGAATTCTCGGCAGCTGGAACATCCGGTAGTGAAAGCCTTCATTGTATGACCATGACTTGGGCCTACTCATTCACGTTACCGTGAAGATGAACTAGATTGTTTATTTTAACATTCTCGGTGACTAAGTTCTGCCATTTGGTCTACACCTTCAAGGTCAGTACGGTGCGGACACGCCCCGGAGGACAACACTTGCACTCACAGGGCTGGCTGGTTTGGCGAACACTCAGACCGCTTATCGCACCTCGACTGGCAGACTAAATTATTCGATCTTAACTCCAAAGAAGCTGTCTGACACTGTTTATAACATCGGATTAAACGTAGCGTGGCTCTACGGCATCTGTTCTTCAATAAGTGGCTTCAGCTGGCTGTAGCAAACGTGAAGAAAAATGTTAACTCTCTTTCTCACCGCACTGAGGCCATTATGAAGGCTAGGGTCGGCCTTACACGGCTGTTTCCTAGTAGAGAATAAATTCTTTTTACCGGTATTATCAAAACGAATTAAGACTGGGATATAGGAAAAAAACTTATTTGCATCTTGTGTCACAAACTAGTTCGGTGACCTTGTTTTCGGGTCATTAGCCAATTGTCTAGCATTACTGACGCTAGACGACGGGCTAAAATTCCAAAACTTAGGTCCCAAAAATAAATTCGCGCCAAGTAAAAAATGTGAAGCACCTAAAAGGGAAAGACTTAGAGGGCATGTGAGGGTATTTCAATAATTACAATATCGAGTCAAGTTTACAAACAAACTGGCAGTATGATCCCACTTATTCAGTCCAGAAACACGCGGCTGCTACGGTCGCAGGTTCGAATCCTGCCTCGGGCATGGATGTGTGTGATGTCCTGAGGTTAGTTAGGTTTAAGTAGTTCTCAGTTCTACGGGACTGGTGACCACAGAAGTTAAGTCCCATAGTGCTCAGAGCCATTTGAATCATGCCGGCCCGCGGGTTCGAGGTCAACAGCGATATCGCCGCGCATCATCTCCCATCGGTAAAATGTGCCTGCGGCTCTCGTTGTCGCTATAAACCGAAGGTAATGAACCAGTGTGACTTGAGCAGACATGCAGGATGCCTCGCAAACATATGCGAGAACCGTACCGTCAAATCAGTGAGTTTGAAAGAGGGCGCATTATTGGCATGAGAGAATGCGATGCATCCATTGGAACGGGTTTGTGCAGAATGGTTCACGGAAGGTAATAGAACAAGCCGAGATGGGTCCGGTATATTCAGTCTTGCTACGACAACCTTGTGTTCACCAATCCCTGTATCCATTTTGATGCTGGTTTTTAGCTCAGACTTACTTGTTGCTAAGAGGTGAAGTGTGTTTTCACAACCGTTTACTATAAGCGTGGGCTCATGAAGTAACTGCTCGAAATGATTTTCGGAGAATGCGTTTAGCACAACTTCGGATGATGTTTTATCCATACCTCCAGATTTAAACATGTATTTTCGCTAACATATCGATGGTAAATTAAAGTCACCAACAACTATAACTGTATGAGTCGGGTACTTGTTTGAAATTAAACTCGAATATTCTTGAACCTTTCAGCAATTGTACCGTCTGAGTTGGGAGGTCGGTAAAAAATGGTTAAAATTGCTCTAAGCACTATGGGACTTAACATCTGAAGTCATCAGTCCCTTAGACTTAGAACTACTTAAACCTCACTAACCTAAGGTCATCACATACATCCATGCCCCAGGCGGGATTCGAACCTGCGACCGTAGCAACAGCGCGGTTGCGGTCTGAAGCGCCTAGAACCGCTAGGCCACAGCGACCGACTAGTTTCAGTACAACTTGTATTTATATTAAATGCGCAATTGAAGCAAAATAACTATCTAGCTCCAATTCAAATTGCTTCTTCCCCAACGTCTAACTAGACAACATTGTTGCAGATTTTCGGAAAGCACAACAGCAAACAGTAAGGAGGCAGCAGCTAAGTTACATTTCTATTTTTAAATTAAATTTCCATACAACATTCAAACTGTTGCATACCGTATAGTGCAATGTCGTAGTGCGTAATTATAAACCTTCTTTAAACAGTGGGATGGGGAGAGTAACTGTTCTTATTAAATGATATTCCAAGACAGCAATTTTAGAAAGTAGTGTGTATTCCAAAAGACAGAGTCATAATCCACGTGATCTTCCACGTAACATAGGTCTAAACAATACTATGCTTAAGAAAGTGAACAAAATCTGAAAAGGATACAATGTTAACAGTGAGTTTTTACAAAAACCAAAAAGCTTAATTAGTTACTATATTCATGCATGATTCAGGGAAGTGAGGTGGTCTTTGTAGCAGTTCAAATGTTCATTATGTGTGTGAATCTTATGGGACCTAACTGCTAAGGTCATCAGTCCCTAAGCTTACACAATACCTAACCTAAATTATCCTACACCCATGCCCGAGGGAGGACTCGAACCTCCGCCGGGACCAGCCGCACAGTCCATGACTGCAGCGCCTAAGACCGCTCGGCTAATCCCGCGCTGCTTGTGACAGTTCCGACCAAGTTAACACGCTGACAAAAATGACTGCAACAAATTAGTTGAGCAGTGCTGCAGTCTTACCTAAAATTATTCTCTTCAAAAATAACAACATAAATCAAAATGTATGTTCTTTTCGTCTTCCAATGTATACATCATATTCATCTCTGCTGTCCTTTACAATAAATGTTTCTTCATCTAACAGTACAATCACAAATCAACACAGCATGACTGAACAGGTCCATAGGCCATCACATTTCAACAAAGAATGTATCAGATTGGACAGAGGGAAATACTGTGCCGCAACAACAACAAAGATTGCTCTCTATCTCTGACGTGCACATCCCAAAGTGCTCAGAGCCATATTTTTTTTTTTTTTTTTTTTTATTGGTGCCACAACAAGACCAAAGATTGTTAACGGTAATGTAACTTGCTCTCTCTCTCTGGCGTGCACGTCGATAACTTACAAAATCAAAATGACTTGCCCACCTTACACGTGTAATCAATAGAAAGTAGGACCGGCATGTTAACCCAAACTGCAGTGCGACAGAAAATTTCCTACTCTTGCTACACTACTGGCCATTGAAATTGCTACACCACGAAGATGACGTGCTACAGATGCGAAATTTAACCGACAGGAAGAAGATGCTGTGATACACAAGGTTGGCGCCGGTGGTGACACCTACAACGTGCTGACATGAGGAAAGTTTCCAACCGATACCTCATACACAAACAGCAGTTGACCGGCGCTGCCTGGTGAAACGTTGTTGTGATGCCACATGTAAGGAGGAGAAATGCGTACCATCACGTTTCCGACTTTGATGAAGGTCGGATTGTAGCCTATCGCGATTGCGGTTTATCGTATCGCGACATTGCTGCTCGCGTTGGTCGAGATCCAATGACTGTTAGCAGAATATGGAATCGGAGGGTTCAGGAGGGTAATACGGAACGCCGTGCTGGTTCCCAACGGCCTCGTATCACTAGCAGTCGAGATGTCAGGCATCTTATCCGCATGGCTGTAACGGATCGTGCAGCCACCTCTCGATCCCTGAGTCAACAGATGGGGACGTTTGCAAGACAACAACCATCTGCACGAACAGTTCGACGACGTTTGCAGCAGTACGGACTATCAGCTCGGAGACCATGGCTGCGGCTACCCTTGACGCTGCATCACAGACAGGAACGCCTGCGATGGTGTATTCAACGACGAACCTAAAACGTCATTTTTTCGGATGAATCCAGGTTCTGTTTACAGCATTATGATGGTCGCACCCGTGTTTGGTGACATCCCGGTGAACGCAGATTGGAAGCGTGTATTCGTCATCGCCATACTGGCGTATCACCCGGCGTGATGGTAAGGGATGCCACTGGTTACACGTCTCGGTCAGCTCTTGTTCGCACTGACGGCGCTTTGAACAGTGGACGTTACATTTCTGATGTGTTACGACCCGTAGCTCTACCCTTCATTCGATCCCTGCGAAACCCTATATTTCAGCAGGATAATGCACGACCACATGTTGCAGGTCCTCTACGGGCCTTTCTGGACACAGAAAATGTTCGACTGCTGCCCTGGCCAGCACATTGTGCAGACCTATCACCAACTGGAAACGTCTGGTCAATGGTGGCCGAGCAACAGGCTCGTCACAATACTCCAGTCACTACTCTTGATGAACTGTGGTATCGTGTTGAAGCTGCATTTGCAGCTGTACCTGTACACGCCATCCAAGCTCTGTTTCACTCAATGCCCAGGCGTATGAAGGCCGTCATTACGGCCAGAGGTGGTTGTTTTGGGTAGTGATTTCTCAGGATCTATGCACACAAATTGCGTGAAAATGTAATCACAGGTCAGTTCTAGTATAATAGATTTGTCCAATGAATACCCGTTTATCATCTGCATTTCTTCTTAGTGGGCAGTAGTGTATTAAATGCGCAACTGGAGTAAAATAACTATCTGGCCCTAATACAAATTGCTTCTTCCCTCACGTCTTGACAACACTTGCAGATTTCTCGAAAGCACAACAGGAAACAGCAAGGAGGCAGCGGATAAGTTACATTTCTATTTTTTAAATTAAATTTCCAAACAACATTCAGACTGTTGCATACCGTATAGTGCAATGTCGTAATGGATAATTATAAACCTTCTTTAAACAGTGTTATAGGAAGAGTAACTGTTCTTATTAAGTGATATTACAAGACAACAGTTTTAGAAAGAAGTATGTATTCGAAAAGACAGAGTCAAAATCCACATGATTTTCCACGTGACCAAATTAACTCGCTGACAATAATGACTCCAACAAATTAGTTGAGCAGTGTTGCAGTCTTATCTAAAATAATTCTCTTCAAAAATAAGAACATTATTCAAAATGTATGTTCTTTTCGTCTTCCAATGTATACATCATATTCATCTTTGCTGTCCTTTACAATAAATCTTTCTTCATCTAAGGGATGAAATCACAAATCAACACAGCATGACTGAACAGGTCCATAGGCCATCACATTTCAACGAAGAATGTATCTCCGGCTGTTGTGGCCGAGCGGTTCTAGGCGGTTCAATCCGGAACCGCGCTGCTGCTGCGGTCGCAGGTTCGAATCCTGCCTCGGGCATGGATGTGTGTGCTGTCCTTAGGTTATTTAGGTTTAGGTAGTTCTAAGTCTAGGGGAGTGATGACCTAAGATGTAAAGTCCCATAGTGCTTAGAGCCATTTGAACCATTTTTTTAAGAATGCATCAGACTGCACAGAGGGAAAGACTGTGCCGCAGCAACACCAAAGATAGTTTAACAGTAACGTAACTTGCTCTCTATCTCTGACCTGCACATCGATGATTTACAAAATCAAAATGACATGTCCACCTTACGTGTTACATAACTAAGAATATATCAGATTGTGCAGAGACAAAGACTGTGCCACAATAAGACCAAAGATTGTTAACAGTAAAAGTAACTTGCTCTCTCTCTCTCTCTCTCTCTCTCTCTCTCTCTCTCTCTCTGACGTGTACGTCGATAACTTACAAAATCAAAATGACTTGCCCACCTTACACGTGTAATCAATAGAAACTAGGACCGGCATGTTAACCAAACTGCAGTGCGACAGAAAATTTTCTAGTCTTGCTATTTCGATTTAATAACTTCTATCTTTAATAACTTCTATCTTTACAGACGAATGGAAAAACTGGTAGAAGCGGACCTCGGGGAAGATCAGTTTGGATTCCGTAGAAATGTTGGAACACGTGAGGCAATACTAACCTTACGACTTATCTTAGAAGAAAGATTAAGAAAAGGCAAACCTACGTTTCTAGCATTTGTAGACTTAGAGAAAGCTTTTGACAACGTTAATTGGAATACTCTCTTTCAAATTCTGAAGGTGGCAGGGGTAAAATACAAGGAGCGAAAGGCTATTTACAATTTGTACAGAAACCAGGTGGCAGTTATAAGAGTCGAGGGGCATGAAAGGGAAGCAGTGGTTGGGAAAGGAGTGAGACAGGGTTGTAGCCTTCGAAATGTGGTGCTACAGAAGAATGCTGAAGATTAGATGGGTAGATCACATAACTAATGAGGAAGTATTGAATAGGATTGGGGAGAAGAGGAGTTTGTGGCACAACTTGACTAGAAGAAGGGATCGGTTGGTAGGACATGTTTTGAGGCATCAAGGGATCACAAATTTAGCATTGGAGGGCAGCGTGGAGGGTAAAAATCGCAGAGGGAGACCAAGAGATGAATACACTAAGCAGATTCAGAAGGATGTAGGTTGCAGTAGGTACTGGGAGATGAAGAAGCTTGCACAGGATAGAGTGGCATGGAGAGCTGCATCAAACCAGTCTCAGGACTGAAGACCACTACAACAACAACAACTTCTATCCATCCTGAACTACCCCGAATAGACAGCAGAGCATTTCAGCGCCGACAGGGTTTGAAAATGAAACAGCTCGATAAAAGCGCTATTATTTGGCTATTGGCGCACCCTTCGACTCCGGCAAACAGTGCCATCTGTTGCAGCGCGCAGACCCACGGCCCACGGGCGGGCGACGGCCGGCGGCGGCGGCGTAATTAATTGATTGGCGAGCCACTTGGACAGTGCGCCTGTGGGATTCCCCGGGGACGCTTGCGGGCACGAGTAATTACCGAGTAATATCTGTCCGCGCGCCGGGACCGCAGCGCGCGCTGTTTCTGCTGCCTCGTTACGCGCGGGCTCCGGAGCGCCGCGAACGCAAATCGAACGGGCGTGCTTTTAAGCCACGCACCGGAGCAGAAACGTGACCTCGCTCGTAGACTGTGGGAACAGCTTATCCTTTTCACCAACATAGCTTCCCAATCGTGCCTTCGAAGTCAATCAGTCTTCAGTAGCTCTCTCGCAGGAAGGTCAACAACACACAACATCTGAATTGGTGAGCTGTCTAGAAGCACCGAAGATCATTCTTGTCACAGAGAAACCGCTTTCAGACTGGCATGAAATTGTACAAGAGGAGCCCGAATAGATCGACAACCATTCGTAGGTGGTTAGAGTACTTTTCTGAGAATTTTTAAACACTGCCTGACAAAAAGAATGAGAACACCCGTATGTAATGCGCTGAATTGATCAGCCGACGGTATAGCGGCGAACTTGCCATTATAAAAGAAGGCAGGGACTACTGACTGTGTTGGCAACAGAAAAGCAGTAAAAGCAGACTGGGTCGATCACGAGAGTTCGGCGACTTCGAACATGGACTCAAATAGCTCTTTATTGGCTTCACGAGGCTGGGTGCACCCCGCTCCACCTCTCCCATGCCGGCCGAAGTGGCCGAGCGGTTCTAGACGCTTCAGTCTGGAGCCGCGCGACCGCTACGGTCGCAGGTTCGAATCCTGCCTCGGGCATGGATGTGTGTGATGTCTTTAGGTTAGTTAGGTTTAAGTAGTTCTAAGTTCTAGCGTACTGATGACCACAGATGTTAAGTCCCATAGTGCTCAGAACCATTTTAACCTCTCCCACCAAGGAAAAAAATGTCCCTGGCAGCTACTGGGAGTCGAACCCGGACCCTCCACATGGTCACCAAGCTACGGAGGAGGGCTATCAGAAAGAAAGAAAAAAAAGGACCGCAGCAAAATTTAAATGGAAAAATTAGTCAAATCAGTGAGTCTAGTGAACTCTTTTCCCGTCTTAAAACAATTAGAATTGGGCTTGGAAACTAGTCTGACGTAAAGATACGCAAACAATTTAGTCAACTTAAGCTTGCAGACAACGCTGTGTTCAGCGCCTCTATGAACTAGAAATGGTTCAAATGGCTCTGAGCACTATAGGACTTAACATCTGAGGTCATCAGACGCCTAGACTTAGAACTACTTAAACCTAACTAACCTAAGGACATCACACACATCCATGCCCGAGGCAGGATTCGAACCTGCGACCGTAGCAGCAGCGCGGTTCCTGACTTTAGCGCCTAGAACCGCTCGGCCACAACGGCAGGCTCTATGAACTCGTAAACGGAAGCAGACATACTGCAGAGAGTTAAAGGTCACAGAAATGTTAAGTGTAATTGAATTTGAAATGTTTTAAATTTACTCATACGTTCAATCAAGACACTCGCCGCACACAATAGTGAAACCTTAGATTGATAGCGACCAGAAGCAGGAGAAT
Source organism: Schistocerca piceifrons (assembly GCF_021461385.2). Lineage (NCBI taxonomy): Eukaryota > Metazoa > Arthropoda > Insecta > Orthoptera > Acrididae > Schistocerca > Schistocerca piceifrons. Next base: position 206,118,957 of record NC_060140.1, on the reverse strand, counting down.
ATCACTCTGAAGTCACGCACAGTCCTTCGATATCTATCTAAAGAGGTGAGTAAGCCACTGCTCCGAGAGCCTTCTTAGTATGAACGATTAACACTTTTTTTTCAAATCGGGGTGTAACAATGGCGTTATGTACAAATACACTCACTGCCACAAATTACGTATCGCCGAGATTAATGACAACAAAAAACAGTGACTGTAGTGTCAGCCCTAATATGCATAGTGTCATTTGACCGAGAGGAAACAACATATTAACAACTCGAATAACACCAACTTCTACCCATTTAGTAGAGGAGAGTGATGAGCACTGGAAGACTTTCAAGTTTGCGCCTCTAGCCAGCGCTGTAATAGAAGTTCAATATATTTTCTGATTCCATTTTGAAATGTGCACTGCAGTCTCTTTCTGAAACTACAAAAATTATTCCTGAAACGTAAGTTTTTTTACAAATGCAACAAAATTGCTCCAAGGCACACAATGGTGATGAGCCTAGGAACAAATATTCTATTCAAATTTAAGTGTGTTGCAGCCGAAAAATTCTTGTCAGTACTGTATTTAATACATTGTGTTACATTATGAAACTGCTACACACCAAGAAGAAAAATTATCAAAAACCAGTTAGAAGTCAAAAAACATACGACGTGGAAACTGTTGTCAACTGATACAAACTATCAATTTCCAAGATAGGGAAAGCTGTTGAGATATTAACGAAATACAGTTAATTTGTAAATATCACGTGTTCCATGTTCCGTTTCAAGATGGTGCACGATCGACCAAATACGCTTTAACCGTCCACAGGTTACGTAACTACTGTAGTTTTATAAATATACTGAAACTTTACTCGCGATCAAACTCTGTAATAGAATAATGGAAATGGAAATGAGCGTTTGTCGTCATTGGCCGGGAGGCCCCTTGCGAGGAAGGTCCGGCCGACTTGGTGCAGGTCTTATTACATTCGACGCCACATTCGGCGGCCTGCGCGCCGGATGGGGATGAAATGATGATGAAAACAACACCCAGTCCCTGAGCAGAGGAAATCCCCGACCCAGCCGGGAATCGAACCCGGGCCGCTGAGGACAGCAGGTCGTCACGCTGACCATGCAGCTATCGGGGCACACTGTAGTTGAACAATTAAAAATATCCTCCAAATAGCTTCGATATATTATACAGCACTTGAAAATGTATAATTCGTACTGCTTACAAGTGCCGCACAAAACACAACCTCATGTCTCACAATAACAAAAATAGACGAAAATGCCAGGAACTGTTTACAGCGGTTTCTAGTGCCAATTCCATCATGTGATTCTAAAATCAGTCACTAGACTGAAATACATCATATGTTCCTACGTACACTGCCCTCCAGGTTCCCGTCTCCAGCCATCCTGATTTAGGTTTTCCGTGATTTTCCTAAATCGTTTCAGGCAAATGCCGGGATGGTTCCTTTGAAAGGGCACGCCCGATTTCCTTCCCAATCCTTCCCTAACCCGAGCTTGCGCTCCGTCTCTAATGATCTCGTTGTCGACGGGACGTTAAACACTAACCACCACCACCACCCTCCAGGTACTGTACAACACTCACTTATAATAAAAGAGACGAGAAGCCAAGAATTGTAATTAAGGATACAGACTCTACTGGCTCAAAGACAAACCTTATTTAATTACATGTACGTAAAAACAACTATTTCAAATCGTATTTCATTTCGTTTATAAAAGACCTATGATTCATAAGGCAAACTAGTTTCCTAACAAAAACACAGCACAATGTTTGATGTTAGCCTGTAACCGTCAGAAATTCTTATAAAAATGTATTATTCCTTACGATATGTCCATGAAAACAACATGGTGACGCACTCGATTGTCGCACAATGTCTATACGAGCGAATACGGAGATCACTTGGCACGGAAACTTAGTGCCAGAATATATAATCTGTAGTATTCCGATTTTCTTCTGATTACAAAATTTTAAAAGTTTACGCTTTTCCAACTCAGACGGCTACAAGCAAACCATAAACGGTGTGGATGAGTGGCGTGAATAATCAAATTTCCCTGAGTATAACTGCAACCTCAAAGAGACCTATTTTCAATACAGACAAATGTCCCTGAGAATTTCTATTATAAGTCCACAGAAAAGCGAAATCGAATTCACGCCTTTGTTTGAGATGACAGAATTAAAACATTTGCTAAGGGCTTACCTTCTGACCGCTGTCGTTGCTCCCTGATCTTGCCGCATTTCACGATTTTCATGAGACGTTGCTTCCTGTGGACGGACACACACATGTTGCTCGCCAATCGTCTCGTCTCAAACCGTTGCTCCGTAACGGCGTGGCTCTCTACAGAGGCCCCTACATTGTTGAGAAACTGCGTCACCTCGCGAATTGTGTTGTTTACTGTAAGAGCATATGCGCAAAATAGACACCGCGCAAGCAAATAAACTATACTGCTATAACAGCAGCAGCGTAACTAGGTTGGGATGACACGGACGCCCCAGAGAAGAAGGTGCCTCTGGAAAGAAAAAAAAAATGGCCACGTTCGCGTAGAACTTGTGCTCTTAAGTTCCGTATAGATTTAAGTATATACAGGGTGGTCCATTGATAGCGACCGGGCCAAATATCTCACGAAATAAGCATCAAACGAAGAAACTACAAAGGACGAAACTTGTCCAGCTTGAAGGGGGAAACCAGATGGCGCTATGGTTGGCCGCTAGATGGCGCTGCCATAGGTCAAACGGATATCAACTGAGCTTTTTTTAAAAATAGGAACCCCCATTTTTATTACATATTCGTGTAGTACGTAAAGAAATATGAATGTTTTAGTTGGACCACTTTTCTCGCTTTGTGATAGATGGCGCTGTAATAGTCACAAACGTATAAGTACGTGGTATCACGTAACATTCCGCCAGTGCGGACGGTATTTGCTTCGTGATACATTACCCTGGTTAAAATGGACCGTTTACCAATTGCGGAAGAGGTCGATATCGTGTTGATGTATGGCTACTGTGATCAAAATGCCCAACGGGCGTGTGCTATGTATGCTGCTCGGTATCCTGGACGACATCATCCAAGTGTCCGGACAGTTCGCCGGACAGTTACGTTATTTAAGGAAAAGGAAGCGTTCAGCCACGCGTGAAACGTCAACCACGATCTGCAACAAATGATGATGCCCAAGTAGGTGTTTTAGCTGCTGTCGCGGCTAATCCGCACATCAGTAGCAGACAAATTGCGCGAGAATCGGGAATCTCAAAAACGTCGGTGTTGAGAATGCTACATCAACATCGATTGCACCCGTACCATATTTCTATGCACCAGGAATTGCGTGGCGACGACTTTGAACGTCGTGTACAGTTCTGCCACTAGGCACCAGAGAAATTACGGGACAATGACAGATTTTTTGTACACGTTCTATTTAGCGACGAAGCGTCATTCACCAACAGCGGTAACGTAAACCGGAATAATATGCACTATTGGGCAACGGAAAATCCACGATGGTTGCAGCAAGTGGAACATCAGCGACCTTGGCGGGTTAATGTATGATGCAGCATTATGGAAGGAATGATAATTGGCCCCCATTATATCGATGGCAATCTAAATGGTGCAATGTATGCTGATTTCCTACGTAATGTTCTACCGATGTTACAACAAGATGTTTCACTGCATGACAGAATGGCGATGTACTTCCAACATGATGGATGTCCGGCACATAGCTCGCGTGCGATTGAAGTGGTATTGAACAGCATATTTCATGACAGATGGATTGGTCGTTGAAGCACCATACCATGGCCCGCGGGTTCACCAGATCTGTTGTCCCGGATTTCTTTCTGTGGGGAAAGTGGAAGGATATTTGCTATCGTGATCCACTGACAACACCTGACAACATGCATCAGCGCATTGTTATTGCATGTGCGAACATTAAGGAAGGCGAACTAGTCGCTGTTGAGAGGAATGTCGTTACACGTATTGCCAAATGCATTGAGGTTGACGGACTTCGTTTTGAGCATTTATTGCATTAATGTGGTATTTACAGGTAATCACGCTGTAACAGCATGTGTTCTCAGAAATGATAAGTTCACAAAGGTACATGTATCACATTGGAACAACCGAAATAAAATGTTCAAATGTACCTACGTCCTATATTTTAATTTAAAAACCTACCTGTTACCAACTGTTCGTCAAAAATTGTGAGCCATATGTTTGTGACTATTACAGAGCCAACTGTCACAAAGAGAAAAAAGTGGTCCAACTGCGTACTACACGAATATGTAATAAAAAATGGGGGTTCCTATTTTTAAAAAAACGCAAATAATGTCTCTGAGCACTGTGGGACTTAACTTCTGGGGTCATCAGTCCCCTAGAACTTAGAATTACTTAAACCTAACTAACCTAAAGATGTCACTCACATCCATGTCCGAGGCAGGATTCGAACCTGCGACCGTAGTGGTCACGCGGTTCCAAACTGTAGCGCCTAGAACCGCTCGGCCACCCCGGCCGGCTAAACAACGCAGTTGATATCCGTTTCACCTATGGCAGCGCCATCTAGCGGACCAATCATAGCTCCATCTGGTTTCCCCCTTCAAACTACACAAGTTTCGTTCTTTGTAGTTTTTTCGTTTGACGCTTATTTCGTGAGATATTTGGCCCGGTCACGATCAATGGCCCACCCTGTATATGGACAGCTTATCGACCCTGGGAATCGACAAACTCGACGATTTTTGCCTATTATCGACATTGATACTGGCAAGGTATTGGTTCTCAGAATTACAAGACTTTTGAGAATGTTTTAATGTTAAGTCTTAAGTAGTATAAAAAGGACAAAAGGAATATATTTTGTGTGATATAATTACGAATTAACAACTGTCGATTTGTTTTTCTTTACTGCTACCGTGCAGCCTTGCTCCTTGCCAAATTTCATGACTCTAGGTCAATGGTTTTAATGAGTGAGTTTGATAGTATCAAAATATGTGACATAAGTCGCCGTATGTTTTGAATATATACTTACAGTACGTTTAAAATAAGTTGTTACTTTTGACAGTTCAATACGAAGCGAGTGAAGGGAAGTGTAGTTGCCAGCGTGTGCTGCGCCAGTCCTATTCGGCGTGGAATCTGGCAGTATCGTTTGACTGCATGAACAGCACGCCGTCCGATCTGCGATTTTTCTGAAAGGGTTTTCAAGAAAGTATTCGGTAGTAAACTGTCATTCTAGCACATTTTATAGTTTAAGCTTCGTGATGAACCGCCTATCATTGCGTTAATGGTCTTAATCGTTGCACTGTTTCAATAATACGAGGGTAATCCCAAAGGTAAGGTCTCCTATAAGTACATAGACCTGTTTATTTCTATATAGTGGTTTGCATCTGTTTACAGCTAGAACACTTAGCTATTGCCGGCCGCGGTGGTCTCGCGGTTGAGGCGCTCAGTCCGGAACCGCGCGACTGCTACGGTCGCAGGTTCGAATCCTGCCTCGGGCATTGATGTGTGTGATGTCCTTAGGTTAGTTAGATTTAAGTAGTTCTAAGTTCTAGGGGACTGATGACCACAGAAGTTAAGTCCCATAGCGCTCAGAGCCATTTGAACTTGGCTATTTTTCGACATAAGCACAATTTCTGTCGATGGATTTTTATAGACGCTGTGGCAGTCTTTGTATGCCCATGTCATACCAGCTCGCCGCCATGCTGTTCAGAAAGTTATGAACCTCACATCGAAGTCTGAGCTGAATCGCTGGAACCACAATTAACGCTGACAGGTACTGTGAGAGTCTGAAAAAATTCAAACGGACAATTCAGAACCGGAGAAGAGGAATGTTGAGCAAGGTCGTACACATTCTCCGTGACAACGCTCGCCCATACGTCGCTCGGCAAACCGTTGCTCTCCTGCAACATTTTAGGTGGAACACAATCACCCACCGACCCCCATAGTCCTGACTTGGAGACCAGTGACTATCACCTGTTCCATAGGTTAAAAGAACGTTTGGCCGGAAAGCTAAATGTTCAAGCTGTAAACTGATGTGAACCATTGTAGAAATAAACAGGTCTATGTAATTATAAAAAAAAGGAGACCTTACTTTTGGGATTACCCCCGTACATAAACTAATGGAAGAAATTCTTAGTTTGCAGCGAAAAACAGTTGTCACTATGAATTTGTGTGTGGTGCGTGTTAGGTTAAATGTTCCTGTGAATTAAATGTAGGTAATATATTGAATTATTCTTTAAATTTGGAATGATCCAGCTGTCTGTTTCCAATTTCGAGAAAATGGAATGTATGTAAAGCGCTCCATCAAAATCGTGCGTCAGTGAAAAAGCTAGAATGAAATAGTCATAAATATTTCGTATCTTATAAATCTTTTGAGATACCGAAACAAGATCTTGGCAAATGATAGCGCGCAAAGATGAGAGTGATTTGCCATATGATTAATATGTGAAACTTACATATCTACCGCGATTTTAAGGAGACTACAGATTTTTTTCAATCAAATAATGTAATTAATGAGGGCCATCGGTAGCTGGTGAAACGAGAACAGCTGTGGGTTTTGTAACAATATAAAGACGAAGCTACACGTTTATTTTTATACTGAGAATGGCCTGTTTTGTAAACTATTGTCCTGACTTGCACGCAATTATTAGTTTAACAATTCACTATTTCAGTATTCTGTCGCAATTTCAACTGCATTACAATGTTAGTGAGATAAATATTTCTAAACTCTGCCGTGTTCTGACAAAAGAAGCAGATCTTAACATAGCAACAAGACAAGTTACATATTCCTCAGAATTCATCACAGTCCTTCATGAATGACTACTCAACCACCTTGCTGGTACGGCTGACAACTCAAGACCTGTCCTGTCGTGTAACATTTGTAGTAGCTTCTTTTGTCAGCATTTCAACATCAATGGCCGCAAACTTCTTGCTGTTTTTTGCCACAGTACATTTCACCTAGGCCCATATACTCTCACTCGGATTGAAATTAGCTTGATACGAAGGAAGCCTGATTAAACTACGCCCTTTACCATTAGCCATTGCGTCGAGCTGGTAACGTGGAGTTTTGACTTGTACATACTACAAGTTCCATTAACTTCGCCTTATACACGCTATGTTAAACTTTATCTCATGGAACATTTCTTTGTACTCAGAGCATACTATCAGCTATCGTCCACCACACTGTTGAAGCTTTGTGCATCGCAACAGCGTGGTATGGGTTTTGTACATTAGTATTGTCGAATTGCGAGGAATGTTTTGCAGCAGAACCTTGTCTTGTCAGCCGCTGAACGTGTTCTTGGACGACACTTTTATTGCAAATATCGTACTCAGATGTACTGCACTGTTGTGACGTTGAAGTCCAGAAGGCCTGGATAATGAAGTGCCACCGAAAAGATCGTTTCAATGTTGCGACGTCAACTCTTTGTTCGTTGCATTTCACATCCGATGATTATCTACGTGAGTTGCGAGCAGAACTTCTCTACCTACCGCCGAAGAAAACACTTAAACCAAACGCAGTGCGAGTGTAAATATACCAGGAAGTGTACCCAGTGTTAGTGGAAATTCAGGCCATGATGACACAGTTTCTCCGAATAGGGCAGACAGGTTGCAGGCAAGAAAGACAATGAAAAATGTAATTGAGCACCTGGCTAGTGTGTTTCCAAAAAAAAACAAAAATAGACCAGTCAACAGCGACAGACAACTGTCACACTGACAGTAAACAGATCAGCGAGCTCTGTAAACGTATAGACTGACAGCTATGTGTGCAAACCTCAGGTGTAGTGAGAAGTGTTTGAAACTCAAAGTAAAAGCTTGTGGTGAGAAAATAAAATATCAACAAAAGTGTCAAAAGAAGCAAGTGCAGGAGAAAGTGTCTCAAATATTAGGCAAATTGTTTTCAAAAACACAGACAAACTGTTGGTTGAGTGGAAAGAAACGAGCAAAATGGCAAAGTGAAGATATTTGTAAAGCGGTTACACTTCGTGCTGTGTCTAGGAAGTGTTATTTGTTTTTAAGAAATCAGGTCGCTTTCCCACTTCCAGGACTGTCAACACTTAAGATATGGACGTCACGCTCTTTCAGATGCTTTCCTGGTGTGCTGACAGATGTTTTGCAACTAATGAAAGCGCACTCATTTGTACTGACAAAAACTGAACGTGTGTGTGTGCTATCATTCGACGAAATGAATGTAGATAGCAATATTACTTAGGATCCTGTTGAAGATCGTGTTGTAGGGCCACACAATAACGTGCTATTTGTTATGGTACGTGGTTTGTTTTCTGGGTGGAAGCAACCCATCTACTATGATCTTGACACACAAACAACAGCTGATCGGTTAAACAGTATTATCTGTTCTGTACAAGATGTTGGTTACGATGTTGTTGCGGTAGTGTGCGACCTTGGAAGAAAAAAATCGATCTGTGTGGAAAGATTTTAATGTGACAGAAACAAATTCCTGCTTTTCCAATCCGCAGTATGAAAATAAACGAATCTGGGAGTTTTCAGATATTCCGCATTTGTTTAAATTAATGAGGAACCACTTTCTGGATGACGGACTAAAGCTTCCAAGTGGGAAAATTGTTAATAAATCTATTGTAGAAAGACTGCTCGCATTAGATAGGAGTGAAATGAACTTGTGCCCTAAACTGTCACAGCTTCATCTCAATGTCAAGGGGAGAGAGCGTCAAAGGGTTTATTTCGCAATGCAACTTTTTTCGAGTACCACAGCTAAAGCCATAAAGTACCTAATGCCTGAAGAAGAGGAAGCAGCAATTTTTTTTCAGTTAGCAAACGACGCTTTTGACATTCTGAATGCTCGGAAGTACAATAAGAATGCGTTATCATGTGGTTATGGGATACACAAGGATGTTCAAGAAAGAATATTGAGAGAACTGTATACGTGTGCCGAAAAAATGAGCGTAGGCAATGCAAATCACTTGATCCCATTCCAGAAAGGCACTATGACAGCTGTTCTGTCATTATTTGGACTGTTTTCAGACATTCAGCCTCTAAAAATGACATATATTTTAACTGCAAGATTGAACCAGGATGCACTGGAAAAATTTTTCTCACAGATCAGAGGAATTGGTCATTTCCATTTGAACCCTTCACCAACATAAGTAAAATATCGATTACGGCTGTTAGTGCTGGGACACAATGCTCAGGACATTCCTCTGTCAAGTGACACATCAGTAGAGGCAGATGAGTGTGACGGATTTTTGACGTCACATCTGTTCACAGGAATTTTGCCCGACATGAGCGAAGCACTGCAAATGATAGATGGTGAAAAAGAGCTACGAGATATTAACTTTCCTCTTCAACCTGCACCAGAAGAATCTGCTGTCAAAGAGGGGTGTGACTGCTCTGCAGAAGGATTCCGTTACCTGGCTGGTTACATTGCATATCGTGCAAAGAACTGTGACAAGACACTGGGAACGCCGTCTGCTGATATTTTAAGTCCTCCAACAAATGAAAATTATGGTTGGATTGAATTTCTATCTCGCGGTGGGCTTACAGTTCCAACAGATGAGTGGCTACATAAGGTGTCTCAGTTTGAACTAATTGTTAATGAATTTAATGGATTGGATAGTATTTCCAAGGAAAAAAATATAGTGAAAACAATATGCACTGCTGTCCTAACGAAATATCCGGAATTTTCTTCACAAGTTATAAAACTGTATGTCAGAACACGACTTTTCATTCTTATGCGGTTCCTCAATACGAAGCATAAAATGCAGAAAGCAGCAACAGCACAGAAGCGGAAATCAAGACAGTGGCACTCTTCTTCCACTGTAAACATCTAAACAGGTAAATCAACTGTTTTAAATAATTTCCTGAGAACTTATTGGTGTTATAAGTAGTTGCTTGTCCTTAGTTAGAGTCGCTTGCTGCGCTAGCCGCTGCCTCGCTTTGCTCCTACAGTGACGTCACTGCGCCAGCCAATCACTGCCGATTTAGCTTCGGGCCCAACCTCCCTTTTAAATAACCTTGCATTTACTACACCGCCAATGGACTATAGACCTTAGTAAGTGACACAAATTTATCCGTCTACCCATTATTGAGAAAATGAGCTCTTAACGGACGGACGGACAGTTGTATAATAAATGACAAAAATTTGATTTCGTCTGAGGTAATAGTGCCACACTAAATAACTGCCTGCCTTCGGGCCAGAGGAGAACCAATACGTTCTGACTTGCTCAGTTTGTGAAGCTCGTTCTCTTGAATAAATCATCCAATTTTTCTGAAATTGTAATCATTTGTTTGCCTGTACATGTACAACACATCTACATAATTCCGTGCCATTCGGATAATGCCTTCGTTGTTTTCTCTCTTTTTTTCTGAGAGTGTACTTTAATTTACGTATTAATACCGAAAATTTGTGGCAAGTGTATGTTGATTTACATGTACTTTTGTTTATAGGACATCTATATAAAGAAATGAAGGATGTCGATTAATTTCCTTGGTTACTTTGGCTATTGCTTTGCTCAGAGATATATAGCACTTTTCATGCACTTTAATGTGAGAGAGTTATTTGTTGGTTAATTAGTGTCTTGTAGTAAAGTACATAATCAATATTGCGTGTAAAAAGTTGGTTTAGTAGATGTCTTATGAAATAATCCAGACAATCAATTAGTAATTGAAATTTTTGGTTCAATTAGTGCAGTTTCTTCACTCATTAAGAATGTGTCCGAATGTAAGTGAAATCGTAAGTTTTCTTTGATACAAAACGTAATTACAGATTTGTGTGAACTTTTAGAAATAACTGACCATCCGCATTGTTTTGTTCACTGACCTGCGTATGTTTTGGAGAAGAATAATTGACTTTCAACCCGTTAAATTAAACAATAGTTATACGTTTACGATCAAACGTTCTATAAGATAGCAGCTCACACGACATGTATAATGTTATACATAAAGGAGAGTGTTAAAGCTTCACTTAAGTATTCCAAATAAAATAGAGTGTTCTTTAGTTGTCTTACTTATTTCAATTTTTTACTCAAGTGGGTGAATAGTGGCTGAGGAATGATGTAATGTGGTGCGTGTGTGTGTGTGTGTGTGTGTGTGTGTGTGTGTGTATGCGAGGAGACGGATAGGACTGTCAATAACAAATGATGTGTGTGCGACGTTTGTTGTATCGGGAATGGGGTAGGTAGGGGTATAAAGCAATACTGTATGTTGAAGGTTTCTTTAAAAAATGTATTATTTTTACTGATTGTTTCTATTAATTCATTTTTCATTGGCAATTGCTTTGCTCGGATTGTATGAAAGTTTGTTTGAAAAGTTGAATCTATTGCAAACAATGAACCGAAACAGAAGTTAATCTGACAGCGTGATTTCCAAGAAAGTATATTGAGTTTTCTAATAAAGAAAATCAGATTCTACCCAAGTTGACTCCAAAGATCATAACATTCTGTTTCATACTTCTTTACTTCTCTGTCATGATATTTACAAAACCATCTAGTCGTATGAAAGGAAGTCCCTTGAAATCTGAAATGTCATCTTTCCTTTTTGAGTTTTGGCGTACCTTTGGCAATGAATAAGGTTCGGGCAACTGCTCTCTGGAGACCGCTGCTGCTGCTGCCACTGCTATTGAAAACTACTAAAAAGGCGATTCTCGTTTACTCAGTGGCAAAGTAACTACAGGTGAAGTCTGTGTGCAATGAGTCCACGCAATGTGCCTGCATTTTAAATTGCAGCTGTGAAACTTTATCTAGTGAATGACAAAGACTGGGAAATGAATGGTGGCGTGGTAAATTACATTAAAGCTGAGGCCTTTAAAAAAGTGCATTGGCAAAGTTAGAAAAGTAACTTTGCAGAAGTTTTCTTCATTACAGTCAAGAACGGCAAAGAACTCTGAAAATACGTTAAAGTTATTTATTTAACAGTGTCATGTTGAAAAGAATTATGACAAAACATCTCACATTACAAAAAGTTACGTTAAAAGAGTTAATTCTCGAGAATAGTCGCTAATGTTATCTAATTAAAATGAGGGGGAAAGTTCTGTGTTGGAGACTACATTGTTCTAATGGCGTGCAAGCAGCAGCTCACGCACAATTAAAGCAAAGAAAATTAATTATTACGTTATTATGAAATCTTCATCTAAGCAATTTAAAAATATCTTTCTACCTTACAAGTCCTAAATTTTTGTCATTATTGCCGCAGATAACGTTGCGCGTTGTCTGCGAAACACAGTAAGCGCGACTGCTGTTTGTGTTCACAAGTTACAAGGGAAGCAGATAGTGACGAAACATCAACACGTCTTTCAAGGTATGATAGTTTCCTCGGACCCCCATGACTATACTTAGTCCCTGATGCTGCAACAGTCCCAGCCGCCGGAAGCCGGTTTTCACTACTTGTACATCACTACGCTTTCCACGAGGATGACGACGCCCGCTTAAAACTTGAGTAATTTATTCCTCTCGAAATAGTGGTGGCAACCGAAATCTGTTTCCGGCTTCTCAGTATGTTAGGAATCATTATTATCAAGTATCATTCTCTCGAAAATTTCGTTAATGGCTTCAATCGCGGTTGAAATTCCAAGTAACTTGAAATCAAATTTATAGGGAAATTGTGGATAGATCGGTAGAGTGTTCTGTGCTAAAGGATCCTGATATTATGTCACCTGACTGAATGCTTTTAGGGTCTACTCCACACTCCTTTTGTTTGCGTCCATGTTGCGGCCGGCACGTAGCGGACATGGAAATGTCCTTCATGTTACAACAACACGCTAATTTGGATTCACTCTGTCGAAAGGACGCATAAAATTCCGCTTTAAATTTATTGTAAACGGAAACCAAATCGACGTTTCCTCTTGACAACGGATGCCTCACGTGAACAGATTTTGTTTTGGGCTGATTCCATCTACAATTTTGAGCCTGCCGCTCACCTCACTGTTAGCAGATCTCTCTGTCGCTCGTCTTAAACCCACTGTGCGTTTCTCAATAAACAAAGATATTTATTTCGTATGTATTTCGAAAAAAACATGATGTCCAACAGTAGTGACGTCTTTTCTTCCTTTTCCTAAAATATTTGTCCGCTGAAGCGAAGATTAAGTGCTGAATATTCGTTTCAATTTTGAAGTGAAATTCAGATTCTCCCGGTTTAATGGCTCATTCATCCGCTCCCACAATATTAACGTTCGTTTAAGAATCATGAAAAAAGGCTGTATACGTGTAAGATGCCTGGACACACTGGAAGATTTCAGATACATTATATAATGGTAAGACAGAGATTTAGGAACCAGGTTTTAAATTGTAAGACATTTCCAAGTGCAGATGTGGATTCTGACCACAATCTACTAGTTATGAACTGTAGATTAAAACTGAAGAAACTGCAAAATGGTAGGAATTTAAGGAGATAGGACCTGGATAAACTGAAAGAGTCAGAGGTTGTAGAGGGTTTCAGAGAGAGCATTAGGGAACGATTCACAAGAACGGGAAAAGAGATACAGTAGAAGAAGAATGGGTAGCTTTGAGAGATGAAATAGTGAAGGCAGCAGGGGATCAAGTAGGTAAAAAGACGAGAGCTAGTAGGTATCTCTGGGTAAAAGAAGAGACATTGAATTTAATTGATGAAAGGATAAACTATAAAAATGCAGTACACGGTGCAGGCGAAAAGGAATACAAACGTCTCAAAAATGAGATCGACAGGAAGTGCAAAATGGTTAAGCAAGGATGGCTAGAGGCCAAATGTAAGGATGTAGAGGCATATATCACTAGACGTTAGATAGATACTGCCTACAGGAAAATTAAAGAGACCTTTGCAGAAACGAGAACCACCTATATGGATATCAAGAGCTCAGATGGAAAACCAGTCCTAAGCAAAGAAAGGAAAGCAGAAAGGTGGAAGGAGTATATAGAGGAGTCTATACAAGGGATGTACTTGAGGGCAATATTATGGAAATGGAAGAGGACGTATGTGAAGATTTAATGGGAGATGTGATATTGCGTGAAGAATTTGACAGAGCACTGAAAGACCAAAGTCGAAACAAGGCCTCAGAGTAGACAACATTCCATTAGAACTACTGATAGCCTTGGGTGAGCCAGACATGACAAAACTCTTAAATCTGGTTAGCAAGGTGTATGAGACAGGCGAAATACCCTTGGACTTCAAAAAGAATATAATAATTCCAATCCCAAAGAAAGCAGGTGTTGACAGGTGAGAAAATTACCGAATTATCAATTTAATAACTCGCGGCTGAAAAATACTAACACGAATTCTTTACAGAAGAATGGGAAAACTGGTAGAAGCTGACCTTGGGGAAGATGAGTTTGGATACGGGAGAAATGTTGGAACACGATAGGCAAGACTGACCCTACGACTTATCTTAGAAGATAGATTAAGAAAAGGCAAACCTACATTTCTAGCATTTGTAGACTTAGAGAAAGCTTTTGACAATATTGACTGGAGAATTCTTTCAAATTGTAAAGGTGGTGGTGGTAAAATACTGGGAGCGAAAGGCTTTTTACAATTTGTACAGAAACCAGATGGCAGTTATAAGAGTCGAGGGACATGAAAGGGAAGCAGTGGTTGGGAAATGAGTAAAACAGGGTTGTAGCCTTGTCCAATGTTATTCAGTCTGTATATTGAGCAAGCAGTAAAGGAAACAAAAGAAAAATTTGGAGTAAGAACTAAAATCTGTGGAGAAGAAATAAAAACTTAGAGATTTGCCGATGACATTGTAATTCTGTCAGAGACAGAAAAGGACCTGGAAGAGCAGTTGAACGGAATAGACAGTGTCCTGAATGGAGGATATAAGCTGAACATCAACGGAAGAAAAACGAAAATAACGGAATGTAGTCGAATTAAATCATGTGATGCTGAGGGAATTAGATTAGAAAATGAGATACTTAAAGTAGTGGATGAGTTTTGCCATTTGGGGAGTAAAATAACTGATGATGGTCGAAGTAGAGAGGATATAAAATGTGGACTTGCAATGGCAAGGAAAGAGTTTCTGAAGAAGAGGAATTTTTTAACATTGAATATAGATTTAAGTGTCAGGAAGTCATTTCTGAAAGTATTTGTATGGAGTGTAGCCATGTACGGAAGTGAAACATGGACGATAAATAATTTACACAGGAAGAGAATAGAAGCTTTCGAAATGTGGTGCTCCAGAAGAATGCTGAAGTTTAGATGGGTAGATCACGTAACTAATGAGGAGGTACTGAATAGAATTGTGGAGAAGACTTTGTGGTATAATTTTACTCAAAGAAGGTTGGTAGGACACTTTCTGAGGCATCAAGGGATCACCAATATAGTATTTGAGGGAAGCGTGGAGGGTAAAAATCATAGAGGGGGAACAAGAGATGACTACACTAAGCAGATTCAGAAGGATATAGGTTGCAGTAATTACTCGGAAATGAAGAGGCTTGCACAGGATAGGGTAGCATGGAGAGCTGCATCAAACCAGTCTCTGGACTGAAGACCACTACAACAATAACAACAACAAGCAGCATCGACTATTACGCTTTCGAGACTGTGCTCAAGGTAATCTCTTCCCTGGTTTCGACTTGTTCTAGGAACTACTGTGCAAGTCAGATGTAGCGACAAGAGTTTTGAATTAGTCCTACATATCAGCACATCTCCCAGACGCACTCAAAGGACAAAATGATGGAGCCTGTGACAAGATGAAACATTTAGTCGGATTCTGAGGAATCTTCGGGTGGCTGAAACGACAAATATGCTCGTCTGATTATTAGATCGCCGCTGAATATTATCTCTTCATAATAATCTTATCGTTATTCTTTTCATCTAGTCTTTTCCTTGATTTAAGATATTTTCATTGGTTTCTTGATATAAGAAGAAGGAAACTTACGACGTATCTTGGAAAGTATTTCCTTCTGGAACCTAAAACAAACTGTCGGCAAATGTTCCATTGTGCTGAAACTGAATTCCAATGTCATTTGTTTTACTTCTATAGGCGAGTGGTACTGCGTGCGGGCACCATTTTTCTGCTTCATTTACGAGCGTTTGTTGGTTCTG
The DNA here is from genome assembly GCF_021461385.2 of Schistocerca piceifrons. Lineage (NCBI taxonomy): Eukaryota > Metazoa > Arthropoda > Insecta > Orthoptera > Acrididae > Schistocerca > Schistocerca piceifrons. The sequence continues at coordinate 206,103,019 of NC_060140.1, read as the reverse complement.
TTTCAAGAACATGAGCTGCAAACGCCAAGAAAGTGTGTTTGTTGCCTCGTTAATCTCTCATTGTGCCCCATGCTTCGTAATAAAACATTTCATTTCAATTTTGTTTTCCGATAATTATTTTCCTCAAATTATTTTAGTTTTTTTATTCCTATCGATTATTTATAAATTATTGACGTTCTTTGTTGTCCAGAATGCTCACTTTTATCCTGGCTTTCAGTCTTATTTTCTTCCTTTGTCCATCCAACGTCCTATTTTTCTGGTTCACGGTCTCAGTAAGAAAAACATTCTCTATTAATTTTGGAATGTCTATTAATGCAACTTCTTCAGAGTTTTCTAACCTCTCAGAACGACTCATCTGAGAAATTAGTTCTGAAGTCAACAAATTTAAAAATAAAACGCTTTTTTTTCCTAGTCGTTTCTCGTCCATACTACGGGGGTCGTTCAATTAGTAATGCAATACACTTTTTTTCTGATAGCAGGATGGTTTCATTCAGGATTCCAATAACCATATTTATTCCCCTCTCTTTTGGCTAGAAAACCCTAAAAAAATGGTTCAAATGGCTCTGAGCACTATGGGACTTAACTTTTGAGGTCATCAGTCCCCTAGAACTTAGAACTACTTAAACGTAACTAACCTAAGGACATCACGCACACCCATGCTCGAGGCAAGATTCGAACCGGCGACCGTAGCGGTCGCGCGGTTTCAGGCTGTAGCGCCTAGAACCGCCCGGCCGCCCCGGACGGCTACAAAACCTTATTTTTCAACATAATTTCCCTTCCGTGCGAAGGGGTTACGCTACCTGCCTGGGAGCGCCTGTATGCTCGCATGGTAACACTATACTGGTCAACGTCGGAGCCAACTGTTGCTGCATCAGTAACCATCCATCGCCCACGAACCGATTCCCGCGGAGTGAATCCTTCACTGGGCTGAACAGATGGCAGTTGGAAGATACGAGCCCCAGGCTGCAGGGTGGATGAGGTAGAACAGTCCAATGACGTTTTGTGAGCTCCTCTCGGGTATGTAGACTTGCGTGACGCCTTACGTTGTCACGGAGAAGCAGAAGTTAGTTTGCATTTTTACGGTGACGAACACGCTGAGGGTAGCACAATATACTTCAGAGCTGATCTTTCGCCAGTAGGGAGGACGCCAAAGAGAGTAACGCTTTCAGAGCCCCAGAAGGCAGTCGCCATGACTCTATAGAGCGAGGATATGCCTTTTAACTTTTTCTTCGAAACAGAGGTGGTGTGGCGATGCTCCGTAGATTGCCAATTCGTCTCCGGTTCGAAAGGAATGAATTTGTGTTTCATCGTCTGTGACGATGTTCGACAAAAAATTGTCTCGCTCAGCCTCGTAACGCGCAAGCAATTCTACACAGTAATCCTTCATTATGCCAACTAGCTCCGCAGATGATGAAGAGATTGATGAAATGTATGATGAGATACAAGAAACTATGCAGATAGTGAAGGAAGACGAAAATTTAATAGCCATGGGTGACTGGAATTCGATAGTAGGAAAAGGAAGAGAAGGAAACGTAGTCGGTGAATATGGAAATGGGGGTAAGGAATGAAAGAGGAAGCCGCCTGGTAGAATTTTGCACAGAGCATAACTTAAACATAGCTAACACTTGGTTCAAGAATCATGAAAGAAGGTTGTATACATGGAAGAAGCCGGGAGATACTGGAAGGTTTCAGATAGATTATATAATGTTAAGACAGACATTCAGGAACCAGGTTTTAAATTCTAAAACATTTCCAGGGGCAGATGTGGACTCTGACCACAATCTATTGGCTATGAACTTACCATTAAAACTGAAGAAACTGAAAAAGGTGGGAATTTAAGGCGATGGGATCTAGATAAACTGATATAACCACAGCTTGTAGAGAGTTTCATGAAGAGCATTGGGGAACGATTGACAAGAATGGGAGAAAGAAATATAGTAGAAGAAGAATGAGTAGCTTTGAGAGATGAAATAGTGAAGGCAGCAGAGGATCAAGTAGGTAAAAAGACGAGGGCAAGAGAAATCCTGAATTTAATTGATGAAAGGAGAAAATAAAAAAATTTAGTAAATGAAGTAGGCAAAAAGGAATACAGACGTCTCAAAAATGAGATCGACAGGAAGTGCAAAATGACTAAGTAGGGATGGCTAGAAGACAAATGTAAGTATATAGAGGTGTATATCTCTAGGGTAAGATAGATACTGCCTACAGAAAATTTAAAGAGACTTTTGGAGAAAAGAGACCCACTTGCATGAATATCAAGAGCTCAGATGGAAACCCAGTTCTAAGCAAAGAATGGAAAGCAGAAAGGTGGAAGGAGTATATAGAGGGTCTATACAAGGGCGTTACGCAATACGGAGAGGCTTATTATCGAAATTACGAGAGAGCACATTCCGGGAAGAGATGGGCAACATATTACTACCGCCCACATATATCTCGCGTAATGATCACAACGAAAAGATCCGAGAAATTAGAGCAAATACGGAGACTTACAAGCAGTCGTTCTTCCCACGCACAATTCGTGAATGGAACAGGGAAGGGGGGATCAGATAGTGGTACAATAAGTACCCTCCGCCACACACCGTAAGGTGGCTCGCGGAGTATAGATGTAGATGTAGATTTAGATGTTCTTGATGACAATAATATGGGAATGGAAGAGGACGTAGGTGAAGATGAAATGGGAGATCTGATACTGCGCGAAGAGTTTGACAGAGCACTGAAAGACATAAGTCGAAACAATGCCCCGGGAGTAAACAACATTCCATTAGAACTACTGATAGCTTTGGGAGAGCCAGACATGACAAAACTCTACCATCTGGTGGGCAAGATGTATGACATAGGCGAAATACCCTCAGGCTTCAAAAAGAACATAATAATTCCAATCCCAAAGAAAACAGGTGCCCACAGGCGTGAAAATTATCGAACTACCAGTTTAATAAGTTGCAAAATACTAGCACGAATTCTTTTCAGACGAAAGGAATAACTGCTAGAAGCTGACATCGGTGTAGATCAGTTTGGATTCCGTAGAAAAGTTGGAACACACGAGCCAATTCTGATCCTACGACTTATCTTAGAAGATACAATAAGGAAAGGCAAACCTACTTTTCTGGCATTTGTAGACTTAGAGAAAGCTTTTGTTCATGTTGACTGGAACACTCTCTTTCAAAATCTGAAGGTGGCAGGGGTACAAAACAGGGAGCGAAAGGCTATTTACAATTTGTACAGAAACGAGATGGTAGTTATAAGAGTCGAGGGGCATAAAAGGGAAGCAGTGGTTGGGAAGGGAGTGAGACAGGGTTGTAGCTTATCCACAATGTCATTCAATCTGTATATTGAGCAAGCAGTAAAGGAAACAAAAGAAAAGTTCGGAGTAGGCATTAAAATCCATGGAGAAGAAATAAAAACTTTGAGATTCGCCGATGACATTGTAATTCTATCAGAGACAGCAAAGACAGTTAAACGGAATGGACAGTGTCTTGAAAGGAGGATATAAGATGAACATCAGCGACAGCAAAACGAGAATAATGGAATGTAGTCGAATAAAATCTGGTGATGCTGAGGGAAGTACTACACAGTAGTCCTTCGTTTCTCTTTATGGTCTTCCTTTAGGCGGCGAGGAACACCGTTGAGTACCCGAACTGGTGGACAAGTGTGTCAGCTCTACTAACAGAGACGTCCAGTTGAGCAGCGACGTGTTTGATTGTGATCCTTGAATCATATCGAATGAAAGAGTCCGCACTTTCCAGCATTACAGGAGTCACAGCTATGTGTGTCTGGCCGGCACTCTGGATACCGGGAAGGTCTGCGCAGCCTCGTCGCGATGATGACAGACGCCTCACCTAACGACTCGCCGTGCTTTTGTTCACTGCCAAGACTCCTTAGACATTCTCAAGGGCCTATGAAGATCTGCGATGTTTTGGTTTTCCGCCAAAAGAATCTCAACGACAGCTCTCTACTTGGAACAAACCTCCGTAATAGACGCCATTTTGAAAGCAACGTATACTGCTGGCACCTATCGGAACTTCATGCAACTAAAAGGGTTAAAGCGAGAATAATCCACGAAGTTCAACAACAAATTTCACATTTTTTCAATCGTAATTGGCCGAGAAAGAAAATGTGTTGCATTAATTATTGAACGCCTCTCGTATAAAAAATCCGTAGAATTTAAAGCTTCGTTTCCTGTTTGATCACATTAGTCGATTATCATTCTGCTAAAATCCTCTTTTTTTAAATTTTAATGCTGTCTATCCGTCTGTCGTCCAAGCAACAATTATGTACGAAGCATCTCCTCTCAAGCTACTCCGTTCCTATTACACTACTGGCAATTAAAATTACTACACCAAGACGAAATGCAGAAGATCAACGGGTACTCATTGGACAAATATATTGTACTAGAACTGATATGTGATTACATTTTCACGCAGTTTGGGTGCATAGATCCTGAGAAATCAGTACCCAGAACAACCACCTCTGGCCGTAATAACGGCCTTGATACGCCTGGGCATCGAGTCAAACAGAGCTTGGATGACTTGTACAACAGGTACAGCTGCCCATGCATCTTCAACACGATGCCACAGTTCATCAAGAGCAGTGACCGGCGTATTGTCACGAGCCAGTTGCTCGGCCACCATCGACCAGACGTTTTAAATTGGTGAGAGATCTGGAGAATGTTATGGCCAGGGCAGCGGTCGAACATTTTCTGTATCCAGAATGGCCCGTACAGGACCTGCAACATGCGGTCGTGCATTATCCTGCTGAAATGTAGGGTTTCGCAGGGATCGAATGAAGGGTAGAGCCACGGGTCGTAACACATCTGAAATGTAAAGTCCACTATTCGAAGTGCCGTCAGTGCGAACAAAAGGTGACCGAGATGTGTAACCAATGACATCCCATACCATCACGCCGGGTGATAAGCCAGTATGGCGATGACGAATACACGCTTCCAATGTGCGTTCACCGCGATGTCGCCAAACACGGATGCGACCATGATGGTGCTGTAAATAGAACGTGGATTCATCCGAAAAAATGACGTTTTGCCATTCGTGTACCCAGTTTCGTCGTCGAGTACTCCACCGCAGGCGCTCCTGTCTGTGATGCAGCGTCAAGGGTAACCGCAGCTATGGTCTCCGAGCTGATAGTCCATGCTGCTGCAAACGTCGTCGAACTGTTCGTGCAGATGGTTGTTGTCTTGCAAACGTCCCCATCTGTTGACTCAGGGATCGAGACGTGGTTGCACGATCCGTTACAGCCGTGCGGATAAAGTGCCAGTCATCTCGACTGTTAGTGATACGAGGCCGTTGGGATCCAGCACGGCGTTCCGTATTACCCTCCCGAACACACCGATTCCATATTCTGCTAACAGTCATTGGATCTCGACCAACGCGAGCAGCAATGTCGTGATACGATAAACTGCAATCGTCATAGGCTACAATCTGACTTTTATCAAAGTCGGAAACGTGATTGTACGCATTTCTCTTCACGAGGCATCACAACAACGTTTCTCCAGGCAACGCCGGTCAACTGCTGTTTGTGTATGAGAAATGGGTTGGAAACTTTCCTCATGTCAGCACGTTGTAGGTGTCGCCACCGGCGCCAACGTTGTGTGAATGCTCTGAAAAGCTAATCATTTGCCTATCACAGCATCCTCTTCCTGTCGGTTAAATTTCGCGTCTGTAGCACATCATCTTCGTGGTGTAGCAATTTTAATGACCAGTAGTGGAGTTCCGGTATCCCGTCGTTCAGTGGGTTTCAGTTGCTCCGTCTTAATAATTGTGACCTGTTGTCTGAATAAAATTATTCTTGAGATGAAACTCTTCGTATAAAGGTTAGCTTCTTGCCGGCGAAACGGTCATTAGAGACGAAACAAGTGCTCGCACTGAGTCGGACAAGCTCTTTGCAAGGAACGACCCCAGCACATACCTCACAAATTTGGTGGAAACCCTCGCAAAACCTAAGTCTGGATGGACGGACCGGGATCTGAATTGCCGTTCTACTCCATCCGAGTCCACTATCTTACGACTGCGTCATTCGGCTCAGTTCTGAAATACAGTGAACTTACCGCTTTCGGTAGTGCGACAGTTTATCACCCTATAAACCGATCAATGGTACGTCTCGAAGATGAGCTGAAAGAAAATTACTAATTATTTTTTAGTTTGGCGCCTAACAATGGTCAATGTTCCGTTAAGGCAATGTCTACTCAGGACAAGTAAGGTCAAGTTTACAAATAATTATGTATCATACATAAGTTTGAAGTCATGAACAACTATATTTTTCGTTTCGTTTACAACTTACATAGATTGTTACAACAAGATGAACCTCCGACAGTCGTTCTTTCCTCTTCGAGTCCAAGAACAGAAGAAGTGAACCAGAATAGAATGTTGAGATACAGAATCTCGAATGTCCGTGGAGTATTCAGCAAACCATACATTGCAACATAAAGCATTTGTTTACTCTTAGGCATACATCGTCAGCTGTTCATGCAATAATTATCAGTACATGGCATTTACAAACTTCAATTCATGACCACCCCAGGAGATACAGTACAACCTGTCATGATATTGTTTTCACAAATGCAATCTGACAACCACTGTACCTTATGGTGGACATGAACTTTGATGGTATGCTAATTAAATCTGTTGGCCTACCTGTACGCATGGAACGCTCGTCTACTCTGCAACTTGTTATTAGGAATAATGATGTGACTGTCAAAAATCAAATTTCATTTGCCGTGCTTGCGATGTGGAATGCAAGTGGGCATCTTACCAATTTTCATAAAATGCTTCTCAGTACACAACTCATGAAGCGCAACGTGAGTGTGCAAACGAAGTGATGAATTAAAAATGAAAATGGGGAACTAATGTTAGCGGTTGATAAATCACAACAAGGACTCCAAGTTTAAATATGCTTCGTTAAGCCGTGACAATGACATACCTATTCAAAAAGTTCTCACACCTAGACAAGTTAACAAAATATTTCTTAATAACTCTCCTATGTACAACTACCTTCCTCGACACTTGTTTCAGCTATAAGACAAGTCCATGTGCTTCATTACAAAATTTCTACAGGTAATTTCAATCATACGCAATGTTCCAGCAATAAGAAACTACACAGTTACAAATATAACAATACCGCATTACCTTAAAAGTTAGTTTTTATCATTCTTCCATTAATATAATCTCATTTACTCCTTATCTCTTCTCGAAACATATAAGTACAGAATCATTTTTAAATTATGTTGGCTTCACTACACAGCAGGCCAGCTTTCATCCTTTTTAAACCAAGTACATTGGTAGACTGTTCAACACACAGTGCTACTGCTGTTCTCTGACTTACTCTGATCAACATCTCTGACTTTAAAACACAATCTTACAAAGAATATGATTATGTAAGTACTATATAAGTTGAGTACATTTGTCAAATTCACAACTTCATTCACATTTGTGGCCAAAACATCCAGAAAATCGTCATGGCAAATAGGACAGCCCCCTTTCAAGAACCCACGTAAAATCCGGTATGCGGCGGAAACGCAGTTTATAAAATGATGCAGGACGGGAAAATATGCTGCAATGTGTATCCGTTATCATCAGAAATGTTCTGGAGACCCAATCTTGTCGTACTGAATCACATGCAGCATTTTTGTGCGCATAAAATCGGGTCTGATCTGTAAAATTAGTTTTGCGTTATCGCAAATTCACATAAGTAAACTGTAAAAATTTTACTGACATATAAAGTCATTTGAGATGAGTGACACGCCCAGCTACAGCAGGAAAAAGAGGGGAACCAACGGAAAAATGCTCCTAACGGAGCTCAGAAAATGAGAATACGTTCCTGTTTAATATATAAGAAACTATCAGCCTCAATTGCGGTAATGAAACCAACCTTTACCTAAGTTTCAGCCCAAATAATTGACCCTTCTTCATAAGATATACCTGAATCTATAATGTGTCTAAGAGGGCATCTACATCTACATCCACATGGATACTCTGCAAATCACATTTAAGTGCCTGGCAGAGGGTTCATCGAACCACCTTCACAATTCTCTTTTATTCCAATCTCGCATAGCGCGCGGAAAGAATGACCACCTATATCTTTCCGTACGAGCTCTGATTTCCCTTATTTTATCTTTGTGATCGTTCCTCCCTATGTAAGTCGGTGTCAACAAAATATATTCGCATTCGGAGGAGAAAGCTGGTGATTGGAATTTCATGAGAAGATTCCGTCGCAAAGAAAAACGCCTTTCTTTTAATGATGTCCATCCCAAATCTGTATCATTTCTGTGACACTCTCTCCCATATTTCACGATAATACAAAACGTGCTGCCTTTCTTTGAACTTTTTCGATGTACTCAGTCAGTCCTATCTGGTAAGGATCCCGCACCGCCCAGCAGTATTCTAAAAGAGAACGGACAAGCGTAGTGCAGGCAGTCTCCTTGGTAGGTCTGAACACATCTTCTAAGTGTCCTGACAATGAAACGCAGTCTTTGGTTAGCCTTCCCCACAACATTTTCTATGTGTTCCTTCCAATTTAAATTGTTCGTAATTGTAATACCTAGGTATTTAGTTGAATTTACGGCTTTTATATTAGACTGATTTATCGTGTAACCGAAGTTTAACGCGTTCCTTTTAGCACTCATGTGGATGCCCTCACACTTTTCATTATTTAAGGTCAACTGCCACTTTTCGCACCATTCAGATATTTCTTCTAAATCGTTTTGCAGTTTGTTTTGATCTTCTGGTGACTTTAGTAGTCGATAAACGACAGCGTCATCTTCAAACAACCGAAGACGGCTCCTCAGATTGTCTCCCAAATCGTTTATATGGATAAGGAAGAGCAAAGGGCCTATAATGCTATCTTGGAGAACGCCAGAAACCACTTTTGTTTTACTCGATGACTTTCCGTCAATTACAACGAACTGTAACCTCTCTGACAGGAAATCACAGATCCAGTCACATAACTGAGACGATATTCCATAAGCACGCATGGTCTAGAAATAATTTCTAGACCATGCCCTCATAGACAAATTATAGATTCAGGTATATCTTCTAAAGAAGGCTCAATTATTTGGGCTGAAACCTAGGTGAAGGTTGGTTTCATTACCGCAATCGAGGCTGATAGTTTCTTATATATTAGAATATCGCCGGCCGGTGTGGCCGTGCGGTTCTAGGCGCTTCAGTCTGGAACCGCGTGACCGCTACGGTCGCAGGTTCGAATCCTGCCTCGGGCATGTGATGTCCTTAGGTTAGTTAGGTTTAAATAGTTCTAAGTTCTAGGGGACTGATGACCACAGATGTTAAGTCCCGTAGTGCTCAGAGACTTTTTTTAAGAGTATCACGATTGCTGACTGTGCTGCAATGTTGAAAGTACACGTTCCTGTTTATTTAAGAGACTCGACTGAAAAGTGGGGTACCAGCCGCCTCACCCTACTTTTCTGAGCACTTTTAAAAATTAACCCAAAATTTTTGGCATGCGAACAAATTCGTGCTTTTTTATGCCGAGTAGAAAGGAGATAGTGGCAGTAGGAAAGAGAAGGAAAAGTAATAGATAGTGGAAGATTGTACACAATGGTTGTGGTATGGAAAGAGTGAATGAGACGATGGCAGTGTGAAGGATAGAGAGGGACACAGTGGCAGTCGAGCACAGTTGACAGTGACAGAAAAGTGCTGGGAAAAAAGTGAAGGAGACAGCGCGAGTGGGAGAGGAGTAAGGAGAAGGAGAAAGTGGAAATGGGTGAGAGGTAGTGATAATGAGAGACAGAGCCCACGACTGTGACGGTGAGGAAGAGAGAGATTTATATTGGAAGTGAGAAGAGACGACAACAGTGGGATGAAACGAATGAGATAGTAGCAGTCAGAGAGATCAAGAGGGAGAACGTGACAGGGGACAGTTGTAGCAGGACAGAACGAAGTAGACTGTGAGTTTGAGAAAGGGTACAGCGACAGAGATACACAAAGAGATAACGTCAATGGGTAGGGATGCATCAGTGAGTGAGATAATGGACGAGTGCGAGTGGATGGGTATGAGTGACGGACAGGTGGGTGTGAGCGAGCTACATTTAGGATAGCTTGTGAGAGTGTGAGGCGAGCTGTATATTGAAAAGAGAGCGAATACGTTCGCATGCCAAAATTGTTGGGAAAATTTTTAAAGGTGCTGAGCAAAAATGCGGCAGCTGGTACCATACACTTTACTGTCAGAATCTTTTTTAAATAGGAGCGCATTAGCGTCTTTTGTGATCCGATAGGAGCATATAGAATATGAACAACCCACTTCCGTTTGGTTCACCTTAAGCTCTATCTATTTCTGTGGATGACTCTCTACCTAAGTTAATATGTTCCATCCATCCACCCTACCAAGAAATTCTCAATCCAGTGACAAATCATGATGGATACAACTTATAATCGTGCTTTTATTAATAACGGTAAATAAACGTTGGATATTCTCTCATTGCTCTCCTTACACTAATTTTTTTTCGTTCACCTTTTATCTAAAGGAATATTTTCAACATATGTAATCTCTACGAGATACTATTAAGCTTTGAAGGGTTTTCCCGAATTTTTGCACACGTATAATGAAATGGGACGTTATGGTGCAGACGTCGGCGCAGCTAGCGAGACAGTAGCGGCGGTCCGGAGCCCGGGAAGCGAGGCAGGTGTGAAACAAACAGCGCCAACCAATTAGAAGTCTTCAGCGAGCGGCGATCACCGCGCGGGAGAGCCCGTCCTAATTCCTTCTCAGTTCCCAATCGGTTTTTATCGCCGAGCTTTTTGTGTGTGTCAGTGGCTTTAAGGGGAGCCGGGGGTTTGGGTAATGAGAATCCCGCCGGATACGGCTAAATAAGAGGATCGGCTACGCGGCGAGCAGGGAAGGGGAATCGCATTGCACCATTGTTAGGAGCCGGGGGAGGGGTGCGCTCTACAATTGGAGCGGCGTAATGGAGAGGGATTGCAGGCGTCCCCCGTGGCAGCGGCGGAGGCGGTCGCAGCCCCACCTAGTCTTTTCTTCATTACGCTCGCCAGCTGGGACGCGAAAACCAATCGCCAGTCGTCACCGTGTTTGCAGTGCGCGCCCCGCGGGCATTGTGCGCGGCGATTGTGCAGAAATTAGACCGCCGCTGACTCTTAGCGGGGTCAATAACCGGCAGTGGGTAAATATCGCGGTGTTTACACGCAGCGGCCACCGGCGGAGGTCTCCGGACCACTAGAGTAGATGCGGCGGTCCTCGTCTTTCGGAGTTGGAACACCGGAGCGCGCCAAGGTACCCCCGTGCCGTATAACATGCTAGCTCGTGTCACTGCAATATCGGAGCCGCTGAAGGGGTCCTAAACACGGATTGTACTACACTGAGGTGCTGCCCACTGAAGTGGGCTATCTCTTAATATCGTGGCGCACCTCTTTTTGCCCGGCGTAGTGCAGCGAATCGACGTCGCATTGACTCAACCAGTCATTGGAAGTGCCCTGCAGAAATATTGAGTCCATAAATGTTGGAACACGTGCGGCAATACTGACCCTACGACTTATCTTAGAAAATAGATTAAGGAAAGGCAAACCTAAGTTTCTATCATTTGTAGACTCAGAGAAAGCTTTTGACAATGTTGACTGGAATACTCTTTTTCAAATTCTGAAGGTGGCAGGGGTAAAATACAGGGATCGAAAGGGTATTTACAATTTGTACAGAAACCAGATGGCAGTTATAAGAGTCGAGTGGCATGAAAAGCAAGCAGTGTTTGGGAAGGGAGTGAGACAGGGTTGTATCCTCTCCCCGATGTTATTCAATCTGTATATTGAGCAAGCAGTGAAGGAAACAATAGAAAAATTCGGAGTAGGTATTAAAATCCAGGGAGAAGAAATAAAAACTTTGAGGTTCACCGATGACATTGTAATTCTGTCAGAGACAGCAAAGGACTTGGAAGAGCAGTTGAACGGAATGGATAGTATCTTGAAAGGAGGATATAAGATGAACATCAACAAAAGCAAAACAAGGCTAATGGAATGTAGTCGAAGTAAGTCGGGTGATGTGAGGGAATTAGATAATTAGATTAGGAAATGAGATACTTAAAGTAGTAAAGGAGTTTTGCTATTTGGGGAGCAAAATAACTGATGATAGTAGAAGTAGAGAGGATATAAAATGTAGACTGGCAATGGCAAGGAAAGCGTTTCTGAAGAAGAGAAATTTGTTAACATCGAGTATAGATCTAATTGTCAGGAAGTCGTTTCTGAAAGTATTTGTATGTAGTGTAGCCATGTATGGAAGTGAAACATAGACGATAAATAGTTTAGACAAGAAGAGAATAGAAGCTTTCGAAATGTGGTGCTACAGAAGAATGCTGAACATTAGAAGGGTAGATCACATAACTAATGAGGAAGTATTGAACAGAATTGGGGAGAAGAGGAGTTTGTAGCACAACTTGACTAGGAGAAGGGATCGGTTGGTAGGACATGTTCTGAGGTATCAAGGGATCACCAATTTAGTACTGAAGGGCAGCGTGGAGGGTAATAATCATAGAGGGAGACCAAGAGATGAATACACTAAGCAGATTCAGAAGGATGTAGGTTGCAGTAGGTACTGGGAGATGAAGAAGCTTGCACAGGATAGAGTAGCATGGAGAGTTGCATTAAACCAGTCCCAGGACTGAAGACCACAACAACAACAAATTCAGAATGTGCTACCGATGCAGAATTTTGCGCACGAACTGACCTCTAGATTACGTCCAATAAATGTTCGATGAGACTGATGTCGGGCGACCTGGATGGCCAGATCATTCGCTCGAATTGTCTTCAAACCAATCGCGGACAACTGTGGCCCTGTGACATAGTGCATCGTTGTTTGGGAACACGAAGTCCATAAATGGCTGCAGTGGTCTCCACGAAGCCGAACATAGCCATTTCCAGTCAATCATCGGTTCAGTTGGACCAGAGGACCCAGTCCATTCCATGTACACACTGCACACACCATTAAGAAGCCACCACCACCAAGTTGGTAGCCGTCCGCGGTGGCCGAGCGGTTCTAGGCGCTTCAGTCTGGGACCGCGGGACCGCTACGGTCGCAGGTTCGAATCCTGCCTCGGGCATGGATGTGTGTGATGTCCTTAGGTTAGTTAGGCTTTAATAGTTCTAGGGGACTGATGACCTCAGATGTTAAATAAAGTCCCATAGTGCACAGAGCCATTTTTTGATAAGTTCGTCCATGGCTATGTGGGGGCTGCGACACACTCGACCCTTGCCATCAGCTCTTACCAACTGAAATCGGACCTCATCTGACCAGGCCACGGTTTTACACTCGCTTTGGGTCCAAACGATATGGCCACGATCAGCGTGGGATGACGCGCTAGTAGTGAAGGTACTCGTGTCAGTCGTCCGCTGTCATACCCCATTAACGGCAAATTTCGCCTTAGTGTCATAACGGGTACGTTCGTCGTATGTCCCACATTGATTTCTGCGATTGTTTCACGCCGTATTCCTTGCCTGTTAACAATGACAATCCTACGCATACGCCGCTGCTCTCGGTCGTTAAGTGAAGGCCGTCGGCCACTGTGTTGTTCGTAGTGAGAGGTAATGCCTGAAATACGATATTCTCGCCACTCTCTTGACTCAGTGGATCTCGGAATATTGAACTCTCAACGATTTCCGAAATGGGATGTCCCGTGCATGTAGCTCCAACTACCATTACGCGTTTGAAGTCTGTGAAACCCCGTCGTGCGGCCATAACCACGTGGGAAACCTTTTCAATTAGGGAGGGCGACGGTTCAATCCCGCTTCCGGCCATCCTGATTTAGGATTTCCGTGATTTCCCTAAATCGCTCCAGGCAAATGCCGGGATGGTTCCTTTGAAAGGGCACGGTCGACTTCCTCCCTCGTCCTTCCCTAATTCAATAACACCGATGAGCTCGCTGTTTGGACTCTTCCCCCAAACAACCGATCCCAAACCTTTTCACATGAATCACCTGAATACAAATGACAGTTCCGACAATGCACTGCCCTTTTATACTTTGTGTACGCGATACTACCGCGATCTCTGTATGTACAGTCGTGGATCATGGCCTGTGCGGCTGGTCCCGGCGGAGGTTCGAGTCCTCCCTCGGGCATGGGTGTGTGTGTGTGTGTGTGTGTGTGTGTGTGTGTGTGTGTGTGTGTGTGTTTGTCCTTAGGATAATTTAGGTTAAGTAGTGTGTAAGCTTAAGGACTGATGACCTTAGCAGTTAAGTCCCATACGATTTCACACACATTTGAACATTTTTTTGTACAGTCGTGGACAAAACGAGCGAGACCCCTCGCCTTTTCGTTATGCTAATCCGCACAGCTTTAAAGTCTGCTACACAGTGTAACAGGCAAGGAGACGAAGTGCTACCAACATACCATGCACAGGCGTGAAATTGACGAACTATCCTAACTTTGTCAGACTGTTTTCAATCATATGTAAGACTATACGTGCGTTGGAACTTAAATAGTGGCAATTATTTATTCACAACCGATACAAAAGAGTTACATGTTTGCACCTGTTACTGTCCTTCAAACTACTAACCAGCGTTGTGTAGAACCCGTTGCCGTTACTCGCTAATAACAGTATTTTGTTATTTCGATAAACATCCCGAATGATTGTCACATAAGCGGTGACATAAAGGTAGAAAAGTCATGTTTTAGAGTCCAGAAATCTCTATGCAACAGAAACTGCAGATCATTTTGCCATTTTCATTGCGAAATTGACGGCTTATTCATGTCTGGGGTAATAATAGAGGGCTGTTTGCCTGGGTTGTCTGCTAGCGAAGTGAAAAGTGTTTGCTACTGCAAGGGAGGAGGGAGGTCTGGTTTGTTTTCGGTTCTAATCTCGATGGAGGCAGATAGACTATCTGTAAAGCAATCTTAAGAAATTCTCACGCCCCCAATTCGTTTTATTGCTACATTTATTCTGTACTGGCGCCCTGAGGATGTCAATATGATACTCTTGTAGAATTTCATACTTGTTACTCCCTTCCTTTTTCCGCTTCTGTCAATAACTGAACTGACTTACGTGTGGCACTGAGTGACTTTTAACTGAATTTCGTTATTCATTTGCTAAATTTGCACACTTTCATGGTAGGTCAGCAACGGTAATCCACTATGACTGGTCTGAAAGTTGACACAAACCGTTTCGCGGCCGAATGCGCATATTATTTTGCTAATTCGTAACGATTTGGGGTACTTTGTCTTACCAGTACAGTTGTGTTATCTCGATAAGCTGAAATTCATTTTTATTAGTACAGTTCATATTAATTAGCGTTTCTTCTTTCATTTATATCTCACATTTACGTGTTGTGTTTAACACACTAATCAGCATTAATATAGCCTAACACATGACTGAAAACAGTCTGACAAAGTTCGGATACTTTGTGAATTTCACGCCTGTGCATAGTATGTTGGCAGCACTTCGTCGCCTTGCCTGTTATGCTGTGTAGCAGACTTTAAAGCTGTGCGGATCAGCATAACCAAAAGGCGGGGGGTCTCGCTCGTTTTGTCCACGACTGTACATATCGCTATACCAAGAGTTTATCACCTCACAATATGATCAATAGCAAAAACTAACATGGGTAAAAGCGATCGATAATGTCCTTGCGCCTCCTATGACCTGGATGCATGCACTGGTTCCATTGGGAAGGGTGTCATAAAGCCGCTGTATCCTCTCCTGAGGCGAGCTGGCCCACACCTGTTCAAATGGCTCTGAGCACCATGGGACTTAACATCTATGGTCATCAGTCCCATAGAACTTAGAACTACTTAAACCTAACTAACCTAAGGACAGGACACAACACCCAGTCATCACGAGGCAGAGAAAATCCCTGACCCCGCCGGGAATCGAACCCGGGAACCCGGGCGCGGGAAGCGAGAACGCTACCGCACGACCACGAGCTGCGGACCGCAAACCTCTTGTAAAGCTGACTGTAGAGGGGCGTTTTTAACACAACTTTTATGCGATGAATAACGCAAGAA
The DNA here is from genome assembly GCF_021461385.2 of Schistocerca piceifrons. Classification (NCBI taxonomy): domain Eukaryota; kingdom Metazoa; phylum Arthropoda; class Insecta; order Orthoptera; family Acrididae; genus Schistocerca; species Schistocerca piceifrons. Next base: position 206,087,066 of record NC_060140.1, on the reverse strand, counting down.
ATTTGGGCGCAGGGTTGTGGTATATGAGGTGGCTACACGGTACGGAAATTAACGCACATTGTCGAAGGACAGGCGCGTTCTCAAGATGGTATCGAGGGCAGATGGGCCTGGGACCATTTTCTACAGTCAGAAGAAGCAAACGGTATCGGCTACACAAGCGTTAAATAACGTAATGTTATGGCCAGCCGGTACTGGTGGCCACGATTATTGAGTGCTGCTCTACATTCACCTCGGTATACGTGGGTAACACGCAAAGTTGCAGACAAGCGCAGTTAAAAACACACGTAAGATTTCGGCCACAGCTTTTGTCGGAAAAAGAGAAATACACACCAATCTTTCACACAAGCAAGACACCTCACGCACATAGGATCACCAGCTCTGACAGCTCGGGCTGGAATCTGATTGTATTCCTCATGAATACAGGTATTTCTATGATGATTTGATGTAATGGCCTGTACATGGCGTTGCTGCTGGTGATGATGAACAGTGAAACCATTTTGTACGAGGCTCGACTGAAAAGTAATGCCTCTACCTTCGTAACCGCTTTGATATGCGGCAGGTACTGGCTTGCTCCGTAGCCTCTTCTCTACAGCTCCCGTTGGAGGAAATCCTTAGCATTGAACGGTTGTGTTGTTGCGGTGTAAAGTATGGAACCCTGCGCAGACGGTTGGTCAGTGCGATTTAAGCAACGTGCAGTCACTGAATTCTTGACAGCAGAAGGTGTCACCCCAAAGGAGATTCATCAGAGAATGAAAGCAGTTTATGGTGATTGTGTTGATGTGAGTACTGTGCGTCGTTGGGCGGGTAAGTTTAAAGATGTTGCGGCGGGAACATCTGACCTGTGCGACAGACAAAGAGTAAACGTCCTGTGACAGCAACCACCGAGTTTCACAAGCAAAATGTTGACAGATTGATTCCGGACGATCGTCGTATCACTCAGACAGAAACTGCAAGCACAATCGGCAGTTCACAAGAAGGTGTGGCTCACAATATTGCTTTGCTTGGCTATAGGAAGATCTGTGCACACTTCACGTGTCACCACAGCAGAACGTCAGAAACTGAATCTCACCACCGTACGGCATCCTCCATACAGTCCAGATTTAGCACCGTCTGAATTCCATCTATTGCTGATAATGAAAGACGATCCGAGGGGACATCATTATACTTCTGATGAAGACGTTGAGAGAACTGTGAGACAGTGGTTGTGGAAACAGAGTGTCAACTTCTTCCGTGATGGCTTCAGAAAACTTGTTCATCGTTGGCAGATGTGTATCCAGTTGGCTGGTGATTATGTGCAAAAGTGAATATTGGTAATTAAAGATTACATTCTAACGATTATTTCTGCGTTTGATTTATTAAAATATTCCCATCCAAACACAATTACCAAAGGGGGAGGCACTACTTTTCATTCAACACTCGTATGTACTTTGATTAGAGTTACAATACTGGAAAATTTATGAGTGGAAAAAGAAACGACCTAAAACACTACTAAAAACGTATCTTGACCATGTGAATGAGCTATTTCCCCAAGAAAAGCACCTTATTCCAAATAATTTGGACCTATTTTTTTTTCAAAGTGATAGCAAAACTCAGCAACTGCAGTAATGATAAAGTATCCACTTCATTCTATGCTTTAAACACTGCCAATCCTATCCTGTTACATTCCATATACTCACCCGCAGAATGTTTTCCTAAGCTGGTGAAAACTTAAGATTTTGGGGTAAGGTCCTTTCAAAAATGACTGTATCAACTGTTGATTGTATCCACCACCTTCTTTCTTTTTATTCTGTTTCTGTTGTCTGACAACCAATAACAAAATAATTGCTTTTGATGTTAGGCTCAATTCTGTCATTGTACTTTTCAATTCTCGACACGCGTACTTCACTCCACTATGGCTCCTTTGGGTACACGATGCAGAATTTTCATTGTATTTTATGTTTGTTCTGCTTTGTGTTCGTGGTTACGCAAGTGTATGTAAAATGTGGACTGGTTAATTTCACAATTTCGCATGTGTTCTTTAAATCTAAATGAGAGGTTCCTACCTGTTCGTCCAATGTGAAATTAATTACAATCATTGCATGAGATTATAGTTCGAGAATAATGGGATATTTCATTCTCCTCATTGTGTTTTCTTTCGTAAAGTGCTTCTGGTGCGAAACTCCATTCTCACCTTCGTCTTTTTCAATATTTCACAGAGTTTCCTCAAAAGTGGCTGCTGTCACGTAAGTAGGTTTTTATGATTTTTTCCTCTTTATCAGCTTTGTTTTTATCTGTGTTTGCGCAATTCAGTTGTGACCTGACGACATCCTAGGAAGCCGAAAGCCAGTTCCTGACCTAATAAATATAATTTTTCTGAACATAAGGAGATGTTACCTATTTAATATCATCATTTATGCCAAGCATCGACAGAAAATTCTGTTAACGTTAAAAAAACGTAAATACGTATTTTTGTCACTATCGTCATCTACATCGCTTCGTATAATTCTTTATTTCTAACGACGTTTTACTGAAATTGACACCGATCTGATGATGGCAATGGCCGATATATCGTTATAAATAAAAGAGATACTCAGGATTATTCAGCTGCCCCTACCTATGAGTTTTATGCAATCTTCAAAGCCTTCAAAAACCATATGCAAGATTTTCATATTCTCTCGCTGGCTAAACGCGAACTATTAGTCATACAGAAAGAATGGACAGTATCTTTTTGTAGGAAATTTAATATAGTTAAATTCCGTACTGGGATACGTTTTCGCTGGAGGCCACGATTTTCGAGTTACTCAATAAAAAGGCTGTTGAAGGTCACTTTTGCATGTGTCTCTCGAATAATTGGATAACTACAGTCTCTACCAAAAACGTATCCCAGTACAAAATTTAACTACATTATATTTCCTGCGAAAAAAGCCCTGTTCCTGTTCATTTTTGCGCTTAGCATTTGAGAGAATATGAAAATCTCATGTGTGGTTTTTGAAGGTCTTGTGGGTTGCATAAAATGGTAGGGGCAGCTGGGTCACCTTGTGTAACAAGCGCTTTGGACGATTTAGCCACATAAATCCACAATGATGGTAGGGCAGTTCAGGAAATTTACATCCTATATTGATTAATAATGTATGCAAAATGTTGACAGCAGTGTTCCTGCAACAAGGTCACCAGAGTCACGTGCTCCCGTTTTTCGCGTAGGATATCCATGTTCCCACATTACAAGAGGTCTGAGAGTGAAGAGAGGGCGCTGAGAGTATAGAGACGGGCTGAAGCGTGCACCGATTCCCGACGGGGTTCGGTTCCCACGCAACCCCTGCAGGCCGCTTCGTGGCTCGGACAGATGGCAAAGAGTTCCGTCCATTTCTCGTCCCTACGGGCAACACGAGATCTCCACAGCCTAAGCGGCACGTCATAAGGGAGCAGGTGCTCATAAAATCTATGGGGCGAGAAAGCCTCGTGTAGAGGGTTATGTCGTAAACCATGTACTCAAAGCTCAGCAGTTTTGACAACAGAAGTTGCGTGATGAGGGTGTGCAGATAATAAGGAAATCGGGTTCGTTGGAATTTATGAAAAATGCACATTACATAATGATCCAGAAACTTTTAAGCAGTGTGCTGTGTTGTAAGAATAAGCTACTGTCATGAGCAGTTAAGCTTTCATCTATTAATACATGCTGTGTAATATGGACGTTTATGACTCGGAATTCTACTGAAAACGTGGTCTGGCCACAAATGATTAACGAAGTACTTGCTGAGACATACATGCTTATTTAGAATAAAACGAACGCTAATGAATGTGCGTAGCTATGTATTCTACCACCCAGCAGCAAGTAAGCACTCATTAAAAACCTGTCCAAAAGTTATATAATGCACACATCCAGATTATAGCCTAAAGGGTGCAATGAGGCTGTTTCCTCATATCCGTAATTTAGAGTCTAAAAGATTAATTATCCAAATGCTTCATTAAACCATTGACCTCATGACGTAATTTAACAACAAAATACCCTCATACTGTTGGAAACAGGGAGTCCCACATTAGCACAGGTGCAGAGTGGGACTGAGATATGTGTTAATAAAGAGCAGAATGACTGCTTAACATTCATTAATTAAAAATACTACAATGGCAAAAAATTAAAATTTAAATGATCGTCTGCAATAATAATTGAACCTTAGACCGTTTACAACTAACAGCTTGCTTCACTCCTTTGAAAGAATGTTCCTCCGCCAGTTGCAGTCAGCCAATACTTCGTAAACACACAAAGAATATTATACACAATGGAGACACTTTATGATCTGCAAAATAAATCACATTAGGATTTGGGCAAGACAAAAGATTATAATCCATGGACCAACTAAACAATTCAAAGATCCGAATGACCCTCATACCCAAGCCTGAAGGAGCTACTGTTACATCGCTGATATGGCCATCAGAGTGTCGAAATTTAAATCCTCTTTGAACAGCGGCGAAAGTTCTTTCACACGCAGCTTCATCGGTCACCTTAACTTACATTGTACAGCTTACAATGGATAGGTGTATTCCAGTTAGGTCTGTAGCAGGTAAACGAACATCTTCCCTCAATAAACTCTCTGTTTTGAATGCCGTGGGTCTGGCATATTCGTTGTTAAACGTAAATTGGTGTGTAGTCTTTCTATACTACTGGCCATTAAAATTGCTACACCACGAAGATGACGTGCTACGGTCGCGACATTTAACCGACAGGAAAAAGATGCTGTGATATGCAAATGATTAGCTTTTCAGAGCATTCACACAACGTTGGCGCCGGTGGCGACACCTACAACGTGCTGACATGAGGAAAGTTTCCAACCGATTTCTCATACACAAACGGCAGTTCACCGGCGTTGCCTGGTGAAACGTTATTTTGATGCCTCGTGTAAGGAGGAGAAATGCGTACCATCACGTTTCCGACTTTGAGAAAGGTCGGATTGTAGCCTATCGCGATTGTGGTTTATCGTATAGCGACATTGCTGCTCGTGTTGGTCGAGATCCAATGGCTGTTAGCAGAATATGGAATCGGTGGGTTCAGGAGGGTAATACGGAACGTCGTGCTGGATCCCAACGGCCTCGTATCACTAGCAGTCGAGATGACAGGCATCTTATCCGCATGGCTGTAAGGGATCGTGCAGCCACGTCTCGATCCGTGAGTCAACAGATGGGGACGTTTGCAAGACAACAACCATCTGCACGAACAGTTCGACGACGTTTGCAGCAGCATGGACTATCAGCTCGGAGACCGTGGCTGCTGTTACCCTTGACGCTGCATCACCGACAGGAGCGCCTGCTATGGTGTACTCGACGACGAACCAGGGTGCACGAATGGCAAAACGTCATTTTTTCGGATGAATCCGGGTTCTGTTTACAGCATCCGTGTTTGGCTACATCGCGGTGAACGCACATTGGAAACGTGTATTCGTCATCGCCATACTGGCGTATCACCAGGCGTGATGGTATGGGGTGCCATTTGTTACACGTCTCGGTCACCTCTAGCTCGCATTGACGGCACTTTGAACAGTGGACGTCACATTTCATATGTGCTACGACCCGTGGCTCTACCCTTCATTCGATCCCTAAATGGTTCAAATGGCTCTGAGCACTATGGGACTTAACATCTGAGGTCATCAGTCCCCAGGAACTTAGAACTAGTTAAACCTAAGTAACCTAAGGACGTCACACACATCCATGCCCGAGGCAGGATTCGAACCTGCGACCGTAGTAGTCGCGCGGTTCCGGATTGAAGCGCCTAGAACCGCTCGGCCACCGCAGCCGACTATTCGATCCCTGCGAAACCCTACATTTCAGCACGATAATGCACGACCGCCTGTTGCAGGTCCTGTACTGGCCTTTCTGGGTACACAAAATGTTCGACTGCTGCCCTGGCCAGCACATTCTCCAGATCTCTCACCAATTGAAAACGTCCGGTCAATGGTGGCCGAGCAACTGGCTCGTCGCAATACGCCAGTCACTTCTCTTGATGAACTGTGGTATCGCGTTGAAGCTGCGTGGGCAGCTGTACCTGTACACGCCATCCAAGCCTTGTTTGACTCACTGCCCAGGCATATCAAGGCCGTTATTACGGTCAGAGGTGGTTGTTCCGGGTACTGATTTCTCTGGATCTATGCACCCAAATTGCGTAAAAATGTAATCACATGTTAGTTCTAGTATTATTTATTTGTCCAATGAATACCCGTTTATCATCTGCATTTGTTCTTGGTGTAGCAATTTTAATGGCCAGTAGTGTAAAATCGTGTGCCATGGCGATCTATAGTCAGACAACAACAGGCGCGCGAGTACCGGCAGTGTAAACACTTCCTCGTCCACGCGCGCCCACGGCCGGGACAAGTCCGAGCTGCACCACCGCCTAAAGCAGGCTGAGCTTTTTTTTTATTTCCTCTCAAATGTCCGACATAATAATCGCCATTCATGAAAAAAATAGTTTATCAACTAAGTCTGAGAGGGAGTCGAACCGTCGCCTCACATACGTTCCTCTTAGCACACTCAAACGCTTATCACTCGGCCACCATGAACTCTAACATCCATCACCTTCGCACAGATACATACACCACATAACAGACGAGCAGAACTTCTCTCGGACCTACCTGAATAGTGCACTTTCCTACTTTCACGTGATGTTGTTTTAATGGCCTACTAAATGTGTACAAAGCGTGAAATAAATCTATGATCCTCTTGTTAGTTGAGTCCGTAACGACTGGAACCAAGTCGGAATAGCGCCAGCTGCGATCCAGTTTAGTACACTCGCCAAAGCCAAAATCACCAGGAGTCTAGAAACGAATCCTTGGAACATAATGGCAGCTACAAGTACACATGCTATCCGGAGTTGACCCTCCTGAAACACTGTCTACAATTAAGGAGTCCAGAGCTGATAATAGTGAGAACGTACCGCTTACATTGTGTATTTCGTCAAGTAGAGTGCATCTATGCACAACACATTCACTGCAGGGAAATTAAATTATTTCCTATGAAATGAGCACAGGTTTCGTTGAGAAGCTTGATTTCGAACTTTTACAGGGGCGGGCGGTAATCCGAATTCCAGGACAGACGAAAGCCGGTTGCCTGCAACAAATACCATCGTAAACAGGCACTCCACTTCACCACCCCATGCACAGTGGAACAACACTTGGAGCTCACACTGCCAGCTCCTGCAATCGGTTTAATACCGTCTCAGCTACCGGTCGTTGTGGCCTAGCGGTTCTAGGCGCTTCAGTCTGGAACCGCGCGACCGCTACGGTTCGAATCCTGCCTCGGGCATGGATGTGTGTGATGTCCTTAGATAGGTTTAAGTAGTTCTAAGTTCTGGCAGACTGATGACCTCAGATATTAAGTCCCATAGTCCTCAGAGACATTTGAACCATTTTTGAACCATCTCAGCTCCTTCCTATTCGTAGGCTTGCAACGGACCCCACTAGCGGCCGCTCCGGCCCAGCTTCCTGCCTTCGGCACACAGGAGGTGCCACCGCACAGAACCAAAGATCACACAGCTCGCGTCAACGACAATGTGTCGCGAAGCGGCACACACATTATCATGTGCTCCACGAAACACATCGCTGTCATACAAAAACACAGTGCATAGTCTCCCAAAGATATCAGCATACCAGAACAGCATTCAGTGACCGACTTTCTGCATGCGTAATTTCAGTCATGCAAAGAAAGGAGCTTTTATCATTAATGGACTGCAATTGTAGACTAAGACTGAATCAGTTTAGCTACTCGTACCATCACTGATATGACGAGCACTGTAGTAACATGTCTTGACAAGATGGCGGCTTGGCAGCACGGAACTACGAGGGCATTCTGACAAGGGAACCTCCCCATCGCACCCCCCTCAGATTTAGTTATAAGTTGGCACAGTGGATAGGCTTTGAAATACTGATCCCAGATCAATCGAGAAAACAGGAAGAAGTTGTGTGGAACTATGAAAAAAATAATCAAAATATACAAACTGAGTAGTCCATGTGCAAGATATGCCACATCTAGGATAATGTGAGCTCAGGAGCGCCGTGGTCCCGTGGAGGGAGCTGCGGAACGAGAGGTCCTTGGTTCAAGCGTTCCCTCGAGTGAAAAGTTTAATTTTTTATTTTCAGACAATTATTAAATGTCCGTCCGATGCAATCACTTTTTTGGGAGTGATTATTACATCCACTAGAAAACCTAAATCGGGCAAGGTAGAAGAATCTTTTTACCCATTCACCAAGTGTACAAGTTAGGTGGGTCGACAACATATTCCTGTCATGTGACACACATGCCGTCACTAGTGTCGTATAGAATATATCAGAGGTGTTTTCCTGTAGAGGAATCGGTTGACCTATGACCTTACGATCAAATGTTTTCGGTTCCCATTGGAGAGGCACGTCCTTTCCTCTACTAATCGCACGGTTTTGCGGTGCGGTCGCAAAACACAGACACTAAACTTATTACAGTGAACAAAGACGTCAATGAACGAACGGGCAGATCATAACTTTGCGAAAATAAAGAAAGTAAACTTTTCACTCGAGGGAAGACTTGAACCAAGGACCTCTCGGTCCGCAGCTGCTCGCGCTAACCACGGGACCACGGCGCTTCTGAGCTCACACCATCCTAGATGTTGCCTATCTTGCGCATGGACTACTCAGTTTGTATATTTTGCTTATTTTTTTCATAGTTCCACACAACTTCTTCCTGTTTTCTCGATTGATCTGTGATCAGTTTTTCAAGGCCTATCCACTGTGCCAACTTATAACTACATCTGAGGGGGGTGCGATGGGGAGGTTCCCTTGTGAGAAGTAATGCCTTCGAATATTTTATGCAAAAACTCTTACAGCTTGTGACGTTCTGTCTCCCCTTTTTGTTGTCGCTGTTGAGCCGCTACTGCTACAGCTCGGTCGGTGGAATGGAGACGCGACCCGCAGTAATGGTTGTCCCCGTCGGATAACGTGGAACAGCACCTCAAAATCTCTAATGAAAATTGTTCCTCGCGTAATGTATGAAAGGCCGTTTGCAACTCCGCACAGTCGTCTCAGCGATACGAACTGCTGATTTTAATTCTCTGTTATGGTTTTATGATGATTTGCTACGCGCGGTTAGTTAGTTATTGCAGTATTGAGTGAATCATTCATCACCGGCGTCGTTTCACACCACTGAAGCGAGGAAAAATTCATTTGCGGTTCAGTATCAGTAGTTGTTACGTTGCTAGGCAGAATTGTTCACCACGACACGACGCAAATCCAGAGATAATCTGTAATCCTATCTTGCTTTCGTGCGTCGTGATATTATTTCGTCAAAACACTTCTCTCAATGCTCAATGTTCATCAAGTCACTCTTTCAATTAGAATGTTCACAAATAATTAATTTCGATTATCAGCTATCACATAGTTCAATTAATGATGGAGCCAATACGTGAGATTTCCATTACTGACGAACAATTTTATTGTTCCATCTTAGCAATTAGTTTGTAATCATCACACCACACTCACACCGATGGATCGTATAAATTAGAAAAATGGTTCAAATGGCTCTGAGCACTATGGGACTTAACATGTGAGGTCATCAGTCCCCTAGAACTTAGAACTACTTAAACCTAACTAAACTAAGGACATCACACACATCCATGCCCGAGGCAGGATTCGAACCTGCGACCGTAGCGGTCTCGCGGTTCCGGACTAAAGCGCCTAGAACCGCTCGGCAGATCAATTACGATTCTTTTCAATTCGGTGATCGTGACAATTACGACAACTTTTACAATCGGCGTATTTGTATTATCTTCGTGTGGTCGTATTAATGTTTGCTATTCCAGGCTAATCAGGTATTGCAGTCTTCGATACTATGTCCATTCTTCGTTGTAACTGTTCACTTTGATGGAGGTTGAGTCCAACAACAATATCTCCAATCATTAAAGTTCATTAACTCGTCGTACACTATCAGAATATCACTTCAGTTCAAGTTCTCAAGTCCGAACAACTGAGAACAAAGTCCGCGCATCTCTATCACACAATATTACTTTTTTTTTTTTTTTTTTTTTTTAAGAAACAATCTCGTAGCGTTCCGTTTGTAGTACTATAGCAAACGGTGCTCTCTCTCGATTTCATAGCAAGCAAGCGACTAACTTTTCCATGATCGAGCATTGTAGACTCATTGAATTTCCTTTTCGCCGCGTTTACAACTCTCTTTCACAACAAATGTTATCTCTGACCGACATATTACTTTGGACTTAAATTTCGTCGTACTGATTGGCAATTATTACTGAGATGTTTGATAGGTAATTAAAAATAACCTTTCTTTCTTTCTACCTTTATATCACGACAGACTCAGTAATTATTGAAATTGGTGTTCATCAAAACTTTAAGGTGTTATATTATTGTCAAAGTTGTCTTACCTGTCAGGATAACACTGTTCCCTACTATAAATTATCATGACATTCGTATTTGGGTTTCCAGGTTTCTTGAGGTGTTATGTTATGTTATGTTAACCGGGGACCTAGACACGACGGAGAGGCTCCGTTCCCGCCGCAGCCGCAGTGGTCCGCAACCCCACGACGACTATCGCAGTCCACTTCACCCCTCCGCCGCCCCACACCGAACCCATGGTTATTGTGCGGTTCGGCCCCCGGAGGACGCCCCCCTCCCCCCCGCCCCCCAGGGAACGTCTCATACCAGACGAGTGTAACCTCTATGTTTGCGTGGCAGAGTAATGGTGGTGTACGCGTACGTGGAGAACTTGTTTGCGCAGCAATCGCCGACATAGTGTAGCTGAGGCGGAATAAGGGGAACCAGCCTGCATTTGCCGAGGCAGATGGAAAACCGCCTAAAAACCATCCACAGACTGGCCGGCTCACCGGACCTCGACACAAATCCGCCGGGCGGAATCGTGCCGGGTACCGGCGCTCCTTCCGCACGGCCAACCGGGCGGGTTTCTTGGGGTGTTACAAGCTTTTCAAATAAAACGCACGTTATTAGATTCTACTCTTGAATTCTTCACGTCTGCATATCCGTAACCCTCTGCCGCTACACAGCTGCGGATTGTAGCGCGTAGTATGGCGGTGTGTAACATAACTATGTCTGTGCGTGACAAACAGCGAGCTGTAATTGAGTTTCGAGTTCGAAGAGTTCGTCCACACATGGAAGACCCTCTGCTTCAGCCTGACAATGCCAGACCACTCACGAGCGCTGCAACATCTGCAACAGTCCGACGCCTTGACTTCACTTTCATCGACCATCCTCCACAGAGTGACGCGTTCGTTCCATCCGATTTTCATCTTTTTCCATATATCTGAAAGAACATCTTCAAGGATTTCACTTTGATAGTATCGAAGCGGCGCCAGCAAAGGTGAGGTTGTGGCTCCGTCAAAAATGTCAAACATACTACAGTGACGGTATGAAGAAACCGGTCCCTCGTTGGCGGAAATGTGTTTGTCGCCAGAGTGACTAAACTGAGAAATAAATATGTAGACATGAAGAAGAAAAATTAAGAATGTTAGTAACGAGTGTTTTGTTTAAAAAGGCCCTGAGAATTTTCACAAATATGTAGGAAGGAATTACTTTTCATCAATTGCTCGTATTACGTACGATAATGAATGATTTATGTTGAACGAAATAATTCAAAGAAATGATACAAATAACATATTTTTTTCTCGAAACATTGCAGAGAAACCACAGATACTAAATGGGTTTTCAGTGCAATACAGGGTGATTCAAAAAGAATACCACAACTTTAGGAATTTAAAACTCTGCAACGACAAAAGGCAGAGCTAAGCACTATCTGTCGGCGAATTAAGGGAGCTATAAAGTTTCATTTAGTTGTGCATTTGTTCGTCATTTCAGCCAATAAAGTTTTTGGTCCCTTTTTCTTCGAAGGTGCTACTGTAACTGGACTACAGTATCTGAAGATGTTAGAGAATTGGCTGTTCCCTCAGCTCGAACAAGAAGCACAACAATTCATATTTCAGCAGGATTGAGCGCCACCACATTGGCACTTATCTGTCCGTAACAACCTGAACGTCGACTACCCGAGGCGATGGATCGGCCGCCAGGCAGCCCGTGACAGAGCACTTCATCACTGGCCTCCAAGAAGCCCTGATCTTACCCCCTGCGATTTTTTCTTATGGGGCTATGTTAAGGATATGGTGTTTCGGCCACCTCTCCCAGCCACCATTGATGATTTGAAACGAGAAATAACAGCAGCTATCAAAACTCTTACGCCTGATATGCTACAGAGAGTGTGGAACGAGTTGGAGTATCGGGTTGATATTGCTCGTGTGTCTGGAGGGGGCCATATTGAACATCTCTGAACTTGTTTTTGAGTGAAAAAAAAAAACCTTTTTAAATACTCTTTGTAATGATGTATAACAGAAGGTTATATTATGTTTCTTTCATTAAATACACATTTTTAAAGTTGTGGTATTCTTTTTGAATCACCCTGTATAACACGAACTGAAACTCTAGAAAAAGAACACGACATTAAACCTTCTCGATATACTTTTTTCAGCAAAACAATAAACAATTTACTAGTATGACGCAGGAGCGGATGGTAAGTTAGCATCTATAATCCGCAAATCTACATATCTAGATATATACTACGCTACACACCTAGCAGTGTGTGGCGGAGAGCACAATTTGCGCCAATTTCATATTACGCCCCCCCGCCCCCTCTGTTCCACTCGCGGATCACGCGACTGACTTAATGGCTCATTACGAGCTCTAATTTCCATTATCTGCGAATGGTGATCATTGCTCGATATGAAAGTTGGTGGTAATAATATATGCTCTATCTATATCCTCGGCGAAGATCGGAGTTTGGAATTTAGTGAGCAGCCCCTTCCGTATAGCGCGTCGTCTATCTGCAAGTGTGTCCCACTTTCTATGAGATTTGTAACGCTCTCGCGATGGCTAAATGCACCAGACACTAATCTTGCCGCTCTTCTTTGGACCTCCTCAATCTCTTGAATCAGACCCAACTGGTAAGGGTCCCATACAGACGAACAATACTCTAAGACTGGACGAACTAACGTATTGTAAGCAATTTACTTTGTTGAAGGACTGCATCGCTTCAGGATTCTACCAATCAACCGAAATCTAGAGTTCACCTTGCCCGTTACTTTTGTAATCTGATCATCCCATTTGAGATCATCTCGAATAGTCACACCCAGATACTTGACGGATGTTACCGCTTCCAAAGACTGGGCATTTATTTTGTACTCTTACATTAATGGGGATTTTCGCCATAATGCAACGGACCGCAAAGATATTACTCGATCCTATAAATCAGCTTCCATTTTACGGAAGGCGAGCAGTCTATGGGGCTTTCTGTCACTACGCAAAAGGATACTATTTCACGTTATAATTCACGATAAGTTCTGCAATTTCAATAAAACTGTGTGAATTTGTATAGCTTGCGACTAAATTAAATGACACACCGTCTATTAATCACCACGACCAGTAACTGTAAAGATCTCACACGTAATCTTCAATATTTCAGCACTCTGAACGAGCTCGCGTCGACGTCAGAACCACCAAACAAAGCAATAACCCCGGAGAGTCTCAGCCGCACGGCCTGTTCGGTAAGCGCCCATCACTGATTGGCTAATGTGAGAAGAAACTCTCAAAGATGTAAACACACTTCTGCGGTGCCACAGAGCGATAGCTCAAAGAGCTTGGATCCTTATTGAAGCTGACCATAGAACGATCGAAAAGAACATTTCAAAGATAAAGTCGCGTTTTTTGAAAGGAAAAATATTGTAGGCTAAAATTAAAATGCAACTGAACCGACAAATGTCAAAGTGAAATATGAAAAACACAACCAAAGTAATAACAATGGTTTACCAGTAATTAGCTGTTCCTGGCCAGCGCATTGCTGTGACTTAGTCCAGTTACATGGCAAGGAAAAAAAAGAAAGCACGTGTTTCTAATATGTTTGGGTTCAAATGGTTCAAATGGCTCTGAGCACAATGGGACTTAATATCTGAGGTCATCAGTCGCCTAGAACTTAGAACTACTTAAACCTAACTAACCTAAGGACATCACAAACATCCATGCCCGAGGCAGGATTCGAACTTGCGACCGTAGCGGTCGCGCGGTTCCAGACTGAAGCGCCTAGAACCGCTCGGCCACACCGGCCGGCTAATACGTATGGGAATTGGATACACATCCTAATGTGTGGGTGTCCTTCTCCCCATCTCTTCGTACATCTCCTCGCTCTGCCTCTTCCTCTCTCTGTCCCTCCCACTGATCTTAACCTTGTTTACTGTTATTACAAATTCGGATTCTGTAGGAGTATTCAAGTCATAAACCTATAAGCCATAAATACAACTTTCCTCTTGGCTAATAACGTTTCACTATTATATATTTATTTATATACAATAGATATTAAAAATATATAGCCTGCATCTGCCCGAATGTTCATTAGACTATTGCGTAAAAATCTGAGGTAAGCTGGTCAAGAACTTCTCAAGATTTTTGGTAATTCATTTCCCCCTTACAATTAATAAAATATTATGGGCTGTTACGTAGTGGTCGGAGGACATTTTCAAAGGGGATCGCAACTTCTCTGAATGTCCGGACATTCAACGAAGCTACAGGGTGTTTCAAAAATGACCGGTATATTTGAAACGACAATAAAAGCTAAACGAGCAGCGATAGAAATACACCGTTTGTTGCAATATGCTTGGGACAACAGTACATTTTCAGGCAGACAAACTTTCGAAATTACAGTAGTTACAATTTTCAACAACAGATCGCGCTGCGGTCTGGGAAACTCTATAGTACGATATTTTCCACATATCCACCATGCGTAGCAATAATATGGCGTAGTCTCTGAATGAAATTACCCGAAACCTTTGACAACGTGTCTGGTGGAATGGCTTCACATGCAGATGAGATGTACTGCTTCAGCTGTTCAATTGTTTCTGGATTCTGGCGGTACACCTGGTCTTTCAAGTGTCCCCACAGAAAGAAGTCACGGGGGTTCATGTCTGGCGAATAGGGAGGCCAATCCACGCCGCCTCCTGCATGTTTCGGATAGCCCAAAGCAATCACACGATCATCGAAATATTCATTCAGGAAATTAAAGACGTCGGCCGTGCGATGTGGCCGGGCACCATCTTGCATAAACCACGAGGTGTTCGCAATGTCGTCTAAGGCAGTTTGTACCGCCACAAATTCACGAAGAATGTCCAGATAGCGTGATGCAGTAATCGTTTCGGATCCGAAAAATGGGCCAATGATTCCTTTGGAAGAAATGGCGGCCCAGACCAGTACTTTTTGAGGATGCAGGGATGATGGGACTGCAACATGGGGCTTTTCGGTTCCCCATATGCACCAGTTCTGTTTATTGACGAAGCCGTCCAGGTAAAAATAAGCTTCGTCAGTAAACCAAATGCTGCCCACATGCATATCGCCGTCATCAATCCTGTGCACTATATCGTTAGCGAATGTCTCTCGTGCAGCAATGGTAGCGGCGCTGAGGGGTTGCCGCGTTTGAATTTTATATGGATAGAGGTGTAAACTCTGGCGCATGAGACGATATGTGGACGTTGGCGTCATTTGGACCGCAGCTGCAACACGGCGAACGGAAACCCGAGGCCGCCGTTGGATCACATGCTGCACTAGCTGTGCGTTGCCCTCTGTGGTTGCCGTACGCGGTCGCCCTACCTTTCCAGCACGTTCATCCGTCACGTTCCCAGTCCGTTGAAATTTTTCAAACAGATCCTTTATTGTATCGCTTTTCGGTCCTTTGGTTACATTAAACCTCCGCTGAAAACTTCGTCTTGTTGCAACAACACTGTGTTCTAGGCGGTGGAATTCCAACACCAGAAAAATCCTCTGTTCTAAGGAATAAACCATGTTGTCTACAGCACACTTGCACGTTGTGAACAGCACACGCTTACAGCAGAAAGACGACGTACAGAATGGCGCACCCACAGACTGCGTTGTCTTCTATATCTTTCACATCACTTGCAGCGCCATCTGTTGTTGTAAATTGTAACTACTGTAATTTCGAAAGTTTGTCCGCCTGAAAATGTACTGTTGTCCCAAGCATATTGCAACAAACGGTGTATTTCTATCGCTGCTCGTTTAATTTTTATTGCCGTTTCAAATATACCGGTCATTTTTGAAACACCCTGTATGATCCCCTTTGAAAATGTCCTCAGCAGATGTGGAGGAAACATTGGGTTTTAAGGGGAAATCCATTCGACCACGGCTTAACATCCCGGAATATTTTATTAACTGTGATATTTCCAGCCGTGAAGGTTTACATTTTACAAGCTTCCCTGAGCTGTGCTGCGGCTCGCGTTGGTGCTGCTTGTAGGTTTCCGCTCTCTGTTGGAGGCCAGACCGTATCGTTTTGTTGGCATGGTTGCGGTTGTTTGTCTTCTTCTCGTCTTGACTGGCACCACGGTTTCGTGAACGTTGCCTGTCCGCTAGTGGCAGCAGCGGCGGTTATCGATATGTAGTAACTGTTGCCCTATCTTTGGGGCGACGTCGTTGTTTTTCCGGGTCGTGTGAGTGGGCCAGTTTGGTGGGGGACTCAGAAGGAGTCCTCGCAGTGCCAAAACACGCTGGGACCGCTGGCGGCACGCATGGACTGCCAGATGGAAGGGATGCGATCATGAAGGTACACGACCTCATCGTAAAACAGATCCAGTAATTCTTAAGATGAGTGCATTTCAATCCAAGTAGAGAAACCTCCACCATTGTGAGATGTTGCGGTTCTCCAGTGCCTTGGGTTCGTGTTGCTGCTCGTAGTGTCGCCGAGGCGAAGAGCAGCGAGTGGAGTGCTTTCTACTCTGGTGGTAGTGGCTCCTTTCTCGTTTCGGGAGTTCTAAGCACAGTTTCTGGGGACGTAGTGCAGACCGCCGGTTCCTGCTTTGGCGTATTGTTCCATCCTTGCATTTGGTTTATCGGACGTCAGGTAGCAAAATGGTTCAAATGGCTCTGAGCACTATGGGACTTAACATCAGAGGTCATCAGTCCCCTAGAACTTAGAACTAATTAAACCTAACTAAACCTAAGGACATCACAAACATCCATGCTCGAGGCAGGATTCGAACCTGCGACCGTGGTAGTCGCGCGGTTATGGACTGAAGCGCCTAGAACCGCTTGGCCACCGCGGCCGGCGTCAGGTAGCTTCAGCAAGATTATCATTCGTCATTCGTTAGACTACCACTAGCCTGAGTTACCATCTTGTGAAGTGAGTGCAGCTCTTGGCTGCCTATCTCATCGCTCGCGAAAGTGTTTGTTGCCGGACCTTCTCAGAGGTCGATTCCTGGAGCACCATCTGTGGCTCCTTGGTTCTTGTAAGACATGTGTGTTCTAAAAGGAGGTCTCGTGGTCAGTAGTTCAGTGTAAGGTTCCTTCAGCCCACGCCTTCTGCTGTGTTTGTGGCGACTTACCTTTAATACTTCAAAACCTGTAAGTTGTAAATTGCAGCGAGTTCTTAAACAATTCTTAATTTATTGCGATTCTTGGCATGTAAGGCCTTCACCTGTGACTGTCATCGCTTGCCTTAAAATTCTAATTTTGTATTTGTATTTAAGCAGTAAGGCTTTAAAACCTTATTTACTGCCATTCCTGGCGTCTGATGCCGTCTGCTATATTTGTGGCGACTTGTCTTAAATATTTCAATACCTGTAATTCGTAAGTTGCAGCGAGTTTTAAACAATTCTTAATTTACTGCAATTCCTAGTGTGTAAGGCCTTCTCCCCAGATCACAGTGGCTTGCTTTTAAAACGTTATCTGTTGTATCTGTATTTAATGGTGATTTGCTAAATTTTAACTCACTGAAAACACTATTATTTACACTTGTTTATTCCCTCATTAGTAACGTGTGGTATTTTTTTTATTTATTGTTGAGTCTGGAACTACTGATTTAAAATAAATTGTGTGTAACTGTAAAAGGCAACCAATAGTGACTGATTACGGCCCTGTCCACAATCGTAACCGAATCCTGCCTTCCCTTGACGACCAGGTTTCATTCCCCTTTCTATTACATATCTGTGTGGTCCTTAACTACATGTCAAAACTGTAACAGCATGTAGAGGGGACCGAAATAAGCAGATGTCATATAAGAATGTGGGGTCAACAGAAACATCCGATCTCACGCGTCGGATTTGACCCGTGACGTAAGGGTGTTGTGGTGTGTGACGTCATTACGGCGCGGAGTTTGGCTTGTGAGTGTGGCGTGTTTGTAGATGTTGCCTCGTTGACGTTACCTTAGTAGGAGTTTTAGGGCCTGTAATATATAGTTTACCTTTTTACTGTACTTTTTGTTTTAACGTCGTCTATGGGGCTTTTATCAGTTTGCCATTAGATTGTTCAATCTTTATGGTCTATATGTTTTGTCGCTACTCGTTATGTCTAATGAATCAATATTGTTTTTTCTTTTTTTTTATTTGTTTCTTTTTTTTATCTTTTGATTGACCTACACATTGATCTGTAGCGTAGCGCTGAATGCGAGGTTAGGTTGGGAGTTTTTTTTTGGCGGGGGGGGGGGGGTCAGGGGGGGGGGGGCGCAGTCCCCCCCTGCCTGGCCTTGAGTACCACTTGTTTGTTATTATCTTTGTTTGCTATCAATGTTAGCAGATTGTTCTTGTGAAACCTTTGTGTGTGTTGTTTTTCTATGTGTTTTCGTCTTTGTGATACGTATGCAACGTTTTTATATCCGCCATATTGGAATTGTCGTTTATGGTCGTTTCCGCCATATTTGTGACGTCATGGTTCAAAGCCGACGGGTTAGATCGGACGCTTCCGTATTTCCAGAATGTGTATGGGGTAATGCTACCTTGGGCCGGTAGGGGGCGCTGATGACTGCGGCGTATAAAAGCGCTTCGCTAGCTGGGTTCATAATTTCCCACACGGATCTCGAGCAGCAAGCATCGTTTCACCAATGCAGGGCTGCCGACGTGCATTTCTTGTATGGGGCTGCACAAGGGAACGGATTAGCTGCTCATAGAATATACAGGGAGCGATTCCCAGATAGGAATCAACTGGATTCCCCGAACATTCGAGCATTGTGCGCAGTAACTTAGTAGGACCGTACATTCTACCTAGCCGTTTAACTGGCCGCACATACAACATCTTTCACAGGAGGTCTTACCTGAATTTATGGGCGATGTTCCTCTAACTGTTCGCAGACGAATGTCATTCTAGCACGATGAAGCCCCAGCTCACTTCAGTCGAAATGTCAGGAATCACCTGGACGCTGTCTGCAGCCAGCAGTGGATAGGACGGGGCGGTCCAGCTCCCTGGCCACCGCGTTCTCCCGATTTAACCTGGGCTGATTTTTTGTTGTGGGGTCATATGAAAAGCCTGGTGTACGAGAATCCCGTCACATCTGAAGAAGGTCTAGTTGCCCGCGTGTCTCTTGCTACTGGAATGTGATCGACATGCCTGAAGTCTTTTCTAAAGAAGCCGATCCATGAGCCGTCGCTGTGAATCGTGTATCGCTGTTGGTAGGCGCTCTTTCGAGCACCTCTTGTACACTATTCACAAAATTTCTGATGTAATTTGCCTTTACATGCCTTTTCAGTTTTCTGTGATACATACTGCTGTACAAGCTATGGCTGCAATGTGTCACTACCGCACACACATTGCTATACGAAATCTGCTTATTTCGGTCCTCTCTACCAGCCTTTACATTTTTCACATATAATTTAGGACCACCCAGTATTATACACATTTTTAAAAAGTGGTAGACCCCTACAGAATAACATACGGGTATTCGAATGCAACGTTGTGTCAAAATTTTAGTGGAATCGGTGGAGAACTTGCGGGTATTTAAGATTTTGTACAAACGAACATATACATTTTTATTTATGTAGATTTCTTGTGTATTGAAACAGCGAATACATTGACGATGGTGATATTAATTCTCTAAATCAGTCTACGCAACTGCTGGCCATTGAAACTGCTCCACAAGAAAGGATAGCAAATAATGAAACCGGTCGTAGTGGCCGTGCGGTTCTAGGCGCTACAGTCTGGAGCCGAGCGACCGCTACGGTCGCAGGTTCGAATCCTGCCTCGGGCATGGATGTGTGTGATGTCCTTAGGTTAGTTAGGTTTAATTAGTTCTAAGTTCTAGGCGACTGATGACCTCAGAAGTTAAGTCGCATAGTGCTCAGAGCCATTTGAACCAAATAATGAAATTTTACTTATTGTGCCTAAACAGTACGATACGAGAAATACGCGATTAAATTTGTAGGTTGTTTGAGGGTACAAAAGTTCCGAAACTTAGTAGACAGAGATGCCCCCTCTGATAGCAACTATGACATATTTTGTATTCAGACATAATGACCTTTCTAGACTCTGAGAAGCTCATCTGCAGAAACCAGCACAGTTTCAGGAAACAGCGGTCATGCGAGACACAGCTGGCCCTCTTTGTGCATGATATACAACAGGCTCTAGATACCGGCTCCCAGGTTGATGCCATATTTCTCGACTTTCGAAAGGCGATCGACCCAGTTCCGTCTTGTCGCTTGCTACAAAAAGTGCGCACTTACGGTCTATCCGATGACATATGCGCTTGGATAGAAAGTTTTCTAACAGACAGGGAGCAGTATGTCGTCCTGAACGGGGTGACTTCAACAGAAACAAGCTTAACTTCAGGTGTGCCCCAGGGCAGCGTAATAGGTCCTCCGCTTTTTACGATTTACATAAACGATCTGGTTGATGGTATTGCCAGCGGCTTGAGACTTCTTGCCGATGATGCTGTAATCTACAGGAAAGTAGTATCACACGAAAATTGGGAACGAATCAATGAGGATTTGCAGAAAGTAAATGCGTAATGACTGGAAGTTGTATCTCAATATTAGTAAGTGTAACGTACTGCGTATAACAAGGCGAAAATCCCCATTCATGTACGAGTACAAAATAAACGCCCAATCTCTGGAAGCGGTAACGTCCATCAAGTATCTGGGTGTGACTATTCGAAATGATCTCAAATGGAATGATCAGATTACGCAAGTAACGGGTAAGGCCAACTCTAGATTGCGGTTTATTGGTATAATCTTGAAGCGATGCAGTCCTTCAACAAAGGAAATTGCTTACAATACGTTAGTTCGTCCAGTATTATTGTTCGTCTGTATGGCACCCTTACCAGTTTGGTCATTCAAGAGATTGAGAACGTCCAAAGAAGAGCGGCAAGATTCGTGACTGGTACATTTAGCCATCGCGAGAGCGTTACAAATCGCATAGAACGTTTGAAGTGGGACACAGTTGCAGATAGACGGCGCGCTAAACAGAAGGGGCTGCTCACTAAATTCCGAAATCCGGTCTTCACCAAGGATGTAGAGCATATACTATTACCACCAACTTTCAAATCGCGCAATGATCACCATTCAAAGATAAGGGAAATAAGAGGTCGTACTGAGGCGTTCAGACAGTCGTTTTTCCCTCCCGCGATCCGCGAGTGGAACAGAGGGGGGAAATATGACTTTGGCGCGAATTGTGCCCTCCGCCACACACCGCTTGGTGGCTAGCGGAGGATATATGTAGATGTAGACTCTAACCTGGCTAGTTATCGAATCGAACTGAGCTTGGATATGGGAACATCATTCCATGCTGCTTCACTTCAGTGCCAGAGTTCACCAACCGTAGTAGCTGGTTCGTGGGTGGCACGCCAATCTCCCAGCATCCCATGACCATATGTTTTCAGTGGGCTGTGGAGAAAGTGCAGGCTATCGCAACAGTGGAACACGCTCCCTATCCAGATAGGCCAGGATAGCACAAGCAACATGCAATCTTATGTTATCTTGTTGGAAGATAAAGTCACGGAGACCGTGCAGATATGGCACAGGCATAAGACAACACATCTGAAATCACAGGCTATACGAGCGAAAGGTGATCATGTTGTTGGCATGTCATAACATCCTCATACCAGGTGCTGGGGGGGGGGGGGGGGGTGTAGGAGAATGACGAATGAAATATGACAACTTTTGCTCTCTTTGGAGGCTCCACTCACAGGTGCGTCAATCGTGAGGTCGTATGCAGAACAATCACTAGTCCGAAAAGACGACGTGGCGTCATTCCTGTGTCCAGTGTTGCAGGTCGCAACCCCTTTGGCATTCCTCTCTCTACTGCCCTGGCCGGAGAAGCCACACAGTTGTCCGTAGTGCTCCAGATGTCGTTCTTGTGAATACTTGTCTTGCTGCAAACAACGCCATTTTGTGGCTGAAGGTCCATGACATGACTGTATGATCCTGTGCTGCCGGACGAAATATGTGGAAACACCAATAACACAACACATTACCATGCCTAATAGTGTGTAGGAAAGCCGCTGGCATTCAAAACAGCTTCCAGTCGCTTCGGAATGGATAAATACAGGTCCTTTTTGGCTCTCAAGAGAACTTATACCATTCTTCCTGCAAAACAGTGGCGAGTTCAGGTAACTATGATGAAGAAGATAGCGATCACACACTCCTCTCTCTAAGCAGACCACAAAGGCTCAATAATACTGACATCTAATGACTGCGGTGGCCACGGGAGACGAGAGAATTCGTTCTCGTGCTCACAAAACCAGTCCTGAACGATGAGAGTTGTGTGAACAGGGGCTGGCTCTGTAGACTTGGAACACATCATCACCACTGGCGAACAAACACTGTACTATGGGATGAACCTGATCAGCCAAAACGGACACACAATCATTGGCAAGAATCCGACCTTGAAGAGTAACCGTAGGGCCCATGGAATACTACGATATGGCTGCCACACCAACACCGAACCCTCGCCATGTTTCACTGTTGGGACACACACTCGGGCATAAGTTCGGGAAAGTCTGAAGCAAGCCTCATCCGACCAAATGACTTTCTTCCAACTATCCATAGTGCAAGATTTATGGCTTCCAGTTCGCCCTCCAGTTCCCTGCTTATGGAGCTCCCTTCATGTTGTTTCGGCGCTGACGGGGTTCGCAAACGCCGCATTCAGATCTGCAGTGACTTTTGCAGCTGTCGTCCTCTTGTTTTTCATCACAATCCTCTTCAATGACTTCCTTTCATGAGCATTCAACACACACTTTCGACAGCGTTGTAACTTAGCGGATGATGTTTGTTCGCTTTCCCTGTATGCAGTATAAATCTTCGTTACGTTACCACCTGAAACACCAGCACTTCGGCTACCTTGGTTACGGAAGCAGCCACCAAACCAGCTCCAACAATTTGCGCATTTTCGAATTCACTTTTTTCCGATATACTAGGCGTACAACTTTGCTTCCGCCGTTTTTTCCCCAACATTTGAGGGTTTAATGAAATAAATTGGTTACACACGTATCATGCAAAGTATTTTCCATCGCTGGCCACTACTTTCTCCCATCTTTCTGGCAGTGTACGAATCCCGCGTCGAAAAAATTGTTCATGTTTTGAAGTACTCCACGAATCGACCCCATTTGTGACTTCTTCACGAGATCGGAAGTGCTGGTCAGCCAGGCCATGCGCCATTGATCTAAACAGGTTATAGTCAGAGGGAGCAATGTCTGGAAAATACGGCGGGTGGCGTAGGACTTCCCATTTTAACGTTTCCAAGTACGTTTTAACCTCTTTTGGAACGTGGATGGCGTAGGATTTCCCATTTTAACGTTTCCAAGTACGTTTTAACCTCTTCTGGAACGTGGGTTCGAGCGTTGTCGTGCTGCAAAATCACTTTATCGTGACTCTCGCTGTATTGCGGCCGTTTGTCTTTTAATGCTCTGTTCAAACGCATTAATTGCATTCGATAACGAGCACCTATGATTGTTTCACTTGGTTTTAACACCTCATAGTACACGACGCCGAGCTGGTCCCACCAAATGCAGAGTATGATCTTGGAGCCGTGAATATTCGGTTTGGCCGTCGACGTGGAAGCATGGCCGGGATATCCCCATGATTTTGCGTTTAGGGTTATCATAATGAACTCATTTTTCGTCGCCATGCAGAAATACCTTCAGTTTTTGCCTCTGAAGTAACTGTTCACAAACACACAAACGCCGTTCAACGTCTCTTGGTTTCAGCTCACAGGGGAACCAAGTTCCTTCTTTCTGAATCATGCCCATAGCCTTGACACGTTTTGAAATGGCTTGCTGTGTCACTCCCGCTAATCGTGCCAATTCGTCTTGAATTTGACGCGAGTCTTCACTCAGCAATGTCTCCAATTCTGCATCTTCGAAAACATTTTCTCTTCCGCCACTATGCTGGTTTACGACGTTAAATCGCCGTTCTTGAAGCGTTGAAACCACTCGTGACACGTTATTTCACTAATAGCGTCCTTGCCATACGTACTTGAGAGCATTCGATGAGACTCAGCCGCTGTTTTCTTCATACTGAAACAGTAATACCTCCCGCAAATGACGAGAATTAGGCTCGTAAACTGACATTTTCAATCAAGAACAACTTTATGACGCAGACACAAATGGACTAATGTTTGAATGAGGTTACGTTGACCGAGGTCAAGCTAACTGCCTGACGTCTGCGATCTGTTTCTTTCGACCGCCACTTACCGTTGTCACCACCTATCGGCAAACGGCGGAAGCGAAGTTGTACACCTTGTAGTTCACTCACAACTACGCAGAACACTGTTCTGACCGCGACTGACGCTTGCACCGTATTGAAGACAATGCGCATGTTGCGCTCGTTGTCAAATACAACAACCAGCAGGCATGGCTAGCATCTGCGTTTATGTTCAAGCAAGCATTTCTATTGGTGTTTCCATATTTTTTGTCCAACGCCAGTACGTGTCCTTTCGGGTGCAAGTCGTGTGAAGTTGTTTAGATCCCGCATGATGTTAAGTGTGGCCCTTCTGGACGAGGACTGTTAATATTTTTAGAAATATTCGAAAACTGATATATCAATATTTAATGAAATATCAATATTAGGGCACAACAAATCGACGAGAAGTACCGATTAATCGATATATCAGCTGTAGAGTGTCGACGTGCCTGTCTATACAAATATCGACTGTACATTGCAAATACACTGCTGGTTTTAGAGCAGTATATTTAAGTATTGATTTATTATAAGATATTTTGTATATCAACAAGCTAGCAGCCTGCTTCCAGCGATCTAGCCGTTGTACAGTCAAAGTAGCCTGGTCAAGTCAAAGTCGCAGTTTCTGCTGCGCCACTTACGTCAACACGTCCCCGCACACGTCACCGCCCACTGTAAACACCAATCTTGTCATTTAGATTTTTGTTTATCATTTTCAGCAACTGTTTTTGAAGTATACTGATGTACGAATGCATGCTTTCGCGGCGATATCCGTTAATAAAACATTCTCGGGTTTCAAGCCGCGTCAAGTCGTTTACTGCCCACGAGCTTTCGGCAGAGATCTCCTCTGCCATTGTCAAGTGGATGACTGTCGTGTGGTTGTCATTGCCGTGCTTATATAGCCGCGCCGTCGCTCGTGACGGAGCTGGTGCTCGGTCCCGCACCATATATGTTTTGGCCGCGCAACCGCCGGGCCAGTTTCAACTCCCTCAACACCGGATCCCACGCTGTACTCAGCTGCAGTCCACCGTCTCTATTGAAGCTGTTGTCAGAAATTCTAATCTATATGGCCTCGTTTATCACGCTATCCCAGAAACCATTGGTCCATTTAATAATAGACGTCTCATCGAATGCAATTCGGTCTCCGTTTTCCAAGGCATGTTCTGCTACAGCTGACTTTTCGGGATAGCGCAGACGGTAACACCTTTCATGTTCTATGCGGCGCTGTTCCACAGTGCAAACAGTCGGGCCGACATAGAACTGCCCATATCCATACGGTGTCTCGTAAATTCCTAGTGTTCTGAGGCCTACATCGTCTTTCACAGATTTCATTAGTTGCCAGATCTTTGCCGGAGGCCTGAAGATTGTGTCTATTTTATGCCTCTTCAGGAGACGACTAATCCTCCCTGTTGTCGATCCACAAAACGGTAAGAATGCAACCTGCTTGGTGTCTTCTTCAGAGGTCTTCTTCCTTTGAGGCTTGGATGACACCGCTTGAGAGATCTGTTTGTTGTTGTAACCGTTTTCCTTAAAATCTTTGCGTAAGTGGGTCAATTCTCCTGGCAATTTTTCAGCGACTGAGACGATTTCAACTCGATGTACTAAGGTCCTCAGAACTGACCGTTTCTGTGCTGGGTGATGGAAGCTGGTGGCGTGCTGATATCGATCCGTGTGGGTGGGCGTGTGGTAAACGCTATGACCTAGAGACCCATTGGGTTTACGGCGGAAAAGCACGTCCAAGAACGGCAGGGAACCCCCCTTCTCCATTTCCATTGTGAAGTTGATGTGGTCGTGGATGCTGTTGAGGTGCTCCAGGAACTCTTCTAACTTTTATTGTCCATGTAGCCAAATGACGAAGGCTTGTGGGCAGTAAAACACTTGACGCGGCTTGAAACCCGAGAATGTTTTATTAAATAACACACTAGTCCCGTTAAAAATTGTTTTTTTAAAGCAGTTGGTGCGCTATTTCTACACATTAGATATTGTTATTCCATTCGCACCGCCACTCCTCAGTGCACACTTTTGTGCCACATATACTTGCTTCACACAGTCAAGGAAAAAGACTGGACGTGCTCAGACCTCAAAAAGTAGTGACTTCTTCACACAGTGAAAGTAACATTACATTCTACTACAGTTTCAAAAGGAGAACTTCAAATATTAACCGACAATTGTGAAAAATATAATATAAAATAGAAATATCGGCTCTCGATATTGCCGTATTTGTATCGATATATCGGGGGAAAGAACGTCGCTGACGTACGAGGTGCTATCCAAAATTTTCGGAACTGCTACTGCCATCTGTTGAAAACCTTACCTTTGGACTAATGGTCACCCTCGAAGTAGTTCCCATCCACACGTACACACCGGTCCCAGCGCTTCTGCCACTCGTCAAACATTTTCTGCAAGTTCTGTTCTTTAAGGGGGGTAGGACGTCAAATGGGCCGACTTGGAGCAGGAGAGACACTACAGGACATTTTAATTTCCACTGTCTATACTTTTATAAATAAATTCATAACACTTTGTCAGCATGACCAGGACGGATTCAGGATTCACACTCTTTGTGGTGTCACCGCCAGACACCACACTTGCTAGGTGGTAGCTTAAATCGGCCGCGGTCCATTTAGTACATGTCGGACCCGCGTGTCGCCACTGTGTGATCGCAGACCGAGCGCCACCACAAGGCAGGTCTCGAGATACGGACGAGCACTCGCCCCAGTTGTACGGACGACATTGCTAGCGACAATACGGACGAAGCCTTCCTCTCATTTGCCGAGAGACAGTTAGAATAGCCTTCTGCTAAGTCCATGGCTACGACCTAGCAAGGCGCCATTAGCCTTACCTAGTTTGAGAGTTATCGTATAAATGTCTCAAGAAGAACGTTGTAAACCAACAAAGAATAAAGGTAAGTATATTCCAAAGCTACGTATTTTCTTGATAGCAGTCATAACGTATCCTGTTCCAGACTTGACGCCAGTCGGCGTGTGTGTACGCGTGCCATCGGCTCCCTTCTCAGTGTGGCGTAGCTAGCTTGTTACGCCACAACAATCTTAGCAGTGGAAATTGAAAAACATAACAAAATAATTTTTTTTGCATGTGAAATTTCATCATTTCTTCACTTACTATTGTCTGCATTTGTTGCTATAGGTACACTTTCCTTCATAAATAAGAAAGATTCTTCGATTAATTTTGCACTGCTTGTTAAACACAAACTCCTTAATGCAAAACTCTAGAATTTTCCAAATCTATTAAAAACTGTGCTAAAAATTGGGATAAATAATTATAAAATTTGAATTTTTTCTAGACGTAAATTTTAAAATTTAACAGCTCATTCATTTTTTCATAAATTAAATAAATTCTAGAGTTTCATACACCTGTAAGTATGGTTTGTATGCTGTGTAAAATTCATCGAAGGATCCCTCTTACTTATGAAGAAAATGTACCTATAGCAACAAATGCAGCTAATAGTAAGTGAAAAAATTATGAAATTTTACTTTTAGAGAAAATTATTTTGTTATGTTTTTGAACTTTCATTGCTATGGGTGTGAATCCTGAATCCTTCCTGGTCATGCTGACAAAGTTTGAAGAATTTATTCGTAAAAGTATGGTCAGTGGAAATTAAGATGATCTGTGGTGCCTCTCCTGCTCCAAGTCGACCCGTTTGACGTCCTACCCCTCTTAAGGGTGTTTATCACCGCCAGCGATGCTTCTTGAATCCTCTCTAGAGTGTCGAACCGACGGCCTTTCAACATGAGTTTCAGTTTTGGGAATAGCGCAAAATTGCAAGGTGCCAAATCTGGCGAGTACGATGGGTGGGGTAGAACGGCCATGTTGTTTTTTGCCAGAAAGATCCTGGTGAGCAAGGACGTGTGACTGGGCGCGTTGTCGTGATGCAGCAGCCATTTCCCTTGACGCCTAAGTTAGGACCGTCGTCGCCGCACGTTTTCACGGAGCCGTCGCGAAACGCCGCAGTAGTACGCGGAATTCACTGTTTGGTTGGGTGGGACGAATTCTTTGTCCACAATTCCCTTGGTATCAAAGAAATCGATGATCATGCTCTTCACTTCGCTCTTCAAAATGGTTCAAATGGCTCTGAGCGCTATGGGACTTAACTGCTGAGGTCATCAGTCCGCTGGAACTTAGAACTAATTGAAACCAACTAATCTAAAGGGAAACTAGAAAATCTGAAAAGGGAAATGCAAAAGTTCAATCTAGATATAGTAGGGGTCAGTGAAGTGAAGTGGAGGGAAGACAAGGATTTCTGGTAAGATGAGTATCGGGTAATATCAACAGCAGCAAAAAATGGTATAACAGGTGTAGGATTCGTTTTAAATAGGAAGGTAGGGAAGAGGGTGTGTTACTGTGAACACTTCAGTGACCGGGTTGTTCTAATCAGAATCGACAGCAGACCAACACCGACAACGATAGTTCAGGTATACATGCCGACGTCCCAAGCTGAAGATGAACAGATAGAGAAAGTGTATGAGGATATTGAAAGGGTAATGCAGTATGTAAAGGGGGACGAAAATATAATAGTCATGGGCGACTGGAATGCAGTTGTAGGGGAAGGAGTAGAAGAAAAGGTTACAGGAGAATATGGGCTTGGGACAAGGAATGAAAGAGGAGAAAGACTAATTGAGTTCTGTAACAAATTTCAGCTAGTAATAGCGAATACCCTGTTCAAGAATTACAAGAGGAGGAGGTATACATGGAAAAGTCCGCGAGATACGGGAAGATTTCAATTAGATTACATCATGGTCAGACAGAGATTCCGAAATCAGATACTGGATTGTAAGGCGTACCCAGGAGCAGATATAGACTCAGATCACAATATAGTAGTGATGAAGAGTAGGCTGAAGTTCAAGGCATTAGTCAGGAAGAATCAATACGCAAAGAAGTGGAATACGGAAGTACTAAGGAATGACGAGATACGTTTGAAGTTCTCTAACGCTATAGATATAGCAATAAGGAATAGCGCAGTAGGCAGTACAGTTGAAGAGGAATGGACATCTCTAAAAAGGACCATCACAGAAGTTGGGAAGGAAAACATAGGTACAAAGAAGGTAGCTGCGAAGAAACCATGGGTAACAGAAGAAATACTTCAGTTGATTGATGAAAGGAGGAAGTACAAACATGTTCCGGGAAAATCAGGAATACAGAAATACAAGTCGATGAGGTATGAAATAAATAGGAAGTGCAGGGAAGCCAAGACGAAATGGCTGCAGGAAAAATGTGAAGACATCGAAAAAGATATGATTGTCGGAAGGACAGACTCAGCATACAGGAAAGTCAAAACAACCTTTGGTGACATTAAAAGCAACGGTGGTAACATTAAGAGTGCAACGGGAATTCCACTGTTAAATGCAGAGGAGAGAGCAGATAGGTGGAAAGAATACATTGAAAGCCTCTATGAGGGTGAAGATTTGTCTGATGTGATTGAAGAAGAAACAGGAGTCGATTTAGAAGAGATAGGGGATCCAGTATTGGAATCGGAATTTAAAAGAGCTTTGGAGGACTTACGGTCAAATAAGGCAGAAGGGATTGATAACATTCCATCACAATTTCTAAAATCATTGGCGGAAGTGGCAACAAAACGACTATTCACGTTGGTGTGTAGAATATATGAGTCTGGCGACATACCATCTGACTTTCGGAAAAGCATCATCCACACAATTCCGAAGACGGCAAGAGCTGACAAGTGCGAAAATTATTGCACAATCAGCTTAAAAGCTCATGCATCGAAGCTGCTTACAAGAATAATATACAGAAGAATGGAAAAGAAAATTGAGAATGCGCTAGGTGACGATCAGTTTGGCTTTAGGAAAAGTAAAGGAACGAGAGAGGCAATTCTGACGTTACGGCTAATAATGGAAGCAAGGCTAAAGAAAAATCAAGACACTTTCATAGGATTTGTCGACCTGGAAAAAGCGTTCGACAATATAAAATGGTGCAAGCTGTTCGAGATTCTGAAAAAAGCAGGGGTAAGCTATAGGGAGAGACGGGTCATATACAATATGTACAACAACCAAGAGGGAATAATAAGAGTGGACGATCAAGACCGAAGTGCTCGTATTAAGAAGGGTGTAAGAAAAGGCTGTAGCCTTTCGCCCCTGCTCTTCAATCTGTACATCGAGGAAGCAATGATGGAAATAAAAGAAAGGTTCAGGAGTGGAATTAAAATACAAGGTGAAAGGATATCAATGATACGATTTGCTGATGACATTGCTATCCTGAGTGAAAGTGAAGAAGAATTAAATGATCTGCTGAACGGAATGAACAGTCTAATGAGTACACAGTATGGTTTGAGAGTAAATCGGAGAAAGACGAAGGTAATGAGAAGTAGTAGAAATGAGAACAGCGAGAAACTTAACATCAGGATTGATGGTCACGAAGTCAATGAAGTTAAGGAATTCTGCTACCTAGGCAGTAAAATAACCAACGACGGACGGAGCAAGGAGGACATCAAAAGCAGACTCGCTATGGCAAAAAAGGCATTTCTGGCCAAGAGAAGTCTGCTAATATCAAATACTAGCCTTAATTTGAGGAAGAAATTTCTGAGGATGTACGTCTGGAATACATGGACTGTGGGAAAACCGGAACAGAAGAGAATCGAAGCATTTGAGATGTGGTGCTATAGGCGAATATTGAAAATAAGGTGGACTGATAAGGTAAGGAAAGAGGAGGTTCTATGCAGGATCGGAGAGGAAAGGAATATGTGGAAAACACTGATAAGGAGAAGGGACAGGATGATAGGACATCTGCTAAGACATGAGGGAATGACTTCCATGGTACTAGAGGGAGCTGTAGAGGGCAAAAACTGTAGAGGAAGACAGAGATTGGAATACGTCAAGCAAATAATTGAGGACGTAGGTTGCAAGTGCTACTCTGAGATGAAGAGGTTAGCACAGGAAAGGAATTCGTGGCGGGCCGCATCAAACCAGTCAGTAGACTGATGACAAAAAAAAAAAAAAAAAAACCTAAAGACATCACACACATCCATGCCAGAGGCAGGATTCGAATCAGCGACCATAGCGGTCGCGCGGTTCCAGACTGTAGCGCCTAGAACCGCTCGGCCACTCCGACCGGGATTTGCACTTCACCTGTCTCGCTTTTTGGGTCTTGGAGAGTCCGGGCTCTTCCACTGGGACGATTGTTGCTTTGTCTCTGGGTCATAACCGTAAATCCAGCTCTCGTCGCCGGTGATAACCCGTCACAAGAAGGTTGGATCATCAGATGCGGTCTGACGAACGTCCGTGCACACTTCAACACGCTGTGCTTTCTGATCGGCAGTCAAGATCCTTGGCACAAATTTCGCGGCGACACGATCATGCCCAATTCATCAGTCAACATTCGTTGATATGTCCCATAACCAATACCCAATTCATCCGCAAGATCTTGAATGGTTCGACGTCGATCCGCAGAACCAATTGTTTGAGTTTGGCAACAATGTGTGGCGTTGTGCGGCTAATGGGCCTTCCAGTGAGAGCATCATCTTCGACGTCTGTAAGGCCGGGCCTGAACCGAGCATGCCACTCAAACACACGCGTACGGCTCATGCTCTGTCCCCCAAACACTTGTTGAATCATTTCAAGGGTCTCCATAGCACTTTCCCCGAGATTCGCACAGAATTTGATACACACGCATTGTTCTGTTCGCAGACCCATCGTAAAATCGCCACACACCAAACACAGAGTATTACGGAAATCACTGTGGACACGCAACACGTTCTCCCAGCTAGATGCAACTCCGCACACTGACTCATCAGATATGCAGCTCTCGCCACCTAGCGGTGCAAAGATCTACTACTCCTATTTTCCAGATGGCAGCACCAGTCCCGAAAATTTTGGATTCCACCTCGTATATACATATTTTTTGGAAAAAATACAGATATATCGATGTTTTATCTACAGCCCAATTCTGGAGCCAGAGAGTCCATATTTCCATGACAGTCGTGGGATTCCGACCGATGGGAGCAGCAATATCGCGGACTGATAAGCCACAGTATCGACACGCCTCAATCCTGCAGCTGACTAATTCTGACACGTGCTGGCAGAGATTTCTCCTTACATGAGGTATAACGCGACTTTCTCATAAGCAATCAACAGTCAAATGCAATTTATCATCGAGGAATCAGCTGCATACTCACCCTTTCCTGACGTACAGAATGTAAATGGTATTACTCCTACCTACATTGTGGGATTGCGCTGAAAATCATTTGCAAATCCATGCACGTTGTACACTTCATGTCCAGGTGCACAGTCACCCTTTCCCGATGTACGAAACTTGGATGGCATTACTCCTACCTATATTGTGCGATTGCAGTGAAATACTAAGCATTTGTGTATCCAGGCACGTAGTACATAGATTTTTAGTAATAACAGCTGATAACAAAGCTTATAAAATTTGCAAATATAAAAATTGGAACACTCCTGCTATGTTGCAATATCGATTACATATGATAGTAAAAAATAAAAATATAAATAGAAAAGTTGCTTTCTCTAGGTTTAACATTAAATGATTAACGTAGCAAAAATAATGTAGTTTTGGTTTTAGAGCATTTGCTGTTAACTATTTTCCAACTAATTTTCATAGTGAAAGAGAACATATGGATATGTATGCGAAAAATTATGATGCGGAAAAATTGAGCCCGATGGCTGGAAAACTGTAGGAACATCCACGGTATGGAACATATAACTTACGAATGAAAACCAATCCAAATCTGGCTGAAATTTAGGCAGTATCGTATTATTCGTTAACCAAGCAGAAGTTCCATCAAATCCTGAATTATTACACAGTCTGGTCAACGTACCAAACAAACGCTCGTAACTCCGCCTTGTAACTGCCTAAAGGGCAGCGCCTCTCTTCAGCAACCATACGTTTTTTGATGTCTCCAGCGATACCCTTCTCTCATGGCTGCACCTAAGATTCGCCTGCCAGCATCGTAAAGGCCCACAAGCCTCTCCATCATGACAACGTCTCCGTGGATTCGATCTGGATCTGGCCCTTTTCGCAAGGTACTGCTCTGCGAGTTTAGCTTTACGAATGCACTGTATGGTGTAAAGTTCGATCACACAATCGCTCAAAAAGGACTTGAAATGTTGTGTGATGTGGTTGGAGTCTGAGAGGTCATTTTCCTTCGTATAGACGTGATGCCTCTCGACCTTTTCGATCTGCTTTTTCATGCACAAACACCAAATAGTTCAAATGGCTCCGAGCACTATGGGACTTAACTCCTGTGGTCATCAGTCCCCTAGAACTTACAACTACTTAACCCTAACTAACCTGAGGACATCACACACATCCTTGCCCGAGGCAGGATTCGAACCTGCGACCGTAGGAGTCGCGCGGTTCCGGACTGAAGCGCCTAGAACCGCTCGGCCACCTCAAAAATGGTTCAAATGGCTCTGAGCACTATGGGACAACATCTGTGGCCATCAGTCCCCTAGAACATAGAACTACTTAAATCTAACTAACCTGAGGACATCACACACATCCATGCCCGAGGCAGGATTCGAACCTGCGACCGTAGGAGTCACACGGTTCCAGACTGAAGCGCCTAGAACCGCACGGCCACACCGGCTGGCTCGGCCACCTCGGCCGACCACAAACACCATCTCGGTTTTTCGCTGACATGAGTACCGGACCATTTTTCTGCTTATAGTACGCTGCGTCAATCACACAGCATACAACACACAAAGAACAAACGACACATGATCAGAGGAACAGTCATTTGTCAGTGGCGTCTGCCGTGGCAATACCGAGCGAGGTGGTGCAGTGGTTAGTACGAGGGTGAGTCAAATGAAAACTTTAAATTTGTAATAACAAATCGAAATTTCGCGCCGTTATCCTGTAAGTTGGTAAGCGTGCTACAAACAGAGTGCAGAATGGCCTGTAGGTGGCAGCATAGTGCAAATGCACACATACCGTCGCAGTATCAGTATAAAGATGGCCGCCCCACTTGCGACCTGGACCAGGGAAGAATAGCGTTCTGTTATTCGTTTTTTGTGTAGTGAAGGTGTAAAACCTATTGAAATTCATCGACGAATGAAGGTTCAGTACGGTGATGCATGTTTGCCACAGCACCAAGTCTACGAATGGAGTAGGAAGTTCGCAAATGGAGTGACTTCAGTGGAAGATGCTCCTCGTCCAGGTGAGGCACAACGAGTTGTGACCACAGAACACTGCAGCAGTTGAAGCCATAGTGAACGAAACCCGCCTAGTTACACTGAATGACACTGCAGCATGTTTACAGATTAGTCATGGGTCAGCACACCACATTGTGCATGACGTGCTCCAGTTTCACAAAGCGTCTGCAAGATGGGTGCCGCAGCAGCTGACTCCTGAAATGAGAGAACGACGTGTCGATGCTTGTGAGGAACTTCTTCGGCGCTTTGAACGAGAAGGTGATGTCTTCCTTGCAAGAATCGTTACTGGGGACGAAACCTGGGTTCACTTCCACCAACCGGAAACGAAGAGAGCGAGCAAGGAATGGCGCCATTCCTCATCACCAAAACCAAAGAAGTTTCGAACATAACCATCAGCAGGGAAGGTTATGCTGACTCTGTTTTGGGACGAAAAAGGCGTCGTTTCGGATCATTACATGCCTAGAGGTACCACTGTCACCAGTGGATCACACAAAGATCTCCTAAAACATCATCTGCGGCCTGCAATCAAATCCAAGCGACGTGGATTGCTGTCACCAGGTGTCCTTTTGCAGCATGACACTGCAAGGCCCCACACTGCCTGTACAACAGCCGCAACGATCACAGACCTGCATTTTGAGTGTCTTCCTCATCCTCCATACTCACCAGACCTTACCCAAAGTGTTTTCCATGTGTTTGGACCACTCAAAGACGCAATGGGAGGAAAGAAGTTCCGTTCTGGTGAAGAGGTACGGCACACGATGCATGATTGGTTGCGCGGACTGCCAAAATAATTTTTTTCTAAAGGAATTTGTGCACTTTGTAAGCGCTGTAGGACTTGCATTGAGCATGGGGGAGATTATGTTGAAAAGTTACACAGCTTTGTACCACTTCTGCACAATAAATTATATTTAAAAAAATATTTAAGGCTTTCATTTGACTCACGTGAAATCTGATGGGACTTAACTGCTAAAGTCATCAGTCCCTAAGCTTACACACTACTTAACCTAAATTATCCTAAGGACAAACACACACACCCATGCCCGAGGGAGGAATCGAACCTCCCCCGGGACCAGCCGCACAGTCCATGACTGCGGCGTCCAAGACCGCTCGGCTAATCCCGCGCGGCTTATTTGATTCACCCTCGTACACTGGACTCGCATTCGGGAGGACGACGGTTCAAGCCCACGTCCGGTCATTCTCATTTAGGTTTTCCGTGATTTCCCTAAATCGCTCCAGGCAAATGCCGGGATGATTCCTTTGAAATGGCATGGCCGACTTCCTTACCCGTCCTTCCCTAATCGGATGAGACCGATGACCTGCTGTTTAATCTCTTCCCCCCCTCCCCCTCGCCCTCCCCCCAAAACAAACCAAATCAACCGTGGCAATGATGCGGACACATGATCGTAGGAGTCTTTTTCCTCCACTTCCTATCAGGAATCCGTCCATGGAAATTGTCGGTTTTATTTAAACGATGACCTCGCTGTTTGGTCTCTCCCCCTTCCCTCCCCCCAAACAACCCAACCCAGCCGTGGCAATGATGCAGACACATGGTCATAGGACCCTTCTTCCTCCACGTGTAACCTCCCTCTTACTAATCGGCCTACCCTGCCTGCGCTATATAATATGACCGTGGATCGCGTGTATACCTAACGGAATTTTTCTAATTGGATAAGGCTATCTTTCCCGAAGAAGTAATACCGATAAGAAGCGGAAAGTGTACAACCGATCTTTCCGATAGAAAAGTCTACTAAAAATAAAAAAGTAATTAAACCAAACAGGGCTACAATTTGGAAAAATGAAAGTTATTTAGTGTATTCACTCACGAACAACACTGGACAGAAAAGGGGTACACTGATTATGAATCCATAAGTTACACTAATGAACGAAAAGGAAATAATTACGGTGGCCAGCCCACTAGAGCGATTTACATCCAAAATCCTGTACAAGAGGATGAGAAAGAAAAACATTTATAATTAAACACTGACGTGGC
Source organism: Schistocerca piceifrons (assembly GCF_021461385.2). Taxonomy (NCBI): domain Eukaryota; kingdom Metazoa; phylum Arthropoda; class Insecta; order Orthoptera; family Acrididae; genus Schistocerca; species Schistocerca piceifrons. The sequence goes on along the minus strand of NC_060140.1, from coordinate 206,050,501 downwards.
AACTGAAGGTTGTCACATTTTTTACACTAATTTTAAGTGAGTATGTAATGATAAAGAAAACTGAGGAGTCACTTTTATGTTAAGTTTGTCACTAAATTTTGAAAAAGGCAATCGAGCAATGATTTGAAAACATCCACTTAAACTGTATGTTAGTATTGAACTTCGTTACGTGAACAATGACTTTCAGAGACCTCAACATAACGTCATCAAAGAAAGTTAGAGAAAGGCAGGCACTTTTTACTTTGCAGTTACTTAATTTTCAAATTGGATTTCATATTGTCTGAACCACTGAGTCTTTTTTTCTGACTTGAACAGAATTAAATACTAGAATACGTACCAAACCAAACAGCCATGTGCTCGAAGCTATATGTAAAATAAATAAAACTTCCGCACTCTTAATTTGTGCATTTTCTTTAGATTTGGATTTTTTACAGTGATAAATTCTCAATCTTCGGTTAGCATATAAGGAAAAACGGGAACAAGGACCCTGCTTGATAACAATGTGTGGGGGCAATGAAGACACAATCGCCCTGAATTTAACTGATTATTATTTAAATAAAGTTCATTAATCAAATCCCATTCAGTTGTGCTGCTGGGCTAGCAGTTAATACTTTCTACCAACGAACAGTCTTACTTCAGCGCTGTGCGTGTGAGGAAACTCGGAGCCGACGACGAATCTGTGTTGCTGGAACTGCTGCTGTTGTTGAAGACGGTGACATCTTGTGAGACCACGGCTAATTACAGAAACGGGCAATCGTAATTAATACAGGCTCTTCCGCCCGTCCACTGTCCTTCCTCCTGCTACTAGTCATCTGGCCGACGCGCGTACATGATACCGCCGAAATGGTATTCTCTACCGCGACAGCGCTAACACCACACTTCCGCCGCACACTATAAGTGCAGGAACCCGTCTCCCGCTCTCTCCTCGCGCTCTGCGCAGCAACCCCCTACCCAAAGATTTTACAACGCACAAGCACTGCTATTATCGTTGCTAGTCGCTGCAAATAACATTTCCTTTGGCTTTTTCCCAGAGCTTAAAAGTTTCACAGTAAAACACAGATAAATACAATGAAACGTCAACAGACTTCTACCTAAATGTGCACATACAGTGAAGAAATGTCCTTACTTATTAAAAGAAAGGATTTAAATTACGAATATTTACATACAATTTAAAAAAATATATATTTCGGCAGCAGGTGCCATGCATCTTGCATTTTCGGTGTTACACACTTCCTGTCAGGAATCCGTCCTTGCAATCTGTCGGTTTTATTAATGCTCACCCTGTGTATGTACGTATCTAAAGTGCACCAGAGATTTGATCCGCCTACTTCATTAAAGGAGTTTTGCCTACCCTGTTGGATAATTTCAGGCGTAAAGTGCGGTAGTAACTGTGGGGTCGTTGCCAGAGACGATGAGCGACAGGTCCGGAAAGACGCGCGCGGTTCGCGCCCGCCGCTAATTCCGACCCTCGGCCCGCTGCCATTGTGTGGGGCCGCGGGTGGGTGTCTGCGAGACGAGATAAATGACAAATCTATTGGCGCCCCGGGGGCAACGCATGCGCCACGCCGCACCGCAGCGCACTTTTCTCGCTCCCCCCTCCACTCGCCCCCCCCCCTCCACTCCCCTCCCCACACCCCGTGACGGAGACCTCGTCACTTCCCTGCGAGCGCCAGCCGGCTGCCGGCGCCTGCGACGCCGCCGCCGAGCCCGTGTTGTGTTATGGAAATTTCCGTATATATACTTTTTCGTGCGGCGAGCATGTTGCCAAAGCGTTACAAAGGCTGATGAATTTTTGAATGGCTGCGGCGGCCAGCGGCGCAGCGGGCCCCTTTCTTTACTCTCTGTCCTGGAAATGTTTACCTCCGGCGGGTGGGCACGCCAATCGTTTATTATTCCGGCGGCGGCGGCTCGGTGCTGGCCCTGCGGCGGCCCGATAAGCGAGGAGCCGGCGCCGTTTTTATCTAATGAACTGACAACACCGCCGTAATTGAGTCGTCGCGGAGCCGGCGTCCGGCAGATGCTATCCCGCGGACGCGGCCGGGAAGCTTATCTGCCTGCCTGCCTGGCTGCCTCTCTGACGCCGCTCGCGTCGGGGAGAAGGCGACGCCGCAGTCGATACGGTACGGTCACCCCCGCAAGAGTCAACTCTCATTTGACACCTCCACGGTACGATACCAAATGGCGCGATCACGCAAATTCACTATCTCAGAAGGCGAATGGAAGACTTTCTTACGAGGGAGTAATCCTCTTTCTCTTTTATTTTCGTAGCAAGATATTTTGAAACGTCCCCTTAGAAAATTATGTATTACTGTGCTCAAATGGCTCTGAGCACTCTGGGACTTAACTTCTGAGGTCATCAGTCCCCTATAACTTAGAACTACTTAAATCTAACTAACCTAACGACATCACACACATCCATGCCCGAGGCAGGATTCGAACCTGCGACCGTAGCGGTCGCGCGGTTCCAGACTGTAGTGCCTAGAACCGCCCGGCCACTCCGGCCGGCATTACTGTGCTGGTAAACCTCTTACGTTATTTGTTTTTCAAACAGCTGAGCAAAACTGAACGTACTCAGACATTTCTCTCTTTATTTATTCTGATCGTCACTAAACTGACACACAATATGTTTAGCGCAACGCAGTGTGACTTTCAATAATCCCCACAAAAGAATGGCCCTGACTAGCAATAACCTAAACCTTACATGAATCACTTACCTCACAAAAATCTTCGTTACACGAACTACTGCAATATAGCGAGTGCCAATACTGCCACCTAATTAAAAGATTGTAACTACTGAAGGCACTAACTACTGATAAGCATAGTTAGCAAACGAAAGATTTTGATACAGAATATATATATATATATATATATATATATATATATATATATATATATATATATGAATATAATAGAGGGAAACATTCCACGTGGGAAAAATATATCTAAAAACACAGATGATGTGACTTATCGAACGAAAGTGCTGGCAGGTCGATAGACACACAAACAAACACAAACATACACACGAAATTCAAGCTTTCGCAACAAACTGTTTCCACGTGGGAAAAATATATCTAAAAACACAGATGATGTGACTTATCGAACGAAAGTGCTGGCAGGTCGATAGACACACAAACAAACACAAACATACACACGAAATTCAAGCTTTCGCAACAAACTGTTGCCTCATCAGGAAAGAGGGAAGGAGAGGGAAAGACGAAAGGATGTGGGTTTTAAGGGAGAGGGTAAGGAGTCATTCCAATCCAGGGAGCGGAAAGACATACCTTAGGGGGAAAAAAGGACAGGTATACACTCGCACACACACACATATCCATCCGCACATACACAGACCAGTATATATATATATATATATATATATATATATATATATATATATATATATATATACTGTGGTGTCACCGCCAGACACCACACTTGCTAGGTGGTAGCCTTTAAATCGGCCGCGGTCCGGTAGTATACGTCGGACCCGCGTGTCGCCACTATCAGTGATTGCGGACCGAGCGCCGCCACACGGCAGGTCTAGAGAGACTTCCTAGCACTCGTCCCAGTTGTACAACCGACTTTGCTAGCGATGCTACACTGACCAATACGCTCTCATTTGCAGAGACGACAGTTTAGCATAGCCTTCAGCTACGTCATTTGCTACGACTTAGCAAGGCGCCATATTCAGTTACTATATGTCTTCTCAACAGATAATATTGTGAATCATGTACCGTCATTAAGGTAAATATGTTTGTTCTCTATCAAAATCTTTCGTTTGCTAACTATGCCTGTCAGTGGTTAGTGCCTCCAGTAGTTAGCATCTTTTATTTAGCTGGCAGAATTGGCGCTCGCTGTATTGCAGCAGTTCGAGTAACGAAGATTTTTGTGAGGTAAGTGATTCATGAAACGTATAGGTTATTGTTAGTCAGGACCATTCTTTTGTGGGGATTATTGAATTTCAGATTGCGTTCCCTCTAAAAATATTGTGTGTCGGTTTAGTGATGATCAGAATAAGTAAAGAGAGAACTGTCTTGAGTACGTTCGGTTTTGCTCAGCTGTTTGAAAAACAAATAACGTAAGAGGTTTACCAGCACAGTAATTGATTTTGATAGAGAATAAACATATATATATGGTGACTTTTGAACATTATTAAGGTATATATATATGACGATTTTTGAACATTATTAAGGTAAATATGTTTGTTCTCTATCAAAATCTTTCGTTTGCTAACTATGTCTATCAGTAGTTAGTGCCCCCCCCCCCCCCCACATGAACCATGGACCTCGCCGTTGGTGGGGAGGCTTGCGTGCCTCAACGATACAGATAGCCGTACCGTAGGTGTAACCACAACGGAGGGGTATCTGTTGAGAGGCCAGACAAACGTGTGGTTCCTGAAGAGGAGCAGCAGCCTTTTCTGTAGTTGCAGGGGCAACAGTCTGGATGATTGATTGATCTGGCCTTGTAACACTAACCTTAACGGCCATGCTGTGCTGGTACTGCGAATGGTTGAAAGCAAGGGGAAACTACAGCCGTAATTTTTCCCGAGGGCATGCAGCTTTACTGTATGGTTAATGATGATGGTATCCTCTGGGGTAAAATATTCCGGAGGTAAAATAGTCCCCCATTCGGATCTCCGGGCGGGGACTACTCAAGAGGACGTCATTATCAGGAGAAAGAAAACTGGCGTTCTACGGATCGGAGCGTGGAATGTCAGATCCCTTAATAGGGCAGGTAGGTTAGAAAATTTAAAAAGGGAAATGGATAGGTTAAAGTTAGATATAGTTGGAATTAGTGAAGTTCGGCGGCAGGAGGAACAAGACTTTTGGTCAGGCGAATACAGGGTTATAAATACAAAGTCAAATAGGGGAAATGCAGGAGTAGGTTTAATAATGAATAAAAAAAATAGGAATGCGGGTAAGCTACTACAAACAGCATAGTGAACGCATTATTGTGGCCAAGATAGACAAAAATGGTTCAAATGGCTCTGAGCACTATGCGACTTAACTTCTGAGGTCATCAGTCGCCTAGAACTTAGAACTAATTAAACCTAACTAACCTAAGGACAGCACACACATCCATGCCCGAGGCAGGATTCGAACCTGCGACCGTAGCAGTCCTGCGGTTCCGGACTGAGCGCCTAGAACCGCTAGACCACCGCGGCCGGCAAGATAGACACGAAGCCCACGCCTACTACAGTAGTTCAAGTTTATATGCCAACTAGCTCTGCAGATGACGAAGAAATTGAAGAAATGTATGATGAAATAAAAGAAATTATTCAGATAGTGAAGGGAGACGAAAATTTAATAGTCATGGGTGACTGGTATTCGGTAATAGGAAAAGAGAGAGAAGGAAACGTAGTAGGTGAATATGGGTTGGGGGTAAGAAATGAAAGAGGAAGCCGCCTGGTAGAATTTTGCGCAGAGCACAACTTAATCATTGCTAACACTTGATTCAAGAATCATAAAAGAAGTTTGTATACATGGAAGAAGCCTGGAGATACGGGCAGATTTCAGATAGAGTATATAATGGTAAGACAGAGATTTAGGAACCAGGTTTTAAATTGTAAGACCTTTCCAGGGGCAGATGTGGACTCTGACCACAATCTATTGGTTATGAACTGTAGATTGAAACTGAAGAAACTGACTAAACCAGAGGTTGTACAGAGTTTCAGGGAGAGCATAAGGGAACAATTTACAAGAATGGCAGAAAGAAATACAGTAGAAGAAGAAAGGGTAGCTTTGAGAGATAAAGTAGTGAAGGCAGCAGAGGATCAAGTAGGTAAAAAGACGAGGGCTAGTAGAAATCCTTGGGTAACAGAAAAAATATTGAATTTAATTGATGAAAGGAGAAAATATAATAAATGCAGTAAATGAAGCAATCAGAAAGGAATACAAACGTCTCAAAATTGAGATCGACAGGAAGTGCAAAATGGCTAAGTAGGGATGGCTAAAGGATAAATGTAAGGATGTAGAGGCTTATGTCACTAGGGGTAAGATAGATACTGCCTACGTGAAAATGAAAGAGACCTTTGGAGAAAAGAGAACGACTTGTATGAGTATCAAGAGGTCAGATGGGAACCCAGTTCTAAGCAACGAAGGGAAAGCAGAAAGATGGAAGGAGTAGATAGAGGGTCTATACAAGGGCGATGTACTTAAGGACAATATTATGGAAGTGGAAGAGGATGTAGATGAAGATGAAATGGGAGATATGATACTGCGTGAAGAGTTTGACAGAGCACTGAAAGACCTAAGTCGAAACAAGGCCCCTGGAGTAGATTAGAACTACTGACGGCCTTGGGAGAGCCAGTCCTGACAAAACTCTACCATATGGTGAGCAAGATGTATGAGACAGGCGAAATAGCCTAAGACATCAAGAATAATATAATAATTACACTCCTGGAAATGGAAAAAAGAACACATTGACACAGGTGTGTCAGACCCACCATACTTGCTCCGGACACTGCGAGAGGGCTGTACAAGCAATGATCACACGCACGGCACAGCGGACACACCATGAACCACGGTGATGGCCGTGGAATGGCGCTAGCTGCGCAGCATTTGTGCACCGCCGCCGTCAGTGTCAGCCAGTTTGCCGTGGCATACGGAGCTCCATCGGAGTCTTTAACACTGGTAGCATGCCGCGACACCGTGGACGTGAACCGTATGTGCAGTTGACGGACTTTGAGCGAGGGCGTATAGTGGGCATGCGGGAGGCCGGAAGGACGTACCGCCGAATTGCTCAACACGTGGGGCGTGAGGTCTCCACAGTACATCGATGTTGTCGCCAGTGGTCGGCGGAAGGTGCACGTGCCCGTCGACCTGGGACTGGACCGCAGCGACGCACGGATGCACGCCAAGACCGTAGGATCCTACGCAGTGCCGTAGGGGACCGCACAGCCACTTCCCAGCAAATTAGGGACACTGTTGCTCCTGGGGTATCGGCGAGGACCATTCGCAACCGTCTCCATGAAGCTGGGCTACGGTCCCGCACACCGTTAGGCCGTCTTCCGCTCACGCCCCAACATCGTGCAGCCCGCCTCCAGTGGTGTCGCGACAGGCGTGAATGGAGGGACGAATGGAGACGTGTCGTCTTCAGCGATGAGAGTCGCTTCTGCCTTGGTGCCAATGATGGTCGTATGCGTGTTTGGCGCCGTGCAGGTGAGCGCCACAATCAGGACTGCATACGACCGAGGCACACAGGGCCAACACCCGGCATCATGGTGTGGGGAGCGATCTCCTACACTGGCCGTACACCACTGGTGATCGTCGAGGGGACACTGAATAGTGCACGGTACATCCAAACCGTCATCGAACCCATCGTTCTACCATTCCTAGACCGGCAAGGGAACTTGCTGTTCCAACAGGACAATGCACGTCCGCATGTATCCCGTGCCACCCAACGTCCTCTAGAAGGTGTAAGTCAACTACCCTGGCCAGCAAGATCTCCGGATCTGTCCCCCATTGAGCATGTTTGGGACTGGATGAAGCGTCGTCTCACGCGGTCTGCACGTCCAGCACGAACGCTGGTCCAACTGAGGCGGCAGGTGGAAATGGCATGGCAAGCCGTTCCACAGGACTACATCCAGCATCTCTACGATCGTCTCCCTGGGAGAATAGCAGCCTGCATTGCTGCGAAAGGTGGATATACACTGTACTAGTGCCGACATTGTGCATGCTCTGTTGCCTGTGTCTATGTGCCTGTGGTTCTGTCAGTGTGATCATGTGATGTATCTGACCCCAGGAATGTGTCAATAAAGTTTCCCCTTCCTGGGACAATGAATTCACGGTGTTCTTATTTCAATTTCCAGGAGTGTACAATCCCAAAGAAAACAGGTGTTGACAGATGTGAAAATTATCGAACTATCAGTTTAATAAGTCACGGCTGCAAAATACTAACACGAATTCTTTACAGACGAATGGAAAAACTAGTAGAAGCCGACCTTGGGGAAGATCAGTTTGGATTCCGTAGAAATATTGGAACACGTGAGGCAATCCTGACCCTACGGCTTATCTTAGAAGAAAGATTAAGCAAAGGCAAACCTACGTTTCTAGCATTTGTAGACTTAGAGAAAGATTTTGACAATGTTGACTGGAACACTCTCTTTCAAATTCTGAAGGTGGCAGGGGTAAAATATAAGGAGCGAAAGGCTATTCACAAATTGTATAGAAACCAAATGGCAGTTATAAGAGTTGAGGGGCATGAAAGGGAAGCAGTGGTTGGGAAGGGAGTGGGACAGGGTTGTAGCCTCTCCCCGATGTTATTCAATCTGTATATTGAGCAAGCAGTGAAGGAAACAAAAGAAAAATTCGGAGTAGGTATTAAAATCCATGGAGAAGAAATAAAAACGTTGAGGTTCGCCGATGATATTGTAATTCTGTCAGAGACAGCAAAGGACTTGCAAGAGCAGTTGAACGGAATGGATAGTGTCTTGAAAGGAGGATATAAGATGAACATCAACAAAAGCAAAACGAGGACAATGGAATGTAGTCGAATTAAGTCGGGTGATGTTGAGGGTATTAGATTAGGAAATGAGACACTTAAAGTAGTAAAGGAGTTTTGCTACTTGAGGAGCAAAATAACTGATGATGATGAAGTAGAGAGGATATAACATGTAGATTGGCAATGGGAAGGAAAGCGTTTCTGAAGAAGAGAAATTTGTTAGCATCTAGCATAGATTTAAGTGTCAGGAAGTCGTTTCTGAAACTATTTGTATGGAGTGTAGCCATGTATGGAAGTGAAACGTGGACGATAAATAGTTTAGACAAGAAGAGAATAGAAGCTTTCGAAATGTGGTGCTACAGAAGAATGCTGAAGATTAGATGGGTAGATCACATAACTAATGAGGAGGTGTTGAATAGGACTGGAGAGAAGAGAAGCTTGTGGCACAACTTGACTAGAAGAAGGGATCGGTTGGTAGGACATGTTCTGAGGCATCAAGGGATCACCAATTTAGTACTGGAGGGCAGTGTGGAAGGTAAAAATCGTAGAGGGAGACCAAGAGACGAATACACCAAGCGGATACAGAAGGATGTAGGTTGCAGTAGGTACTGGGAGATGAAGAAGCTTGCACAGGATAGAGTAGCATGGAGAGCTGCATCAAACCAGTCTCAGGACTGAAGACCACAACAACAATAACAGTTAGTGCCTTCAGTAGTTAGAATCTATTATTTAGCTGGCAGTATTGGCGCTCCCTATATTGCAGTAGTTGAGTAACGAAGATTTTTATGAGGTTAGTGATTCATAAAAGGTATAGGTTATTGTTAGTCAGTGCCATTCTTTTGTGTAGATTATTGAAAGTCAGATTGCGTTGCGTTAAAAATATTGTGTGACAGTTTAGTGACGATCAGAATAAGTAAAGAGAGAACTGTCTTGAGTACGTTCGGTTTTGCTCAGCTGTTTGAAAAACAAATAACGTAACAGGTTTACCAGCACAGTGATACATAATTTACTAAGGGAACATTTTAAAATATCTTGCTACGAAAAAAAAGAAAAAAAAGGAAAACAGGATTGTTCTCTAGTAAGAAAGTCTTCCATTCGCCTTCTCAGATAGTGAATTTACGTGATCGCCCCATTTCGTATCGTGCCGTGGAGGTGTCAAATATATCAATTCATGACATCCATCTTTACAAATTGTCTCTTTCTGGCGGACAAACGTCCAGATCGTCCGCTTACAGTGACCTCTCAAAACACTGGCATCTCTCTCTCCACATCCACCACTGCTGGCGGCTCACCTCCAACTGCCCAACGCTACGCGCTGTTCACATCCAACTGCCCAACGCTACACTAGCGAATATTCCAACAATGGCAACCAGCCACAGACTGCACACAGCATAGTCAGTGATTTTCATACAGAGCGCTACATGGCGTTAACAACATACAAAATTATACAGCCTACTTACAATTTGTTAAAAGAAAGTGGCACTTTTTCCACAATACCGTATTTATTTCATTGCTACACGACCACCTTTTAACAACAGTATCTTCGCTCTTGAAACAGATCGACGAAATATGTTTTAACTGACAGCGGGAGACCACGATATTGGGATACTTCAATCTTTGGACACCTTTAGTAGACCATTAAAACAACATAATGCGTAAGTAGGAAGATGCAGTATTCTGGCAATTCCGAGAAAATCGTAAAAGAAGTTTTACACGTATATTATGTGACTTATCTGTCTATCCGTAGGTGCTGGACGTTAGACTTCATGGTGGTCAGAGATTAGCGTTCGAACTGCGTAAGACGAAGATGTATGAACCGACTGTTTGACTCCCATTCAAAATTAACTATTAATTTTTTTTATGACTGGTCATATTATCAAATTTATATGACATTTCCGAGAAAAATAATGATAAAAACATATATATTTGCCTCAAGTTACAGTATATCTTTTTCATGTCGGTATGACAAACATCATCCTGCAGGGTGTGATGTCGAGAGCACATCCGACGAGTAATTGTACACTACTCTTGTGGTCTGGCACATAGTGACTTACTATATTACTGATTTTGGATAACGTCATGTACATCAGTATTTATCGAGGTTTGACTTGGGCTTTCCAAGCCTGCCCAAATTTAATTACAAACAGTAAATAGACATGAGAAATTCACTACGTCATGAAAGAGCACGTGGTTTTTTCTTCATTATATTACCTTTGCACTGTTACATCAGTTACAAAACAGACGCGTAAAACTTTCTTGCGATTTTCTCGGAACTGCCAGAGTAGTCCACCTTACTACTTTCACGTCATGTTGGTGATCCCAACGTCGTGGTCTCCCCCAGTGAGTAATAAGTATTTTTAGAGAACAGTGTAATCTGCAATTAGAAAATGTAGGAATTATCGCTTGATTAAAAATAACTATGAGGACGAAAAGTGGAATACACTGAGGTGAAAAAAGTCTTGGAACAGCGATATGCACACATACAGATGGCGCTAATATACGGGGTGTTCGCAGTGCCATATGATTGTTAGCCGCGCGTGCCGTATGATTGTTCGCCTTCCTGGGTTTCAATGAACACACAACGATACTGCAGTGATATTCTGTACCCATTCATAGGAGAACTTGTGTTAAGTGAAATAATGAGCTGTTATTTTCTACAAGATGGTGCAACCACGCATACAGCTCGCGTTTCAATGTCACTGATTGCTGATCTTTTTGGTGATCGCATAATTTCACAGGGACTTTGGCCTCCACGATCGCCTGACCTAACACAACCTGACTTTTTCTTCTGGGATGCAGCGAAAGCAGCTGTCTATAAGAACCGTCCAAAATCCATCGATGAATTGAAAATTGCAAAATCCACTTTCACTGCTTCTGTTACAGAAGAAATGTTACAGCTTGTGTTTGGAAACATGATTAGACGAACTGAGTTGTGCATTCAACAACAGGGGAGACACTTTCAAAGAGAACTATCCCGTTACTGACACTCGTGAGTTGGCGTATGGATTTGAATATAGTCGTGCATGGTATTGGTGAGATGTTGTGTGTCAATTACCGTCCTCCACTGACGTCAGTTTTCCCTATCCAGGGACAATTCGTGGCGTAGCCCTTTTAGTGCAAATAATTAGCGTAAGATATAAACAGTGCTTCCGAAAAGTAAATCAAAAGTCTATTGCCGATGTGATTTGACATTTGTAATAGAAACAGTCTACTCCCGATTTAGCTTTGTTTACATCCGTCTATGAACGTGGTGACGACCTTGGCGTTTTTATTAGTTCCTGGTTGGTTGCTTTAGGGGAGGGATCAAACATCGAGGTCATCAATCAGATCAGATTAGGGAAGGATGGGGAAGAAAGTCGGCCGTGCCCTTTCAAACGAACCATCCCGGCATTTGCCTGAAGCGGTTTAGGGAAATCAGGGAAAACTAAATCAGGATGGGCGGACGCGGGTTTGAACCGTCGTCCTCCCGAATGAGAGTCGATTGTGCTAAGTACTGTGCCACCTCGCTAGGGCAGAGTGATTTGTGACATATGTGTACTCGCATCTATCGCCATGTAACGTCTCCCATGTAGAGTATGTGATCAAAAGTATCCGAACACCTGGCTGAAAATGACTTACAAGTTCGTTGCGCCTCCATCGGTAATGTTGAAATTCAGTGTGGTGTTGGCCCACCCTCAGCCTCGATGACAGCTTCCACTCTCGCAGGTGCTGGAAGGTTTCTTCGGGAATGGCAGCCCATTCTTCACGGACTGCTGCACTGAGGCGAGGTATCGATGTCGGTCGGTGAGGACTGGCACGAACTCGGCGTTGCAAACCATCCCAAAGGTGTTCTATAGGATTCAGGTTAGGACTCTGTACAGGTTAGTCCATTATAGGGATATTATCGTTGTGTAACCGCTCCGCCACAGGCCGTGCATTAACAGATACTCAGCCGGCCGCGGCGGCCGTGCGGTTCTAGGCGCTCCAGTCCGGAGCCGCGCTGCTGCTACGGTCGCAGGTTCGAATCCTGCCTCGGGCATGGGTGTGTGTGATGTCCTTAGGTTAGTTAGGTTTAAGTAGTTCTAAGTTCTAGGGGACTAATGACCACAGCAGTTGAGTCCCATAGTGCTCAGAGCCATTTAAAAAAAAAATTAAAAAAAACAGGTACTCGATCGTGTTGAAAGATGCAATCGCCATCCCCGAATTGCTTTTCAACAGAGGGAAACAAGAAGGTGCTTAAATCTAGGCTTCTGCTGTGATAGTGCCACGCAAAACAACAAGGGGTGCGAGCCCCCTCCGTGAAAAACACGACCACACCGTAACACCACCGTCTCCGAATTTTACTGTTGGCACTACACATGCTGGCAGATGATGTTCACCAGGCATTCGCCATACCTACATACCTACACACAGACATCGGATGGCCACATTGTGTACCGTGATTCGTCACTTCACACAACGTTTTTCTCCTGTTCAATCGTCCAATGTTTGCGCTCCTTACACAAAGCGAGGTCTCGTTTGGCATATACCAGCGTGATGTGAGGCTTATGAGCAGCCGCTAGATCATGAAATCCAAATTTTCTCACCTCCCGCCTAACTGTCTTAGTACTTGCAGTGGATCCTGATGCAATCTGAAATTCCTGTGTGATGATCTGGATAGACGTCTGCCTATTACACATTACGACGCTCTTCAACTGTCGGCGGTCTCTGTCAGTCAATAGACGAGCTCGGCCTTTACGCTTTTGTGCTGTACGTGTCCCTTCACGTTTCCACTTCACTATAACATCGGAAACAGTGTACCTATGGATGTTTAGCAGTGTGGAAATTCCGCGTACAGACGTATGACGCAAGTGACACCGAATCACCTGACCACGTTCGAAGTCCTTGAGTTCCGCGGAGCGCCCCATTTCTGCTCTCTCATGATGTCTAATGACTACTGAGGTCGCTGATGTGGAGTACCTGGCAGTAGGTGGCAGCACAATGCATCTAATATGAAAAACGCTTGTTTTTGTGGTTGTCCGGATACTTTTTATCACATAGTATTGAGACGTGTGGCTTAGGGAAAGCAGGAAAGGTGTGGACGGGGCCTAATCAGTTACTGTTGGTTGCACAGAAAACACATACACTTTATTTTTAAAAAACAAAACTCTCAACAATCATTTTTAAAAGATTTAACTACACTGGCGGCTGAATGCCCTATTAGAAGAACTGCAAGTTATTGTCAGCTGAAGGCCGCAAGTAATGTTATACACAATGAACGGCTGAAGGCCTGACTGAGAAGGTTCAAAATTATTTCTTCGGCTGAAGGCCAGAAGCAATTTCAAAAATACACAATGGCTGAAGGCCTGAATCACCTGTAAGGTGAACAATTACACGTTAAAATTACCGAAACCATTTTAACAATCTTAATAACTGTAATAAGCTATAGTGACGGCTGAAGGCCTTATCAAGACTGAACTGCCACAATTTGTTGGCTGATAGCCGCAAGCAATGTTACAAACAATTAACAGCTGAAGGCCAGCAGCAATTTCAGAATACACGGCTGAAGGCCTGAATTTCAACAGAGGGAGGCAGTTACACATTAACAAATACTGAGATATTTTCTTCTTAACAATAGAAACGGTAACAAGCTATAGTAACGGCTGAAGGCCTTATTAAGAAAAAATTCCAAGTTATTGGTCGGCTGAAGGCCACAAACAATGTTATACACATTCAACGGCTGAAGGCCTGATTAAGAAGGTTGAAAATTATTCGTGGGCTGAAGGCCACAAGCAGTTTCAGAATACACAAGGGCTGAAGGCCTGAATTACAAATAAGGTGGACGATTACACTTTAAAATGCCAAAACCCTTTCTAATAATCTTCATAATTTGTAACAAGCTATAGTGACGGCTGAAGGCCTCACTAAAACAGGATTGAAAATTATTTGTTGGCTGAAGGCCACAAGCAATGTTACAAACAAAAAAAATGGCTCTGAGCACTATGGGACTTAACTTCTAAGGTCATCAGTCCCCTAGAACTTAGAACTACTTAAACGTAACTAACCTAAGGATATGACACACACCCATGCCCAAGGCAGGATTCGAACCTGCGACCGTAGCGGTCGCGCGGTTCCAGACTGAAGCGCCTAGAACCGCTCGGCCACCCTGGCCGGCTGTTACAAACAATTAACGGCTGAAGACCCAATTAAGAAAGGATTGAAAATTATTGGGGACTGAAGGCCACAAGAAATTTTCAGAATACACAACGGCAGAAGGCCTGAATCACAAGTAAGGAAGGCAGTTGCATGTTAAAATACTAAAACCTTTTTAAAACAATCTTAACGAACTGTAACAGACTATAGTGATGGCTGCAGCCCTTACTAAGAGAAAATTGAAAATAATTTGGGGGCTGATGGCCGCAAGCAATGTTACAAACAATTAACGGCTAAGGGCCGGAATTACAAGTGGGGAAGGCAATAACATGTTAAAACATTAGGGTAAATTTTAAACAATTATAACAACTTGTCCAAATAAGACAGTGCTCCCTGGATCGACCTGAGGAAGGTGACTACAGCTGGGTAAGCGGTGAGACAGGCAGTCAAGAGTTGTACTCACGTAACAGGATGGCAACTCACACTAGGGGTGGCTTAAGGGCCGACCGACCGACCGACTAACCAATCCTCCTAACGTCCGATCACAGGTACAACGATGGAATATTTTTAGGCAAGGGCGAAGAGACGGACAGCACCACGTCTTCAGAAACACACCCAACGCCGAAGGAAACACTAGATCCAAGGTAGACCTCCCAAAACATATGCACAGTACAATTCAAGAGGCTGTCGAACTACACGCCGCGTCGGACAGCGTGAATACGACGAGGAAAAGATAACTGTCAGAAAATTAGGCTAACCTCCAGGGCAGGTAACTGGGGCGTTAGCGGTAAAAAGGCAGACATTACCGCTGCTTGCACTTCACTAATAAGAATAATACTAAATCCAAACTAACGTCAAGGAGTAGAAGGTGGCTAATAGCTTCCACCAACCTGACAGACTCCACTTGTTGCGGTTGGTCTCACCGACCCTGGGAGCAGCAACACGCAAACAACAGTGAGATCTCAAACAGTGGAGGTTTCAGTACTGGACACGGTTCACTCAACTTCAAACGTCCTGGGTTCGGTCGTCTGCTACAGCCCCTCGGTCTGACAGTGGCTTCACGCTGCCAGCAGTCCCGACCTGCCCTTGCACTGCGGACGTCCTCACTGCTCGTCCCAAGCCGAACTGCCTGACACACACGACAAGCCGGAATACTAGCCGTGGCACCAAAGATAGTAGTACCACAGTACTGGCTATTGATAACCGCTGCTGCTGCCACTTGCGGACAACAATACCAACAACTCAGTGGGACCATTAACACAAGAGGGAATCGAGGCGCCCCTACCGCTATTACACGACATCAAGTTATGAACGGCAAGAACGCGAGCCGCACACGGCTTAAATGTATCTGTTAGATTCATGTCCTGTACCAGTTGCCGCAGCTGCTGATTCTTTTGGTGCGAGCACGCAGTTGAAGTCACCTCCAAATAAGACATGTTCGTAGCTGCCTAAGAATAGTAGTGCAATCCCGTCTGCGTAAAATCGGAACTGATCGCGCCTTCTGTCAGACCCCGACGGTGCGTAGATGTTAACTATCCGTTCTCCTAACACTGTGAGCGCCAGTCCTCGCGCTGACGGCAGGTACTCCACATCCTGCCTTTCCGCTTGTATGCCTTCACGCAGATGTATAGCTGTTCCGCTGCCGCCGTTTGCAGTGTGTGTAACGTGTGTGTCGTGCTCTTAGAGATCGGGGAACTGCGCGGCTGGTCCCGGCGGAGGTTCGAGTCCTCCCTCGGGTATGGGTGGGTGTGTCTGTCCTTAGGGTAATTTAGGTTAAGTACTGTGTAAGCTTAGGGACTGATGACCTTAGCAGTTAAGTCCCATAAGATTTCACACACATTTGAACATTTTTGAGATCGGGGAAGCTCTCGACAGGTATGTCCTGCAGAAGGGCGATGTCGACGTCTGACGTATGCAGCATGCAATTTGACCGGCGTTCTAAGGATATTAATGTTAATAGGGGCTGTTCCACGCCTGCCGCTACTCCTCAGTGCTTAAAGCGTACATGAATGCTTATGTTAACGTGTGTGCAGTTTCCCGGCTACCTGGTGACTGCGCGACCGTCTGCATCGTTAACATACCCTGGACCTCGCACCTGCCATTGCGGCTGGGCCTTCGATCTGTGGATCGGTATCGGATTCATCGCCTCCGTTCCCTTGCTAAAGGCCCATCTCTCGCCGTGTTTCTCCCGGCGGGATGATAGTTGGCAAAGGTGTTGCTGCCGTCTGAACCGTGATTTATTTTCAAAGAATATTCTTAAGAATTTATTTTATTTACTAGCGATTCATCAAGAAGATTTACACATTTAATCAGACTATGTAAGCATGGAACTAGTTGCCAAGGAGTAACTGATGAAATCATAACCAAATTCCTTTTAACAAATGGGAATTTTATTCACTTTAATGGTGCCTAAAAGCATTTTTTTAAAGAAACAGATTTAAAATTATAATCAGAAAGCACCCTCTAAATATCAAAGCTACAATTTATTCAGAGGCAGAAAGAAACAGGTTTTGACTCTATGAGCTTTCGGGCAGAGAACCTCGCTGCTCCCTTTTGACACGGCCGTATTTACGACCGCTCACAACAGCCTCTGAAAGACTACACTGGTGCAAATCTGCAACACACCAGATTACTTTAAACTAAGAGTTTTAACAATTTACACAAGCACACAAACTATGCACCCCCCATAGGAGGGATAGAAATGGTACAAAACAGTAACAATTAAAATATTGACATTGGCGCCGAAGGTGAAACTTGATTTTAACTTCTAAGAAAAGTCTTACGGTGAAATTGTGGCAACTTTATATACTAAAATGATCATTTAAATTAAAGCCCATGCAATGCAATCTTATATAAAATTCTACAAGGTTGGCCAAACAATAGTTAAGATGCTCTACAGTACACAGATACCGCCCCTCAAGATCATAGGCAATAATATAAAGTTTCCAAAGATCAAAACATATTTCAGGTATTAGGCCGTTAACTCCAAGCGATAAATTCGTTAACACACCGAATCCGATAAACATGACAGAGGCAGCTACTAACTTACGGTAGATTGATAGGGAGATTACCGAACAACCCGAACCGCAGGTTGCTCTAACCCGCCCCTACTCCACAAGGGAAAAACGGACCACCCATTTTATAAACAACCACGTTCCCGCGGGTGGGCAAACGGAGAAGAATGGTGGGACGACCCCAAAGCAAAACGGCTGGTGACCTCACCAAGAAAACAAGTAGAATTTAACAAGTAAATGAAACAACATATCACCAATCACTTAACTTCTAATAAACTGCGATTTCTCGAGAAGACCTGGCGCAGCACCCCCCAGATCGCTCTCCCGAACCGTCCGCTGCCAGCCGCTTCAACGGACGCAGGAAGGCGCGCCGATCTCACGGCGTCGCAGCTCGCACCGGCCAGACTGATGTCGTGGGTTGACTCCTGCTGCTCTCGTGTCGGCCGCAAAGTCACTACCCCTCGCTATACGCCGCGGCCCTCTGGATTCACGTGGCGACCTCACATGCGCCGACGCTGAAGACGGACAAATCATCTCGTGTCTCAGTGCTCAGCCGACCAACCGATCGATCCAACCGCCAATGACCATTGCCGGAGCAAACTCGAGCAGACTGGCGGCGTAACGCAGACCGGGCGACCACTCGCTGAGTTCTCTTACTGGCGGAGTGGAAAGACTCTCATTTTGCCGGCTTTAAAGGTTGATCCAAACGACAGACATACTAGCACTCCGAACGAGAGACAGACACTAACTGCCTAACAAATGCGGACGAGAAACAGACTAGCAAGCTGGTGACGAGTGACTGACCGACTGGCGAGCTCATAGCGCCCCTTAAATGCACGTGAACAGGCAACCTTTTCCCACCAGAGGGAGACACCAAAGCTGCGATTGCCACAGCGGCGCCACCGCCAGAAACGGAGACTGCTACACACTACGCGCTGCGGCGCGCTCTTCAAAAAAATGGTTCAAATGGCTCTGAGCACTATGGGACTTAACATCTGAGGTCATCAGTCCCCTAGAACTTAGAACTACTTAAACCTAACTAACCTAAGGACATCACACACATCCATGCCCGAGGCAGGATTCGAACCCGCGACCGTAGCGGTCGCGCGGTTCCAGACTGAAGCGCCTAGAACCGCTTGGCCACGCCGGCCGGCGCGCTCTTCAAAACAGCAATTTTCACCACGGCTCACCGTCGATGGAGGGACTCCTATCGGCGGATCTCCGTCTGGTGGTTCTGTATTCAGCTTCTGTCTCGTCTCATTCGCGTCAAGGAGGAAGAAGCTCCAGTTGCGCATCCGGATTCACTATGTCGTCATTCTACGCAGCTCCGTCTGCCATGGAGTTCATTAAGCAGGTACCCAAAGGCTCTAGCTGTCGTTTCTTGTGGCGCTTCGACGATCACTGTTTGCGCCTCCGTGTCCGAGTGCGGAAGTGACTCGCGGCGCTCGGGGACGAAAGCAGCTGCCGGCACTTTTCATCCCCCCTACTGATCCTTTCTCGTCGGTCACCGGCGTCGCTGGAGCCGCAGTGGCTGCTGTGTACGTCGTTTCTTCACAGGTGGCGGTCACTCCTGCAAGCGGTTGCCGTAAACTGTCAGGATGGTGGAGCTGGTCGTTTTTCGGGATGGCATCTGTTCGAAGCACTTCAACATACGTTAGCGTCAGCGGCGTAGGTGTGGACGTAGTTCGGCAGTTGGCACTTACACCATCCTCTGCTCCATGCATTCCGAACGGACATGGTCTTCTTAGCCCGCATCCAGAGCATGTTTTGGGTTGTTCATCGTAGATGACTATTACTCTGCCTCCACCAATGAACAAGTAGGACGGTACATGTTGCGTTAGTTCTATTCTGATCTGTCGCACCCCATAGAGAATGGGGTAGGTCGCGAAGTTCGACGATTTTTCCTCCGCGTGGCTAAGCACTCTTCCATATGGGCGAAGATCATCAATGATCCAGTCACAAGGAACCTCGAAGGGAAATTTGAAGATGCGTATTCTTCGTAATCCCAGTCCTGCATCATCAATTCAAAAAAATGTCTCTAACAAGGGAACCTCCCCATCGCACCCCCCTCAGATTTAGATATAAGTTGGCACACTGGGTACGCCTTGAAAAACTGAACACAGATCAATCGAAAAAACAGGAAGAAGTTGTGTGGAACTACGAAAAAATAAGCAAAATATGCAAACTGAGTAGTCCATGCGCAAGATAGGCAACATCAAGGTTATTAGAGCTCAGGAGCGCCGTGGTCCTGTGGTTAGCGTGGCCAGCTGCGGAGCGTCGGGTCCTTCGTTCAAGTCTTCCCTCCAGTGAAAAGTTTAATTTCTTTATTTTCGCAAAGTTATGATCTGTCCGTTCGTTCATTGACGACTCTGTTCACTGTAATAAGTTTAGCGTCTGTGTTTTGCGACCGCACCGGTAAACCGTGCGATTAGTAGACGAAAGGACGTGCCTCTCCAATGAGAACCGAAAACATTTGATCGCAAGGTCATAGATCAACCGATTCCTCCACGAGAAAACGCGTCTGATATATTCTATACGACACTGGTGACGGCATGTGCGTCACATGACAGGAATATGTTATTGACCCACCTAACTTGTACACTTGGCGAATGGGTAAAAAGATTCTTCTACCTTGCCCGATTTCGGTTTTCTTGTGGATGTGATAATCACTCCCAAATAGTGATGAAAACATAAGAGTTTGTCACATAAACTGAAACTAAAAAATTAAACTTTTCACTAGAGGGAAGGCTTGAACCAAGGACCTCTCGTTCCGCAGCTGCTCACGCTAACCACGGGACCACGGCGCTTCCGAGCTCAGTTTAGCCTTGATATTGCCTATCGTGCTCATGGACTACTCAGTTTGTATATTTTGCTTATTTTTTCGTAGTTGCACACAACTTCTTCCTGTTTTCTCGATTGATCTGTGTTCAGTTTTTCAAGGCCTATCCACTGTGCCAACTTATAACTAAATCTGAGGGGGGTGCGATGGGGAGGTTCCCTTGTAAGCACTATGTGACTTAATATCTGAGGTGATCAGTCCCCTAGAACTAGGACATCACACACATCCATGCCAGAGGCAGGATTCGAACCTGCGACCGTAGCAGCAGCGCGGTTCTGGACTGAAGCCCCTAGAACGGCTCGACCACAGCGGTCGGCCATCATCAATTGTTACCTCTCTGACATGTCTATCAGAGTGTTGAAATTTGAGACCATGTTTATAATCTCGAATGATTTTGTCACACACTGCATCATTAGCCAGTTTGGCGAAGACGACACTGCTCACTATGGAGACGTGTATTCCAATACGTTCGTTGTAATCAAGTTTAACTTCGTCTCGTAGAAGTCTTACAGTTTCATGAGCTTCTAGTCGTGCATATTCATTCGAAAAACTAATCTTGAGAGTCACTTTTGGTATGCATGTGCCACTATACATCAGCTGGTGTTTCCTTGAAATGATTTAAGGAAGTGATGGCAAACCTAATGACGACGGGTAAATTTAAATCTCCTTTCATCTTTGGAATCTAAAATATTTGTAGCACACTAATGCATATTACATATGATGGAATCCATCAGCTGACATCGTATCATCACACCAGACTGACGACTCTATTCCCCATCTTATTGAAAGAAATGAGAGAACACGGCTCATCTACGTGACGTGGCAGTGATTATCTGCAGATTTGATGTTACCGTTAGTGGAACATACAACGGGACGCCGTTCATCCGCAAAGCAGGCAGATTTAACATTGCGAAAATTAGGAATCGCTACAACAGAACGTGTTAACTTTCTCTACAGTCATCTTAAAAGTAATGGATCTCTAAAAGCTAGCTTTTGTTTAATTTGGTTTGAATGAGGATATCACTCATATGACATCAACATCTCTCATACAGGCGTATGCCAACGGCCTTGCCGCAGTGGTAGCACTGGTTCCCGTTATATCATCAAAGTTAAGCGCTGTCGGGTGTGAGTAACACCTGGAGGGGGCACCGTCCGGGTCTGCCGAGTGCAGTTGGCAAGCTGGGTGCACTCAGCCTTTTTGAGGCCCATTGAGGAGCTACCTGATGGAGAAATAGCTGCACAGGTCATGAAAACTGACAACGGTCGTGAGATTGGTGTGCGACACATGCCTCTAAGTACACTACTGGCCATCAAAATTGCTACACCACGGAGATGATGTGCTACAGACGCGAAATTTAACCGACAGGAAGAAGATGCTGTGATATGCAAATGATCAGCTTTTCAGAGCAGTCACGCAAGGTTGGCGCCGGTGGCGACACCTACAACGTGCTGACATGAGGAGAGTCTCCAACCGATTTCTCATACACAAACAGCAGTTGACCGGGGTTGCCTGGTGAGACGTTGTTGTGATGCCTCGTGTAAGGAGGAGAAATGCGTACCATCACGTTTCCGACTTTGATAAAGGTCGGATTGTAGCCTATCGCGATTGCGGTTTATCGTATCGCGACATTGCTGCTCGCGTTGGTCGAGATCAAATCTGTTAGCAGAATATGGTATCGGTGGGTTCAGAAAGGTAATACGGAACGCCGTGGTGGATCCCAACGGCCTTGTATCAGTAGCAGTCGAGATGACAGGCATCTTATCCGCATGGCTGTAACGGATAGTGCAGCCACGTCTCGATCCCTGAGTCAACAGATGGGGACGTTTGCAAGACAACAACCATCTGCACGAACAGTTCGACGACGTTTGCAGCAGCATGGACTATCAGCTCGGAGACCATGGCTGCGGTTACCCTTGAGGCTGCATCACAGACAGGAGCGCCTGCGATGGTGTACTCAACGATGAACGTGGGTGCACGAATGGTAAAACGTCATTTTTTCGGATGGATCCAGGTTCTGTTTACAACATCGTGATGGTCGCATCCGTGTTTGGCTACATCGCGGTGAACGCACATTGGAAACGTGTATTCGTCATCGCCGTACTGGCGTTATCACCCGGCGTGATAGTATGGGGTGCCATTGGTTACACGTCTCGGTCACCTCTTGTTCGCATTCACGGCACTTTGAACAGTGGACGTTACATTTCAGATGTGTTACGACCTGTGGCTCTACCCTTCATTCGATCTCTGCGAAACCCTACATTTCAGCAGGATAATGCACGACCGAATGTTGCAGTTCCTGTACGGACTTTTCTGGATATATAAAATGTTCGACTGCTGCCCTGGCCAGCACATTCTCCAGATCTCTCACCAACTGAAAACGTCTGGTCAAAGGCGGCCGAGCAACAGGCTCGTCACAATACCCTAGCAGGACCAATGTATTCTGCAATACGCGTAATACCAAGACTACGGGGGTACTTTGTGACCACCAGCTTAAATATAATAAAATATTTGCTACGGTATGAAAGTTTCTGTGGGAGTCTCATCACAAGAACGCAGGAGGCATGATTAACAAAAACCTTGGATCCAGCTACTAGAATCGCTTTTTCGTCCGAGATAATTTCGGAAAAGACCATGCATCTATGGCCTTAACTAGCATGAACAGTTTAGGAGGTGTTGCAATTTGTGAAAATCGTACAAATTCGATTAAAGAGACATGAAAGAAATTTTTGCAGACCATACATTCTGCGCGAGCGAAGGAGTGGACACAAAGCTAGTAATGCCATATTTCAAACTAATGCAAATGTTCTGAATAAAAATAACTCCTTTTTTTAAAAAAAGGTCTATTTCAATGCTGTATGGCTAATTGATATTTCGGTTGTTTTACTTGGTTATTTGTAAAAAATAAAAAACACCTGTTAATAGCCGAGACCAAACAAATAGCAAAAAATACATGTTATTCAGAACTAAAATACCGGTATCGGTTTTAAGTTGTTGGTTTTTTCTGACCCTATTTCAAAGTTTGTGCTCTGACAGAGCATCTAATACTGCAGGATAGGGATATCGGTTATCGTTGAAACAACCAGTTTTTGGTTATACCAGGTTTTTCAATACCATTTTAACCTGAGTGTTAAAGTCACTCAAAATAACCGGTTTCTGAAATAACCGATTTTCGGTTTTTTATTCCCATTATTTCCAGTAATGAACATAATAATCAAACAAAGATTTAAAAATTTTGACTCCCTCACTTTCATGATACATGGAACCAAAACGTTAAACTACAAACGCAAATAAAAGAAAACTTAGTCCATTCACTGTCCCCTGATTTTCTTTAAAAGTGGTGATTGGGTGAATGCTACAAAAAATCACAACTTTTCTCCTACTGATCCAAATTTTTGAAACTCTGCTCAAAAATAATTTTATAATCGAAAATTACCTCACTATTTGGACATTATGAATAGTCAGTGCTAAAAGGTGAAAACTGATGCTGAAAAACTCTATTTTCGTATTAGTTTGTCGGAGGGCTACAAGCAGATTAAGGCTACTATGTAAGCACAAGCAACAGATGAGCTATTTTCTATTTTTATTGTAGACTACGAATGAATTAAGATTTTTCTCCAATTACGAAGTCGAAAGTTTGTTGTATCTCATCCCATTCACAATATTTTAAAGCAAATGCGGCATTGTAATTCACTGAAACCGCACTTCGTAAAATACTTCCTGACTAAGAATGGTGGCATTCTGTAGTAAGACTAATATCTGACGACAACAGCGAAAAACTGCCATATAGACCAGACGGAGAATATCTCGCACACTGCATATACTTGCGTACCAACCAACAGCCCACGCTACCTAAGAGATTCACTACTGTCTCGGCGAAGCTGTACCAATTATTATGCCATGTGTTTGTTGCTCGTTTCTGATGATATCGTTATTAAAATATCACTGATGACTTTTCGTGTTTCCTTTAATAACGCTATATTTCATACTAATGCACATTTCACGAATAAAAATTACTCCTTTCTTTAAAAAAAAAGATTCATTTAAAAACTAGTACTGCTGCTGTGGCTAATTTATATTTCGGTTATTTTACTTGGTTATAGGTAAAAATATAAAAAAACACCTGTTATAACCGAGGCCAAACAGTTACCGAAAAATATCGGTTATTCAGAACTAAAACACGGGTATCGATTTTAAGCAGTTGGTTCTTCCCATCTTTAGTATTGAGCAGAAGAAAGGTGTAGGCCGGCGTACAAAAATTCGAAAGACTTGAAGAAGAATAAAAGGATCACAGCTCGTCAGACATGGAATACACCGACATTTTATTTATAAAAAGATGAAGGGAAAATGGTTTTTCGACCACTCGAAACCCTGGCAGACGACCAGTATTGTCTGAGCTAGAAGAGAATGTAATTTATTTCCATATAATGGCTCTTGCTACCTATGTGTTTCCAATTAACAAACTCTGTGTGTGATAGTGAAGAATTTTTTGACATTAGTCGGTCGCACTGTTCCTGGGGTCACTGACAAGCATCCTGAAAAAAGGCGGGTTTTTGGGAAGACATAGGAAGTTGATTACAAGAGTATCACAGAGCAAGTTTATTTTTCGAAGTGTTGTGGGTTAAACTGACCGTTTGTAACAAGTAAACTGTGCAGATTCTACTAACGGCAGTACAACATTGTAACACGTCCACTATGTTTGTGTTTTCTATGCAAAATGAAGAGTGTCACATAGTCGCGCAATTTACTTGCCGCACAATGTGACACACAAAAGAAATTCCCCATACTGTCCTATAAGACACAAATTTTCCTAAAAGACGGAACTCGAGGGAAGAGACGTGTTGAGTAAAATCCTCAGTTTCCCACCTGGAATTTTACGGGAGTTATGTTTCAAAAAATCTCAAAAAGTATTTCAATGTTGGGGAGTTCTACTATGATGTAAAGTTTATTCTCCACTTTTCTTCTGATGCCGGCCGGTGTGGCAGAGGGGTTCTAGGCGCTTCAGTCTGGAACCGCACGACCGCTACGGTCGCAGGTTCGAATCCTGCCTCGGGCATGGATGTGTGTATTGTCCTTAGGTTAGCTAGGCGATGACCTCAGATGTTAAGTCCCATAGTGCTAGGAGTCATTTGAACCATTTTTTTTTTCTTCTGACGTCAGCAACATTTTTTAACCTCGCTCTAGCGTCATTACCTAGAGGAAATAAAAAAAGGCGCTTGGGCAGCCGTATAGATGAGCCGCCACAGCACTCAAAGGCAGAGTTGTAAAACTACTATAGGCTATGGTACACTGTCAAAAGTAAGCGTAGACTGTGGTTATTTTCCTAGTAGTTTTGGTCACTTAAGTCTGCATCAGCGTAACCTGTAAGTTAGGTATGTTGCATACCTATTGGGCGTTACCTCATTTCGATCGCTTTGTTTGTGTATGTAATCAGTGTCTTACCACATTCCCCTAAAAACATGAACCGGTGAACCGTTTAGACACTGAGTGACGCTATATAAAGGGTCGTGCAAAATGCGGAGTTTTATTCGAAAACTGTTGATCAGTAATTTGTAACAGAGGAATGTTGCAGTAAAAAAAAAAAAAGAAAACAATACTGACTTATCATATAGCGCTAGAAAACGAAATTTGTTAAAAAAAAGGTAAAATTAAAAAAAACAAAAAACAGACATGTCAAACATCGGTCGAACATTTCGTCGTTCTTATATACAGGGTAAGTCAGGAGGAAAGGTACATGCATTGACGGGTGATACTACTGGTGATTCTGAGCAGAAAACTTCTAATAAATATATGCCCTTTTCTTAACCGTCTCCGGGTTAACCAATAAAAACAGCTAGGAACGGGAAAGGTGCAGGTGACGGTAAACTAAGATACTGTTATGTTATGGCTTGTTTACTTATGTACGTTTCCTCACAGAAGATGTTCAAACAGTCCACCGTCAACTTCAATCCAAGTTGCTGCTCTTGTAGACAGCTGTTGTTCCCGATCTGAGCTTAGTTTTGCATTCCCTTACCTGGGCACAAGCATGTAAAATAAGAGCGAGAAGTTTTTCTCTTGTGTCCGCTCTGCGCTTGTAGTCGCCGCTCTTCAGCCACCCCCACAAACGGTAATCCAATGGGGTAAGATCGGGTGATCTCGGTGGCCAAGCAATGACTCCACGGCGACCGATCCAACGACCAGCATACGTTGTGTTGAGATGCTGTGTCACTGGCCGTACGGAATGTGTAAGAGCTCCGTCATGCTAAAAGTACAAACGAGCTCGTGTTGCCAAACGGATATCCTCCACGTATTGTGGTAACACATTTTGAAGAAACTCAATATGCCGTGTCCCGGTAAGACGGTTATCTAAAACAACTGGACCGATGTGTTGTTCATCAATAATACCGCACCACACGTCGACTGAGAAACGTCGTTGAAAATTCGTTTGCACACTAGCGTGTACATTTTAATTTGCCCATACATAATACACTCCTGGAAATTGAAATAAGAACACCGTGAATTCATTGTCCCAGGAAGGGGAAACTTTATTGACACATTCCTGGGATCAGATACATCACATGATCACACTGACAGAACACAGGCACATAGACACAGGCAACAGAGCATGCACAATGTCGGCACTAGTACAGTGTATATCCAACTTTCGCAGCAATGCAGGTTGCTATTCTCCCATGGAGACGATCGTAGAGATGCTGGATGTAGTCCTGTGGAACGGCTTGCCATGCCATTTCCACCTGGCGCCTCAGTTGGACCAGCGTTTGTGCTGGACGTGCAGACCGCGTGAGACGACGCTTCATCCAGTCCCAAACATGCTCAATGGGGGACAGATCCGGAGATCTTGCTGGCCAGGGTAGTTGACTTACACCTTCTAGAGCACGTTGGGTGGCACGGGATACATGCGGACGTGCATTGTCCTGTTGGAACAGCAAGTTCCCTTGCCAGTCTAGGAATGGTAGAACGATGGGTTCGATGACGGTTTGGATGTACCGTGCACTATTCAGTGTCCCCTCGACGATCACCAGTGGTGTACGGCCAGTGTAGGAGATCGCTCCCCACACCATGATGCCGGGTGTTGGCCCTGTGTGCCTCGGTCGTATGCAGTCCTGATTGTGGCGCTCACCTGCACGGCGCCAAACACGCATACGTCCATCATTGGCACCAAGGCAGAAGCGACTCTCATCGCTGAAGACGACACGTCTCCATTCGTCCCTCCATTCACGCCTGTCGCGACACCACTGGAGGCGGGCTGCACGATGTTGGGGCGTGAGCGGAAGACGGCCTAACGGTGTGCGGGACCGTAGCCCAGCTTCATGGAGACGGTTGCGAATGGTCCTCGCCGATACCCCAGGAGCAACAGTGTCCCTAATTTGTTGGGAAGTGGCGGTGCGGTCCCCTACGGCACTGCGTAGGATCCTACGGTCTTGGCGTGCATCCGTGCTTCGCTGCGGTCCGGTCCCAGGTCGACGGGCACGTGCACCTTCCGCCGACCACTGGCGACAACATCGATGTACTGTGGAGACCTCACGCCCCACGTGTTGAGCAATTCGGCGGTACGTCCACCCGGCCTCCCGCATGCCCACTATACGCCCTCGCTCAAAGTCCGTCAACTGCACATACGGTTCACGTCCACGCTGTCGCGGCATGCTACCAGTGTTAAAGACTGCGATGGATCTCCGTATGCCACGGCAAACTGGCTGACACTGACGGCGGCTGTGCACAAATGCTGCGCAGCTAGCGCCATTCGACGGCCAACACCGCGGTTCCTGGTGTGTCCGCTGTGCCGTGCGTGTGATCATTGCTTGTACAGCCCTCTCGCAGTGTCCGGAGCAAGTATGGTGGGTCTGACACACCGGTGTCAATGTGTTCTTTTTTCCATTTCCAGGAGTGTAGTTGCGCGTGTTGTTGATTCCGTTGCGGGTAAATGCTGACTCATCAGTGAACAGAATACGTGGAATTAATCGCTCATTGTCAATGATCCACTGACAGAATTCTTGACGGGTAGCAGAATCTCCTTCATGCAGATGTTGTACACTCTGCCGATGAAAGGAATACAGACCGTGCTCGTGTACTGTGCGTATCACTCGTGTTTGTGGAGTACCAAGTTGGGCAGCAATTCTTCTAGAGATGGTAGTAGGGTTGCGTTCCACTACTTGAAGAATGTTCTCAACTTCATTAAGACTTTGTTGTACGGGATGTTCAGAGACAACATTTACGCTGAGAAGCATACCACGCTCACGCAGTTCCGTGAAACACTGCTAAACACCCTGCTATCTGGCTCTGTGCGATTAGCAAATCGTTTTATGTAAGTCTGCAGGCTTTCGTGGCCGTTGTCACTGAAGTTAAAATCTTCTGGGTTATTAGGCCGCGTCATGTTTCTTCTAAAATGTTCAACGTTTCGACCCCTCTGCTGGGATCTTCCTCAGGATCTTTTGGTGTCCACTACTGCTAGAAGTAGTGGACACCAAAAGATCCTGAGGAAGATCCCAGCAGAGGGGTCGAAACGTTGAACATTTTAGAAGAAACATGACGCGGCCTAATAATCCAGAAGATTTTAACTTCAGGAAATCGTTGTTGGTATTCTAGCACAGCAGCTCTGGAATTCCCATTGGATAAACCATATACAAACACTGTATCAGCGGACTCTGCATGTGTGAAGATCCGTGGCATTTTCACTACACAAAACTGTATACGTTGTTCACGTAACATCATTGTAGTACCGAGCACTACGACAAGCACTGTCGGACTGAGACTTGAGGTAAACAACTGTACCATGAGCAAATGAACTGCGTACTGATACGGTTAGTAAAGTAAGGACGACGCTACACCTTTCCCGTCCCTAGTTGTTTTCACTGGTTTACCCGGAAACGGTTAAGAAAAGAGCGTATGCTTATTAGGAGTTTTTTGTTCAGAATCACCACTAATATCCCCCCTCAAAGTATGTACCTTTCCTCCTGACTCACCCTGTATGTTTCTGTTCTTGATAAACAACTCTCGCACTTACCAATACGGGAAATATTTGGCTTTGATCATGATAAGGTCCGCCTCGATAGCTGAGACGTCAGCGCGGCAGAATGCCATGCAAAGGGGCCCGGGTTCGATTTCCGGCTGGGTCGGAGATTTTCTCCGCTCAGGGACTGGGTGTGGTCTTCACAATCATCTCACCCCATCGACACGCAAGTCGCCGAAGTGGCGTCAACTAGAAAGACTTGGACCAGGCGACCGGTCTATCCGATGGGCCCTAGCCACAAGACATTTCGTTTCGTTTTCATCATTATAAGCATACTGTTGAGGACAAAAAACAACAGTAATTAAATAATGTTTAATGTTTGTGCACGTAATCGGTAAATGCTTCAAAAATACATCTACATCTACATACATACTCTGCAATCCACCATACGGTGCGTGGTAGAGGGTACCTCGTACCACAACTAGCAACATCTCTTCCTGTTCCACTCCCAAACATAACGAGGGAAAAATGACTGCCTATATGCCTCCGTACGAACCCTAATCTCTCTTATATTATCTTTGTGGTCTTTCCGCGAAATGTAAGTTGGCGGCAGTAAAATTGTACTGCAGTCAGCCTCAAATACTGGTTCTCTAAATTTCCTCAGTAGCGATTCACGAAAAGAACGCGTCCTTTCCTCTAGAGATTCCCACCCGAGTTCCTAAAGCATTTCCGTAACACTCGCTTCTGAATTTCTTCTATGTTCTCCCTCAATCCGACCTGATAGGAATCCCAAACGCTCGAGCAGTACTCAAGAATAGGTCGTATTAGTGTTTTATAAGCGGTCTCCTTTATAGATGAACCACATCTTCCCAAAATTCTACCAATGAACCGAAGAAGACTATCCGCCTTCCCCACAACTGCCATTACATGCTTGTCCCACTTCATATCGCTCTGCAATGTTACGCCCAAATATTTAACCGACGTGACTGTGTCAAGCGCTACACTATTAATGGAGTATTCAAACATTACGGGATTATTTTTCCTATTCATCTGCATTAATTTGCATTTATCTATATTTAGAGTTAGGTGCCACTCTTTACACCAATCACAAATCCTGTCCAAGTCATCTTGTATCCTCCTACAGTCACTCAACGACGACACCTTCCCGTACACCACAGCATCATCAGCAAACAGCCGCACACTGCTATCCACCCTATCCAAAAGATCATTTATGTAGATAGAAAACAACAGCGGACCTACCACACTTCCCTGGGCACTCCAGATGACACCCTCACCTCCGATGAACACTCACTATCGAGGACAACGTACTGGGTTCGTTCTATTACTTAAGAAGTCTTCGAGCCACTCACTTAGTTGGGAACCAATCCCATATGCTCGTACCTTAGTTAGGACTCTGCAGTGGGGCACCGAGTCAAACGCTTTCCGGAAGTCAAGGAATATGGCATCCGTCTGATTCCCTTGATCCATGATTCGCAAAATACTATGTGAAAAAAGGGCGAGTTGCGTTTCGCAGGAGTGATGCTTTCTAAAGCCGTGCTGATGCATGGACAGCAATTTCTCTGTCTCAAGGAAATTCATTATATTCGAACTGAGAATATGTTCGAGAATCCTGCAACAAACCGATGTTAAGGATATTGGTCTGTAATTTTGAGAATCCGTCCTTCTACCCTTCTTATATACAGGCGTCACCTGCGCTATTTTTCAGTCGCTCGGGACTTTACATTGGGCAAGAGATTCGCGATAAATGCAAGCTAAGTAAGGAGCCAGTGCAATAGAGTACTCTCTGTAAAACCGAATTGGAATCCCATCAGGACCTGGCGATTTATTTATTTTCAACCCATTCAACTGCTTCACAACCCCAGGGATGTCTGTCACTATGTCCTCCATACGGGAATCTGTACGAGACTCAAACGGCGGTATGTTTGTACGATCCTCTTGCGTGAAAGATTTCTCAAATGCTGAATTTAAAATTTCTTTGCTTTGGTTACATAAAAGCGCAGAAGTTACGCGATCATCTACGTTTTATTACTTATAAAATGCAATTTGTGTCCTGTAAGGATATAAAATACACAATAGACTAACACTGAACGATGTGCAGATCTAATTATGTGCAGAACAAACGAAAAACAATGAGAAATCTTCGGCTCCCAGTTTCTTTCCCACAAGTTAATTTATGTTTCTTTCCCTACCAGTACTATCAATAACAGCATAATCCTATCATTAAATACGTCGTTATGTAATGTACCAAAACTACCGAAGCGTAAACTATTTACCAATCCGAGCAACCGCAGCTGTTGAAAGGCATGATGTTAGGAAGAGCTCCGCTTACAGCTGGTAAAATTGTTGTTTACTAAAACAGTACAGGTTTCGCGCCTTCAAGCCGCATACACAGATGACCCTTCATGGTAAAAAGCAAAGTACAGGGTCACCACATTTTGTGGACATGAAAATTAATAAAGGAATGTCTAAAATATACTCACAATGTTAAAATATCATAGGCATACTCATCGCTCCTAGTCAAAATTTACTATTCAGAGAATATCGCCAGCACTATGGCGAGCGAAAAGTAAAGAAAACGTGCTCATTCTTTAAAATTTGCCTTCATCTAATCATGTTAGCAGTGACAATTCATTAACGCCAATCCGGTAATCTTTTTTAAAAAACATTTAGCATCCGCTGAATATAAAACATTTTCTCTTTTCTGTATAGATGCAGCCAGATTTTAACGAATGGAGCATGGTTTCTGTACCTTTCGCACGTCATAGTATTAACGATATTCTCAGAATAGTAAATTTTGACTAGGAGCGACGTGTATGCCTATGATCTTTTAACGTTGTGAATAAATTTTAGACGTTCTACTGGCCTTTAAAATTGCTACACCACGAATATGACGTGCTACAGACGACAAATTTAACCATCAAGAAGATGCTGTGATATGCAAATGATTAGCTTTTCAGAGCATACACACAAGGTTGGCGCCGGTAGCGACACCTACAACGTGCTGACATGAGGAAAGTTTCTAACCGATTTCTCATACACAAACAGCAGTTGACCGGCGTTGCCTGGTGAAACGTTGTTGTGATGCCTCGTGTAAGGAGGAGAAATGCGTACCACCACGTTTCCGACTTTGATAAAGGTCGGATTGTAGCCTATCGCGATTGCAGTTAATCGTATCGCGACATTGCTGCTCGCGTTGGTCGAGATCCACTAACTGTTAGCAGAATATGGAATCGGTGGGTTCAGGAGGGTAATACGGAACGCCATGCTGGATCCCAACGGCCTCGTATCACTAGCAGTCAAGATGACAGGCATATTATCCGCATGGCTGTAACGGATCGTGCGCCACGTCTCGATCCCTGAGTCAACAGATGGGGACGTTTGCAAGACAACAACCATCTGCACGAACAGTTCGACGACGTTTGCAGCAGCATGGACTATCAGTTGGGAGACCATGGCTGCGGTTACCCTTGACGCTGCATCACAGACAGGAGCTCCCGCTATCATGTACTCAACGACGAACCTGGGTGCACGAATGGCAAAACGTCATTTTTTCGGATGAATCCAGGTTCTGTTTACAGCGTCTTGATGGTCGCATGCGTGTTTGGCGACATCGCAGTGAACGCACATTGGAAGCGTGTATTCGTCATCGCCATACTGGCGTATCACCCGTCGTGATGGTATGGGGTGCCATTGGTTACACGTCTCGGTCACCTCTTGTTCGCATTGACGTTACATTTCAGATGTGTTACAACCCGTGGCTCTACCCTTCATTCGATCCCTGCGAAACCCTACATTTCAGGAGGATAATGCACGACCGCATGTTGCAGGTCCTGTACGGGCCTTTCTGGATACAGAAAATGTTCGACTGCTGCCCTGGTCAACACATTCTCCAGATCTCTCACCAATTGAAAATGTTTGGTCAGTGGTGGCCGAGCAACTGGCTCGTCACAATACACCAGTCACTACTATTGATGAACTGTGGTATCGTGTTGAAGCTGCACGGGCAGCTGTACCTGTACACGCCATCGAAGCTCTGTTTGACTCAATGCCCAGGCATATCAACGCCGTTATTACGGCCAGAGGTGGTTGTTCTGGGTACTGATTTCTCAAGATCTATGCACCCAAATTGTGTGAAAATGTAATCACATGTCAGTTCTAGTATAACACATTTGTCCAATGAATACCCGTATATCATCTGCATTTCTTCTTGGTGTAGCAATTTTAATGGCCAGTAGTGTAATTTTGATATGGACAAAATGTATTGACACTGTACTTTGCATTTTACCGTGTAGATCCACACGATGATGCGGCTTGAAGCCGCGAAGCCGGTCGTGTTTTAATAAGCAACAATTTTACAAGCTGCAAGCGGAGCTCTTCCTAACATCATACCGAACCGTATTTTTGGTAGAGCGAAAGTCTTAGTTAATGTTTAAATGTAGTGGCTGCATTGAAACTTTGTGCTGTGACCGAGCGTTCGATACAGCAGGGGGCGACAGTAGGCGCACCGGCCGTGACAAACCGGAAAAAAGTGTCGCTTGTTAGGAGCGTACTAAGTGGACCCCGAAGGCCTCGGACCAGAAATTAGTCCTCGCAGCCGAGAGAGTCCTTTCGTATGATAATGCGGCAGCGCCACCAGAGCAGGCGCTACCCGGCCACCGGGATGGTGAATCAGCCGAGCCCGGACCGGGTCGAGCTGTAATGGCAACCATTAGCCCGGAAATGATGGAGCGCTCTTTTCCCGCCGCAAGACCGCATCGAAAGCGAAGGCGGCGTAGGAGGAAGGGGGTGGGGGCGGGCGGCCGCCGGGCCCGCCCCTGAGACCGGCCGGTTTCATTTTCCGGACGAGTGGAGGCGCCACGGTCGACCATTCCAGATGTACATGTATATACACACGTAGATACACCCCCCTACCGCGCTGCTCCTTCACGCCGAAACCGGTGCCTCGGCCGTAACAGGGGGCGGGAGCGACCGGCCGTGGTAGGGAGCGAGAAAAAAAAGCGAGACCAGGAGGGAGAAGGGAAGGAAGAGAGCGCGCGCGCACGTGTGTGTGCGAGAGAGGGAGAGAGAGAGAGAGAAGGAGAGAGTACGGGGCCGATGGCGAGCCAGCGATAGCGGCGTGATGTACCGCCACCTACCTCTCTGCCCCGTCTCGCACGCTCCTTCGCCATTTGTAGTCATTTGTTTCTTACGCAGCTAATGGGGCACGTAATGAGAGAGCGGCGAAGAGAGAGAGAGGTGGGGGAAGGGGGGGGGGGGCGGGGAGCCAAGCGCACGGAACCTTGAAATTGAATAGCTTCACTTAAATGAAACGGTCACATTTCATAGCCGAAATCGCTTTATAACCGTGGATACTCGCCGATTACCATCAATCGGAACCTCTCGCTCTTATTTTCGGACGCCCGTCGCGATAGGAGGTGCGTAGTGCCGAGGCGAGGGGATTTGGCCAGTTGGAGCTGCCGGGGCTTAGGGAAGGGACGAAGATGGAAGAGGTGGGGAGGGGTACGGGAGGCGGGGAAGGGAGGGAGGGGGGGGGGCAAAGAAGGTCGCCTCAGACGCAGTCGCAGGCGCAGGGGCAATCGGAGTAAGCCCTTGTGCTCATTAATATACATGCTCCCCTTTTCAACATCTGTGTTTGCTCATTTCTTTTGCAGACATCTGCGGAGGAAAAAGGCGAGATGGAACCAGAGGCTTGCGAACGGGGCAGCAGCTATCCTGAATCACGGACGTGTTCCTCGTAGTGCCAGCAGCAGAGAGATGAGGTTCGCATCAGTGGTATTCAAGCAAAAAAAAGTCTCTGACCTTTCGTTCTATCTTCACAATCAGAAAATACGGCATTTAGACTGAATACATATCTTTTATTTTCGTCAGTGATCACAAAACCTTTGGTTCTTAGGATAACGCGTTTCGATCATCAATGGCCATCTTCAGATCCGTTTTATGACATGTCCTAATACAATAAAGCCGTAGTGGCATCATCACAAAATATACGCAAAATCAGCTTGCCGTCGCCGCAAATAAGGTGCAAAGTAGGTCATAGTGCCGGCGGACTGATATGCTCAAAAGCGCTACTTTTCATAACAAAAACCAGTTGTTATGAACACTAGCGCTGTCGATAATGTGACTCCGCCGGCACTGTGACCTAGTTTACGCCTTATTTTAAATACGAGGGCTGTCCAGAAAGTAAGTTACGATCGATCGCGAAATGAAAATCACAGTGAAAATCAGAAATGTTTCATTTGTAACAGTTAGCTACACCTTTCAGCTACTTCTCTACGTAGTCGCCGTTCTGACTCAGACATTCGTCGTAGCGTTGTTCCAACTTTCCAATACCCTCATCATAGAAGGCAGCCGCCAGTGCTTTCCGCCAATTCTCTACGCTGGCCTAAAGCTCGTTGTCTGTGCCAGAATGTTGTCTTCATAGCCAGCGGTTCGTTTGAGCAGAGATGGAACTCAGTGGGAGACAATTACGGGCTGTATTGTGGGTAACCAAACATTTCCAATTGAAACGATGCGGGAACATCTTCATTGCCTCTGCAGAATGAGGCTGAGAATTATCTTGAAGAAGAAACCGCACGACAGTTATGTAATGTTGGTTGCATAGCTTCAGGGGAAAATTCTCACCAGGCCCTCGTACTTGGTGGGAGACACTATTTTCTATAACATCTTTACGCGCTCACTAAGAGCTCAGGAATGAAAAGAGCAACATAATTCTACCTAGAGTCATACTAGAGACACTGTCCAACACATATTTGCAAAGCTTTATCGGATTTTCATAGTCGTTTCCATTTCACGACCGATCGTAACTTACTTTCTGGACAGCCCTCGTATTTGCGATGATGCTAAGCTGATTTTGTGTATATTTTGTGACGATGCCACTAAGGCTTTATTCTATTAAGACTGCTATAAAACAGACCTGAAGCTGGTCATTGCTGGTCTGGTCTAAGGACTGGAGTTGTAAAAATACTGAACACTACCACAGACTACCGTAAGTTAGCATAGACTACGGCAGTTTTCCTAGTAACTTCGATCAGTTCAGCTCGTAGCCACGTTACTTGTACGTTGGGTGTGTTGCCTATCTATTGGGCGTTACTTCGTAATGATCGCTTTCCTTACGTATGCGATCAGTGTCTTACTAGACTCCCGTAGAAACCGGAAGCGGTGAACTGTCTAGCAACTGAGTAAGGATATGTAAAGGGCAGGGTAACCTATGGAACATTTTTGTTCTACATAGTTATCCTCCTGTTTGTTATAATTGGAAGGAGAAACAGCATTGGTCGTTTTTTTTTTTTTTGTTTTATTATCCGCAAAATCGATTTTCGGTCACTTAGTGACCATTCTCAGTGCTAGAAGTTAAAAATTTCACATAACGATCAGATCGTTATGTGAAATTTTTAATTTCTAGCACTGAGGATGGTCACTAAGTGACCGAAAATCGATTTTGCGGATAATAAAACAAAAAAATACGACCAATGCTGTTCCTCCTTCAAATTATATCCATTATCTGGTCGTGATGCACAGAACACTCCATGGAGTCTCCTGTCTGTTACTTACGAATAAACAGTATTTATATCGAAACTGAAACTGTCATTGTTTAATTCTGGTTTGATTCGAAAATTGTTGGTTTGTAATGTGAAATAGAGGGATGTTGTAGTAAAAAATAAAGAAAACAATACAGATTTATCATATAGCGATAGAAAATGCAGTTTCCTTAATAAAATGGTAAAATAAAAAACACAAAACAAAAGCCCGCATCTCGTGGTCGTGCGGTAGCGTTCTCGCTTCCCACGCCCGGGTTCCCGGGTTCGATTCCCGGCGGGGTCAGGGATTTTCTCTGCCTCGTGATGGCTGGGTGTTGTGTGCTGTCCTTAGGTTAGTTAGGTTTAAGTAGTTCTAAGTTCTCGGGGACTGATGACCATAGCAGTTAAGTCCCATAGTGCTCAGAGCCACAAAACAGAAATATATCAAACATCGCTTCAATGCTTCGTCAAACTTACATAAAACATGTTCCTGACATTCATAAACAACTTTCGCATTCATCAAAAATGACGGGAAACTCTAGTATTTGATTATTATGAACAACATTCTGTTGAATACTGCATGACAACACCAATTATATACTTTTTATGTTTGTGCATGTAAATTGTACTTGCATCAAAAATAATTGTTTTGTTTGCATAAAAACGCAGAAGTTACAAGATAAACTACTTTTTATTACTGATAAAATGCAGTTTACATTCTGTACCGATCTAAAATACACAATTAACAGTGAACGATGTGCAGCTCTAATTACGTGCAAAACTAACAACCAACCAAACAAAGAGAAGTTGTCGGCTCTCAGTTTATCCTCTTATACATTCGTCTATGTTTCTTTGCCTACCAATTCTACCAGTAATCCTACCATTTACTCCTTCATTTAGGTAGTGTATCAAAATTACCAAACTGTACTTTTGGTAGAGTGCGACCCTACTAAGATAACTGATGAAAATAAAAGAAATTTGCTTTGTACTTCCTCGGTCACTGTTTTAATCCACGACCGTGTCGTAGCTTGTGAATTAAGGTGAACAGTCGTACACGCCAATTCTTTCGTCACAAAACATGTGAAAAGTATCTCCCAGTACATATAACTAATATTACAAGCTGATTTTAAGACACCAAAAACGCTTGCAGGATTGCAGACAAGAAAAATCACAAGACGATCCCTCAAGCTATCATCCAATTGTCTTCCTCATATTCTGTTATAAACTGTTAGAACGTCTTATCTACAGTAGCATTTACCAAACAGTTGACAGTAAAGTGCCTTTCCACCAAGCAGGCTTCAGACAAAACCATATCTGCTGTGAGCAGGTACTGGCGCTCACATTTTACATCGAAGCTGATTCCCGGAATGGACTAAAAACTGCAGTACTGCTTGATGATCTGACTGCTACTTATGATACAGTGTGGCTGGACGTACCAATGCTAAAGCTAAAGCAAACTGTGTCTTACATAAGGTTAACAACAGTGTTGTCCATCATGTTCAACAACCGGTATTTTCACCTCTGACGAGCAAGTCATATATGAGACGCCCGCTAAACCCGCAGGGCAGGACAGGTTATTACGATTGTGGAAAGGGCCAAATAAGGTGTCGATCAGTTTCACCGTAAAAATTGTAATTTATTGTAATTTAATAGCAACTTTAAACCAAAACGGCACATAGCCGAACCTTAACAACTACGAGTTTGAAAACGCAATTCTTTCACGGCTGAATGCCTTCAAACAAGAAATCTTAAAAGGCTACAAGATAAATTTCAACTAACTGAAGGTACGCAGTTAAAATTACAAATAAAATAATTAATATGTATATATCACAGCTAGGCTGAAAGCATCAATGCAAAAGTGGATAGACAAACATAAACAAGATGCAATACAAACGGCTGAAAGCCCACTATAAATTTTTCAAGATTTTAAAATAAATTACCATAACCTTTCAAAGGCAGAAGGCCGTAATGTCCCTGCTTAAAGCGTAATTTTAAGAATAAGGTTTTAAGCGGATGAAGGCCCACAATTAATTTACCAAAATTTTAAAAAACTATATCCATAAGCCGGAAAGGCTCAAAATCATGAAAAGTTCAATTTTTACTTTTTTGCATTTTCTGAATCTGCAGACTATTACCTTTTAATAGATATATAATTTATTCAATTCCGAAGACTACAACTATTTTTAAATTTTTTTTGAAATGTGTTCTACATGGGCGTGACCCACTGTGGCGCTGTTTAACTGCTGTCAAATGGTGTTATTATTAACGTCCGTGTTCATCAGGTACATTTTAGTGATGTGAGATAAAGTATGTGTTGTGGCTAACCTGTGATGGTTCAATATATATCGCTGGTATGATTGTCGATTGTTTCATGTTTATTTACTCTGTCGTTATCTCGAAAATATTCGTAATTAATTCTGTTTCTTGAGTCTCTGTTTTGTTGAAGTATAATAATGAGTAAAAGTAAAGTTATTAGACATCCTCTGAAGGCTTTTAAGAAAAGGAGAAATGTTGGAAAGCCAAAGGTATGTGTTATTGCTGTAAACAATCAAGACGATAACCAAGTGAGTGAACCTAACCTCTCAAGTACACCTGCCCATAGCAGTCAAAGTGGGAAAGAAAATACTTCACAGAAGAAGCTTGGTTCAATGAGTGAAAACTATGAATGTTTTATGGGCGAATCGGATGTGAATGAAATATTTGATATGTCGGTTCTCAAAGGAATTTTTTCAAACTGTGTGCTCCCTGCCGCCGTTGGATAAGCAGCTGAGCAGCAAGTCGTATACTCCTAGCTCACTCGTTTGTTACATAGTTTAATTCTTAATTTCTTTGCGTGTTTTTGGTACTTGCATTGCTTAATTCATAAATTTCGGGCGTATTATAGTATTTGAGAGTGTAGCATCGCGTTTTAATACCTGAATAGTGTAATTTCGCTTAGTCTCCTTCCGCCGCCGAGCAGTGTCAGCAGTGCGCAATTAGCAGCATTACTGCATTTACTAGGCAATCTTGTATTTTAATAACCGTTTAAATTTTGTCGATTTGTTTGCGCTCTCTGTAGATTCGTTCAGACGTTCTTTGCAAAACAGTTTTTAGCATGGATAGGGACTGCAACTGCTGTGTTCGGATGCAGGCTGAGTTGGCATCCCTTCGCTCCCAGCTTCAGGCAGTGTTGGCTTCGGTCACACAGCTTGAGGCTGTTGCCAATGGGCATCACTGTAGGGGTCCGGATGGGGGTTTGTCGGGGACGGCCAGCTCGTCCCACGCATCCCCTGATCGAACTATGACTGTGATTGCCCGGGATACTACCCGCATTGAGGCTGATCCCTCACCTGTGATAGAGTCGGAGGTCGTTTCAAGGTGTGGCAGGGGGCGAAAGACATTCCGGAGGGCTGAACGGAAAGCCTCTCCAGTTTGTCTGACGAACCGGTTTCAGGCTCTGTCTCAGGCTGATACTGATCTTCGGCCTGACATGGCTGCTTGTCCTGTTCCAGAGGTTGCCCCTCAGTCTGCAAGATCCGGGCAGTTGCAGAGGGTGGGCTTACTGGTAGTTGGGAGCTCCAACGTCAGGCGCGTAATGGGGCCCCTTAGGGAAATGGCAGCAAGAGAGGGGAAGAAAACCAATGTGCACTCCGTGTGCATACCGGGGGGAGTCATTCCAGATGTGGAAAGGGTCCTTCTGGATGCCATGAAGGGTACAGGGTGCACCCATCTGCAGGTGGTCGCTCATGTCGGCACCAATGATGTGTGTCGCTATGGATCGGAGGAAATCCTCTCTGGCTTCCGGCGGCTATCTGATTTGGTGAAGACTGCCAGTCCCGCTAGCGGGATGAAAGCAGAGCTCACCATCTGCAGCATCGTCGACAGGACTGACTGCGGACCTTTGGTACAGAGCCGAGTGGAGGGTCTGAATCAGAGGCTGAGACGGTTCTGCGACCGTGTGGGCTGCAGATTCCTCGACTTGCGCCATAGGGTGGTGGGGTTTCGGGTTCCGCTGGATAGGTCAGGAGTCCACTACACGCAACAAGCGGCTACACGGGTAGCAGGGGTTGTGTGGCGTGGGCTGGGCGGTTTTTTAGGTTAGATGGCCTTGAGCAAGTACAGAAAGGGCAACAGCCTCAACGGGCGCGGGGCAAAGTCAGGAAATGCGGGGACCAAGCAGCAATCGGTATTGTAATTGTCAACTGTCGAAGCTGCGTTGGTAAAGTACCGGAACTTCAAGCGCTGATAGAAAGCACCGAAGCTGAAATCGTTATAGGTACAGAAAGCTGGCTTAAGCCAGAGATAAATTCTGCCGAAATTTTTACAAAGGTACAGACGGTGTTTAGAAAGGATAGATTGCATGCAACTGGTGGTGGAGTGTTCGTCGCTGTTAGTAGTAGTTTATCCTGTAGTGAAGTAGAAGTGGATAGTTCCTGTGAATTATTATGGGTGGAGGTTACACTAAACAACCGAACTAGGTTAATAATTGGCTCCTTTTACCGACCTCCCGACTCAGCAGCATTAGTGGCAGAACAACTGAGAGAAAATTTGGAATACATTTCACATAAATTTTCTCAGCATGTTATAGTCTTAGGTGGAGATTTCAATTTACCAGATATAGACTGGGACACTCAGATGTTTAGGACGGGTGGTAGGGACAGAGCATCGAGTGACATTATACTGAGTGCTCTATCCGAAAATTACCTCGAGCAATTAAACAGAGAACCGACTCGTGGAGATAACATCTTGGACCTACTGACAACAAACAGACCCGAACTTTTCGACTCTGTATGTACAGAACAGGGAATCAGTGATCATAAGGCCGTTGCAGCATCCTTGAATATGGAAGTTAATAGGAATATAAAAAAAGGGAGGAAGGTTTATCTGTTTAGCAAGAGTAATAGAAGGCAGATTTCAGACTACCTAACAGATCAAAACGAAAATTTCTGTTTCGACACTGACAATGTTGAGTGTTTATGGAAAAAGTTAAAGGCAATCGTAAAATGCGTTTTAGACACGTACGTGTCGAGTAAAACTGTGAGGGACGGGAAAAACCCACCGTGGTACAACAACAAAGTTAGGAAACTACTGCGAAAGCAAAGAGAGCTCCACTCCAAGTTTAAACGCAGCCAAAACCTCTCAGACAAACAGAAGCTAAACGATGTCAAAGTTAGCGTAAGGAGGGCTATGCGTGAAGCGTTCATTGAATTCGAAAGTAAAATTCTATGTACCGACTTGACAGAAAATCCTAGGAAGTTCTGGTCTTACGTTAAATCAGTAAGTGGCTCGAAACAGCATATCCAGACACTACGGGATGATGATGGCATTGAAACAGAGGATGACACGCGTAAAGCTGAAATACTAAACACCTTTTTCCAAAGCTGTTTCACAGAGGAAGACCGCACTGCAGTTCCTTCTCTAAATCCTCGCACAAACGAAAAAATGGCTGACATCGAAATAAGTGTCCAAGTAATAGAAAAGCAACTGGAATCACTCAATCGAGGAAAGTCCACTGGACCTGACGGGATACCAATTCGATTCTACACAGAGTACGCGAAAGAACTCGCCCCCCTTCTAACAGCCGTCTACCGCAAGTCTCTAGAGGAACGGAGGGTTCCAAATGATTGGAAAAGAGCACAGATAGTCCCAGTCTTCAAGAAGGGTCGTCGAGCAGATGCGCAAAACTATAGACCTGTATCTCTGACGTCGATCTCTTGTAGAATTTTAGAACATGTTTTTTGCTCGCGTATCATGTCATTTCTGGAAACCCAGAATCTACTATGTAGGAATCAACATGGATTCCGGAAACAGCGATCGTGTGAGACCCAACTCGCTTTATTTGTTCATGAGACCCAGAAAATATTAGATACAGGCTCCCAGGTAGATGCTATTTTTCTTGACTTCCGGAAGGCGTTCGATACAGTTCCGCACTGTCGCCTGATAAACAAAGTAAGAGCCTACGGAATATCAGACCAGCTGTGTGGCTGGATTGAAGAGTTTTTAGCAAACAGAACACAGCATGTTGTTATCAATGGAGAGACGTCGACAGACGTTAAAGTAACCTCTGGCGTGCCACAGGGGAGTGTTATGGGACCATTGCTTTTCACAATATATATAAATGACCTAGTAGATAGTGTCGGAAGTTCCATGCGGCTTTTCGCGGATGATGCTGTAGTATACAGAGAAGTTGCAGCATTAGAAAATTGTAGCGAAATGCAGGAAGATCTGCAGCGGATAGGCACTTGGTGCAGGGAGTGGCAACTGACCCTTAAGATAGACAAATGTAATGTATTGCGAATACATAGAAAGAAGGATCCTTTATTGTATGATTATATGATAGCGGAACAAACACTGGTAGCAGTTACTTCTGTAAAATATCTGGGAGTATGCGTGCGGAACGATTTGAAGTGGAATGATCATATAAAATTAATTGTTGGTAAGGCGGGTACCAGGTTGAGATTCATTGGGAGAGTGCTTAGAAAATGTAGTCCATCAACAAAGGAGGTGGCTTACAAAACACTCGTTCGACCTATACTTGAGTATTGCTCATCAGTGTGGGATCCGTACCAGATCGGTCTGACGGAGGAGATAGAGAAGATCCAAAGAAGAGTGGCGCGTTTCGTCACAGGGTTATTTGGTAACCGTGATAGCGTTACGGAGATGTTTAATAAACTCAAGTGGCAGACTCTGCAAGAGAGGCGCTCTGCATCGCGGTGTAGCTTGCTCGCCAGGTTTCGAGAGGGTGCGTTTCTGGATGAGGTATCGAATATATTGCTTCCCCCTACTTATACCTCCCGAGGAGATCACGAATGTAAAATTAGAGAGATTAGAGCGCGCACGGAGGCTTTCAGACAGTCGTTCTTCCCGCGAACCATACGCGACTGGAACAGGAAAGGGAGGTAATGACAGTGGCACGTAAAGTGCCCTCCGCCACACACCGTTGGGTGGCTTGCGGAGTATCAATGTAGATGTAGATGTAGATGTAGAAGATGTATTCATCGTAGTGAAGTTGGTCTGGAACTCTCCATAATAAAGCACGTAGGACTTGCTAGTGAAATACAACTGAAATGTGATAAGTGATCATACATGACCACCTTTTGGAACAGTGTTGCATTAACTGCAACTGAAGAAAATGGTAGCAAAATCTACGAACACAACAACGAGCGATGGTTGCTTTAGACAAGGAACGCCTTCGGGCTGCAGACAGGGCTGTAAAGAGTCTAGAAATACAAGCAAGAGTAAACAGGAGGAGGAACAAGAGGAAGCTGGAGGAGGAGTTTGCAGAGGATGAAGATAATCCATCCTATGGACCTGGAATGCACTAAAAAGTTAATCCAATCTTTGTCGCTCGATTCCCAAAACTTTTATTTTCTCATACTAATTACATGTTTTCTAAGGATCTTCCAAACATATTTGTTTCAAACTTTCAGTAAATGTTACACAGTACCTTCTGCAGAATTTAACACAGCCTTTTTCCAAAAAACTGTATATTTTTGAATATATAAATAAAAAATTGCAAAAAAATGTTGTGAATTTTCATTACAATTGAAAAAAAATCATCTTTAATAACTGAACTAAAATTTTGTAAAATCCCTGTGTTAAGTTGTAGCCCATATTCCAATAAATAATCTGTAAAAAGTTCAACTTCCTACCTCAAATACTTTGTGAGTAAAGATGTAATTTATAAGCGTTATTTTAACATTGCAAGTATAGGGCGTTCCGGAGCCCCTTAAGTTTTAAGTGGCTGAAACCGCACTAAAAGAGAAG
This sequence comes from Schistocerca piceifrons, assembly GCF_021461385.2. Lineage (NCBI taxonomy): Eukaryota > Metazoa > Arthropoda > Insecta > Orthoptera > Acrididae > Schistocerca > Schistocerca piceifrons. The sequence goes on along the minus strand of NC_060140.1, from coordinate 206,005,869 downwards.
ACAACACAACGACAATAACCTTTCAGCAAATATAGACTTGCCGGAATTCAAACTTACTTATATGCGGCTGAAGGACTTTGATTTACATAAAACACAGTAAAACCAAAAAATTTTTATATCGTTGGCTATGATGGATTATAAACAGTCAATTAAACACCCATGCGAACAACAGTGAAAACAACGGCACTCAGAAGCCTCCAGAGACTTAGGTGAGACAACTACACTTGATCCGTCAGTAACCCAACCAAGAAACAGTCACGGACCGACCGACCAAACGACTTGCTAGCCACCAATCGGTACATAAAAACTCAAAGACCAAACTGTCACGGACGTGATTATCCACAATGAAATATGTATTAAGCTGTCAAAACTACACACCGTGTTGGACAGTGACAACAGGTGAGGAAAGGACGCTGCCTGAAATTACGTTAGTGTCCAGGGCAGGTAACCGGAACACTAACGGGCACAAGGCAGAAAATTCCGCTGGTGCACTTGAATTGTAGTGAACCAATATTGTTAATTCCACTGCACGGCGGCTCGATTTCACCACTACAAACACTCGGTGTTGCTCACAGCGAACCACCGAAACGAACAAGACAACATGAACGGACGTGGCTTGGGTACTTAACACACCACTCAACTTTGACGTCCTGAGTCGGTGAGCCACGAAAAGTAGCGATCGGACAGCTCCACACACGCTCCGACACTGCGCAGGGACCGCCAGAGGACCCAGCCGACTGCGCCGCACGGAGATATCCTCCCTGGTCAGCACCAACCGACCGACTACCCTCATAATGCCGACAACATCTAAAATAGTCGTCAGTGAAAAAACGCCAACTACACACACAACCTGACAAACACTTGCACGAAGACCTGAACGATACCCAACAGTAACTAAATACGCACGAAGACAAATCGGGAGTCGATGCACACACACACACACACACACACACACACACACACACACACAGCCGACTCATGAACGATCGGCGAGCCAAAACGCGTCGTCCGGTAGGACGACCGACCGGCGATCCAGCAAGACCGTGGCCCGGCTCAAGTGATGCGTGGCGGCAATGGTCAGGCGAGCCATGTCGACGCAGACCTCACAGCTCCAACCCGACTGCACTAGTGCCGCATTGCAACTCCCCTACTGGCAGGTCCGGACTGTGCTCCAGACGCGTTCCAACTGACTGGCAGCCCGAACTCGCGACCGGAGCTGGCTTACGACAGACAACGAGCGGGAAGTAATAGCAGTCGAGCAAAGATACTACAAGAGGGGATATATCGATACGCTCTGCTAGCGCCGGTCACGGTCAGGCAAAGCAGCAACTCAATGACAGTAGTAATTTAAATTAACGTAATGAGGTGAAAGTACGTTACAAACAGGCTGTAAAACACATGATGGCGGGAACACGAGCCACGCACGGCTCAATATGTAATCGAGAACGGTCTACCACAAGGATCAGTCCTGCTCCACTGTTTTTAAACTTGTATATAAGTGACTGTATCCGAGAAATTCTGCTATGCAGATGATGCTGCCATTGCATTTCAAAGCAAGGATCTAGAGGATGAAGAAAATGTGCTCACACAAGACTTGAGAACATTTGGCGATTATTACAGAAATTGGGGATCGTGCCCTGAAACTACAAAACCCGATGTGAAAGCTTTCCACCTCAACAACCGCATAGCAAACCAGGCGCTAAAAGCCACCTTCTATAACAAAATGGTTCAGAACAGTCCTCAGCCTAAGTATTTCGGAATAACACTGTATAGTTCACTTTCATTCAGGACTCACCTCACGTCATTTGCAGAAACGTTAAGGACCAGGACCAACATTATCCGGAAACTAGCTGGAACTTCTTAGGGGGGAGGGGGTGGGGGAGGCTCAAGCTCTCAAGCTGACGCTCTCCCGACAGCGGCCTTTTCTCTTGTTCATTCTGTGGCTGAATATTGCGCAGCAGTATGGTACAAGAGTACCCTTGTCAGTAAGGTGGATGTTCGTTTGAACGATACCATGAATATCGTAACAGGCACCGTGAGGTCAACTCCTCTGCCTTGATTGTCTGTTCTCGGTGAAATTGCTCCGCCACATTTGAAACGACAAGGAGCAGCGACCCATGAATGGGAAACGACTGATAACTAAAAGTGTTCCCAAAGGTTATTCGTCCAGGAAATTGTGCTCAGTCCACCCATCATGCTTCTCAGGTCAAGGAAACCCTTCTGGATAGCTCTTGAGATCCAACCACTGACGACTGAACATGTGAGGAAGGATACGTGAAAAACAACACCTGTATGCCTTGTCATGTCCTCGAAGACCCCACACGTATATCAGAGTGGCAACTGATAGAAGAACCTAAAGTCAACTGAACACAATCCGATCTGGACATGGAAGAACTAAGTCCTTGTGAACAAATGGGGACTCTCTGACACCCACTGTGTGACTGCCAAGCTTCAGAGTAGACCACTGGTGACATTGAAGAGGAATGTCCCAAGAGATGTTTCAGTGGAGATTGGAAAGATATCATCAATGCTTCTCCAACACCACTGGAAGGTATAAAATCTCTTGACATGACACTGTAAGGTCAAATGAAACCAGAGCTCTTGCATATTCCTTTTGTACTTCATTGTGTAAGTATTGCTGTCAACTGTATATGTATATCCATACAATAAATAATAAGCCTACAGGGTACATTGAGGGTTTTTAATTCTTGGGGCTACAACTGGATAATAATTCACTTTGGAAGAACATACCAAAAATCTGCTGCAGCAGCCCAAAAAATCTTTATCTGCAATACGTTAGTTGTCAAACACAGGTGATTTAAACGTAAAAAAACTAGCATTCCATAACGTCATAAAAAATCATTTTTCGAGTTAACTCATCAAGCCATGCAGACGTTTTCCGACTCTAAAGGCATGTAATACGAATTATTTGTGGCGTGAACTCAAAAACGTCCTGCTGACGTTCGCTCAAGGAATTAGGGACACCAACTACTGCTTCCCAAAACACACTGACTGGTCGAAACATTATGACCACCTGCTTAATAGCGTTTTGTTTCATCTTTGAAACACAATACAGCAATTATTCTGCTTGTCATGGATTCGACAAGTCCTTTGTAAGTTTCCAGAGGTATGTGGCTCCAGGTATCAACGCACATGTCACACATTTTTAGTAAATTTCGTGTTGGTTTTTTGTGGGCTCGGAGCTGGCGCCCAATAGCGTTCCCGATGTGCTCCATCGGGTTCATATCAAGCGAATTTGGTGGCCAAGATATCAACGTGAGTTGACTGTCGTGTACCTCAAGCCACTGTAGCACGATTCCATCGTTGTCGGAGAAGACATCAAAAATGAAGGGGTGCAGGTGGTCCTCAACAGTGTTCACGCAGACAACAGCCGTCATGGTGCCTTCTATTACTACCACAGGCCCCACGGAAGGCCAGAGAATAATACTGCCTACCTCAGAGAATAATACTGCTACCACCGAGCTGCATCCATAGTACGGTGTATGTTTCGAGCAGTTACTCTCCTAGATGACGGTTTACCTGGACACCTCCATCGACCTGGAGTAACAAGAAATGTGATCATCTGAGTAGGTAGCATGGTCCAATCTCAGACCTCGATGCGATTAGGCGTGGATTCAACACCTTGTCGCCTACTCGTGGTTTCACTGTCCTTCAACTACTTTCCATAGGTGCTCAAGACAGTAGCAAGCGAACAGCACACGAGCTTCGCCGTTCCCGAGATGATTGTTCCCACGCGCCAGGCCGTAACAATATATCCTTTGTCAGAGTCGCTATATCAGTGGGCTTACTCTGGTATAATAAATCCTGATGCGGATCTTCACTTCTAAGGGATCGTCACACTTGTATCTGATCATCTTCAAGACCTCATGTGCATCCTGTTCGAATTTAATGTTCCTCATTAACTTCTTAACATCTTCCTCATTTGCTACACCCTTCACGTAGTTCAGACAAATTTCTTTCGCCGTTGGGTGTTCTGTATTTACTTCTCCTTGAGTTTCAGGTAATCGGGACAGCACGTCAGGAATAATATTATCTTTATCTGCTATATATTCAACTTCTAAATCGCATTGTTGAAGTGCGAGTGACCATCTTGCCAGCCTTTTGCATTTCACTAAAAATGATAATGGTTTGTGGGCAGTGCGAAGTAGATGGAATCGAAATTTATTAAAACCACAAATGATGATCAGTATTTCTCTCTTACTAATAGTGGATTATATTTTCCACACAGTAAATGCTTTCCTGCCAAAGGCAGTCGTGTGGTGCTCGCTTCGGCCATTAACCTCGCACATTTCAAATGGATGGGAACCGAAGCATTGCCAAATTCACTGCCATTTGAGTTAGGTGAGATTACGATGTTCATTCTGAACAACGTAGAATTGATACTGATAAGTCGAAACGAATATCTTCACAAATTTTCTGCAGCTCCTCTTCCAAGGTGCAGATTGCGTCTTAGTTTAGTAATTTCAATAGCTGAGTTGACGAAAGGCTGACCCCAACTCACTAAAGTCACAATATAAGACGCTGATATGTTCCTCCCACGATTCTGAACTAATGAAAATATCATCAACATAGACAATAATGGACTTAAATAGTTCAGGCCTTAATACCTGATCAACTGCTGACATGAATGCGGCAGACGATACATTCAAACCAAGCAGAGTTCTCTTGACTTGATAGTTCCTGCTGCTGTATAGAAATGCAGTGTAATTTCGACTTTCCGGGTGTATTAATACTTGCCAGTAACTGCTTGTAAGGTCTAAGCTCCTCAAATACTTGATGCCATTAAATTGTTGTAATTAAAAAAAACGCTCCATCTTCAGGCCACGAGTGGCCTACCGGGACCATCCGACCGCCGTGTCATCCTCGGTGGAGGATGCAGATAGGAGGGGCGTGGGGTCAGCACACCGCACTCCCGGTCATAAGATGGTATTATTGACCGAAGCCGCTACTATTCGGTCGAGTAGCTCCTCAATTGGCATCGCGAGGCTGTGTGCACCCCGAAAAATGGCAATAGTGCATGGCAGCCTGGATGGTCACCCGTCCAAGTGCCGACCACGCCCGACAGCAAAAGCACATCTAAATTCTCAGGTTGATCTCTTTGCAAAAGAATGGTCCGATTGATTGTGCTGTGCACAGTAGCCGTGTGGTCTTAGGTGCCTTGCCATGGTTCACATGGCTACACCCGTCGAAGGTTCGAGTCCTCCGTCGGACAACTAACGTTAGTTGCTGCTGCCAACCGACCATGTGGTGAAGAAACGCTGGGGCTAGACTTCAGCTAAGTAGTTTTATTCGACATTTTATTGTTGACTGTGCCTTACTCTGGCATGCTATAGTAATTTTATGCTTCTGAAGAAGGCTAGATTAATTTAGACGAAACCTGGTAAAGACCAGAAAATTTGTGCAACTGAGGCTGATTCCTCAAAATATTAGTCTATCACAGTTGCTGACGGGGCTGCAATATGCTAAAAATTCTTTGGTTGCATGATCTTGTTTCATATCTTTCCGACATCTACACGAGTTGACGTCACAAGAGTAAAACATTGTAGGGGTTCAGTGATGATTTCTGCAGTCTTATCGTTGTATCCAAGAGCCCCATGGTTACTCTGCAAGATCGCATTACTGCTAAGGATTATGTGACACTTTTAATGATAAGGTTCACCCCACGTTACAATGTTTGTTCCCAAGTCGTGATGTGTCCCAAGACGACAGTGCCCCTGTTGACACAGTTTGCATCGTCCAGGGTTGGTTTTGTGAGGATGAGGTTGAGTTGTCGCATTTGCCTTGACCAACACAGTCATCAAATCTCAATATCATCGAACCACTCTGATTTACTTTGGAGAGAAGGGTGCATGATCGCTCATCACTCCATCATCATTACCTGAACATGCTGATCTAGTACGATGTGTACCCTTTGCAATACGCTCCGTGGTGGCTGGCGGGACAGAAATGTAGTTACCGTTTCAGGAAATGAGAATAACGAACTATCTTTCCATGAAGGGGAACAGAATGGGATGCGGAGCATCGTCTACGGCCCGCTGTTGCTGTACGGGTACAGCAGATGAAAACAAAGGAGTCCTGCCATGAAGAAAAATGGCATCCCAAACCATAACTCCTGATCGTTGGGCTGTAGAGCGGGCGACAGTCAGGTTGATATACCACCGTCGTCCATGGCGTCTCCAGACACGTCTTCGGCCAGGAATCTTATTGACTAGAGTAGAATTGTCTACAGTGATGAGTCCCGCATCGAACTGAACTACAATGACCAACAGATACGCGTCTGGAGACCCCCCAGACGGCCGTGGGATGCCACCCTGACTTTCGCCCTCCATACTGCCCAACAGCCAGTAGTGATGGGCTGTTCTGCCATTTCATTTCATACCAGGACCCCTTTGGTTGTCATCCGCACGCCCTTACGGCACAGCGGTACGTCGACGATATTTTACGCCCTGTTTTCTTGCCACTCATGGCAAGCCATCCTGGACTTACATTTCAGCAAGATAATACCCACCCGTACATCTCTCTCCAATTGAGAACGTTTGGAGCACTATGGACAGGGCCCTCCAACCAGCTCGCGACTTTAAGGATCTACTACCTCAATTGGACATAATTTGGCTCGATATCCTTCAGGAGGACATCCAACAATCAATCTGTGCCAAGCCGAATAGCTGCTTGCATAAGGGGCAGAGGAGGACCAACGTGTCATTTGGCTTGCACAACCTGTGAAGTTCTTTCTCTCGAATAAATCATTCGATTTTTCTGAAACTGTAATCATTTGTTCGTCTGTACATGTACATCACATCTAGCGATTTCTGTCCCATTTGGATAATTCTTCGTGTGCGTCATTTTTTGTCTCAGAGTGTATAGTTTTTCTATGCAGATACTTTTGCTCACATAGTATACTTTCAACTGAATCCGCCCACGCATCGTCTTTGTAAGGCAGTGGAAAAAACTCTACTGACATGACTCCTGTCGCTATCAGCCATGCTTGCAGTGACAATCACGGTTTGTAACGACTTTTTAATAGCTTCTTTCTGCCATGCTTTTTCCCTGATATGATGCGTGGGACTGACGATTATCTTCCAGTTCTTAGAAGTAACTTTTCTAACAGCTCCGTTGCTGAGAGCATCGAACGCAGAAGAGTAACTTTTTCTTATTGTCACTGCCAATTTAACCCGTAACTTGGCTCCATGACACTCCTGTTGGATTGAATCGCGAATGGCAATATGGCAGCCTAATGACTGTAAGCCCATATTCCTGCCGGCTCGTCAATTTCGTATTTGATGGACCGTGGCTTATGGAGACAGAATAGATCCGTATGCTCGACCTCCTTATATTTATTACTTCCTTGTTTCGACACTGAGGCCCGTAATCTCCCCCATTCGCTTTGCCGTGGTAGGAGTCTTATCAACAATAGCAGCATGGTTGGGACCATTATCAAATCAATTGTTGACGGCGCAGGCAGGTAACGCGCAAACCATTTCTCTTCACTGACCTCGTATAGAAATCCTCTGGCCAAGACAGCGACACCAAGCATAACCGCTGAATAATGTTCGACGAACTTCCTTTTGCCGTTCTTCAGAAGCACTCAGCAACAATACAGTGAGTTCGGGAAGTTGCTGTGCACTGAACGACGGACTAAGAATATAGATTACGCTGTAAGTTCAGGATAAAGTTGGCAGGACACAAGTTGACAGAACTGTTTTTCATAGATACGCGATTAGTTTTTAATTTTTTCTATTGTTTTTAATGCGATATGTAGTTTTTAGAGGTTCTATTTGTTTTTAAATTATGGTGCTTTCAACTGTAGAGCATATTTTTCTTCGTGAACGTGTGTTTTGACAAGGTGATAAATACACAGATTTAGAGCAGGAAGTACTTGCTGAAAAATTCCCGGAAACAGCTGTACCTCATCGTAATGTACTTCGTCGACTTATTAAAAATTTTCAAGAGAGAGTCTCATTGTTAGATGCAGAACGAACTGGTAGTACACCTAAACGAAAGGAACAGCAGTTGTTGGATGTATCTGATTCTGTGCAGCAGAGCCCAAGCGAAATCATTGTGCAAGTTGGCACAAGAAAAAGATACCGAGCTTGCAACCGCGAAAAACACTGTTCGGCAAATATAGAAACTCTTCCTCTATAAAGTGACAGTAGTGCATGTTTGGACAAGCGTTTAAAAAAAGCAAATTCGTTACTGCTAATGGTTTATACATGTTTTGTTGAGAGGAATACCTTTGATATTCCTGCTATAACCTTCTATACAAAAAAATTGGTTCAAATGGCTCTGAGCACTATGGGACTTAACATCTGAGGTCATCAGTCCCCTAGAACTTAGAACTACTTAAACCTAACTAATCTAAGGACATCACACACATCCATGCCCGAGGCAAGATTCGAGCCTGCGACCGTAGCGGTCGCGCGGTTCCAGACTGAAGCGCCTAGAACCGCTCGGCCACACCGGCCGGCAACCTTCTATACAAACGAGGACTGGTTCCCCCTCCACGGTAATGCTAACACACGTAACACGCGATTGTGGTCAACGCAGAATCCTCGTGTTGTGCTTGAAACGCCACTGCATGATCAGGAAATTGGAGTGCCCGTGCGAATTTTTTTTTTTTAAAGAAACCGTGAACGGTGAATGTTATTGTTTAATGATCCAAGATTTCAGTGGCCAGCTGAAGGATGACCCCTCGTTCGTTCGACCTTACTCCTCCAGACTTTTTTTCTTTAAAGAGTAGTGAAATCTATAGTGTACCGCAATCGCTCACGCACGCTTAGTGACTTACAAACTGAAAAAAAAATGTTCAAATGTGTGTGAAATCTTATGGGACTTAACTGTTAAGGTCATCAGTCCCTAAGCTTACACACTACTTAACCTAAATTATCCTAAGGACAAACACACACACCCACGCCCGAGGGAGGACCCGAACCTCCGCCTGGATCAGCCGCACAGCCCATGACTGCAGCGCCCTAGACCGCTGAGAAGCATATAACAGTCAGATCTGCAGAAATTAGCTTCCATTAAAATTTCAGGGGTTCAGACTTCAACAGCCGTCCGTGGACGTCATTTCCAACGTATATTCGAACTTCACAGTAACTTTCCAAACATCGTGTAATCCATGCATATTATGAAATGAAATAACGGTATGGCATTGTTGGCCGGAAGGCCCCGTTCGGGGGAGTTCGGCGGCCGAGTAGCGAACCTTATTTTAGAAGACGTCACCTTGGGCGATATGTGTGCCCGAGATGATGATGAAGGATGATGAGGACAACACAACACCCACTCCACAAGTGGAGAAAATCCCCAACCCTACCCGGAATCGAACACAGACACGCTGCGTGATACTACTCAGCTAAGCAGGCGGATACATTGCTCTGAAGCTCCAAACCTGATATAGGCTACGTATTCAAACACACATCGTATTCAAACATACAGATACGTAAACAGGCAGAATACGGCGCTGCGGCGGGCAACGCCTATATAACACAACAAGTATCTGGCGGAGTCGTTAGATCTGTTACTGCCACTAAAATGACGGGTTATCAAGATTTTAGTTTCAACGTGGCGTTGTAGATGACGGACTAGCGATGGGACACAACATCTCCGAGGTAGCGATGAGGTGGAGAATTTCCCGTACGACCATTACACGAGTATACGTGAATATCAGGAGTCCGGTAAAACATCAGATCTCCCACATCGCTGCGACCGAAAAAACATCCTGCAAGAACGGGACCAACGACGACTGAAGAGAGTCGTTCAACGTGACGGAAGTGCAGCCCTTCCGCAAACTGCTGCAGGTTTCAATGCTGGACCTTCGACAAGTGTCAGCGTGCGGACCATTCAACAAAACATCATCGATATGGGCTTTGGGAGCCGAAGGTCCACTCGTGTACCTTTCGTGACTGCACGACACAAAGCTTTACCCATCGCCTGGGCCTTTCAACACCGACGTTTTTCTGTTGATGACTGGAAACATATTGCCAGTTTCTTTGGCTCTTCAATGCCGCTGACCGCTCCCCTTTTCGGCGCGCTCGGTTAGCCGTGAAAATCTCCTGTTGCCGTCTTCAGCCAAGCTCTTCCATAGCCGAGACTACTCTTGCATTCCACATCTCTAACATCAGTCTGGCTGATTACTCGTAAGCACATGGGTTACGTTACACACCTGCACTTAATGTGGCATCTAATAGGTACTTTCAGTGGCACCAATTTTAACTTACGTAAAACGAAATATATCCGTTGTGTCACACCAAAAGTGTGAAATAACTTTGTGCTTATGTATGAAGCAGCATGAGCATCACTATGTACAACATGAACTTAAACTAACATACCTAAACACATAACAAATACACTGAAGAGCCAAAGAAATGCGTACACCGCCTAATACCGTGTAGCCCCCCCCCCCCCCCCCCGAACACACAGAAAGTGCCGGAATACGACGTGGCATGAACTCGACTAATGTCTGAAATAGTGCTGGAGGTAAATGACACCGTGAATCCTGCAGGGCTGCCCATAAATCCGTAAGATTATCATGGGGTGGAGATCTCTTCTGAATAGCACGTTGCAAGGCATCCCAGATGTGGCAATAATGTTCATGTCTGGGGAGTTTAGTGCCCAGCGGAAGTGTTTAAACTCAGAAGACTGTTCCTGGAGTACTCTATAGCAATTATGGTCGTGTGGGGTGTCACATTGTCCTCCTGGAATACCCAAGTCCGTCGGAATGCACGATGCACATGAATGGGTGCAGGTGATCAGAGAGGATGCTTACGTATGTGTCACCTGTCAGAGTCGTATCTAGTCGTATCGGGGATCCCATATCATTCCAACTGCACACGCCCCACACTATTGAGAGCCTCCACCAGCTGGAACAGTCTCCTGCTGACGCGCATGGTCCATGGATTCTTGAGGTTGTCTCCATACCAGTAGACGTCCATCCGCACGATACAATTTGAAACGATATTCGTCCGACAAAGCACAAGTTTCTAGTCTTCAACAATCCAATGTCGGTGTTGATGGGCCAAGGCGAGGCGTAAAGCTTTGTGACATGTAGTCATCTACGGTACATGATTGGGCCTTTGTCTCCGAAAGCCCATATCGATGATGTTTCGTTAAATGGTTCGCACGCTGACACTTGTCGAAGGTCCAGCATTGAAATCTGCAGCAGTTTGCGGAGGGCTGCACTTCCGTCACGTTGAACAATTCTCTTCAGTAGTCGTTGGTCCCGTTCTTGCAGGATGTTTTTCCGGCAGCAGCGATGTGGGAGATTTCATGTTTTACCGGACTGCTGGTATTCTCGGTACACTCGTGAAATGGTCGTACGGGAAAATTCCCACTTCATCGCTACCTCGGAGATGCTGTGTCCCATCACTTGTCCGCCAACTTTGATCTTGATAGCCTGTCATTGTAGAAGCAGTAACCGATCTAATAACTGCGCCAGACACTTGCTGTGTTATATATGCGTTGCCGACCGCAGCGCCGTATTCTGCCTGTTTGCATATCTCTGTATTTGTAGACGCATGCCTGCACCAGTTTTTTGGCGCTTCAACGTATCAAGAAATTTTAGAAAACAACTGAGTTGTTAATGTCAAAATAAGCTTCAGCAAGGACTCGAATACGAAGAAAACATAACAAAATTTATTAAAATATCTATTTTTTGCCCTGTGGCGCTCTTCTTATACGTAATATTAAATAGTAGCTATACTAACTTTCGTCAATGAATCTGAAATAGCCCTCAGTTATTCTGTCTATAGTATTATTTATTGAACACTATAGCACGTCACTTCACTTCACTTTCACACGATTACATTACAAAAGCTTAGCTCTGGCGTCGATAATCATTGTTGTCCGTGCTCTGGTAACTATTATCAATTTCCACGACTCCAACAGTGCGTCCACGCATGTGTCGATTCGTAGTTACAGTTAGGATTGAGGAGTGATCACTGTTGAAATACGATTTTGGTAAGTCCCCAGCAATAAAATTCCATAGTGAACAAGAGCACTTATACGATAGTTTGTAGGAAGGGAACAAACCAGCGGAATGAAATATTTTTAATATTTTGGAAGATGAATGTCGACTTGTAAGTAGCCTTAAAAATCATCCAGTTTCCTCTCTGTTAAAAAATTGCGTAATATCGACTTTTAATTCATGTTCTGGAAAGAAAAAGACCTGACTACACTATATTTTTTCCTTTCCCTGAGAGAAAAGTTTGGTGAGGAGGGGAGGGGGGGGGGGAGGGTTCGGCGACCTCCTTGCCCCCAGGTATGGACGCCCTTAATAGTGAATACTTACTAGACTCTCTGAACACCCTCTCAGTCGAATTGATAAATCTGCAAGACAAAGCAACACTGCAAGCTGACATTGGAAAAATACCCTTGATTTACCGCAAAAGTTCTTCCAATATTCTTTCCACGGTTCCACTTGAAAACATGGCTTTCTTGTCACATACAGCACTATAACTTTAAATAAAAGACTCTGGGCAAGATTTCTCCCACTAAACTTTCATTCATCTGCAGACAGCCTGTTCTACACAGACTTTAACATACTCTCATGTATTCAATAAAATTTTACACCAAAAAGAAATTTCCTCTCTTAATTTTACACCTTTAAGTTACCCCAGCAATATACACTAATAAAATTACCTTCAAACATTTATATATACTCTGCAAAAACTTTGAGCTTTATTTTTATGACAAACCAACAAAATATCACGACCCGTCGTCCTTCATAAATTAAAATTACGCTAACTGTTTTTCTTACTTCCTTGCACCAGATTAAGTGGCTCATTATTGTTTTCGTACCTCACAGTACTATTAGTTTTCGCGATATTACAAAACATAAATATACTACCAAACTTGTACTTCGCTCTACATAAAATATACAGGGTGACAATTATTGAACTATATGTAATAACATCGTCATAACTTCTGAACAGTTTGCGTTAGGACGTTCAAACTGCAAGGTTGGCCGTGGGGCACGATGGAAAATAGTATGTGAATAAGGTTTGGTTTAGCGACGAAGCCGACTTTCATTTGGATGGGTTTGTCAACAAGCAAAACTGGCGCATTTGGTGGACTGTGAATCCACATTTCACGATCGAGAAGTCTCTTCACCCTCACCAGGTGTGGCGTGCAGTGTCCGGTCACGAAAAAATCGGTTCGATACTCCTTGATGACACAGTGACTACCGGACGGTACGTGAAGGTTTGGGAGATGATTTCATCCCCATTATCCAGAATTACCCTGATTTCGAAAATATGAGGTTCATACTAGACGGAGCTCGACCCCATCGAAGCAGGAGAGCGCTTTGGGGACTGCATTCTGGCCTTGGGATACCCAGAGGTAACTGGCATGGGCCTCGATTGGCCATCATATTCTTCGGATCTGAACACATGCGACTCCTTCTTGTGGGGCTATATTAAAGACAAGCTGTGCGGCAATAACCCAAAAATCATTGCTGAGCTGAAGACAGCCATTCAGGAGGTCATCGACAGCATCGATGTTCAGACACTTCTGCGGGTCATGCAGGATTTCACTGTTCGCCTGCGTCAAATCATCGCCAATAATGTCAGGCATATCGAATATGTCATAACACAAATCCGAATATCTGTACTGACCTTTACATGTTGAATGAAGTGTGTGCACACCATAGTTTCTAACTAATTTACGTTTTTTCTATAGTTCAATAATAGTCACCCTGTACTTATAGACATGTTTGTATTTAAACAAATTACGTCTTCTTTCAGAAGGTGCACCAGTGTCACCTGTGTCTCTCATAACATTTTTCTCTCTAGTCTGAGTACCTTACGAACCTCATATTTTTTCCGCTTTTTGATCTGCTCAAATTCGAGCCGTCTTTCCTCGTACATTCATGCAGTATTATCCTTATGTGCAAATTCCTAACACTCTTGAAACTTTTTTTTAAAACTAGGAAACCCACACACATTCTCATTAATAACATTACTCTCAACTAAACTCTCATAAACTGTTGAAATATTTTTTCTTAATTTAAGAAACGCATTACATACCTTACTCTCGAAAATAGACTGCACAATATTAATTTCTCCTCTCTTCAGATATTTCTCATTTAAGGTATCATTTATAATATAACTGTCTTTCTTTTCAGCTGCCCTGGGGCATACATACCAACTACCGACAAATCTTCAGTATTACGCCCTCCCATAAATAGCTCATTCGATACTTCTCTGTAGCCCCCGTTTCATCTTCTCTCTTCTCACTCTCACTTACCACTTCGTTTTCATTATCTTTCCACTGTAAGGTTATTGTTCGGTGGTTTCTTATTCTATGACTGAACACAACTGTGTAAGCTGTAATGACATTATTTAATATTGCAAATTTGTCACAGTAATACACGCTTTTACACAGTTTACAATGTGACAATGTTAAGACAGTTGTCAAAATGACGCGTCTCGATCTCTGAAAGTGAACTAATTCTAAACACAACTGTATTAAATTGTAACTCTCAGAAAGTTAAATAATCCTAAATACAACAATATTAAATTTTTAACTAGAAGTTTCTTTACAAAATTATTCTTACGATTACGTTATGATGTTGGACAGTACCACGATAAGTCACCCGATTCGAGTTCAAAGTCGGTACTATTTTTAGGATGACAATTAATTCTATAGAGGATGGTTAGATTTGTGACAAGTCGAGCAAAAGATTACCCAAGATCGCTCGAGTTTACAGTGGACGCAAGCTGGCGAACCAAGAAGTTTATGCCTCTGCACGTGGTACTTACCTTAGCTGCGATGAGTTGTTGTCAGCATGGCTGCTCTCGCCCACTGAAATTCCTAAAAATCTAAGTAAGCCTTTGCTGACTTTTCCAGTAGAAAATCTCCCTATATTTCTCGATATGCGAGAAAACATGAACTCATCCCTAGTCTCAGACTATAACGATATACATGCACATGGCAGGAGCAGCGCGCATATCATAATGCCCTCTCAGTTCTCGCAAGAACAATTACCTAACTAGCTGGTTCGTTTCTCCACAGTTGGAGCTCAACAACGCTACAGCTAATTTCTAGTTGGAGGTCAGCCACAGTGAATGCAGTATTCACACAAATTTCTTCTCTGTGTCATACAGAGCATTATGTGCTCCATTCTGCACTTGACTCTAGTTCAGAGAAGAGTCCACAAAAATTTCGCTCTCATCTTTCTCGTAGCCAAACTCTCTCCCCAACTGGTTTCTTTCATTCTCTACATCACGACTTTTTTCGACCGATAGGAGAGTTCCTCTTATTTTGTGGAAACTCTCTCCCAATAGCAAGAGTCCTACCATTAAACTGCACCGAAATCTCAGCACTTTACTCCTTCCCATTGCGTTTCCGCCAATGGGACGTTTTGTGTCTGCTCCAGACGTCTAAAAAGTTACATGTGTCTATCACTTGTGTACCACTTGCAGTTCACGTTGAAACGTCCCCTTTTTAAAGAATTATACACGACTGTCCTTAAACTGACACACAATATTTTTTAGCACAACGCAATCTGACTTTCCAACTGCGCAGCGCTACGCGCAGTTCACATCCAGCTGCCGCTGCCCAACACTACAATGGCAGACAACAATGCAAACCAGCCACAGACTGCACACAGCACAGCCACTGCACACACACAGCACACAGAGCGCTACGTGGCGTTACCAATAAGAAAACATAAACAGCCTACTTACAACGTGATCGAATGCGTCACTGGTTTTGTTCGTACCCCTTTGACATTCTGAAACTCAGTTTTCTACAGCTTCTTTCTGTCCTATTTCTGGTGGCCCCGTTACTTGTCCTGCAGTATGTGTCACCTGTCCAGTCACTGACTCTCGCTGTGGGACGCGCCCCCTTAAGAGCTTTTTGTAGTTCCTCTGCATCTGCCCACACTGGCTTCCACACAAAACATTTCCTCTCGCTGCTTGTTTCATCTTCTGTTCATTGATATGCATTATATAGGAGTGGTGTGTTAATACCGTCGATTGAGTGTCATCCCTTCTGCATTACATACTTAAAGGCAAATCTGCTCATTACTGCTGAAGTAAGTTAGGCGTCATATTCACCTTCCAGTTACGTCGTATAAAACTCTTATGTACGGTGCAAAATTGACCTTCATTTATTCCGCCACCTTACACCACCATAAAGGAATAACATCCTTCTTGCATTAAGGAAACTGACCAACTGTCTACCACATTAGCTTCATATTTAACTTTCAATATCCACTTAAAATTCACATCTCCATCAAGAGCCATCGGTTCGCTTTCGTCAACAGAAATAAATGCACAGATTCCTATTCTTCGAAATACCTCTCTCAGTAGCGTCAACCTTCACAACTTCATGATATAAAGCACCACATACATCTCCCCTCAACAATGAATCGCTTACTTCCGCCTATACGGCATAAACTTCTCAATAACATCCGCCGATACAAAATCAAATTCGTCTCTGGCTGACGGGGCAGTCGATTCACCACCATCATATATGTTAATGACATAAACTCAATCACCTGAAAATGGCATAAAATACCGAAATCTAGGTCGTAATTAAATAAACAAGAAAACAGTCAAATGGCGGTGTGTTCATTTAAAAATTATTGAATGACTGTTACTCAGGAACGTCAAAAAATGTTCACCTCACATAAATTACTCCTACCTACGTAACTAAAATTGTTACTATGGACTATTGCCTCACCGGAATTCTACATACATTTAACCTCCAAGTTTGGATCAACTTCTTCCTCTATTCTGGAGATATAATTTTCCACCATACTTTCTATCTTCTCTATCTTCTGTCCTTTCGCCCCATCCCCCCGTCCTCCCAGATAAAATAAAATGTTCAGCCCCATATCCTCATTATCTACATTAAAATTGCGTTCTTCTAACTTCCGTGCATCTCGTTTCTTCTGTACCACTTCAAACTGCTGCAAACTTTTAATCATCGCCATCTCCGTTATTTGAGCCCTTTTTACCAGCTATCCTTATACTCGTACTTTTGGATTTCTCACGTATCTTGTCGTTTTCCTCACCGGTTTATTCTGCACCCCCCGACCTGAGATGCAGCGAAAATCAATTTTCTGGCCTTTTGTCTTTGTTTTACGGTATGTGAATCACCTGTCCCTCATACCGCTGACCCCTATTGTGATTTCAAAATTTCCGTCATATTATGACCCATCTGATAATTGTTGCTATTATTATTTCTATTAAAATTGTTGTTCCGACTGCTGTGATTTGCGTTCTGATTCTCATTTCCCTGCAAGTTGTTAAAATTCTTTGGCTGAATTTTAACACCCGTTCCAGTTTCTCAACAAAATCTAAAAATTCGTCTATCGAATTGGACAGCCTGCATATCAGGTTCCACAGTAGACAGTCCGGTAACCATCTACGGAGCGTCGTAATTTCTATTAATAAACCAAGCGTCCAGTTACGTGCATTAATTTTGCCAGTTCACGCACACAGGACTCTCACATTGAAACACTGTCGTCACATGTAATTCGGTCTGTTTAAGAATTCATTCTGAAGTCACATTAGCTTCGCTTCATTTTAGAAATCGTTCAAAAAATATTTCTCGAACACATCGTAACTGGTGAACGAAATACTAGTAGTAGTAGTAGTAGTAGTAGTAGTAGTAGTAGCTTTATTCATCCGTAGATCTCTTTTTACGAGGATATAGGGCATTTCAAAGTATTTACACGTTTAGACCAATTTAAAATAAGCTAATTCGTATACACATATATTTACAGACTTCTAGTTAGACACTATCATTAGATTTACTCCTGGTATGCAATACCTTTTTACAAATAACTTACTAAATAATGTAATGCCACACTGTTCACTCATATCTCACTATCAGTCACTGCACACACTATACACACATTGTTTCATAACACTTCACTCAGTACAACCACACACACACATAAACACACACACACACACACACACACACACACACTGGTGATCTCTGGGCCATTTGCCGTACCACAACTTCCTATTTTCTATTCTTAAAAATGAGTCAACATCCCTCTATAATGAGTGACATGTTGAGGCTCAGAAAGAGGAAAAGGTGTTAGTTCAAATGGTTCAAATGGCTCTGAGCACTATGGGACTTAACATCTTAGGTCATCAGTCCCCTAGAACTTAGAACTACTTAAACCTAACTAACCTAAGGACAGCACACAACACCCAGCCATCACGAGGCAGAGAAAATCCCTGACCCCGCCGGGAATCGAACCCGGGAACCCGGGCGTGGGAAGCGAGAACGCTACCGCACGACCACGAGATGCGGGCAAAAGGTGTTAGTGTTGTGCTATGCATAGCTTGGGGGTAAGTATTTATAGAAAAGGAAAAAGAAGGGAAAAACATAGTGTGAATGTGTTATGTGATATGTTTTATAATCATTATTATTATTACTTGTATGCTTTTTTTACCTAGCCCCTATTCTGTTTTATCTAAGTAATCCTTCAATGTATAAAACGTATTTCATAACAGGTACTTTTTAGCTGCCTTTTTAAATAAGTGTATTTTTGCAATTTCCTTAATCTCTTTTGGTAATTTATTGTACAGTTTTACTCCTTGGTAGAAAATGCTGTTTTGAGTTTTATGTTTATTTTTTCTTGGTAAACGTAAGTTGAGTCTAGCTCTTGTTCCATGGTCATGGACAGAGCTGTTTGTGCAGTAATTACCAATGTTATTTTTGATGTGTACGACTGACTGGTAAATGTATTCACATGGTGCAGTTAAAATCACCAGTGTTTTGAACAGATCTTTATAATTAGCTCGACTATTATTTTTGGTTATTATTCTTATGGCTCTTTTCTGGAGCTTGAAAATTGTGTTCATATTTTGTGTATTTGTTCCTCAAAACAGAATGCCATAGCTGATTAAATCTGCCAAGGACTGAACGTCGGTTTCCAACTGCCTTTCTGAAAATTTAATTTTTGTTTCGCCTGACAATCCTGGGGTGAAACGGCCCCTACAAGACATGAGAAAATTTACTGTACGATATTTGCCATCATTTGCAAAACTTTTGGAGCTCCTAATCCACTCCATGAAACGTTAATTATGGTACAGACCTGACGTGTTGCAGATGAATGTAACTCAGTGTACATCTCTTTAATCTCCTGCTGGTGCTGCACTGCTTCAGCAAGGAATACTAGTTCGCAACTCTGTTTATTATGTACTATCTCTTTCTGACACCCTGCAGATCTCTCACATAAACTGCTGAATACTTTATTCATTTCAAACTTAAACCTATTTTGCCTCTGCACACAGTCATTTACACTGCCATTCAGCTCAGTCTGTATCTTTTCGATCTTTACTACTATTTTTTTCAACTTCGCCAAATTTATTGATAATAAGACCAACATCATCCGAAATTTTGCTCATTTCTTCTTTTTTATCCTTTACCTTCTGCTTTCAATATTTGAAATTAATTCAGAATTTCCACTTTCAATCTTAGAATTAACACCAGGTGTTACACGTCCCATAGTAGATTGTAATGCCCACACCGTTTGCAATAACTTTGCTCTCGAATCTTCCATATTTAAATTTTCCTGCTCTGATCTCAGGCTGTCTGGCACATTAGCATTTCACGCTCTCATAAATTTGGTGATTGTTTAATCAGGCCACTCTCCACATCTGACAGGAAAGCTACGAATTCACACATTTCAGACTTTTGGCGTCAGTACTTAACTTATCACCCATTCCTCTGTTCTCCTGCTGTCGCCGAACATGAAGTCGCTGCTGACACTGAAGCCGCAGGCAGTATCCACAATGAACTCCGAGTTGCGGCCGTAGCTACTGCCAATGTCTGAGCTTCCGACTGTGTGTCCACTGTCGGCTGCCAAAGCCCCGCACTCAGCAAAACTTTGCATAGCTGCCTTCTTCTTTATTGAAACAATGCTCCACACCTAATTCTCCATACCAGATTTCTACTACATACCTTTACGCACACAAATGCTGCAAAATCCTTATCTCAGAGCCCCCACCCAAAACTACCCACGATACTTCGGATTCATCTCCTGGATCACAGAATATTATCAGTTCTAATCATGTCTCCTTTGCGACTGCAAAAAGCGTTTGAATTCATATGCCGGACAAACCCCCATTTGTGACGTACCTTATGTGTGTAGTGCTTGAGCAATGATGATGATGAGGTCCCATACCCCGAGGAGTGTAGGGGACGATGCGCGAGACCTGCACCACTGTACTAGGCAAGGTTCTAGTGGAGGTGGTTTGCCAGTGCCTTCCTCCGGCCGTGATGGGGATGAATGATGATGATGAAGACGACACAACAACACCCAGTCATCTCGAGGCAGGAAAAATCCCTGACCGCACCGGGAATCGAACCCGGGTCCCCGTGCGCGGGAAGCGAGAACGCTACCGCAAGACCGCGAAGCTTGAGCAATACATGGCTCTATTTTGAATTGTGGCTTGATGTAGTCATAGGGTCATGCCGTACACGTCTGCTTTCATGCTCAGCTGCGAAACTCGTTGCAAAATAGTTACACCTGTGATCTTGCAGTCTAATTGTCTGAGCATTGTCATGTAATGCGAATTATTAAGTCAAACAAATAGCAACAAAACTGAACAACAATAAATGATAAAAAGGGTTTTATTCCAACGAATAATTGGTGTAGATGACACCAAAAGGTTCAAACTGAATGAACTGACGTAATCGGTTATCCAAACATAGAAATTGTTAAGAATGGTGGTTCCGCGATAAATGACTAGAACATGAAATGAAATTATAAAAATGTTCAGATGCAGTTAAGCTTGTGTATACGCCCATTTAGAATGGTAGTAGAATCCCCAAATGCTTCCTAGATATCAATGATACACGTAAACAGCTTTCATTACGTTAACTAAACAAAACTTGGTCGTCAGTTCATAAATACTTAAAGTTCTATTCTAGCAATCACTATACCAACATACGCAAATTCACGAGCAGATTCTCGTATTTTATCCGATATGAATTCCATAAGTACAACCAAAATAAATTACAATTCAATCTTGCACATCCTCTAATAGTCACAAAACAATGAAGTTCCAGTTCCTCTCAGAGATTAAGTCCCATTTGACTCGGAAATTTTATTAGTGCGAACGAATATTTTAAAGTATTTGCGCGGCCACTTATTTCCCAGAAACCAACACTTTACCGCGTTATCAAATTCACGACTTGACTTTCAAATACTCTGCTGGCTCGACACAAAATGTCTCCCAACTCAACTTCTCCTTAATATTTTTCCTTGCTCCCCAAAACCGTTCCATGAATCACAATGCCCAAGCGCTTCTCTTGTAATGAGAACATTCATTCCTCGTCAAAATAGCATAATTTACTTACAGTATATAAAATGAACCAACATTTGCATAATAGCAGTGTTACAAATTAGACTTATGGCTTAAATGAAAGACTGGCCAACTTATAGTTAAATAAATCAGAAACAGTTAATAATTTAGATAAATGTAACATGGTAATGTATGGTGAGATCTGGGAACTTCCATACTGCTTTCATTTGCTGTGTAACTGTGGCGAGTTCAATGCTCTCACAAATTTACGCAATAAGTTAGCATAAAAAAGATAATAACTCAATAAACAAAATATGTAGAAATGTGTGGTTTTTAGGGGTGATAGCTAGAGTCCTAAACTATCATCCTATGCCTTGTTTATTAAGTTTGCATTAACATCCAGCAGTTATTAATTTTCAATGATTATTATAAGAATATTTATTTAGTGTGATCATCTACCTTCTATAGTCTTTGTGTTATTTATAATATTAATATCCAGTAGGTGGTTGTGAATGCCATGAGTACGTTGATATAAAAAAATTTCAACAGTTTCTTAAACACGGATCTTTTTAATTTTACCAAAAAGTGATTCACTTTTCACTACGAATTTGTTGCCAAGAAAAAGATTAGAAGATATCCTTTCTCCCAGGTGTTTTAGGAATAAGGAAATACAGAATGAATAAGATAAAACTGGTCTAGAGAAATATTTCACGCACTTTAAGATAAACACCCCAACTTAAATCGTGTGTCCCAGGTGTAATGAATGTTGTAAGCTGGGTTGCTTATCTTAAAGTGCACAAAATATTTCCTGGCCAATTGTATTTTGTGAATTTTATTTTGTTTTTCTTGAAATAGTCAGTTCCGACGAATCTTTAATTTTTATAAGAAGTGATGTTTATGTCTATTTTTAATTGCAGTGCAGACTCCAAGATAAATCTTGCAATGATATTTTATTTACTCAAGATCCTTTACTTTACATCATACTAAGGAGACCTTTTTGGATTTCTGGGAATTTCTTTAGGTTTTAAAAAAGAAATGTTGCTTCTGCTTATTTTAAAGTAGCCAAGAAATGCGGGACAGGCAGTGTTTGTTATTGTGAAAAATGCCAAGTAGCACTGTGGTTCAGAGGCTATACTAAACAATGTTTCTGTCCACTTATAACATGTTGGAGAACTCATTCAAATGTTCGGAGAAGGGCAAGGGCGTATCACCTCCAACAAAACCATGTCTAGTATACTGCAGCTCTGAGGTGTTCAAGCCAGTCATTTGGGTGATGACTGTTTTACCTTTTTTACCTTTATGTCAACCAAAACATGTGTCGAAAGTGAGTTTCATCACTTCCAGAAGCTGTTGAATCTTTCCAAAACCTTGTTTCTGAGACAGAGCTCACGCAACAGAACTTGGCGCATATGCAGAAACACATTCTCGCCCTGAACACTGGGCGATTCCATCGCTTTGTTCTGGAGGGGTGGCCGCCTCAATTGACTGCCACACCTCGAAAATTTCCGTGGCCATCTCTTTAATAGATAGCCTGTTACCGCAGTCTTCACGCACCGTAGGTCGCAGGTAAAAGGTCTTCGTTACCAGGCACCTATGATTATAAAAAATTTCATTAAATTCTTGTCTGAATAGACAAACGAAGAAGCAAAAGTCTCATTACGAAGTGTTTTTTAGAAGGTTGCGTGAACCACTAGCTATTTCAATCGCACAATAAAGAGAGGAGTTGGGAAATAAAGATACAAGTACTTCTCAAGGCTTCATTACTTCAGGAAAGAGTCTTAAGAAGGACAATAAAATTTTATATTTAGGTAATTTTGACGAACAGATTGTCAAGGGACTGGTGTAATTTCCATGTGACACACATTCTCTATTTTACGCTGTCATTGCTGTAAGAAACGACATTGTCACCATGGTACATCATATACCGCTTTCTTGTTTTATAGGATTGCTATCTGGTAGATTTGTAATGCGTTGGCTGAGCCGTTGTTTGTGAGACTATTTCTTATGTCGCTGCTCTAGTGAGAAACTATTGATTTTGAACGTCTATGTTTGTGAAATTACTAGTCGTGCTGGCACAACCTGTTAATACAACTGTTTTGAGACTTGTTAGCTGTAGCTTAGAGTTGCGTCTGCAGCTGTAGGTAGGGGACGTGAGGTAGATACGCTGGTGTCCAAATTAAGGCAACAAACGCAAATTTTGCAGGGTTGCGTTTGTTTTGCCACAAAACAGTGTAAACAGATGATAGTAAAGAGGAAACTATGTCAAGACTACAGAATGTAAACAACTGCAACACGCGTAACGGTGTACAAAAATGTTCTCCGTTTTTCCAGCTTAACGGATTTGCACACACATTGCGACAACTGTTTAGTGTGCTCGGCATGGGGTGTTACCACCTCTGGCAGCAATACAGGCCTAACAACGCCGGAGCATGCTGTTAGTGATGTCATCAGTCTCATGTTGAGGCAGTAACACCTGTTCTGCCTGCAGAGCTGCTCGCAAGTCTTGGAGAGTGGTTGGTTGGTTGTTGACGTGATGCAACCTGTGTCCTTAGCGCGTATGCTCTATGGAATTCACATCGGGAGACCAATCACGTCACGCGCAGCATGCAGTATCATCCGTTTCCAGGAAAACATCAGCCTCCCGTGGTCTATGAGGTCGAGCATTGTCGTCCATCAGTACGAAGTCTGTGCCCACGCCACCTCGCAACAACCGCACGTGAGGTCCCAAGATCTCGTCGCGATACCTGACACCAGTTAAACCTTGCCGATTCACCCGCACAATTTCACGAAGAGGTGTTCGAGCGGTCAACATAATCGCTGACCACACCATTACGGATCCTCCTCCATATCGGTCTCTTTCCACAATGTTTGGATTCCGAAATCGTGTTCCACGTTCACTGCAGATGCGAATGCGTCGAGAGTCACCATAGAGACCAAACTGGGACTCATCTGCGAAAAGAACATTGGCCAACTGTTCCACCTTGAGGGTGCCATGTTGACGACTGCACTCTAGACGCTCTCTTCTGTGAAGGCGCATCAGAGGAACACATACAGAAAGTCTCCGACAATACCGGCTGCCTTGCCGAAGCCTTCTGTACACCGTTCGCCTCGGTACAACACGTCCAGTGGATGCTGCGATGTCAGATTCCAGTTGCCTTGCAGTACTAAGGCGATACCGCCATGCCCTTACGGCCAAATAACGGTCCTGTGCTTTTGACATCACAAGTTGTCTGTCCTGACCTGGTCTTTGGACTACTGTTTCGGCCTCTATAGATTGTCGCCCATCCAAGAAACAACAGAACGATTCACATTAAGCCTTCGGATCACATCAGTTAGCGACTGTCCTGCTTCCATTCTTCTTATGGCCCTCCACCGCAGAAAGTCTGGTAGGCGTCTTGTTTGTGCCATACTGCACAGCCTGTGAATCTACGCAGCGATTGTGGATGTGGGACTCCTCGGCAAACACTAAACTGTTTGATAGGTGGCCTGACGTCATTGTTTATATAGTTGTCCATTGACCGGAATGCCATCTTCCGTGCAGAACACGACTGTACGGACATTTGTTGACATTTTTTATAATTATGCCGTGGATTAGACACAAAAGGGGGAAATAGCGGTTTGTTGCTTTAATTTTGGACACCAGCGTATTTATGCGACAAACACAAAGACATACAGCTGCATGGGTGCGGTCCACACACTTTTATTTACAATTTTTACATGTCGCGAAGGTGGCAAAGACACATAACAAACACTCAACTTCTTCTATTGGATTTACAGCGGTTTATCTTACTGAATACTGTCCTAGGTTCTGAACTGTTGCTTGTAGTGATGACTGTGGCATAGGCTCAATGGCATGTTTCCAAGGTTCGGTGAGTCTTCTGCATGTAATCTGCTTGTCTTCTGGTGTATCTCTATGTGCACTGAGTTATAAAGACACACGGATCGGTACCTTCACCTCCATTGTAGCCGCGGTATTAACGACGACCTCTATCTTCAGATGTGGTGCCATCTGTCAGTCTTGCAACGAATCATGGAGAGTCTGGAGAGAACGTGGCAGCCTCTGGCAGCCAGCCTAGAGTTACCATACTCGGATCTACGTCTACGTGATAATTCTGCTATTCACAATAAAGTGCCTGGCAGAGGGTTCAATGAAGCACCTTCCAGCTGTTTCTCTACCATTCCACCATCGAACGGCACGCGGGAAAAACGAGCACATAAATTTTTCTGTGCGAGCCCTGATTTCTCTTATTTTATCGTGATGATCATTTCTCCCTATATAGGTGGGTGCCAACAGAGAGTTTTCGCAGTCGGAGGAGAAAACTGGTGATTAAAATTTCATGAGAAGACACCGTCGCATCGAAAAACGCCTTTGTTTTAATGATTGCCACTCCAATTCACGTATCGTGTCTGTGACACTATCTCCCCTATTTCGCGATAATACAAAACGAGCTTCCCTTCTTTGTACTTTTTCGATGTCATCCGTCAGTCCCACCTGATGCGGATCCCACACCGCACAGCAGTACTGCAGAATAGGGCGGACAAGCGTGGTGTAAGCAGTCTCTTTAGTAGACCTGTTGCATCTCCTAAGTGTTCTGCCAATGAATCAAAGTCTTTGGTTTCCTCTACCCACAATATTATCTAGGTGATCGTTCCAATTTAGGTTATTTGTAATTGTACTCCCTCAGTATTTATTTGAATTTACAGCCATCAGATTTGTGTGACGTATCGCGTAATCGAAATTTAGCTGATTTGTTTTAGTACTCATGTCAATAACTTCACTCTTTTCTTTATTCAGTGTCAATTTCCACTTTTCGCACCATACAGATAACTTATCTAAATCATTTTGCAAGTCGTTTTGATCATCTGATGACTTTACAAGACGGTAAATGACAGCATCATCTGCAAACAATCTAAGACGGCTACTCAGATTGTCTCCTATGTCGTTAATACAGATCAGGAACAATAGAGGGCCTATAACACTTCCTTGGGGAATGCCGGGTATTGCTTCTGTTTTACTCGATGATTTTCCGTCTATTACTACGAACTGTGATCTTTCTGACAGGAAATCACGAATCCAGTTGCACAACTGACTATGGAGTAGCACGTTTCCAGCATCGTGAACAGTCGGCGTAAACATTGTCCAACCACCACTTACAAGTTATGCGAGATACGTGCTTGTGCGTAGGTTTCAGCTGTCGATCTTCACCCCCCGCCCCCCTTCCCAAGCTGTGTCACCGTTCACAACAGAACTCCCACCACTGCCGTTATCCCCTCCCATGTCACATCATCTGTGCAGGTATGGACCAAATTATTTTGTACGCACTCTGGAAACATCGGAATGGAAAAAAATATTTTTCTGTCCTGGTTCAAACATAACAAAAAGTGTACAAATTTTAAAGGCGCATATTTTAAAAAACAACAATGCGATCTGTACCAAAAGCTTTTTTCACTTTGATCGACATTCGTAACAGCGAACTGCTGCGATACATGTCACTAAACAAATCGTTGCCTCTCTCTCGGCGCGACAGCAGCAGAAAATGCACATCTCGAATATCACGGCGTTGACTCCTCAAAAAATGTTCAAAACACTATGGGACTTAACAGCTGAGGTCATCAGTCCCCTATAAGTAGAACTACTTAAACCTAACGACATCACACACATCCATGCCCCAGGCAGGGTTCGAACCTGCGACCGTAGCAGCAGCTCGGTTCCGGACTGAAGCGCCTAGAACCGCTCGGCCACCACGGCCGGCGTTGACTCCTCACTGAGCGCCATGAGAAGAAGTGATGTTTCAGTTTCAGCACCATGAGCAGTTGGTGGTAAACACTGTCGCTCCTGCACTTACAAGTTACACGAGATATGCACTTGTACATAGGCTTCAGCTGTCAACATGCGCCCCCCCCCCCTCCTCTCCCCCCGAGCCTACAGCGCAGTGGCCATTCACAAAGGAGCCCCCACCACTGCCGTTGTCCCCTCCGCCGTCACACCATCCACACAGATGCAGGCCAAGTTATTTTGTTCTCACTCCGCCAAAATGAGAGTGGAGAAAAATGTTTTCTGTATTACACTACTGGCCATTATAATTGCTACACCACGAAGATGACGTGCTACAGACGCGAAATTTAACCGACAGGTAGAAGATGCTGTGATATGCAAATGATTAGCTTTTCAGAGCAGTCACAAAGGTTGGCGCCGGTGGCGACACCTACAACGTGCTGACATGAGGAAAGTTTCCAACCGATTTCTCATACACAAACAGCAGTTGACCGGCGTTGCCTGGTGAAACGTTGTTGTGATGCCTCGTGTAAGCAGGAGAAATGCGTACCATCACGTTTCCGACTTTGATAAAGGTTGGATTTGTAGCCTATCGCGATTGCGGTTTATCGTATCGCGACATCGCTGTTCGCGTTGGTCGAGATCCAATGACTGTTAGCAGAATATGGAATCGGTGGGTTCAGGAGGGTAATACGGAACGCCCTGCTGGATCCCAACAGCCTCGCATGATTAGCAGTCGAGATGACAGGCATCTTATCTGCATGGCTGTAACGGATCGTGCAGCCACGTCTCGTTCCCTGAGTGAACATATGGGGATGTTTGCAAGACAACAACCATCTGTACGAACAGTTCGACGACGTTTGTAGCAGCATAGGTTATCAGCTCGGAGACCATGGCTGCGGTTACCCTTGACGTTGCATCACAGACAGGAGCGCATGCGATAGTGTACTCAACGACGAACCTGGGTGCACGAATGGCGAAACGTCATTTTTTAGGATGAATCCAGGCTTTGTTTACAGCGTCACGATAGTCGCATCCGTGTTTGGCGTTATCGCGGTGAACACACATTGGAAGCGTGTATTCGTCATCGCCATACTGGCGTATCACCCAGCGTGATGTTACGGGGTGCCATTGATTACACGTCTCGGTCACCTCTTGTTCGCATTGACGGCACTTTGAACAGTGGACGTTACATTTCAGATGTGTTACGACCCGTGGCTCTAGCCTTCATTCGATCCCTGCGAAACCGTACATTTCAGTAGGATAACGCACGACCGTATGTTGCAGGTCCTGTACTGGCCTTTCTGGATACAGAAAATGTTCGACTGCTGCCGTGGCCAGCACATTCTCCAGATCTATCACCAGCTGAAAACGACTGGTGTATGGTGACCGAGCAACTGGCTCGTCACAATACGCCAGTCACTACTCTTGATGTACTGTGGTATCGTGTTGAAGCTGCATGGGCAGCTGTACCTGTACACGCCATCCAAGCTCTGTTTGACTCAATGCCCAGGCGTATCAAGGCCGTTATTACGGCCAGAGGTGGTTGTTCTGGGTACTGATTTGTCAGGATCTATGCACCCAAATTGCGCGAAAATGTAATCACATGTCGCCGGCCGGAGTGGCCGTGCGGTTCTAGGCTCTATAGTCTGGAACCGAGCGACCGCTACGGTCGCAGGTTCGAATCTTGCCTCGGGCACGGATGTGTGTGATGTCCTTAGTTTAGTTAGGTTTAATTAGTTCTTAGTTCTAGGCGACTGATGACCTCAGAAGTTAAGTCGCATAGTGCTCAGAGCCATTTTGTAATCACATGTCAGTTCTCGTATAATATATTTGTCCAATGAATTCCCGTTTATCATTTGTATTTCTGCATGGTGTAGCAATTTTAATGGCCAGTAATGTGGATGACCTATACAAAAGTTCATAACTTTCAAAGGCAAATATTTTGAAGAACAATAATTCAATCTGCACCAAAAACTTTTTTTTTTTACTTCGTCTACACTCGTCACTGCGAGCTGCTGCGATGTGTGCCACAGCGCTTCTCTACTCACTAAGCAGATCGTTTCTCCTCTCGGCGCGACAGCGGCAGAAAATGCACATCTCGGATATCACGGCGCTGACTCCTCGCCGAGCAGCGCGAGAGGGAGCGAGGTTTCGGTAAAAGCGCTAAGCCCCGGCGACACAGACACGGGGCCCGCCTTTGCGGCAAGCCGCGTGCGCCAACTTCTCGCCGCCTCCGCTATACAGTCAACACGCCCGGGCCAGAGGGGGATATGGAAGCGCGCGCCTGCTCTGCATAATCTCTGCAGACACTCCGCCATACATATACCTTTTAAACGCTAAAGAAAATCTCCGCCTTCCCCCGCTGGAAAAATTCTTATCCCTTTTGTCGATTCTTATTCCCTAGTCCGCGAGGGCGCACAGCTGCGCGCCGTGGCACTCCTCTTAAAATGCCATTTGCCGGCAGGGACTGAGCCGGAGCAGCCGGCGGCGGCTGAGTGCTCCCTCGGTCGGCGCCGCGCTGCGGTCCGACGCCGACGCCGACGCCAGGGACGCCTAAAGTGTGCCTCGCCGGCCTAACACACACACACGCACATCGCGCCCCGCCCACTCTACTACACACACACTCTGCTAATACGCTCCCCAATTACGTTTAAGCTAAATTGTGACCTACTTCCCAGTGTCTCAGTAGTTACGGGCCAGAGGACGGATCGAAACGCCTGCGGTGAGTCCTACGATATTTGTTCAAAAATGGCTCTGAGCACAATGGGACTTAACATCTGACGTCATCAGCCGCTAGAACTTAGAACTACTTAAACCTGACTAACCTAAGTACATCACACACATCCGTGCCCGAGGCAGGATTCGAACCTGCGACCGTAGAAGTCGCGCGGTTCCGGACTGAAGCGCCTAGCACCACTCGGCCACCGCTGCCGGCTACGATTTTTGTCTTTCACTTATCACTCTTTTCACCGATTCGAAGGAGACTACCCATTTACCGTACCATCTCTCTATGTCCTACATTAATACACGGTGTCCGAAAAGTCTTACCCTGATTACATAAATTGATAACTCAGGCCAGAAGTAAGATACAAAAGTGAAACTGGTGTCTAATTAGAATGACATTTTCACTCTGCAGCGGAGTGTGCGCTGATATGAAACTTCCTGGCAGATTAAAACTGTGTGCCGGACCGAGACTCGGGACCTTTGCCTTTCGCGGGCAAGTGCTCTACCAACTTTTTTTTTTTTTAAATAGTCTTATTTTGTTCATTTTAGTTCGTTGCATCTGCTCGGGGCGGACGTCGGAAGACACCCGTTTCAGTTCACTGTTTTTCCATTAACTCAGTTTTTTTTATTACAGAGGGTTGCTAATCCTCTGACCGAACACGCTGAGCTACCGTGCCGGCGTGCGAACTGAGCTACCCAAGCACGACTCCCGCCCCGTTCTCACAGCTTTACTTCCGCCAGTACCTCGTCTCCTACCTTCCAAACTTTACAGAAGCTCTCCTGCGAACCTTGCAGAACTAGCACTCCTGAAAGAAAGGATATTGCGGAGTGTGCGCTGCAGTTTTAATCTGCCAGGAAGTTTCATATCAGCGCACACTCCGCTGCAGAGTGAAAATCTCATTCTGGAAACATCCCCAAGGCTGTGGCTAAGCCATGGCTCCGCAATATCCTTTCTTTCACGGGTGCTAGTTCTACAAGGTTCGCAGGAGAGCTTCTGTAAAGTTTGGAAGGCAGGAGACGAGATACTGGCAGAAGTAAAGCTTTGAGGAGGAGGCGTGAGTCGTGCTTGGGTAGCTCAGTTGGTAGAGCACTTGCCCGCGAAAGACAAAGGTCCCGAGTTCGAGTCTCGATACGGCACACAGTTTTAATCTGCCAGGAAGTTTGGTGTCTAATTGTTTACAAATTATCAAAGTTTTTTTCTGTTTTAGGTTCGCAGTATGTAAGTAGTGGATGAGGTGCAGTGCCCAAGAAGCCATGTTAACCAATCAGGAGAAGACACAGTGTGTCCTGTGGTACCATGAGACACGATCACCAACCACAGTGTAGAGACACTTCCAGACAACGTTTGGAAGGACTCTACCTGATGTCAAGAGCATTAAAGCCTGGTATGAGAGGTTCAAGAGCACAGGATCGGTTGCTGACCTTCCGAGGTCTGGTCGACCAAGAAACTCAGCAGACAGGGTGGAAGCTGTAAGGCAGTCTTTTCTGCGAAGTCCGAAGAAATCGGTGCGCAGGGCCTCGCGTGAATTACAGATGCCAGAAAGCTCTCTCCACGACATTTTACACAAACGTTTATTTTTTTCGTGCACACAACGTGCAAATCGTTCAGTACACGTCGATATGACTTTGTGGTCGAAATGCTATCACGTATTGAGGACGATGATGGTTATCTCAGACGAATTACCTTTTCCGACGAATCGACCTTTTTTGTCAGTGGAGTAGTGAATTGCCATAATGTGCGCATTTGGGGTTCACAACCCCCTGGCGAGGTCATGGAGTGCACCATAGGCAGTCCAAAGGTGAATGTTTGGTGCGCGCTATTGCACGATCGAATTATCGGGCCATTCTTCTTCGCTGAGGCTACTATCACATCTGCTTTGAATCTGGACATGTTGCAACTGTATGCTGTTTCTCAGCTGCTTCAGTATCACTCCGATGTCTTGTTTCAGCAAGACGGTGCACCGCCTCATTGGAGTTTGGACGTCCGTGCCTATCTCGATATGACCTTTCCTGGGCGATGGATTGGTCGTGATGGGCCAACGGCTTGGCCTCCAAGCTCTCCTGACATAAGTCCATTAGACTTCTTTTTATGGGGTTATGTCAAGGACGAGGTCTACTGAACACGTGTACCAGATCTTGAAACCCTGCGGCAACGGATAACCACAGTCGTTGAATCGATCCCTCCAGTGATGTTGGCTAATGTGTGGACGCAAATTGAATATCGCCTAGATGTGCTACGTGCCACCAAGGGTGCTCATGCGGAAGTTTACTGATGTGTGAAAAAAACTTTGATAGTTTGTAAACAATTAGACACCAGTTTCATATTTGTATCTTACTTCTAGCCTGAGTTATCAATTTATGTAATCAGGGAAAGACTTTTCGGGCACCCTGTATAAGAACCTCTTCCCTCTTGACCTGAAAAACACACACGCTCCTCCAACACGTTGCCCTATTACGTTTAAGCTAAATTGCGCCCCTCTTCCGAGTGACTCAGTGTTTAAGTGCCAGATGACGCTTCGATACAAGGTGAGTACTAAGATCTGTGTATGTCACTTGTCACTCCTTTCACTGATTCGAAGGAGATAACCCTTTTGTTTTGTTGAGTCCAGCTGGAACAATAACAACAAGGATGAGACTCTCTGCGCAAAATCACGAATGATGGTGTCCGAGCCACGACTAGGCGCCGTCGATGTACCACAACTAGGCGGCGTCGGCGGAGAATCACAGAGCGAAGAGGCTCCAAGTGCGAGTGGGTGTTTGGCTGCCACTGGCTGTCCTATATCGCGGCGGCAGAGGGCGTTGGTTGTGCGGAACCACTGGAACTGTGGCTCGGCGGGCATGCATCATTTGGTCTGCCAGATCCCTAATGACCACTATCAGTGTCTGACGGAAACTTCCAATTCCACTACCAACTTGGACGCCTGTTGGGTATATCAATACGTCATACTACACCTCTTACTAGCTTACAACGCCGCCATGAGGGTTTACTATTTAACTGTCTCGAGTTATTAGAAGTATACGCTTGCACGTATCGGACTACCAAACGCCACGTTATTACAAAATTACAAGTACACGTGCTAATAATACACTGAAAAGCCAAAGAAACTGGTACACCTGCGTAATATCGTGTAGCGCCCCCGCGAGCACCCAGAAGGGTCGCAACACAACGTGCTATGGACTCGACTAATGCCTGAAATAACGATGGACGGAATTGTCACCACTAATCCTCCAGGGCTGTCCATAAATCCGTAAGAGCACGGGTGATGGAGATCTCTTCTGAACAGTAAGTTGCAAGGCATCCCAGATATGCTCAATAATGATCATGTTTGGGGAGTTTGGTGGCCATCGGAAGTGTTTAAACGCAGAAGAGTGTTCCTGACGCAACTCTGTAGCAATTCTAGATGTGTGGGATGTCGCATTGTCCTGCTGGAAATGTCCAAGTCCGTCGGAATGCACAATTGACATAAATGGATGCAGGTGGTCAAACAGGATGTTTACGAATGAGTCATCTGTCAGAGTCGTATCTAGACGTATCAGGGGTCCCCTATCACTCCAACTGTACACGGCCTTCACCAACTTAAACAGTCCCCTGCTGACATACAGGGTTCATGGATTCATGAGGTTGTCTCCATACCCGTACACGTCCGTCCGCTCGAAACAATTTGACACGAAACTCGTCCGACCAGGCAACATGTTTCCATTCATCAAGAGTTCAACTTCGGTGTTGACGGGCCCAGGCTTGGCGTAAAGCTTTGTGTCGCGCAGTCATCAAGGATACACGAGTGGGCCTTCGGCTCCGAAAGCCCATATCGATGATATTTCGTTGAATGGTTCGCATGCTGACACTTGTTGGTGGCCAAGCATTGAAATCTGAAGCAATTTGCGGAAGGGTTTCACTTCTGTCACGTTGAACGATTCTCTTCAGTCGTCCTTGGTCCCGTTCTCGCAGGATCTTTTTCCGGCGGCAGCGGTGTCCTATATTTGATGTTTCACCGAATTCCTGATATTCACAGTACACTCGTGAAATGGTCGTATGGGAAAATCCCCACTTCCTCGCTACCTCGGAGACGCTGTGTCCCATCGTTCGTGCGCAGACTATAACACTGTGTCTTTATGTTTCAAAAGTGAGTGTCTTTAAATGTATATTATTGTATTGGCTTAACTGAGTCGTTACAAGATACAAAGTAGAAACGCAGAGAAAGAACGGCGATAGCTAAAAAGGTATTGGGCAGTAGAGATACATTACAGTGATTGGTGAACAAGATATAGCAGTGTATGTAGCCAAATACAGGTTTTGTCTCAAACATTTTGGATCCAATTGAAACAGGTGATATCCATTCCACACCGCATTACACTGCGATAGGCAACAGATGGTCGGAAATGCACATTTACAGTGTTATGGACATACACAGCGTACACTGGATAATAACATCGTAGCTTATCATAATTGTTCACAGTGACGACCGCCATTCTCAATGCATGTGTGGCAACGGCGCACTTCTCAAAAATCCCTGCTATCTGTTGAAGTGAGAGAGACGCAGGTTGGATCCTAGCAAGTAGGTCTTCGTTCGTTTCTAGTGGGTTTCATATATCAAAGTTCTCACCTTGGAACCCCAGAGGAGAAAGTCCAGAAGCGTGAGATCCGGTGATCGCACTGGCCATGGGACGGGACTCCCTTTCCAATCCAATGATGAGGGTATGTGTCCTTCTGGTGTTCATGGACATTAACATCGAAGTGGGTTGGTGCACAGCTTAAATGGGAGGCAGCAAATAAGACCCTATTAAGTGATACAGGACAATGCCCGCCCATACGTTGACAGAGAATCATTGCAGGTGGCCACCGATGTGGGTGGCGTGTGGATTGTCGTCACTCCAGACATGGCTATTGCGGCTGTTGAAAGTACCATTACGGGCAAATGAGGCCTCATGCGTGAACAATACAAACTGTACCAATATCGGCACTACAGCACTGCAGTGGATAATCCATTGACAGAATTGAACCCGGGGCTCAAAATCCGTTGGTCCCACTGTTTGCACACTTTCTTTGTGTTAGGACCGTAATACCTGTTCCACCAGTACTCTCCACACTGCGAAATGTGCGTTTCACGGGCAAGCTGAAGGTTTCTTATTGCTGGGTGGTCGACCACAAGCTCCAACATCATCCCAAAGTCTGGTGCCCGGCCATTTTTTTGGCAGGAACCTTGGCCGGCTATCTGTAGCGTGAACGACCCCGTCTGTCGTAAGTTGGTATCACCATAGATGAAATTCTTCCAATTAGGACGACGCCTGCTGGGAGAGCGTTTTTTAGGTGTTCGTGTTGCTTTACGGGCACTACATCCTGACACATCACACATTAGATGCATGTCTGCCAACTACCGTGACGAGTAACGTTCCGTCTTTGACTACGAATCATGCGCTGTAGACAGTTACACACCTCATTATAGACACATCACACGCTGTCTGATGTAATGGACAACTGACACCAGAAATAGTTGTGTGCATGCGGCATACTTTAATGTCCCAGTACGACACACGCGGTTGTCGCATGACACACGTGTTGTGAAGTAAGTTGTGTACAGTATGTCTGTTTATCACCTGCCGTCTGTTTCGTTGTACAACAGACACCCGGGATCTTTGCAAGAGCGCAGCAGAAATGAATGTGCTATTGCAGTGCATGCTTTGACGCTGGCTGTCATCGTTTTGAACAGTTTACTATGAATTACACTGTTGTTGTACATGTACGCTGTGTATGTCCACAACACAATAAATATACATTTCTGACCTGTGGTTCCATGTCGCAATGTAATCGGTCTTGTACCCACTATTGCCTGTTTCAATTTTACCCTGAAGGTTTGAGACGCCCTGTATACACAAAATGACAAAAAACGTGAAGTACCCAGAAGGCGACGAGGAAACGAAATGAAACTTGACTGGTTGAGAGGGCGTGTAATGTTATTTCAGTGATTACAAAATAGACCCAAATTGACAAAGAACTTGGCATTATGAGCCCACTTACCAGTATGAAGCTGTACCCCCCTCTGGGTTCGGTTGGGAGCGGCGTCAGAGAGCTGTTGCATCATCTCCTTAGGCAAACTGGCCCACAGTTGCTGTAACTGATCCTTGATATCCTAGATACTGGAATTGGGAAGGAGTAGACGTCTGCACTGATGCCACCCACGAACTTTTCTTTCTGGCCACACGAGTACCTCATCATCACGCAGAAAGCTCATAGACAATAATACAGGATGATTCAATAAGAATACCATAACTTTAAAAATGTGTATTTAATGAAAGAAACATAATATAACCTTCTGTTATACATCATTACAAAGAGTATTTAAAAAGGTTTTTTTTCACTCAAAAACAAGTTCAGAGATGTTCAATATGGCCCCCTCCAGACACACGAGCAATATCAACCCGATACTCCAACTCGTTCCACACTCTCTGTAGCATATCAGGCGTAACAGTTTGGATAGCTGCTGTTATTTCTCGTTTCAAACCATCAATGGTGGCTGGGAGAGGTGGCCGAAACACCATATCCTTAACATACCCCCATAAGAAAAAATCGCAGGGGGTAAGATCAGGGCTTCTTGGAGGCCAGTGATGAAGTGCTCTGTCACGGGATGCCTGGCGGCCGATCCATCGCCTCAGGTAGTTGACGTTCAGGTAGTTACGGACAGATAAGTGCCAATGTGGTGGCGCTCCATCCTGCTGAAATTGTGGAATTTGCAGGTCTCTGCTAGCTCTGCTAGTCGATTTTCCTGGGCTGCGAACAAATGCTTGCTGGATGCGTGCTACATTTTCATCACTCGTCCAGAACTTTTCCCTTTGCACAAACACCCATTCTCTGTAAACTGTTTATACCAACGTTTAACACACCACCTATCAGGAGGTTTAACACCATACTTCGTTCGAAATGCACGCTGAACAACTGTCGTCGATTCACTTCTGCCGTACTCAATAACACAAAAAGCTTTCTGTTGAGCGGTCGCCATATTAGCATCAACTGACGCTGACGCCTAGTCAACAGCGCCTCAAGCGAACAAATGTACAACTAAATGAAACTTTATAGCTCCCTTAATTCGCCGACAGATAGTGGTTAGCTCTGCCTTTTGTCGTTGCAGAGTTTTAAATTCCTAAAGTTGTGGTATTCTTTTTGAATCACCCTGTATTATCTTGGAACTCTTCCGTTTGGTCCGTCTTTGCATAGAAAAACAGTAATATCAGAAACCGAGTCCGCCTTCACGCAAAACACCTTGTTATTCGTTTATTTCTTTATTATCCCAAACTAGTTCCGGCGACAAATATGACCATCATCAGTGGAGTTTTTTAATCTAAAACATGCAGAAAATGGAATGGTTGTACAAACACAAAATGGTTCAAATGGCTCTGAGCACTATGGGACTTAACATCTGAGGTTCAAATGGTTCAAATGGCTCTGAGCACTATGCGACTTAACTTCTGAGGTCATCAGTCGCCTAGAACTTAGAGCTAATTAAAACTAACTGACCTAAGGACATCACACACATCCATGCCCGAGGCAGGATTCGAACCCGCGACCGTAGCGGTCGCTCGGTTCCAGACTGTAGCGCCTAGAACCGCTCGGCCACCCCGGCCAGCTTCGTGGTTTGTCAGCAGTAGGCCTATATATACGAAGTTCACCTTTGAGTATTTGTTTACCAACAGCTGGTCACATGGTTGCAGATGACATGATGCTCGCTAAGTAAAAAGAGCACAGAAAATATGTGACAAACAGCGCCCATAATTGCTTAAAACATGCTGTAGCGTACAATAAATAAGGTAATATGAAAGTATCAATATAAAACTATATTTCAAAAGATGATTTGTAAAAATGTAATAATGTTTTACTGTGCTTGTACAACCATACCATTTTCTACATGTTTTAGATTAAAAAAAACCACTGACGATGGTGATATTTGTCGCCGAAACTAGTTTCGGATAATAAAGAAATAAACGAATACCAAGCTCTTTTCCATCAAGGCGGACTCAATTTCTGATATTACTGTTTGAAGCTCATAGACATATGCCATTTATAGACGAGCATTGTCTTGTTGAAAAATGGCACCAAGTTGCTGTCTCGTGAGAGGTAGCACATAAGGACACAGGATGTCCGTGACATGCTGCCGTGCCATCAGAGTTCCCTCAGTCATTGCAAGTCATTCCCGATGTCTCCCGACCCCATCACACCAGGAGGAACACCGCTGTTCCTCGGAAAAACTTTGGAAGACTGGAACCTTTCCCTAGGTCGCCACCATACTCCTTAACGTTGGTCATTGGGGATAGCGCAGGACTGCGATTCGTCACTGAACACAATGCGACGGCATTAACAGCAGTCCATTTTTTTTTTTTTTGCCAGCACGCCAAACGCAGCCGTTTGTGTTGTGGTATAAATACACCACTGACCATTAAAATTGCTACACCAAGAAGAAATGCAGATGATAAATGGGTATTCATTGGACGAATATATTATACTAGAACTGACATGTGATTACATTTTCACGCAATTTGGGTGCATAGATCCTGAGAAATCAGTACCCAGAACAACCACCTCTGGCCGTAATAACGGCCTTGATACGCCTGGGCATTGAGTCAAACAGAGCTTGGATGGCGTGTACAGGTACAGCTGCCCATGCAGCTTCAACACGATACCACAGTTCATCAATAAGTAGTGACTGGCGTATTGTGACGAGGCAGTCGCTCGGTCACCATTGACCCGACGTTTTCGATTGGTGAGAGATCTGGAGAATATGCTGGCTAGGGCAGCAGTTGAACATTTTCAGTATCCAGAAAGGCCAGTACAGGACCTACAACATGCGGTCGTGCATTATCCTGCTGAAATGTAGGGTTTCGCAGGGATCGAATGAAGGGTAGAGCCACGGGTTGTAACACATCTGAAATGTAATGTCCACTGTTCGAAGTGCCGTCAGTGCGAACAAGAGGTGACCGAGACGTGTAATCAATGGCATCCCATACCATCACGCCGGGTGATAAGCCAGTATGGCGATGACAAATACACGCTTCCAATGTGCGTTCACCACGATGTCGCCAAACACGGATGCGACCATCATGATGCTGTAAACAAAACCTGGATTCATCTGAAAAAATGACGTTTCGCCATTCGTGCACCCAGGTTCGTCGTCGAGTACACCATCCCATACGCTCCTGTCTGTGATGCAGCGTCAAGGGTAACCACAGCCATGGTCCCCTAGCTGATTGTCCATGCTGCTGCAAACGTCGTCGAACTGTTCGTACAGATGGTTCTTGTCTTGCAAACGTCCCCATCTGTTGACTCAGGGATCGAGACGTGGCTGCACGATCCGTTAGAGCCATGCGGATAAGATGCCTGTCATCTCGACTGCTAGTGATACGAGGCCGTTGGGATCCAGCATTGCGTTTCGTATTACCCTCCTGAAGCTACCGATTCCATATTCTGCTAACAGTCATTGAATCTCGACCAACGCGAGCAGCAACGTCGCGATACGATAAACGGCAATCGCGATAGGCTACAATCCGACCTTTATCAAAGCCGG
This sequence comes from Schistocerca piceifrons, assembly GCF_021461385.2. NCBI lineage: Eukaryota > Metazoa > Arthropoda > Insecta > Orthoptera > Acrididae > Schistocerca > Schistocerca piceifrons. The sequence goes on along the minus strand of NC_060140.1, from coordinate 205,966,519 downwards.
AGACGTGATGGTACGCATTTCTCCTCCTTGCACGAGGCATCACAACAACGTTTCACCAGGAAACGCCAGTCAACTTCTGTTTGTGTATGAGAAATCGGTTGGAATCTTTCCTCATGTCAGCACGTTGTAGGTGTCGCCACCGGTGCCATCCTTGTGTGAATGCTCTGAAAAGCTAATAATTTGCATATCACAGCATCTTCTTCCTGTCGGTTAAATTTCTCGTCTGTAGCACGTCATTTTCGTGGGGTAGCAATTTTAATGGCCAGTAGTGTAGGTAGCATCCCATTCGTGGGACAGTAATTCCATCGTCTGGCTGCCGCTAGTCTTTCACCAGCTGACGAGTTGACACAGAATGTTGCCGGGAGTCCACTACTTTTCTCGGATGACAGAAGCAGCTGTGAACGGATTACAATGTGCTGTGTGCACATTACGGCGATCTTCCCTTGTGATAGCAGAAAGGTCGAGCGGAACCTTGATGGCGAATATACAGGGTGTTTCAAAAATGACCGGTATACTTGAATCGGCAATAAAAACTAAACGAGCAGCGATAGAAATACACCGTTTGTTGCAATATGCTTGGGACAACAGTATATTTTCAGGCGGACAAACTTTCGAAATTACAGTAGTTACAATTTTCAACAACAGATGGCGCTGCAAGTGATGTGAAATATATAGAAGACAACGCAGTCTGTGGGTGCGCCATTCTGTACGTCATCTTTCTGCTGTAAGCGTGTGCTGTTCACAACGTGCAAGTGTGCTGTAGACAACATGGTTTATTCCTTAGAACAGAGGACTTTTCTGGTGTTGGAATTCCACCGCCTAGAACACAGTGTTGTTGCATCAAGACGAAGTTTTCAACGGAGGTTTAATGTAACCAAAGGACCGAAAAGCGATACAATAAAGGATCTGTTTGAAAAATTTCAATGGACTGGGAGCGTGACGGATGAACGTGCTGGAAAGGTAGGGCGACCGCGTACGGCAACCACAGAGGGCAACGCACAGCTAGTGCAGCAGGTGATCCAACAGCGGCCTCGGGTTGCCGTTCGCCGTGTTGCAGCTGCGGTCCAAATGACGCCAACGTCCACGTATCGTCTCATGCGCCAGAGTTTACACCTCTATCCATACAAAATTCAAACGCGGCCATCCCTCAGCGCCGCTACCATTGCTGCACGAGAGACATTCGCTAACGATATAGTGCACAGGATTGATGACGGCGATATGCATGTGGGCAGCATTTGGTTTACTGACGAAGCTTATTTTTACCTGGACGGCTTCGTCAATAAACAGAACTGGCGCATATGGGGAACCGAAAAGCCCCATGTTGCAGTCCCATCGTCCCAGCATCCTCAAAAAGTACTGGTGTGGGCCGCCATTTCTTCCAAAGGTATCATTGGCCCATTTTTCAGATCCGAAACGATTACTGCATCACGCTATCTGGACATTCTTCGTGAATTTGTGGCGGTACAAACTGCCTTAGACGACACTGCGAACACCTCGTGGTTTATGCAAGATGGTGCCCGGCCACATCGCACGGCCGACGTCTTTAATTTCCTGAATGAATATTTCGATGATCGTGTGATTGCTTTGGGCTATCCGAAACATACAGGAGGCGGCGTGGATTGGCCTCCCTATTCGCCAGACATGAACCCCTGTGACTTCTTTCTGTGGGGACACTTAAAAGACCAGGTGTACCGCCAGAATCCAGAAACAATTGAACAGCTGAAGCAGTACATCTCATCTGCATGTGAAGCGATTCCGCCAGACACGTTGTCAAAGGTTTCGGGTAATTTCATTCAGAGACTACGCCATATTATTGCTACGCATGGTGGATATGTGGAAAATATCGTACTATAGAGTTTCCCAGACCGCAGCGCCATCTGTTGTTGACAATTGTAACTACTGTAATTTCGAAAGTTTGTCTGCCTGAAAATGTACTGTTGTCCCAAGCATATTGCAACAAACGGTGTATTTCTATCGCTGCTCGTTTAGTTTTTATTGCCGTTTCAAATATACCGGTCATTTTTGAAACACCCTGTACCTGCCCTCACTTTCCCACGGTGTCCAACATGAGGCCACTGTCACATCTGCATGCACCACGAATCTGGATATCGCACGATTCGATCAGTCGGCCAAGTGGAGACCCTCAGTGAGACTCCTTTCAAACTCTGCTGGGTGCTGATTACGCTGTCTCACATTAGTAGGCGATATCTTCGCGTCCTTCACAGTGATCACTTAACATCTGCTGCTGTTAACGTCCCTTTATGTACCCTGTCACATCTGGTAGAAGCAGTAAACACCGACAACACCAATGGATCAAGTTTGTCGACGTTATCAACCGGGAGACACTCGATCTGTTGTGAATATTTTATTTATTTTAGGGATTGAAAATATTCTTTATTTGGATTGATTAGCAGTTTCGGCTAACAATCTAGCCATCTTCAGATCATAAGACATTCTTGATTAGTGTTGGTGCAATAACTGCTTCACACATCGTTAACATCTTTCTTAAAAAGACAACATCCATACATGACATAATTAAAAACAAATTTTCACCGTTCGTGGCCAGTGTAATTGAACGATGGTCATAAAACAAAGGCGTTATGCCGTTACAACTTAGCAATGACTCACTGACGAATGATGTAAACACTGATTGGGTTAGTTACTAAGTTATGACGGCATAACTTCTTTGTTTTATGACCATCGTTCAATTACTCTAGCCACGAACCGTAAAAAGCTGGTTTCCATTATGTCATGTATTGATGTTGTCGTTTTAAGAAAGATTTTAACGATGTATGAAGCCGTAGTGGTACCAACACTAGTTATAATGTTTTATGATCAGAAGATTACTGAATTGCTAGCCGAAACTAGTAATCAATCCAAATAAAGAAGATTTCATGTGCGATCTGGACTCCAATTGTTTTCAATCCTTGACATAATTTTTTTTAAAAACTTGATCGACTCTAGTGGTCGTTCTCCCTATCACAGAGAATTGAATTCTAATCATTTACATGCCCATTTGCCCTAGATGCCTCATCTTTTTTTTTCTTTTTTTTTGTCAGGCAGTGTATTTACTGCCAATAGGTTCAAAACGGCTCTAAGCACTATGGGACTTAACATCCGAGGCCATCAGTCCCCTAGACTTAGAACTACTTAAACCTAACTAATCTAAAGACAGCACACACATCTATGCCCCTAGGCAGGATTCGAACCTGCGACCGTAGCAGCAGCGCGGTTCCGGACTGAAGCGCCTAGAACCGCTCGGCCATAGCGGCCGGCCTGCCAATAAGATGCGTTCACTTCTGCCAAATGTTAAAGAGCGGAACAAAATTAAACACTTAGTTCATACAACGTCTCTTGTCCACTTCATCTCTGGGCATGAGCCCTATCCGAGATCTACATCTGTACTACGCAGATGCACCTTATGGAGGGCGGAAGGTACTTTCTGTGCCACTGTCATTACCTCCTCCCCCCGCCCCCCTCTCACTCTTCTTCCTGTTTCAGTTGCGAGTGATAGGTAGGAAGAACCATTGTTAGTAAACAACCGTGCGATCTCGAACCTCTCTGATCTTCCCCTCATGATCTTTCGTAAAATAAACCTAGGGGGAAGCAGCATTTCTTTCACTCTTCCAGGAACGTACGCTCTTGGAATTTAGACTTTAAACCACATCGTGAAGCACTGCGCCACTATCCTGACGTCTGCCACTGGAGTTGGGTGAACATATCTGTGACACTTTCGCGCTAAGTAAACGGACTTTGACGAAGCGCAGTGCTCCACTTTGGACCTTCCCTATTTGATCTCTGAGTCCTAACTGACGACCTATATTCAAGTATTGACTGAACGAGGACTTTCTGAGCCACCTAATTCGTGGATGAAATAAACTTTCTGAGGATCCTTCCTATGAATCTGTCTGGCATCTGCATACTAGTCATATACACTCTAAGACAAAAAAAAAGATGTACCACGAAGGAATTATCTGAAATGGACGGAAATCGGTGGATGTGACGTACATGTACAGACACACAAACGATTAGAGTTTCAGAAATATTTTATGATCTATTCAAGAGAAAGAGCTTCACAAATTGAGAAAGTCAATAACGTTTTGGTCCTGCTCTGGCTCTTATGCAAGCAGTTATTTGTTTCGGCACTGATTGACAGAGTTATTGGATGTTCTCTTGAGGGATATCGTGCAGATTCCGTCCAACTGGCGTCTTAGATCGTCAAAGTCCCAATGTAGTTGGAGGGCCCTGCCCGTAATGCTCCAAACGTTCTCAATTGAGGAGAGATCTGGCGACCTTTCTTGCCGAGGTGGGAATTGGAAAGGACGAAGACAAGCAATAGAAACTCCCGCCGGGCGCAGGTGGGCTTTATCTTGGTGAAATGTAGGTCTGGGATAGCTTGCCATGAAGGGGAACAAAACGAGGCGTTTAGTATTGTCGACGCACCGACGAGCTGTGAGGATGCTGTGGCTGACAACCAATGGGGTCCTGCTATGATATGAAATGGCACTCCAACCATGACTCCTGGTTGTCAGGCGAAATGGCAGGTGATAATGATGTACTACATAACCGTAAACAACTTGTTCACTAAGTCGAGATTCTTATCCAACAATTCCGCCTCAAGCACATTCATGGACATCTGTAGATGGAAGTTCAGTGATCCACAGCGTCCAGAGTGTAGGATCCAGCATCAAAACAGGATGCACCAAGAAACGTACTCAACGCCACACAGTTGAGAAGGAGACCACCTCAGTAGGGTTCCCAGACACTCCATTGGTGATGGATCCTCCCATCTTTTTACCCAATTTTTTTTTCCTCTGTTAATTTTTTATCCAGACTGAAATTTTGTGGAATAAATATATTAAAATTTACTATCTTGAAAAATAATTTGTTGGAGTTACTTTGGTTAAGCTGAATTTCGTGAATCCTGCCAATGCTTGAGATTCCAAACCAAAGCAACAAACAACGACAATATGTTGCGTTGCTTTTTCCAGCGAGTCCAGTCTGATGCAAGCAAATTTTGGAGTGTGTTCTTGATCCGTTAGTCCTCGCTAGAAAATTATTTTCAAGTTAAAACAGATTGAGGGTGAAGAGCATCCATCAGAGACTTCTCTGCGAAAAAAAGTTTAAATCTCAAGGCAAGAATAACCAAATATATCTGAATAATTGGGAAGATATGTTTTTGTGGGTTAAGCCAGGACCAGACGAGAGCTTAGCACTTTGCTGTTCGTGTAGGAAGCAACATGCACAATACAGGGGACATTACATTATTGAAAAGAGTAATTATGGAAGTTCTGTACTTACGCACTATTAATATTCTTGCACCCTGTAAAATACGTGGAAGGGCTGTCTAATTTTTTGTATGATATTTTAGTTTTGAAAATATTGTTATAAACAAATAACGAGTTGCCAATTTTTTTTACTTATTTTAGATCACTTTGCTCACTTGTTCCTTCAAGGTGCAAGCGGCCCATTGTAGCAACACTGCCTTCGCGGCGTCGGACTTCGTGAAGATAGGTGGGCCGAGTTATGATGTCACTAATTAGTTCAGCATTTTCGGCAAGATCTTAGATCAGTATAACAGATTTCGAATTGTCGTCCATTATCCCCAGCACTGAAAAGACGCACTCTGCTGTCGCAAACCTCAATGTCACTTGATTGGGATGGAAAGGTGGAAGTTTAGTCTGAGGTGTAGATCGGAGCTATGCTGTATACTCCAGGGACGGATGTACTGTGCGAGCCGAATAGTAAGGCACGACCAGCCTCGCTGACGGCATCAGCAACGCAGTAGTAGCTCCAGACATGGCGTCGACTGAGCACAACGGTTGTGCGTGCGAAGCGATTGCATCGAATGATGGCGATCGCAGGGAGTCAGGAACGGAAGGCGCGATTGGCACTTCTCACAAACACCGAACGCGGGGTATCACAGAAACTTGCCGTAGAAAGTAAGGGGTGCAAGTTCATTCATGACAGCCACTGTTTTGTCACACTCACTCGTCTTGGGATTGGGTTGGGTTGTTTGGTGGAAGAGACCAAACAGCGAGGTCATTGGTCTCATCGGATCAGGGAATGATGGGGAAGGAGGTCGGCCGTGCCCTTTCAAAGGAACCACCCTGGCATCTGCCTGGAGCGATTTAGGGAAATCACGGAAAATGTTAATCGGATGGCTGGACGCGGGATTGAACCGTTGTCCTCCCGAATGCGAGTCCAGTGTGCTAACCACTGTGCCACCTCACTCCGTCGCTTCTCTTACCAAGCAAAATTTACCCTAGCATCCTCGCCGATTGTCCACACTGTCTGTTGTTGAAGGCAGTGACAACAATGAGCGGCGGCAGGTCCTGATGAAATCAGAGCAGTAGAGCCGCATTGGACGGCTAAAGAAACAGGTTTCATGTCAAATGTCCGCACTGTTAATATGCAATAAGTCGACTCAGGACTTAATCTTGTAATTATAGCAGCGTTCACTGTGGTCGAGGTCACCAATATAGACGGTTTCCGTCCTTTAGGATAAGGGAACGTACCACTAAAACACTGGACGCGATAATTATATAGACATGAAGTTTTTGTTCGCACATGACACAACGCATTCTGTACGTCTGTAGGGCGATAGGGCGAACTGCCTCTCAAAGTCACAGACATTCCACTCTTCTGCGTCAGAGCGCTGGTCAGCGATCCTATTTGTGCTGATGCCCCACAAATAAGGAAACGTTAGCGACAGCCCCGGACATTTGCACACGGCCCGCCCATTTACCCCCCTCCACACCTACCAAGAGCGCATCAATATGATCTTTGGTAGTCCTCGTCGCTGTCGTGTTTTTGTTCGTCGTTTTTTGTTTTACCGCGGTTGTTCATACTAGCAGTGTTGTGTTGTTAGTACTTCTTAGTATTTTGTGTAATACAATCTTGACTGTTGTGGCCAACTACTGTCAAAACTGATATCTAACAGACATTAAAGTACGATACGATGTGTTGGAATGACACTGACGAAATTATGTACATATGTTTAAGAATAGGCAGCTCTAAAGCTCTCAGACACTGAAGAAGAACTCAAAGTAATCTCGTGTCTGCTATAAGCAAGCAGTCATAAAAGTTCACAAGTAAAAATTCACCCATTACACAGGCAAATATTAATGAAGAATGTCACTGTATAAATATCTGACTGCTCGCATTACGCATTTCTACATTATCCCACTCTTATATTCTTTAGTCTTAATGAGGTAATCAGAAAGAAACCAAGACATCGACTTTAGACAATCGAGATAATGGACAGCATCCTTGGCGATACTACCAATTAATATTTCCCAACAGAATTTCTTACACTACGCGAGGTGACGGAAATTTGCGCTCACTGCAGTTAACAAATAACAGATTTTTTTTTAATATAGTGCAGATGAAAGCTCATGAAATAAAAAAGACAGTGTGGATACCATTTATATTTTTCATTCTTATTGATGATTTTTCAACTCGCATATTCAATGAACGTATTTCGAATTCTTTTCACAATGGTACCGGAAAAACTGTATTTCGTACTAACTACTGATTTTCTCCCTTGTTATGACTGGCATATCTGTGATGCGAAAAACTTTGATGTTGGAACATGCGGCAGACCATGCGCGGAGCTTAGGTTGTGGATTGGTGTGGAGGGGGGTGATTGGGCGGGACTTGTGCACCGTCCGGGGCTGTCGCTAACGTTACGTCCACAAATAGCCTGTTATCCTGTGCCTATTATCCTGTGCTGTTATCCTGTGCTTGAAGAAACTGGCTCTGATATTGAAGTAGCTGCAAATGTGGGTTTTTATGCATGGTCTTAAGTTGGTTGTGAACCCCAATTTTTTGTGGAAATGTCTTCCTCCTGCAAACACACGCTTATTAACAGAAGTTGATATTGCTAACTTCCTGCAGATTTTTCAAACTATTTCAGCACTGATTTTGTGCTCCTGATTCGCCATCTCAAAATTCATTGTTGACTTAGACGTACATAATAAATTGAGCAGGTTTATTGATTATCATTCCCAAAGACTATATACTGACATGAATTTCCTTGTTATGCTGTATAGAGTATTTTGTCACGTGGAGGGTTAATGACAGAGGCTAGTGAGCTGGCCAAGCAGGATGAGCTTCTTTGGGGTTTCCCAGATCCAACTAAGTAAATGCCACGCTGGTACCCATGTCCTGTCTCAGATCCACGCCACACCAACATTTAGGAAACGTTCTCACACTTAAATATAGATTTACTCTAGTTGCAGGCAGATGGGGTATACATATTCTGACTCTGGGGAAGTAGTGGTGTCAGGAAGGGCAACTGGCCACCAACAATCACTAACATTGCCAAAATCCTTACAACAGTGCCAACACCATCGGAGAATTGGGAAAAGACAAAAAGAGAAAAAGTAGATCCTTAGCATCTTATAAGGTATCTTATAAGGATCAGCCTATGTAAGGAATTTGGGGAAACAAAGATAGCACAACACACCTGTGCCCACTGTGGTATCACGTATCGATATCACCCCACGGGCGTCGCGAAGTTGGCAACGGAATTGCAAGTTTTCGTTGGAGACCATTCGTGGTCGCGCGGTATCTGGTGGGGCCAGTGGTGCGCGCATGCCGAGCCGCGCTTCCCGTGGCTCTGGACTACGAACACACTCAGCTGCCGCGATACAGGACGGCCGATGGCAGCCACTCGATCCCAATTATACTTGTAGCCTCTTCGCTAAGACACCATCATTCGTGCTTAGTACAGCGAGCCTCTTCCTTGTCATAGCTGAACTCTATTTCTTGCTGCCTTATCTGTAATATCTTTGTGCTCTGGGAGAAATACAAGTAACTCTTCTGTTAACTGTTATCTTGTTCGCTAGTCAATTCCGCTCCTGTCCAGCTTTCCTACGAAGACAGTCGCTGCACAACTCTGCAGCCTACCTCTTCCTGCTGTTGTGCACAAATTTGTGCACAACACCCAGCTGTTTGAAATTGCCTCGGCGGAATCCGTAGAAATGGAGCGAAACTTTCACCTCAGTAACAACCGCTTTGTGACGAGCCTTATTTTAAGCTGTTACAAAGAACCGACGGAAACCATTTTACCACTGAAAAGAACAATTTTTTTGTTTTATGAAAGTTAGTTAAGTATTTAAAAAGTTATAAACAATTTCCAATAGGGAATTAATTCTCGGTCACCCTGTAGAATCTGCCCAAGTTAGCGACGGCCGGTCTCAGAACACGTGTTACTATGTGATCAAAAGTATCCGGACACCAGGCTGAAAATTACTTACAAGTTCGTGGCGCCCTCCATCGGTAATGCTGGAATTCAATATGGTGTCGGCCCACCCTTAGCCTCGATGACAGCTTCCACTCTCGGAGGCATATGTTCAATCAGGTGCTGGAAGGTTTCTTGAGGAATGGCAGCCCATTCTTCATGCAGTGCTGCACTGGGGTATCGATGTCGGTAAATGAGGCCTGGCACGAAATCAGCGTTCCAAAACATCCCGAAGGTGTTCTATAGTATACAGGTCAGGACTCCGTGCAGGCCAGTCCATTACAAGGATGTTATTGTCTCTCTGTGTCTCCGCCACAGGCCGTGCATTATGAACGTGTTGGAAGATGCAGTCGCCATCCTCGAATTGTTCTTCAACAGTGGGAAGCAAGAAGGTGCTTAAAACATCAATGTAGGCCTGTGTTGTGGTAGTGGCATGCAAAACAACAAGGGGTGGAAGCCCCCTTCATGAAAAACACGACCGCACCATAACACCACCGCCTCCGAATTTTACTGTTGGTACTATACTCGCTGGCAGATGACGTTCACCCGGCATTCGCCACACCCAAACCCCGCCATCGGATCGCTACATTGCGTACCGTGATTTGTCACTCCACACAACGTTTTTCCACTGTTCAATCGTCCAATGTTTACGCTTCTTACACCAAGCGAGGCGTTGCTTGGCAATTACCGGCGTTATGTGTGGCTTCTGAGCAGCCGTTCGATCATGAAATCCAAGTTATCTCACCTCCCCCTTAACTGTCGTAGTACTTACAGTGGAGCCTGATGCAGTCTGGAATTCATGTGTGATGGTCTGTATAGACGTCTGTCTATTACACATTACGACCCCCTTCAACTGTCGGTGTGATGGCTGGGTGTTGTGTGATGTCCTTAGGTTAGTTAGGTTTAAGTAATTCTAAGTTCTAGGGGACTGATGACCACAGATGTTAAGTCCCATAGTGCTCAGAGCCAACATCAACTGTCGGTGGTCTCCGTCAGTCAACAGAGTTCCGTGGAGCGCCCCATTCTGCTCTCTCACGATGTCCAATGACTACTGAGGTCGCTGACATCGAGTACTTGGCAGTAGGTGGCAGCACAATGCACCTAACATGAAAAACATGTTTTTCGGGGTGTCCGTATACTTTTGAACACACAATGTAATCCACTGACAAAACTGTATCTCGGCTCATAATCATTTGGCTCCATTGCCTACGCTCATTGTTCGTGGTAGGGGTGCAAAACAGTTTTCTCTGCATCGTATTCTTTGAATTGTGCATTTCAATTGCAGGTTGGCGGGTGTTTATAGTCTAAACTTTCCTCGTCTCTTCAAATTCTGCCGCGCCAACAGTTCTACAGTTCTCTGCCGAAAACGTTAGTCAGCTATCTGTGGACAGAATGGTCGAGCTCTGCTAAGATACTATCCACGGTGATAAATATCTCCCAAGTAGCTTAACGCCAACTGCTTCGATCGCGTAGACTGTATGACGCAGAGATTTTTTGTTTTTATTCAATCGAATTTTTATGTTGTTCACAAATCGCAACATCTACGATTTTTACGGTAATTATGTCCATATAAGGTTTGTGTTTTCCGAATGTACTTCTGACCATAAAACGATTCTGGTAGCTGAAGTCCAAAGTTTTTGTTAATTATGCCTTTTGCGTTCTTGTGGAGATATTTCCATAGTACCTTTCACCCCCGACAAATATTTCTTTATATCTAACCCAGATGTGAACTTCCAGTTTTCATGTATTAATCTATAATTTTTTTTAATGTAACGAAATATTTTCTTAAAAGTTTTCATCCCCTATTGCACTCCCTCAGGTGCTGAATTTCCAAAAACACTGACACACGTATTTTTTTATTTCTAACCGAGAAGTCAAATACCAATGGTCATAGATAGATTTTGAAACACGTATTTTTTTATTTTCTGACAGAAACCAAATATCAGTTTTCGTAGTTCTAGTTTCTAAATTCCCTTAATAGCGACATACTTTCAAAAAGCCTTTCATCCCCTATTTAGCGCCCTTAGGGGTGAAATTTCGGACAATCTCTTCTTAAATGATTCCTACAGTATAAGATCCACACCCTCTTCAAACATCAAGTTTCTATCCTTCGCGGTTTGGGCTGGGCAATGATGAGTCAGTGGGTCAGTCTGACCCTATTTCACCCCATTACTGGTTGATTTCCAAAAACAGTGAAACACATATTTTTTCGTCTCTAACCGAGAAGCCAAACACCACTTTTCAAAGATTTAGCATTAAAAATGCGTTCGCAATGAAAAATCTTCATAAAACGTTTCCTCCCCTATTTCACACACTTAGGGGTTGAATTTCCAAAAATAGTGATTGCGAATGTTTTCTAACAGAGACGCCAAATACAAATTTTCATATATTTAGCTTCAACAATGGCTGCACAATGAAACATTTCCTACGGGCCTGTATTTCCAAAAACAGTGAAACACGTATTTTATATATCCAACTGAGAAGCCGGATGTAAATTTTCATAGATTTAGCTTTAAAAATGCTTTCATAATAAAATATTTTTATAAAAAATCACATCTCCTATTTCATCTCCATGGGGGTTCAATTTCCAAAAACACTGAAACGTATTTTTTATTTGTAACCGAGAATTTAAATACCAATGTTCACAGAGGTAGCTTTAAAAATACTTTAGCAGTATTTTAATAGTGATATATTCTTTTTTAAAAAAAAGCTTTCATTCACTATTTCACCCCCATAGCGTTAAATTTCCAAAAACGCCGAAACATGAATTTCTTTATTCCTGACAGAGATACCAAATACCAATTTTCGTTGGTCTGCCTTCAAAATTATCTTAATAGCGACTTTTTTCAAAAAACACCATTCATCCCCTATTTCACCCCTTTAGGGTCGGAATTCGAAAAAAACCCCTAAAGTATAAGACCCACATCTTTTCCAAATTCCAAGTTTCTGTACTTAGTGGTTTGGCTCAAAATAGCTCTGAGCACTATGGGACTTAACTTCTGAGGTCATCAGTCCCCTAGAACTTAGAACTATTTAAACCTAACTAACCTAAGGACATCACACACACCCATGCCCGAAGCAGGATTCGAACCTGCGACCGTAGCGGTCGCGCGGTTCCAGACTGTAGCGCCTAGAACCGCTCGGCTGGCTTAGTGGTTTGGGCTGGGCGATGATGAGCCAATCAGGACGTAGCCTTTTATACAAAGAGATTAAGGAGATGACAGTTGCGGAACTTTCCTTGTTTATTTGTTCGACTTTCTCGACGTTACATCTGGTTGCACCCTTCGACCATAGATACTAGTAGACTGGTCTTGCTGTGCAGAAGCTATAGGGCTAGTGTGGCTCCAACATAAACCACGTGACTGTTGGCAAAACGTGGCAGGATTTCAGATCAGCGGTCTGCCATCCTATGTTAGTATCGAATTTTCCCCACATTTCTTAATTGACTGCCAAACGCTTCCAACAAAAATTACTTTTTAATTTGTGAAAAACTATGCCAGAACTACATTTGACCTAGATTTGTTCGCAGTACCATTTTTAAAATTTAACAAACACATCGAACGTCACTCTGGTGGGCAGCGGGACGAAATTACTATAAACTATCAATTAAAGTAACATGTCGTTAAAATTCTTTTAAGCAGTAAGAGTGGGCTCGTGTCAAAACTTTAAACATTGGATTCGCCACGTTTTGAGCTCTAGTCACTTATAAAAGAAAATGGGATATGGGAATTATGTCAACTATAGGTGTCAAAATTGTTGACTTTAGGAGCAGGTCCATTTTGGAGTATCAATTTTAGGTGCACTTCAAAGGTTCAGTTCCCACTATTTTTACAAAAGTTTAAACTATCAGATTTAAAAAAAGATATTTTGGATGAAAGGTGAGACTTTGAAGTTTCAGAAAATAATTTTGGAGCCTAGGTTTAAAAATGACAGACACTGTAAATACAAATTATAGATATACATTGTAAATAATAACTAATCTATCAAAACACTTCTCCGCGAAGTGCTTCTAGCAAAGGCGCGTATGTGTAAATTGCTTAACGTTTTTCCGTTTCAAGGCCTGTATCCAAAGCTGCCTTCGGTTTTCATCATTGGGGAACCTATAAGTAGGAAAGAGAAACGATTATACTTGCTTCTGTAACCGAATTATCACAGATACTTTCCAAAATGTAATATGAGTCTGACTTTACAGGCATCACTTTCAACACTTTAATTTACGTGACATTCTATATCAAGTGTAAAAAAACATATAAAAGTCACTTCAGCAGATTTCAATAAACGCATCTGCACTATCATAGAAACACTTACACGTGAAATGTAATGCCATTTCCCCCGACAAAACGCTGAGTACAGCCATAAGCGCAACACGAAACAACCATGTTTTGCCAACATTCACGTGACTTCAGTCCAGAGATGTTGGAACCACGAAAATGACGTCAGGACCAGTCTATTACATTGATGGTCGAAGATGCGTATTCAAATACAGAGATATGTGAACAGCCAGAATACGGCGCTGCGGTCGGCAACGGCTGTATAGGACAATTGTCTGCCGCAGTTGTTAGATCGGTCACTGCTGATACAATAGCAGGTTATCAAGACTGAAGTGAGTTTGCACGTAGTGTTATGGTCGGTGCACGAGTGATGGGACACAGCATTTGCGAGGAAGCGATGAAATTATCCCGTACGACCATTTCACGAGTGAACCGTGAATATCAGGAATCCGGTAAAACATCAAATCTCCGACATCGCTGCGGCCGGAAGAACATCCTGCAAGAACGGGACAAACGGCGACTGAAGAGAATCGTTCAACGTGACAGAAGTGTAACCCTTCCGCAAATTGCTGCAGGTTTCAATGCTGAGTCATCAGCAAGTATCAGCGTGGGAACCATTCAACGAAACATCATCGATATGGGCTTTCGGAGCTGAAGGCCCACTCGTCTACCCTTGATCAGTGCACGATACAAAGTTTTACGCCTCGCCTAGGCCCGTCAACACAGATATTGGACTGTTGATGACTGGAAACATGTTTTCAGGTTGGACGAGTCTCGTTTCAAATTGTATCGAGCGGATGGGCGTGTACGGGTATGGAGACACCCTCATGAATCCTCAGGGGACTGTTCAAGCTGGTGAAGGCTCTATAATGGTGTGGGGCAAGTGCAGTTGGAGTGATATGGGACCCCTGATACGTCTAGATACGACTCTGACAGGTGGCACGTTCTTAAGCATCCTGCACGATCACCTGCGTCCGTTCATGTCCATTGTGCATTCCAATGGACTTGGGTAATTCCAGCAGGATAATGCAACACCCCACACATCCAGAATTGCTACAGAGTGGCTCCAAGAACACTCTTCTGAGTTTAAACACCTACACTGGCCACCAAACTCCCCAGACATGATCATTATTGAGCATATCTGGGATATCTTGCAACGTGCTGTTCAGAAGAGATCTCCACCCCCTCTTACGGATTTATGGACAACCCTCCAGGATTTATGCTGTCAATTCCCTCCAGCAGTACTTCAGACATTAGTCGAGTCCATGCCACATCGTGTTGCGGCACTTCTACGTACTGGCGGGGCCCTACGCGATATTAGGCAGGTGTACCAGTTTCTTTGGCTCTTCATTGTATTTTAATAGCGTCTTCACGATAAAAATCATCTCGTTCGTTGTCAATCAAATATGAATAAACAGGAACGCGCCAGATAAAGTTTTTAACTTGCCTATAGAAATAAAAGTCGAGTAATATTTCTTGTAACAATAACAATTAGTAAACAGCCAAATGACATTGGAAATTCAGTAAAAGTACATGCAAATACACGTGTCTTTTCAGTATATTGCCATTCAAACATATTATATGAGAAATAATACGAGTAGTGTTGAAAATACATAAATTAAAGAAGAGGAAAGAATATGAGCGGGACTCGATCGAGCGATTACGGAGCTTGAACGCTAACTACATGACCGCTACCATCCCCCTCTGAAGGTGGCAACGCGCCGGTACATCATCGATGATTAAATCTTCCCTTGGGATCTTCCCGAAGCAGCCTAAGTAGTTCGCCTTACAACTTGCACATCGTGTTGTCCTAATTGTCTATTAAGGTCATTTGCTACTGAATCTGCTACAAAATTTCGATTTTTTCCATCTTAAATCAATATTTAGAGTTTTAAGAACAGAATGGTAGTTAAATGAATCGATTCGGAAATAGGAAACATCTTTAAAAACAAATTTAAATATATGTCAATGTGTGAGGGTTTGCAAATGTGTTGGTTCAAATTGCTCTGAGCACTATGGGACTTAACATCTGTGGTCATCAGTCCCCTAGAACTTAGAGCTACTTAAACCTAACTAACCTAAGGACATCACACACATCCATGCCCGAGGCAGGATTCGAACCTGCGACCGTAGCAGTCGCGCGGTTCCGGACTGAGCGCCTAGAACCGCGAGACCACCGCGGCCGGCAAATGTGTTGGAAAATATGCCTTATGGAAGAACTGTAGAAATTGAAAAGTTAGAGCGTGATGGTCATGTCCAAAAGAGGATGGGCACACGTTTACTAATAAAAGATATGAAGGGGAAAAAGCTCAGTTACAGCAAAGCAATTGGTGGTCGGGGTCGTCTTACTAAGGCAGAGGTGGACAAACTGCAGCTCTAATAATAGGTTTAGCCATAAGAAGGAATTGAGACAATGTTGAGGCCATGAAGAAAGCAGTATGGGCTACCTTTTTCCATAAAGCTTCTACGGATGACCACCCACAGTATGCTCTCTGCGACAGTGGTGTAGACACATGGTGTGGATACAAAAAAGGAACAGCAAATGGTGAGACTTATGCACACCATCAGTCCCTGCCATTTGAGGTAATGGAAGCAATTAAGCCCATATACAGGGACCTAAGTAACACTAAACTATTGTCACGGTGCTGACATGGAAAGACACAAAATGTTAATGAATGTTTCAACCATGTGATATGGAAACGCCTGCCTAAAACTGTGTGTGTTGGTTTCAATACCATGAGATTGGGTTATTAGATGCAGTTATTTGCTGTAATGATGGGGCAGCTAGCATATGTGATGTTTTAGTGTTGTCGGGACTAGCTTCTGGTTTCAATATGAGACAAGCACTTATGGCAATTGATTCCCTGAGAGTGGCCGAAGGCGAAAAATTGGTTCTTGGGGCAACTAAAGAGGCCAGAATAGCAAAGAGGAGCAAGAAAAGGAAGAGAGAAGATGAACACACAAACCAAGAATATTATGTAACTGGAGGGTTTTAAGAACAACAGAGGTGAGTAACAGATTAAATGTACCTTTAAACTGAATTTCCCAAGAATCAAATTTTCTGACGTTTATTTTACGCAAAAAAAAATTTGAGCTAGAGGTTTGAAATTTTTTGTGGTATTTCAGGCTACGAGTACCATTTGGAGAAAAGTAGTTTACTATCAAGAGGAAAAATATAGCCTTATTAATTATAAAAACATTACCTTAATTTTGATTGTCTCATTTATGTACTTATAGTATAAAAACTATTGATTGAAATCATTTGATTGTATTCCACTTTTTAAATAACAGTTTCATAAATGAGTGAACAAAGTTTTAAGCATCTAAGAGAAGTAGTTAATAAATCTATAGACTTCAAACATAGACTGGTAGGAAAAATTTTAAATTACTGACCGACATAAATATTTACATAATGAAGTTTATATCAAAGCTATTCTGATTATTCTTATACCAAAATCTTCATCCTTAAAACACTTTCATCGTCTGGAATGGCAAGCATCACGTTGTTGTCCACGTTATAAACCATCGATGCCAACAATCAACGTGGTAATCGTTCAAATATTATTCATAAATCAATAGCATAGACATCTGAAGAAATTCACATTACGGTAATCAATATATATTTTTTTAAAAAAGGAAGTGTACAACGTGCGCGCCACTAAAGCTCAGAAACGAGTACCGGTACGACCAAGAGAGTTATATGATGTGGTAGCCCTCTGTCCCCCCCATAAATGAAGAAGGTTCCTGTTTTCACCTGAAGGGCGTGCTTTTGAAGACATAAGGGCTGGGAAATTTCGCCTTCTAGAAATTTCTAGAACATTTCAGAACATTCAAGAGCATGCCACAAAATTCCAGAATGCTCCAGAATGTTTAACAATGATTCAGTATGTTCTGGAATGTTCGGGAATAATTTGGAACATTCGGAAAGATTCCAGAATGTTCGGGAACACCCGGAACATCCCACATCACTATGGAGCATCCTAGAACACTCGAATGTTGTGGAATGTTCAGGAACATTGTGGACTATTCGAAACCTTTTTGTTACGTTCTGGAATTCGCCACGGGTGGGGCTACCTACTCATTGGTAAAGACCCGTAGTGGGTTCGAACGTCAGTTTCTTACCAGTGACAAAGGGAGGAAGCGAAAAAGTAGTGCTGTGAGTGAATGTTTAACAGTGAAGTGCGAGTAATCAAAGTAATACAGTGACTGAATGTAAATCGAAAATAAATTGTGAAAAGTGTATAAAGTGTACTTAGTGTATTTGTTAATAAAAAGTTTATTTATCTTTTAGACAATGCCCAAACGCAAAGGAGGCGGAGATCTTGCCAGTTCTGAAGAAAAACGGCGAAAACAAAAAGGGCAGCGAAGAAAACGAAACAGGCGAAGAGCGCGAAGCGCGTTTAACTTTCAAAGAAGGACAACGAAGAAATGAACGGATTGAAAAATCAAGAATTGCGACACAATCTTATACTAAAAGACTGCGAACTTAAACCAGCCATTAAAATATCACCCTACGAAAAGAGCGGACGAGGACAAGTAAACAGTACAATCGAACAACTGGAGTATCCCACTGCGACCCGACGAAATAATATGACAAACATTGTAATTGGAAAAATGGATAACATATTCCAATTTTGCAATGCAAAAAACTTCAGTAGAAAAACATCAGGATCCTGTTAACTGTAAGTAGTTATAATATGTTTTCAATAGTACTGTAAGTAGTTATAATACATTTTCAATAATTTTTTTTACCTCTTATGCTTTAAAGTTCATCCTTTTATCTCAATTACCATACAATTTCATATCAACTCCCTGAGCAACGCCTGGTACCCCAGCTAGTACCTAATTTTATTGCCACTGCATGTGGATCAACTTGCTGTTTTCTTATTCTTTTCTTCTTTTTCATGCAGTACTAAACTGTTATATATTATACTTGACTTGCCGCAGTTCAATGAATTCCTGTAGTTACTCACTGAAACTGCACTGAAAAAATAACTGACAAACAATGAATAAAACATCGTACATAGTTTATTGTGCTCATGAAGTACTGCAAGTCGTTTCAGATCCTGTCCATTAGAGAGAGTGATTCATTTTAACCAAATCCCAACGAACTGTAAGTGGGTGGGGGATTCCCAGTTGAGAATGTTCTTGTGTTTTTCTGAGATCCAAGGAGAGCCTCCCAAAACTTTACCAGAACTGTAAAATGAAGGGTAGCTTTAATTAGTTTTTTGCAACATTACGCTGCAGACCACGCATATAGTGTATACATGTTTAGCTGTTAGTGTGTGACAGAACGCAGTTGATTGTACGCTTATGTGTAACTGTGCATCTGGCAGTGAACCTTTAAATACTTTTGACTGTGTCCTGTCGCGCCTGGTGTCTAGCGGCAAAGCACGTGACTGGAAACAAAAATCGAATCGCAGTCGGACAAGGAAATTTTTCAGCCTTCCTTTAAGCTAGCGTTGACCTTTCAACAGCGTGAATATTCGCCAAAAACGACCCTTGGTTCGGAGTCCACGTTAAACTGTAGGTCCCCTTTCCATAATAATATTACTGGGGTAGATTGGGGACATGCAAGTCGCCGAAGAGGCATCCAATTGAAGGACTTGCGCCGGAAGGTTAATCCACACGAAATTATTGTATTCCTGTCCTGAAGGACACAGTGGGCCGTCTGAGGTCTGCACCATATAGATCGCGATTCCTTTTAGGCCAAATCTCAGCAGTCTAGGACTGGGACAGAGGGTTTCCCCAATTGGTAATATTTGAGAGGGATTTCCTGTTCTGGCAACCGAGTTTCCCATCTGGGAGGGGATGATTAACCACCCCATCGTTTGCCTTACAACCAAATACAACTTCCAAAAACTTTATCGGAACTGTTAGATTGGATCAAGATTTATTAATAATTTATTTCTGGAACAAATGTGAAGTTCTACAAAAACTCTTGTGACTCATCGCTGCATGATATTCGCTTGTCTTACCTAACTTATAAACACTTCCGCATGAAACCAGAAGTAGATCCAGCGTGGAGTGCAATAATTCTTGTGCCCTTTACTTCCGAAAATCAGTGCTTCCGCGAAAACTTTCACCGGCCCATCTTTTCTGTCAGAATGATTGATGTTAATCCGCGTTTCACCCAGTCACACAATTCCTTAGTTGGAACGATCATAATGTCTCCTTAAAATTGACAGTGTCACGCAACAATGTCATTTCGTTCCACAAAACTCTGCGCCCATCAGTAAGTTATCTGCAGATCTTTCCATTTAGAAACACGTAAGGGACTGCATTGGTCACTTTTTCGAAAAATTCCCGCACAGAGACAAAAACTCACGTGTCAAACTACGCAGAATGTGGGCTGATCGGTAACTTTGTTTTCCTGTGCCCTTCCACTGCTAGCTTCAGATATTCTGGAGTGTAAAATTGACATGGCAGAAAGAGAAATAAAGCATGCAGCGAAAACTAATCAAGAGGGTTACGTTACAATGCGCAAGCATCTCTGCAAATTACTCGTAGTGGCATCTGAAATGGAGAGAGAGAGAGCGGTATAACAGCAGTGAACAGAAGAAGGAAAACATTCCTTATTCTGTTTCGTTGTTGCCATGGTAGATGTCCTGTAAACAACTCGCTGTCATTTTTTTATGCTGATAAAGGTAGTGTGTTCATGTATATGCCAGAGGACATACGAGACGACGATGCATGAAGCCTTCAGTGACTAATGTAGTAGAATGTTACCTAAACACCTCACACAAAACCCAAAGAAATTCTGGTTATATGTCAGTCGCACCAAAGTTACTGTCCAGACTTTCGAAATTCATTTTATGTTTTAGTTACCCTCTCTGTTAATCATAGTGTACCGTAGATCTCGAGCAACAAACAGTGCAAACTAGTCAGTTGAAAGAACAAGTCACCCATTAACGAGAAGGGTAGCAGAAGATATCTTCAAAACTACTGATCATTATCTCTAGCATCCATCGGTTGTAGAATTTTAGAACATATTATGAACCCAAACTAAATAAGGTATGACGAACAGAATGACCTTCTCCACGCCAACCAGCATGAATCCCGAAAACATCGGTGCATCATGCAAAAGCCAACTCGCGCTTTGCTCACACAAAATTCTGAAAGCCATGGGAGCTAGGCAGTCAAGTAGCTGCAGTATTTCATGAGATGCGACAAGAATTTGACTCAGTGTCACGCAATGCTTTTTAACGGAAGTATGATCACAGGCGGTATCAAACAAAATTTGTGATTAGAATCAGGCTTTTTTGCTGAGGAAGACGCAGCACGTTATCTTGGAGAGTCGTCGACAGTTGTATCAGTTGTATGAGTAGCATCAGACGTGACACAGAGAAGCGTGTTGTTACCATTGCTACTCACGATGTACTCTGAGGTGACGAAAGTCATGGGATAGCGATATGTACGCACATAGATGGCGATAATGTCACATACAAAAGGTATAAAACTGCAGTGCATTGGTGGAGTTATCATTTACATTCAGGTGATTGATGTGAGAATGGTCCCGATGTGATAATGGCCGCACGACAGGAGTTAACACACACACATCAAAAAAAGTTTTGCATCACCTCGGTTCAGAGAGTTCCGGAACCTATACAGAAAATTGGAATAGAGATCAACGTAAACAACATTTCCGCCCTTTTTACTGCTCATGAAAACCACACATTGCATGTTATACCACCAGACAGCAAGACCTTCAGAGGTCGTGGTCCAGATTGCTGTACACACCGGTACCTCTAATACCCAGTAGCACGTCCTCTTGCAATGACGCATGCCTGTATTCGTCGTGACATACTACCCACAAGTTCATCAAGGCACTATTGGTTCAGATAGTCTCACTCCTCAACGGTGATTCGGCGCAGATCCCCCAGAGTGGTTGGTGGGTCACGTAGTCCATAAACAGCCCTTTTCAGTCTATCCCAGGCATGTTCTATAGGGTTCATGTCTGGAGAACATGCTGGCCACTCTAGCCGAGCGATGTTGTTATCCTGAAGGAAGTCATTCACAAGATGTGCACGATGGTGGTGCGAATTGTCGTCCATGAAGACGAATGCCTCGCCAATATTCTGCCGATATGGTTGCACTATCGGCCGGAGGATAGCATTTACGTATCGTACAGCCGCTACGGCGCCTTCCATGACTACCAGCGACGTGCGTCGGCCCCACATAATGCCACCCCAAAACAGCAGGAAACCTCCACCTTGCTGCACTCGCTGCACAGTGCGTCTAAGGCGTTCAGCCCGACTAGGTTGCCTCCAAACACGTCTCTGACGATTGTCTGGTTGAAGGCATATGCGACACTCATCGGTGAAGAGAACGTGATGCCAATCCTGAGCGGTCCATTCGGCATGTTGTTGGGCCCATCTGTACCGCGCTGCATGATGTCGTGGTTGCAAAGATGGACCTCGCCATGGATGTCAGGAGTGAAGTTGCGCATCATGCAGCCTATTGCGCACAGCGTGAATAGTAACACGACGTCCTGTGGCTGCGTGAAAAGCATTATTCGACATGGTGGCGTTGCTGTAAGGTTTCCTCCGAGCAATAATCCGTAGGTAGCAGTCATCCACTGCAGTAGTAGCCCTTGGGCGGCCTGAGCGAGGCATGTCATCGACAGTTCCAGTCTCTATCTCCCCCATGTCCAAACAACATCGCTTTGGTTCACTCCGAGACGCCTGGACACTTCCCTTGTTGAGAGCCCTTCCTGGGACAAAGTAAAAAAATGCGGACGCGATCGAACCACAGTATTGACCGTCTAGGCATGGTTGAACTACAGACAACACGAGCTGTGTACCTCATTCCTGTTGGAATCAATTGATCAGCTGTCGGACCCCTTCCGTCTAACAGGCACTGCTCATGCACGGTTGTTTACATCCTTGAGTGGGTTTAGTGACATCTCTGAACAGTCAAAGGGACTGTGTATGTGATACGATTTCCACTGTCAACGTCTATCTTCAGGCGTTCTGGGAACCGGAGTGATGCAAAACTTTTTCTGATGTGTGTATTTTGAAGGCGGAATAGTAGCTGGAGCTAGAAGCATTTCGGAAATCGTTAGGGAATTCAATATTCCGAAATCCACATCGTCAAGAGTATACCGAGAAAGACAAATTTCGGGCATTACCTCTCACCACGGGCAACGCATTGGCTGACAGTCTTCACTTAACTACTAACAGCAGCAGCGTTTGCATAGAGTTGTCAGTGCTAACAGATAAGCAACACTACATAAAATAACCACAGAAATTAATGTGGGATGTACGACGAACGTATCCTTTAGGAAAGTGCGGCGGAATTTGGCGTTAAAGGGTTATGGCAGCATACGACTGACGCGAGTGCCTTTGGTAATAGCAAGACGACATATGCAGCGCCTCTCCTCGACTCGTGACCATATTGGCTGGACAATAGAAGACTGGAAAAGCGTGGCCTGGTCAGATGAGTCCCGATTTCAGTTGGTAAGAGCTGATGATAGGGTTCGAGTGTGGCGAAGATCCCACAAAGCCATGGACCCGAGTTGTCGACAGGGCACTGTGCAAGCTGGTGGAGGCTCTTTAATGGTGTGGGCTGTGTTTACATGGACTGGACTGAGTCCTCTGGTCCAACTGAACCGATCATTGACTGGAAATGGTTATTTTCGGCTAGTTGGAGACCACTTGCAACCATTCATGGACTTCGTGTACCCAAACAACGATGGAAGCTTTATCGATGACAACGCGCTGTGTCACCGGGCCACAGCTGTTCATGTTTGGTTTGAAGAACATTCTGGACGATTCGAGCGAGTGATTTGGCGGCTCAGATCGCCAGCCATGATCCCATAGAACATTTGTGGGGCATACTCGAGGGGTCAGTTCGTGCACAAAACCCTGCACCGCAACACTTTCGCAGCTACGGACGGCTGTAGAGGCAGCGTGGCTCAATATTTCTGCAGGAGACTTCCTGCAGATTGTTGAGTTGCTGCACCACCGTGCAAAAGGAGGTCCGACACTGTATTGGGAGGTATCCCATGAGTTGTCACCTCAGCATATTTTCAGTGTGAGGATGTGACTGAAGCAACTTCTTGCTGTTGCAGTATTCCAGAAATTTAATGAGGACATTTTCAGCAATTATGTAATCAAAATGCATTGCCTGGGAGTTCTTTTCCCATGGACGGTGATTAAAAAAATTAATTCACGAACCTCCCACCGCGTAAGAAATGGATCAGTAAGAAATCGACAATGAGAATCCGGGGCAACACATTCACAAGGAAAGCCGAGTAGTATGTGTAATAATATTGTGCACCACCCTACATTTCAAAACTTGGAACAGTGTATCGCGTGTGACTACTTATCGTAATGTATCGTACGTGTGCAGAAAAATAGAAAGTCTTACAAGGAACAGCATTTTTTAACGCGGAAGCCAGTCTGCAAACTTCAAAATAGTTTATGCCCTAGACACATAAGTATATCTTGTCTTTTATAGCGGTGTGAACTCAGGTTTCAAGAGAGGAAGAGATTAAAATAGCGCTCTCCTGACGCCTAACAAAAATGTTTATAAGTATGTTCAATGTCTGTCTGAAAATGTCTATTTTTTTCTTCAGAGTAAAACATCCGAATTACTGAAGGCAGTAATAATAACTGTCAAGAAATTAAGTTCTAATTTTATGCTCCAAGTGTCCCCCCCCCCCCCTGATCTATTACAAAAAAATGTTTTATAATTACAGTCAATGCAAATTACAAATGGTTTAAAATTTAAGTTTAGAAAGCTTCAATATTGTTAAAAAATTAGTTAATTTGTAGAGAATGGGCCGTTGTAATTCATGAGAATTGCTCCTAAGTATTGTATTGATGTGAAATTTAATAGTATTAGAATTTTTTACAAGGACTTTATAGTAAACTGAAAAAAAACAGTATTTTAATGCTACTAAATTCCACATTAGTGTTTTATGCTATACTTACTAGCATTTCCACTCTCTGCAAATGTAATTAATTTCTTAATAATCTTGAAGCTTTCTGAACTCAAATTTTAAACCATTTGTAACTTACATCAATTATAGCTATAAAATAATCTTTTGTTTAAATCTGAAGATGGGCAGTTGGCCCGAAACAGATCATATGGAAATAAAAGAAAGCGATCTGGAGACTGAACCTGGGCACTTCTTTGTAAGTAGGCCTAACAATCAAGACGAACTCTCTAGTTTTGACCTCACTCTTTGGGTGAGATTTCACATCCGTTTCTTAAATTTCAGTTCTTTTTCATGGCGTTTTGTTTAGGGGGATTAGCAGAAATTTTCTTTTCAGTTGCGTCTCTTTGTAATATTGCTTTCCTTGTGGGATATGTTTTGGCTTTGTTCTCAGCATTCTAGACCTATGATCGCCTTCTACAACAAACTGATGTGGCTATTTTGCAGAACATGTGTGGCTTGAAGCATTGTTTTACTGTATTACTTTGTTTCGGCTAGGATGCAGCAACCCATCCACCCCTCTACAATCAAGTATTTACCTAGCTCAAATTTAGACCCCAGCCGAAATCGGCATCAATAATAAAAGCTTGACACTATTTTCTGCAGTTATACATTATTTCTGTCTAGGAGAATACTGAGATTTTGACATAGTGAACCATGTGATGATTACACCACTTTCGTATTGAAGGATCCGAAGTTTAGAGTAGGAATATCAACAGAGTGAGCATTTCGTTGTGTAGAACACAGCTTTTTCTCCACCCTTCATTGCCTCGAAAGCCACGGACTATGGTATAGTGTAAGGTTGCTTTTAAGCACTCCGCAGGTTTTGAATGTCATTATGTTGCCAGTATAAATAGATGTAGATTTTGTACGCGTGTTTGATAGGCATGTTAATAATTTGCATTCAGTATCTGTGGAATGACCTTTGCTTAAAGCTTTGAAGAGAGAAAGCTAATGTGTTTTAGTTGTGTCGCCTGTCAAGCTCAGAAGCCGCTGTTTCCGATTTAGTACAAGAAAAGAAGCGATGGCCATTGCAATTCTGTAGGTTGTGTACTCTACATAATTACATCGTCAGGCCTATGCTTTCATAAATCGTGCTGCATCGGCATTGCGGAATGGCTTTCTAGGAAGCCAAAGTTGGTGTCCCAAAAATATCGAATTCAGAACTATGCCATGCGGCAACGTAACGACTATTCACAAAATGAAGTATTTTTAGGGACGGAATTCTTCCGTTTTAAATTTGTGGTTCCATATGTTTAATCTTTGTTCGTCCTTAGGTAAACTAAAACGTTAATCATTAATATCGGTACACATTCTCTAGGCTACAGGTACTAGTAACTCAGTTTCCTGTTGCAACTACCTTCAAATAAGCGCTATGGTTTGGAGACCTGAATAACCCAAAGATAATGATTCATATTGTCATATACAAATCTTATCTGCAGGTGGAAACTGCTCAAAATGCGTCAGTTAGGCTGGAGTCCTGGCAGCTTATACAATTTGTAGCTTTCACGAGACGCTGAGCAGAATAATTGTCGTCATTCTACCTGTGACGACGTGTAGTAGTGTTAGCGAGTGGCAGGTGAGAGATCTTCCAGATTAGCTGGAAATTACGGACGTAGGTACAGGGAAAACCCAGGTCCAGGCTCCCTGCCGCGGCGGGACCAGCCCGCGGCAGGTAGGCGAAGCTACATCAGACACCAATATGCACGCAAGTAAGGACAATCTCCCACCACCAGCACCACCAATGGGAACAATGGAGAACCAATCACATACATGGCCCAGACCACAATAAACGCAGATCCACCTACGCGAAGAAAAACAATCAACAAAGTAAGCAGAGAATGCGACAAGACGACGAAGAGAAAGGCATTAGAAGAAATCAGAAGAATCCAACAAGAGCTTCTATGGACGAAAGCAGTTCAGAGGAATGCAGCGAAGGGGAATCGAGCGACGTTTGACACTCACATGAAAAAACGAGAGTGCAATGAGACACTAACGAAGACACCACCGAAAAAGACGACTACCAATAGCAAATCATCAATGTCTCCTCTCGGAGATCCAAACGCGGGAAGACTGTGGAAAGGACGCATGAACAGAGAAAAAAACAAAGATGAACATCGAGCCAATTAACAATTACGACGCCTTGGCAACAGCGTGAAACGAGCCACCTGCACCACAGACCAGAGAGCCACAAGACAGCGTTGAGAAGAAACATTGGGTACAACCACTGGTCATCCACTACGGGTCAAACCATAAAAAATTCACAAAGGCCATCAAAAACCTGAGAGAAGGGAAGCTCAGAGCGATCCTCAGCTGAGACAACATATCATACCATTTATACCGTTCCGACAGCTCGGAAGACAACTTTTGCTAAGTCAACAAAATACCGTTTTATACCCATCAACAACCAGACAAAAAGGAACTGAAAGTTGCCATCAAATACTTGCCAACAGGCACAGAAGAAAAAGAAGCCCTACAAAAAGTTTGAAACAAAGGATTCATGGTCCGAGAAAACCAGTATCCCAAAACTGAACAGCTCATTCTGCAGCCTACATTTATGGCTACTCTGCCAAAAATACAGAAAATAAGAAACCTAGATACCATATATATATATATATATAGTTACGTAAAAGTCACAACAGAGAATTATATTCCACGAGAGCTCCCCTCAGTGTAAAAGTTGCCGAAGATGAATGCATACAAGAAACTACTGCTGGCTTCAGGCAAGTTGCGTTAGATGTGGTCGACCCCACAACGGTGAAGGTTGTAGCCACCTGAAGGACAAACCAGCCAAATGTGCAAGCTGCACAGAGGATGTTTATCCAGCAGATTGGAAAGGATGCAAGAAAGCCCAGGAAGCCGTACAAGCCCACAAGACACGAACCAATGTTAAACCAAAAGCTACAACTTTGCCTGCAGCGAAAACAGTGACACCATCAATGACGACAGAACCAACTGTGACGACACCAAACAGCACATCAGTCAGTGGGGCAACCAAACACCACGATTCAAGAAGAAAGCCCTCAAGAGGAAAACAGTATTCAAGTGTAATGAGCAAACGAGACGACGAGATTGCAACCACCTCAGACAACAACGCAGAAAAACCGAAAGCTGGTGAAGGCCTGTCTTAAATAACCGAACTGTTAACCTCGCTAAAAACAGCAACTTGTTCCAAAAATTGTTCGACTTGGGTAGGAAGCTGAGGAAAGCACTTGTCACCTTTACTGAGATAATTATCTTAGTCGAAGAACTAATGAACATCGATGACTGAAAAAAACCACATACTATGGAAAGATGATGCACGAAAGATTTTTAAATCTTCTTCTGGAATGCAAATGGAGTTAGAAACAGGAAAGAAGAACCACAGTACTTTGTCTCCACTAACAATACTGATGCTCTGTTATTAACAGAAACACATCTCCGCAGGTCTGAAACTTTCCGACTACGGAATATGACAAGTTATAGAATGGACAGACAAAATAAAAAAGGATGTGGGATGACAGTTTTCCTTCTCAACATCACGCATCAGGAAGAAAGGCTGTGATCATTACAACATGAGGCAACAGCAGTAACCATTTGGACAATAACAGGACAAGTAACATTGGTGGCAGCATTTTCAAGACTAAATACTCAGCCAATACCTCGAGACCTACATATGATATTTCACGATTCCTACAAAGTATTTCTCGGTAGCGACCTCTGTGCCAAACATCCGATATGACACTCAGCCGGAACAAGTCCACAGGGGGAACAGCTGTTGAATCTGGAGGAAGACCTTGATGCCACCTTATGGGGACCTCTCGAGCCTGCCCATAGTCCACTACAAACTAATCATCGACATGGGATATTGGAAATAGCGATACTTACGGGCATAACAGTGAACCCAAGTTGACGACAGTGGTGGGCCTTACTTCTGAGCAGCATCCAGTAACTGTAAAAATCCAAAAAGCTATAATGACAGAGAGAACTTAAATAGATTGCAGCGTCAATTGCGGGAGTAACTGTTGGAATGGGAAACTGAGAAATGGGAAGACAGGATGTCGAACTATCGGCCAGATCCAAAAGGTGAGTGGTAACTTGTTAGAAGACTGAGAGGGATGTAAAATCCCGAAACACCCAATGTAGACTAGGATTGGACGTACGGACAAAGAGGCTGGAATTCCACAAGTCTCGGTCTTGCCATCACTCTTCTTTATGAACTACATCAACAACATGTTGATGACAGCAAAAGTTCAACTAGCACAATTCGCTGATGACACTGTACTTTACAAGTGGACGCCAATATAACAGCAACATCAGAAGATTACAGACACAACTGAACTTCATCACAGAGTGGTGCAGACATAACAAGATTAAAATTAACCTGGCCAAAACAACGGTAAGATTCTTTAGCCAAAAACGTCAACAACTAGACAGATACCTTACTATTCACGGCAAGAGGAGTACCATAGAGTGCAACTGTCAAGTTTTTGGGAGTCACAATGAACTGGCAACTTTTTTTCATAGACAGGCGCAAGATGTAAAGTTTAAAGCCTCTGGCACGGCGAGGTAACTGATGCCACTGTTCTGCAGTAGGCAGCTCAACATCTTAACAGAAGTTGGATTCTAAAATGCTGCTGTATTATCAAAAATCCTTGATGGGGAGCACATCATGGGGCCTCACTAGCAAGACTCAAATACACCATATCCAGGTGTTACAAAATAAAGTCCTGTGGTGGATACTTTGAGCTTCACGATACACGAGCATCCGGACACTGCATGATGAGCTTAATATGGAATCTCTTGCAGAAATAACCAAACTCAGGTCCAAAAAAATTCATAAGAAATTAGACCAACTACGACATGTCATACATCACATCCACGAAGCAGGTACCACCAGAGGAAAATGCTGGCAACGGTACACAGTCCTCAGAGAATTAGTTAAATAGGATATTAGAAATAAGAAACTACAAATAAGGAAACAAACCCTCAGAGGAGTAACTTACAGACTTGTGGCCCTTAAAAGTCCTTCCCAAGTACAATTTAGTGTTGGAAAGCTCTAGCAGCACACATTTAGATTATCAGATTCATCTAGCACATATCTCACAACTCCCTACAATGCTGATGCGTTTCTTACACTGTCTCTCACTATTTTCAACACATAAAGAACCTCTTATTACAACGATAAGTGCAATTACACCTTTGTGGTGTTTACCTGTTAAAAGTAACTTTTACTTCTTTGATGTATTTCAGTTTGAATTTGTAGCAGCAAAATCAAACACCATCACTGTTTTCAATAGATAAGTGTCTCAAAATAGGGCAAAAACATGTCAAATAAATGAAAAAGTCTAGTGTAAAATGTAAGGAGTGTTATACCGAAGTTCCATGACCATTCCAGCTCGATGATGGCAACACACATGCACACAGTACACTATGTCACTCCACAGATATTTCTGCTCTATGATTGTTTGTTGCACAAACCAAAATTTATAACTGACAAAATTTGTTATAGCTACGAAACATGACAACCAGTGTGTGGAAAGAGTGTATAACTAAGACAGACACTGTCACACTAAAAAAAATATGCCCATGTAGATGACACAGCCTACTGTGTTGTTTTAATTGATTAAAGAAGTACAATGGTGCTTATGATTTTATTAGGTAATCTTTCAATCAGTAACCACTGGTGCTTATGATATATTTTATGGGAGCTTATGACAGTTTAAGGACATCCATGGAGATTACTGTCTACTGCAATAATACTGAAAATGTCAACTTAATTCAATCATTTAATTATTAACAATAACATTATTAAACCCCACAATAATGACTCTGTAGTTAAATACAATGACAGAACAGAAATGTTTCTTAAATGTTGCTGCAATAGTGTTAATAATTTGAATTCAGGAACAATATAATTGCAATGTTAAGTATTGTGTGTTGTCTTCTTATTTTCTTTCTCCTGCCTGCACATTACAATAAAATATAGTTACAAAGCAACATCTGCCTCCCCAGGGTAATAATTATAAACAATTCAGTATACCAAGTTAATATTATAGAATTATAATATTTAAGGCATGGCAATACTGATCCTATGACTTACCTTAGCCGATAGGTTAAGTAGAGGCAAACCTATGTTTACAGCATTTGTAGACTTAAAGTTTTTGACAATGCTGAAAGTAGCAGGGGTAAAATACAGGGAGTGAAGGGCTATTTCCAACTTGTATAGAAATGCGATGGCAGTTATAAGCGTGGAGGGACATGAAAGGGAAGCAGTGATTGAGAAGGGAGTGAGACAGGATTGTAGCCTATCCCTGATGTTATTCAATCTGTACTTCATCAAGCAGTAAAGGAAACCAAAGAAAAATTTGGAGAAGGAATTTAAGTTCAGGAAGAAGAAAAAAAACTCTGAAGTTTGCCAATGACATTTTAATTCTGTCAAAGGCAGCAAACAACTTTGAACAGCAGTTGAATGCTACGGACAGTGTCTTGAAAGGTTGGTATACATTGAGCAACAACAAATGCAAAATAAGGATAATCTGATGTATCCTAAGTAAATCAGGTAATCCTGAGGGAATAAGATTAGAAAATGAGACACTTAAAGTAGATGAGTTTTGCTATTTGGATAGCAAAGTAACTGATTATGGCCAGAGCAGAGAGGACATAAAACGTAGACTAGCAATGGCAAGAAAAGCATTTCTGAAGAAAAAAAAAATTGTTTAACATCAAATGTTGATTTAATTGTCAGGAAACCTTAATTCTGAAAGTATTTGTATAGAGTGTCGCCATGTATGGAAGTGAAACATGGATGATGAACAGTTTAGACAGAAAGAGGATAGAAACTTTTGAAATATGGTGCTATAGAAGTTGCAGCAATTATTTCGAGATGAAGAGGCTTTCACAGGATAGAGTAATATGCAGAGCTGCATCAAATCAGTCTTCAGACTGAAGACCGCAGCAACAAGAAGATTTGAACCCTAGTAATGCATTTATCCCTTAGTCCTGCATTTTTTGGAATATCACCCCCTTCATCTGTATCTGATAACATTATCCTTGTTGTGATCGAAATTCTTGTTTTCAGAATGATATTCCTCTATGATATTTTGTTTGCATAATTCCTGCAAATCATTGTACTTAGCAGGAGAAATTAGAAGTCTTTGAAGGGTAACTTTTCTTCACTCTAACACTTTTACGTTCTCCAACAATCAATTAACTTTGCATGATAATTTATGCAGCTGTATCCCACAGTCATAGATTTAGAACTTTTGTTCATTAAGACTGAGCTAATCTTTGAAATATGCAAAAGTATTCCAATATTTTTGGATTTCTTCCCTCCTTTATGCCATGAAAACCTAACTGTATTTTTTTAAGGAACTACAAAAAATGCCTTGATTGACAGGCTAAATGCTCTTTTCTTTACAATTTGCAACAAAATCTTTCAAGATAAGTTGTCATTTTCATAGGACAAATATCATCTTTTAGACTTTTTCTGCAGAAATAAGATGGTAGCACAGGTATGCAATCAATTTGGGTGTCCATGGTCCTATTTTTATCCCAGTTATCCAGTTTTGCCTCGTGGATATGCAATTGTTTTAATAGTATGCCTTAAAATCAGCTAGCTAATGTCTTTAAAGTTTTCAATAAAAGCTGCTAACACCATTTTTGTTAACTTTATATCCTACTGTATTCCTTCAAGATGGTGCAGATTTCGCAGTTATTCTTTCAACTTTTCAGTCATGCTGTTTAACGGCCAATTCTCTCTTAAATTTGAAAGATTTAAATTTATGGTACTCATTACACAATTATTCTCACCTATCACCATCAATTGATAGGCAGTAATTTTGACATTTTTTCCCATAACAAGGATATGGTTTCAACTGTTTTCCTTTGCCCAGTTGTTTTCCTTTTTTATTTACCTTTTGTTGAAATCCTTTCATTGAAACCTGGACATGCCTGTATTATCACCAGTGCTCGCTTACCTCTCTCACGCTTCTCCACATTCTCGCAAATTTGTTCTGCAGAGACCACCCCTCCCCCCACCTCCAGAAAGTTGCAATGTTTTAATTTGATCAGCGCCGATGTTTTGTTCTCCCTTGACACTGGACACCTTCAATGCTGGCCCCTCAACTGTTTCTGGTTCCTCATTGATAACTTTGGTATTCAATGTAATATTCAGCAACTCATTATCTAACACTGAAATCAAAGGTACATCCTCCTCTAAATTCATATCATCACAGGTGTTTCCACTTGCCCTAATACTTTCACTATGTACATTCTTAGTCTCCAAACTCTGTTCAGTTTAACAACGTTTTGATGTCTAGACTTTAACACCACACATCTGTAACATTTAATGATCTTGACGTGTTGATTGACAGTTATGCAATCACAATTGCGAATTTAGAATCACCAAAATACAGTAATGGGTCTGCTAGTAGTGCCTCCAGAATTTTGGTGTAAATTCTAGAAAGACTCTTGAACACCCGATATTTTAGGTACGAGTGCAAGAGAGTGAGAACATTTCTACCGATCCACCTGTTTCTATGTGCAGGTCGGAAGTTTGTTATTAGAAGACTGTAAGAGGGCAAGCCACTGGCGATGACAAGTGTTTGCCGCCAGTGCCACAGAGTAAAAAGGACTAATGAACAACTGAAGATAGATTTCTATGCACATTCATGTCTTGGACTCTGAGAAATCAAGATACATGTTCATATTTTCATATGGTTTCTAAACCAACTCAATGTACTTAATTATTTCCAAAGCTCAAGACACGAGTGAGAGAATTTTGTTCTGCATAGCAGTTCTAGTACATCATTAATCAACGAATACATGGACACTTAAGTTCATATATGTGATCAATAGATAACAGAAATAAGAAGATTATTTTGTTTCTCCAAATGGTGTTGACAGGACCCGAAGAAAACAGGAATTTCAAGACAGAAACGGGAAGAAGATATTAGGTATTGGCATAGCAACCATGCCTAACAACATACGAGAACGGTTTCCAGTAATCACACTGAGCCCACCAAACCAATGGAAGAAAGTTGCGAGTGCAACACAGTAAAAGACATGAGAAAGTAATTGTGGGGAAACTGGAGAGAAGACCTCAACTTTTCGACTAAGAAGATTGGGTGCGGAGAGTAAGCAGTCTTCACACACGTACCTCGTGCCGACGCTGACGCAGTAACTAGCGACTGACGCTGACTGCACCAGCTGCTGCTCCTCGGTGCCGACTCCACATCCGTTCGCCGATAATGCTGAAACCAACATTCGATGCTGCTGGCACCAGTGCGGTCCACTGGTACTTATTACACATTCGCTCACCAACACAACTAGAACTCTATGTCGGGTGAGAGAAAACCAGTAACTATTTGGAAAAAGTTGAGGGGACTTCTGCTACAAGTGAGTTGTTACCTTTATTCCAAAAGTACCCACACTGAACTGGAATTGTTTTAGGAGATATGTTGGTCAAAAGTCTGACATTGTTATAACTGGAAAATGTGCCTTTTGTACACAAGGCCTCAACACTAAAATGTAGTAATGTCAGAAGCACAAACTGATAGCATTTTTAGTGACTTTCCTACTTTGTTTCCTTTAGATCATTTCAAATTTTGATTGCTTCTTTGTTCAGAAGCTACTGAGCTCTACACACGGAGGCACATATTTAGCTTCAGGATACTGATCTCTACCAAAGCAGATTTTGTTTAACTGTAGACTTACGTCAAAATATTACGAAATATTGATCAGATATATGTATATGATTGATATTTTTCTATCAGGTGCTGTTCTTCATGGCTGTGTGTGCACATCTGAACTGTAGTAGCATTATAATGTATAAAAAGCAAGTCATAAAATTACACATATAAGCATTATGCATGGCAGCAGGTATTGGTATGAAAAATCTTTGGGATTTTTAATACATGGTGAGAAGATACTCTAAAGGCCGAATCATGCATTATAACAATAGCTAGTATAATTCTCTACCAAACGCACAGTGGGGGAGGCAATAAGAACAGCGAGTGAAAGAAAGGCTGAACAAGGAAAACAATAAATACTCTCACGAAGTAAGATAAAATGCAGTTACATTCTTTACATGATACAATTTTGTAAGTACAATTCATACAACACCAAATGACTGGCTGCCTAAAACTTACGTTGTTGTTGTTGTTGTCTTCATTCCAGACTGGTTTGTCACAGCTTTCCATGGTACTCTATCCTGTACAAGCTTCATCTCCAAAAAAACTACTGCAACCTATATTCTTCTGAATCTGCTTAATGTATACATACCTTGGTCTCCCTCTGCGATGTTTACCCTCCACGCTTCCCTCCAATACTAAACTGGTGATCCCTTGATGCCTCAGAATCTGTCCTACCAACCCGATCCCTTCTTCGAGTCAAGTTGTGCCACAAATTCCTCTCCTCCCAAATTCTATGCTGTACCCCCTCATCATTACACGATCTACCCATCTAATCAGCATTCTTCTGTAGCACCGCATTTCAAACACTTCCATTCCCTTCTTATCTAAAGTATTTACTGTCCATGTTTCACTTCCATACGTGGCTAAACTCCCCATATAAATACGTTTAGAAACGACTTTCTGACACTTAAATGTATACTCGATGTTAACAAATTTCTTTTCTTCAGAAATGTTTTCCTTGTCATTGCCAGACTTCATTTTATATCCTTTGTACTTCAAGCATCATCTGTTATTTTGCTTCCCAAATATCAAAACGAACTGATTAAGTGCCGTTTCCTAATCTAATTCCCTCAGCATCAGCCGATTTAATTCAACTACATTCCATTATCCTCGTTTTGATTTTGTTGGTGTTCATCTGATATCCTCCTTTCAAGACACTGTCCATTCCATTCAACCGGTCTTCCAAGTCCATTGCTCTCTCTCACACTCACATCATCGGCAAACCTCACAGTCTTTATTTCTTCTCCAAATTTTTCTTTTGTTTCCTTTACTGCCTGCTCAATATACAAATTGAACAACATCGGGGATAGGCTCTAACCCTGTCTCACTCCCTTCTCAACCACTGTTTCGCTTTCATGCCCCACGACTCTTACAACTGCCATCTGGTTTCTGCACCAACTGTAAGTAGCCTTTCGCTCTCTGTATTTTACCCCCACCACCTTTACAATTTGAAAGAGTATTACTGTCAAAGCTTTCTTTAAGCCTACAAATGCTAGAAATGTAGGTTTGCCTTTTCTTAATCTATCTTCTAAGGTAAGTCGTAGGGTCAGTCTTGCGTCACGTGTTCCAACATTTCTCCCGAATTCCAGCTGATCTTCCCCAAGGTCGGCTTCTACCAGTTTTCCTATTCTTCTGTAAAGAATTTATGTTAGTATTTTGCAGCCGTGACTTATTAAATTGATAATTTTCTCACCTATCAAGACCTGCTTTCTTTGGGATTGGAATTATTGTATTCTTTTTGAAGTCCAAGGGTATTTTGCTTGTCTTGTACACCTTGCTAAACAGACTTAAGAGTTTTGCCATATCTGGCTCTCCCAAGGGTGTCAGTAGTTCTAATGGAATGTTGTCTACTTTGGGGCCTTGGTTCGACTTAGCTCTGTCAGATTCTTCAAGCAGTATCTTATCTCCCATTTAATCTTTATCTATGTCCTCATGCATTTCCATAATATTGCCCTCAAGTACATTGCCCTTGTATAGACTCTCTGTATACTCCTTCCATCTTTCTGCTTTCCCTCATTGCTTAGGAATGATTTTGAATCTGAACTCTTGATATTCATACATGCGATTCTCTTTTCTCCAAAGGTCTCTCTAACTTCCCTGTAGGCAGCATCTATCTTACCCCCTAGCAATATATGCTTCTACACCTTTACATTTGTCCCCTAGCCATCTCTGCTTAGCCATTTTGAACTTTTGCACTTTTGTCAATCTCATTTTTGAGATTTTTGTATTCCTTTCTGCCTGCTTCATTTTTATATTTTCTGCTTTCATCAATTAAATGCAATATCTGCTCTGTTACCCATGGGTTTCTACTAGCCCTTGTCTTTTTACTTATTTGATTCTCAGCTGCCTTCACCATTTCATCTCTCAAAGGTACCCATTTTTTTCTACTGTATTTCTTTCACCCATTCTTGTAAATTGTTCCCCAATTCCCTCTCTGAAACACTATACAACCTCTGGTTCTTTCTGTTTATCCAGGTTCCATCTCCTTAAATTCCTGCTCTTTTGCAGTTTCTTGAGTTTTAATCTGCAGTTCATAACCAATTACTTGTGGTCAGAGTCCTCATCTGTCCCTGGAAATGCCTTACAATTTAAAACCTGGTTTCCAAATCTCTCCTTTACCATTATGTAATGACCTTCAGGTGCCTCCAGGTCTCTTCCACATATACAATCTTCTTTCATGATTCTTGAACCAAGTGTTAGTTGTGATTAAGTTACACTCTACGCAAAATTCTACCAGGCGGCTTCCTCCTCCATTCCTTACCCCCACTCCGCATCACCTAAAATTTTCCTTCTCTTCCTTTTCCTACTATCAAATTCCAGTCCCCCATTACTATTAATTTTCGTCTCCCTTCACTATCTGAATAATTTCTTTTGTCGTATCATATATTTCTTCAATCACTCCATCATCTCTGGAGCTAATCTTTTACTATTGTGGTAGGCATGGGATTCGTGTCTATTTTGGCTACAATAATGTGTTCATTATGATGTTCATAGTAGCTTACCTGTGCTCCAATTTTTTATTCATTATTAAACCTACTCCTGCATTACCCCTATTTGATTTTGTATTTATAACCCTGTATTCACCTGACCAGAAGTCTTAATGCTTCTGCCACCAAACTTCACTAATTCCCATGATATCTAACTTTAAACTATCCATTTTCCTTTTTACTTTTTGTAACCTACCAGGCTGATTAAGGGATATGATGTCCCACAACCCAATCTGTAGAATGCCAGTTTTCTTTGTCCTGATACTGAAACTTCTATCCATTAACTAAGCTGGCGTAAAAGCTACATGAGAATAAAGCTCATATACTGCAGGAAAAGATTTCCACAGCTGGGTAATGTGCATATTATAAAAGAGAAGAGGTTCTTTATTAAGGTATTATGCATTAAAATAGAATAATGAATAAATTTAGAAGTTAAACAGAAGTGAAATAAAGAGCACCATAGGGCATGAAATAATTACACAAACTGTCAATACAGTACAATCAACAACAGCATACTACTATAAAAAGAACGAGTGTGTTTATTACGTGAAATACTAGAAATAAAACAGGGAGCATTACAGAGTACACCAGATACGACAATCATGTTCACTGTTCAATTCAATGATGGCTGATAACAAATGCAGATTTCAAATGAGTGCAAGAGGGTTTTCAAGTCATTGTGTACACATACAAATTTTTAGCATCAATTTTTAATGAAATTTTAAGGAATTATTAAGGTAATGTCTCAGTCATGAATAAGGTGACTAATAATTAAAAAGACTACCAGATATACAAACAGTGAGCACATTTCTTTACTAATTAAAAACAATCAAAACATATCAACAACTGTATCAACATTTCGTAAAAGTTTATATTCATCACAACATATGTTGGCAAGTAGCACCCATTGAGAAAATAATCCCGCAAATCAGGATGTTTGACCACTTTTGGACAAAGCTTACAAAATGTATTCCTGTTGTGATGTTTCCATTTCTAATTAACTTTTTCAAAGTACTTCCTTGAACCAACAGGGTCAGGTTTGATGGTTGGTGAATCAGGTTTCCAATTAGCAGGGCAGACTGGAAAAAAAAATAATGAAAGAAATTAGAGGCAATGAATGTGACTAATACGCAAGATGGACATACAATCAAATCATAAAAACTGAAACAGAAAATAGAATATAAGGAACACAACGAACATACTAAATACAAAAAATCTCAAATTCTATAAGTAACATACTTTGAAGTAACATCATTAGCATTTTACTTCATGCTCTTCACAGCAAAACACCAAAAAGCCGCCTCCTTGAACCTCACATAGATTCCAGCACAATATCTTGGATGCTGAATGCTTCATTGAGCCTCAACCTATGTCCTCCAGCAATAGTTCAACTACAGTGAAACCCCATTTTTACACTTTTCAAGGGACTTAAAAAACAAAACAAAAAGTGCAAAATGTGGGGAATAATGTTTTAAGCTGTAAAAGTTACGTATAGGATACCCCCTTGCATTTTCATAATTCATGTATATGCACATAATAGGCATCAAAATACTCTTGTCAGGGACTTGTTTCTTATCTAATAAAGGTTTATTATCTTATAAAAACCACTCATAAAATGGGAACTAATTATTGGGAAGCAGAAACGTTTGACCCCATTTCATACATCATTACCGAGGTTTTTGGAACGCCTGCAGCTGTCATTCATTATTTAAATAATGAAACACTGCATCAGTTACATATTTTTTCATGCTTAGCACAGGGTGTTTCGAGAATTTTTTCTCGATATCAAGTGCAAACATTTACATAAGTATTTTTGGTTGTGTTTGTATATGTGTTGTTCTGCATCTCTTGAACTGTAGTTGTCTTTTTGAGGTTATCCGGCACTGGGCTTCCTCAGTTATGTAGAAAGCCACACATGCAAGCTATCACTTTTATTGTTTTTTCCCTGTGTAACATCACAAAAAATACATATGTAAATACTGCACTTAACAACGAGAATAACTCCTTGAAACACGTTTTTCTCAGTATGAGGACATACATAATTCGCACTGTGTTTAAACCAAAAACATTTAAGCAACGCAAACTGAATGAAGCTGTCAACTAGTGCTAAAAGCAGCCAAAACACGAAACACACTAAATATGGTTTGACAGAGGTGTGCCGATGATTACGACAATCACAAAACTGTGCATGCACTGTAGAGACAGTTCAGAAATGGTTATAGTTGGTCATGATATCTTTATTCATTTTTGTAAACACTACTTGATGACCAAGATCATTTTACGTCAGTTTTTTTTTCCACAAACATTTTTTCATAAAGTGTAAATTGCAGGAAAATTATAAATATGTTGACGCAAAATTGGGTGTTAATTAACGTTGTGGACATAGAAAATTTGATGGGAGCGATAAAAAATGTCATGAACAACAGGAAAAAGTTAGTTACGGAACACAGAAGCAGCATTATATTGTACTTTAATACTGACAGTTCTGGTGATGAAACTTCAATATACTTCTATGGTGTAAAAATATTTGAGAGTAAGAAGTTGGATATCAACTTCATTCACCAAAAAATATTATACCTGCTAAATAGTTACATGTAATTTGAAGTTTCTAGAATATTTGACATTGTTGTTACAATTTTTATAGTTAATTTTGTAACAGTAACAAGAAAGAAGAAAAATAAATTTTGAAAAGAAAGAAGCCTGTGAGTATTTTAAAGAAATTCTGATTCAATGAACAGTTTAGACAGACACCGGACCATTACAGTTTTAGTATGATGCTATATACTGAACATGAGAGCTGAAGATGCAAGTACATCACACAGTGTACCGACTGTCTCACATGCTGCAGGTAGCCAGTTCAAACCTGACCATTACCAATTATCTGTTATAATTACCATTTCTCTAAGGTTCTTGGATTATCTTAATGTTTGTAAATTCTGGAATATTTGATGTTTTTATAAGTATCAGCTTTCTGAACTATGCAAAGTTTCTATAAATAGCTGCACTCTCCATCCTCGAAGTCAGTTCTGTTCTGGCTGTACACTGGTGTTCATAAGAAACGTGCTTTCAGTGCCAAGTGTAGTATTTTACTTACAATCCTGATTTTGAATTTGGGCTTGATTCTGGTGGCAACATGAAATATTTATGTATGTAAGAGTTTCATATTTGAACGGCGATGCAATGAACGACAAAAAATTCTCATTTAATGACAGCAATGTAGGTTTCTCATTTCCCACAGACAGAAAAAATTTACTGTGGAGGTTATTAAAAAAGACTAATAACAAAATTTATATGATTTGAATATGCTGTAGTCTTTTTTAAAAGTCCCTCAATAATTCTTACAACATAAATTTAATGGACTTTTACATAATTTTTTCTATTCGATCAACTGCAGGGGATTTTTTTCATTCAAAATGCTTAAGTTAATTCATTTTATCCTCAGTATCAGGGTTTCATTTAAGAAGCAAATTTATAACATTTTGTTAAACTCATTCCAAGGTTTGATCCTTTCCTGTAAGCTCTATTTAAAAAATGTAATAAGTCACAGCATAATTTCAACAACATGTTACACAAAAAAGGAAGCTACATACTTTAGTTGTTTTTTAAATGAAACATTTATACAGAGGGTAAATCAAATGGTGATGCATGAAATGAAGATAAAATGCAAGAGATCAAGGTGAAGAGAACAGGACATCTCACTAAATGGAGTGGAAGAAAATACGTGAAATAGGGGAGGGTACTGGCTTAGGGGAGAAGATTGGCTCAAAATAGCAACATAAAAGTGGTAGGATGAACTGGAGAAGACTGAGGCTTGCATTCCAAGCAAACCCTACCAGAGATGGGATACTGTACTAGATGGTGGTGATGGTTATGGTCAAATTCCAGGTTCTGTACGCTTTTATTTTAAACTCATCCTACTTCATAACTAATGATTGTTTCTGCATTCTTATTTTAAACTATGTATTCAATTACACACTTGACGACAGAGTGAACATCAGGTGATTTGTAAATTACATACTGTCTCATATACAGACAATGTTCAGTTTCTCATTATGGTGTACCACTTCAAAATCAGAAAAACCTGAAGGAACAAAATTTTTAGTTTAACATCTCGCTGACATAAATCTTATTAGAACCCAGAATTGAGACGACTGGGAAAGGAGATAAATGAAGTTGTCCCTTAAAGAATTTATTTGTAGTATTTTAGGGTAACAATGGACAATCAAATTCAAGATGACTGGAGAGTAGTGTGCCACCTCACTCAGTTCCCAAATTTCGTTAACAGGTACTATTCAAAACAAATATTTATGTCAGCTGGCACCTGTGTTCCTAAGACATCATCAGATAATTGGAAGATTTCATATGTAGTGTGCAAGGAAGTACAATTCCTATTGCATAATTTTTCAGTATTCTAATACCACACAGAATTGTGTAACAAACGCATCATTTACAGCCATAGTTGAAGAGAAAGAATCAAGAAAATGGCTTGCAGAATAGAAGCCACAATTGTGAGTTTTCATTGTTGTCCATCTCCTGAATGGTTTGCTGTGGCCAGTGTGAAGTCCTTTATTGAGAATGATGTAAAACCAAGTTTCAGAGTCATATTTTGGCAATTTTTGGGCAACCAGGACGACACACAACAATTCTGCCCAAAGACCACACTCATTCCACAGATGCTTTTGAAAGACTGGAGTCTCAATGACGCCCTAATAGTTTTCTATTTAAATGCCTTCGATACCATCAAATGAGCACTTCCCAATGTCTTCACTGCTTTCGAACAGCTAGTGGTCATCTTCAGACTAAGGGAACATTCTGCTAGCAATTTCCTTAGTGTTGTCAAAAATGTTTACTCTAAAGATGACTGCTGACTGGTTGAAATCAGTTTTGGTATTGTATAATGGTTATCTGATTGTGTCAAAAATAAATAAAAATTAAAGCTCACAAGTCAATGAGAGTCTCCACGACAGTATACCATTTTTTTTTTTAAATCCCTTATAGCACAACAGTCAATGGACAAGGACAGTGAAAACATTTTATCTTCTTGCCAGTTTTAATGTTCCCTTCCTTGCCAGTTTTAGTATTCGTCATAATTTTAGAAGTAACATACAATCATTTTCGTCTTATTTCATCATTTTACAATATTTGGTATATTTTCATTTTAAACATATCAGTTACATTATATTTACTAACATCACATTTGTTTATATTATTCAAAAAATGTTGAAACTTTCAAATGTTGTCAAAGAAAAAACTCTGCTACTGAACCCAACAAAGTTTTTGAAAAGAAAGCATTGCTGTAACATACAAATTCTCTTCTGAGACTGCATGCTGGCAATCAGTCAACACTTCACTGTTGTGTCCAGACAGGCACCTAGAGTCTATATTTCAGCACAATTGACTAATTGCCTTCAGCACAACACCAAATATTTTACAATGTTCATATATCTTGCAGATATAGAACATTAATGGATTTGTAACCCCTTATAACATCTAGCTAGCTGATATCTGCCATTACAGGCATATGTAACACTCATATCAGCATTTATAGACACCACTACATGGTTTAACAGGAACCTATGGCAGAGCCATATGGGTCTGTGAAGATAACGAGTGGTTAGCCGACTTTGAAGGTGCAGCACAGTGCGTTTTTCTTTCACATCTGTCCGAAGTTTCTATCCCTTGATATTTCCCGAAAGCTTGTTAGTAAGGTCACTGAAAATTCCTTTTTTTCACATTAACAAAGCAATTTATCCTGACGTAGAGGTACAGTATCCATTGATATTTCATTTCCCAATACTTCTGCACTACGAATCATAACCCAGAACCCAATCCATGTTGTTTCTTCTTGTTTATAACATTGTTGACATTAACGAACACATCATTCCAAAAGAAGCTTTCTAGAGCTGCACGATATTGTAAACACCACTGGAATAGATGTGTGGAGGAGAAGAGAACTTAGAAAGAGACAAAAACGAAAAATCAAAGTTGAATAAAAATATTAAAACAGCTTTTAACAGACCTTGCAGCGAGTTGTACATCATAGTGACAACAAGATCATCAAAGATGAAGTATGAGCTAATCCGAATTCTCTACCTCTTGAGGCAATCTTAATAATTATTTGGCTACTACTGAATTCATCCAGAAACAGTGAAGAATTCTAGAAGTACTTCAATTTTACTCAAAGTGCTGTAATATATTTCAGCAGATCTGTTAATGACAAACTTCTGCACTAAGATAATGCAGAACCTAAAAGTTACATAATGAAAGAACCTCACTGATCTAACCCACAAAACCCTTTCCACAACATCTCAACAGTACAACTTAATGGAAATTATGTTATTGAAATGTTGTATAATTGTCCATGTTGTGACTAAGGCTTCATTACAGGAGACCTCTACTTCATTATCACTGACCACTGTTGAAGCCCTCAAAATTACTCGGCAAGAGCAGAATTGTTTTCTCAAATTTTGCATACAATTTAAATTCCATTTTTCTCCTCTACAGAACTTC
The DNA here is from genome assembly GCF_021461385.2 of Schistocerca piceifrons. NCBI lineage: Eukaryota > Metazoa > Arthropoda > Insecta > Orthoptera > Acrididae > Schistocerca > Schistocerca piceifrons. Next base: position 205,922,888 of record NC_060140.1, on the reverse strand, counting down.
CTGGAACTTATTCTAGACCTGATTTTCTGCAGGTAGTCTAAACTCAAATTGCAGTGTCCCTACTAACCACATGCTGACTGCCAAGTGACTGTTCACTTAATCCAAGAAATACATGCCTGGATTCATGATTAACCATATTTTTAGTGTGGCCTATATTTTTAAAACTTACCATGGATTTAAACACAGCCAACTGCTTGCAAAGCATCCAGTTGATGTTATAATTATACATCTGCACATACTCAGACAATATACATTGATTATAAAAGCTATTGCTGCTGTGCAAACAAAATCATGGCAAATTTATTTAAGTAAAACATTTTGTAATCAATTTATGCCCACTCTACATCAAATCACAGAAACTCATAAACAAGTGATACAGAAACAATTAAATCTTTGTGAACTAAAAAACCTCTCACCTTCACCATGCTTCTCAACAAACTGGAATGCCTTTATCAGCCTCAAAGTCTCATCAACACTGCGGCCAACAGGAAGATCATTTATTGTAATCTGCCTGAGGATGCCCTGTATGATTAGATAAACACAGTTAATACACATAATAATTTAAACTTATATAGAAGATCTAATTCGGACAAAGATTTGAACACACACTGCTCAAATACAAGCAAACTGTCTTAACTGCTCTGCCATGTCACTTAGAAATAGTCAAGGGAGTCACTTGCTTTGATCCACTGGTGTATACTAACTTTCAAACAACTATTACAGAAAAAGTTGAAACCTACATCAAGGATTGCACAGTTTCTTTAATTTTGGAGAATTTAATATAATTCTGCTTCCGAGGTAACAAATTTAAGTATCTGCACAAATAATGGTGCAAATGATTAACACGCTGTGTCCAGTTTAATAACCTGATCTCTGCATGGATTTGCATGGCCTCATATCTGGCTGGCAACTGTCAGAATGTCATCCAACAAAAAGTTGGACAATGGCCTCTCACTCCATGAAGCACTACTAGTAGATGTAAAATGGCAACTCAGTAGCCTCAGTGCAAAGTCTGGGAACTGAGTTAACTGAAAATACACTTGTGGTCAATTTCAGTCTGCTGAAGTTTACTGCATTTAGCATTTTCGTGAATTAGGATCTAAGACATACCAACCACTGTGCTTTCCATATTACATAAGGATCATGAAAACTTTCACAGTTGAACTGAATAGCCTGTGTCTGATCTCCATTTAATTGCAGCTTTAAGACATGAGGGACTATAATTGGTCTATACCTTAGTTGTAGCAACATCATAAGCCAACAAAAGTGAGGCACAAAAACTTGACTAATTTTAAAATCTGTAACTACGTCTGTCATTTACTGTTCACAAAAGACAGAAGTAAGAAGCAGACCAGCTACAAATGAATGCAACTGATTTCTCAGTTTAAGAGTAAAAGTCAGTATGTTTGATCACTGTTCCAGCCTCTTAAATACCAGATGCAATATTAAAACCATAACTAGAAATATCAATGTCATCTATTAATTAGGAACACTTAAGTGCTGTCCTTGCCGTGGACATAACAATACGAGTAACAATTAGAAAACTGCCATACCTTCAGCACTACCTTCTTGAACATCATTCTGTTGCTCATAATCAGAAAATATATCACTGATTAGACCTTAAATATCAGGGATAGTAGTACAGAATAAAGACAGAAACCCCAGACACTCCATGTAAAAAGCTGGTTAGTGGAAAAGATATGCTTTCAAACAGTAATCACAAGCCTCTGGATAGTTAAATAAAATGTCTACTAGATGCTGCCTCCTCCAAACACTTTTTGAATAACTGTTTCTAGTGGGTGGGTTATTAGCAGTGAACTACCACCTTTTAAACCCACACAGTAAGTGTCCAAGGATGTTTGGATTTCAGAACCTAGATGATGTTTCAATCTATGATTCAATTCAGAGAACAAGGCAGTATTAGGTTTTAATGTCCCATTAATAACAAGATCATTAAAGATCAAGCACAGGCTCCTATTTGGGAAGGACCACCATAGTCCCAAAAGTGAGTCCAACACCTCACCACTTTTTCACATTGCACAGTGATTCACTCCAAAACTTTCACTATGATTGCTACACAGCTTTCTAGGGCTTCAGCAGCAAGAGGATCACGAAGAGTGGGAGGAGCAGAAGATGTAATGATATGATGAAGACAACACATCTTTTGCATTGCAAAATAAATTTCAGAGGATACAATGATAATCTGCATATACTTTTTCTAGTTTTTAGAAAATATCATTCTATTTAAGATAAGACAAGACCAAATAATTCTGTTTTTATTAAAGTACTAGTGGCAGGAAGAGCTTACTAAAAAAAAATGACAAGTTGGATGATCATCCACCAACCATTAATTAATTAATTAATTAAGTACAAAGAGGAAAGAGGAAAATACAAATAGTAGTAGTAGTAGTAGTCGTCGCTCAATATACACATTGAATAACATCGGGGATAGGCTCCAAACCTGTCTCCCTCCCCTTCTCGACCACTGTTTCGCTTTCATGCCCCATGACTCTTACAACTGCCATCTGGTTTCTGCACCAACTGTAAGTAGCCTTTCGCTCTGTATTTTACCCCCGCCACCTTTACAATTTGAAAGAGTACTCCAGTCAATATTGTCAAAAGCTTTCTCTAAGTCTACAAATGCTAGAAATGTAGGTTTGCCTTTTCTTAATCCATCTTCTAAGATAAGTCGTAGGGTCAGTCTTGCCTCACATGTTCCAACACTCCTCCCGAATCCAAACTGATCTTCCCCAAGATCGGCTTCTACCAGTTTTCCCATTCTTCTGTAGTAAAGAATTTGTGTTAGTATTTTGCAGCCGAGACTTATTAAATCTTCCTCACCAGTTGGTAGAGTTTTGTCAGGACTGGCTCTCCCAAGGCTGTCAGTAGTTCTAATGGAATGTTGTCTACTCTGGGGCCTTGTTTCGACTTTGGTCTTTCAATGCTCTGTCAAATTCTTCATGCAGTTGTCATATCTCCCATTTCATCTTCATCTATGTCATCTTCCATTTCCATAATATTGCCCTCAAGTACATTGCTCTTGTATAGACCCTCTGTATACTCCCATCTTTCTGCTTTTCCTTCTTTGCTTAGGAATGGTTTTCAGTCTGAGGTCTTGATATTCATACATGTGGTTCTCTTTTCTCCAAAGGTCTCTCTAACTTCCCTGTAGGCAAGCACCTATCTTTTCCCCCAGCGATATATGCTTCTACATCCCTACATTTGTCCTCTAGCATTCCTTGTTTAGCTGTTTTGCACTTCCTGTCTCTCCCATTTTTGAGACTTTTTATTCCCTTTTGCCTGCTTCATTTACTGCATTTTTATATTTTCTGCTTTCATCAATTTAATTCAGTATCTCTTCACTACAGCTCCTGACGTAGGCTCCCTATAAAAGCACCCGATTACCATGTTAGACGCACCTTCAGTGCTTAATGTGTCATCCATGGATTTCTGCTAGCCCTCGTCTTTTTACCTGCTTGATCTTCTGTTGCCTTCACTATTTCATGTTTAAAAGCTACCCATTCTTCTTCTTCTGTATTCCTTTTCCTTCATCTTGTCAACTGTTCCCACGCTCCCTCTGAAACATTCTAAAACCTACAGCTCTTTCAGTTTATCCAGGTCCGATCTCCTTAAATTCTTGCTCTTTTGCAGTTTCTTCAGTTTTAATCTGTAGTTCATAACCAATTACTTGTGGTCAGAGTCCTCATGTGCCTATGGAAATGTCTTACAATTTAAAAGCTGGTTCCAAAATCTCTGTTTTACCATTACATAATGAATCTGAAACCTTCTGGTGTCTCCAGGTCTCTTCCATGTATACAACCTTCTTTCATGATTCTTAAAGCAAGTGTTAACTGTGATTAAATTATGCTCTATGCAAAATTCTATCACGTGGCTTCCTCTTTCATACCTTTCCCCTTGTCAATACTCAGCTACTACTTTTCCTTCTTCCTTTTCCTAGAATCAAATTCCAATCCCCCCACGACTTAAATTTTCATCTCCCTCAATAATCTGAATAATTTCTTTTAACTCGTCACACATTTCCTCAATCTCCACCTCATCTGAAAAGCTAGTTGGGATTTAAACTTTTACTATTGTGGTGGGTGTGGGCTTCATGTGTATCTTGGCCACAATAATGCATTCACTATACAGTTCATAGTAGTTTGTTCACATTCCTATTTTTTTAATTTCATTATTAAACCTACTCCTGCATTACCCCTATTTGACTTTGTATTTATAATCCTGTATTCACCTGACCATCAGTCTGTTACTTCTGCCACTGAACTTCACTAATTCCCACCACATGTAACTTTAACCTATCCATTTCCCTTTTTAAATTTTCTAACCTACCTCCCCAATTATGGGTTCTGACATTCCACACTCCAGTCCACAGAACACCAGTTTTGTTTCTCCTGATAATTACATCCTCCTGAGTATTCCCCACCGGGATATCTGAATGGGGACTATTTTACCTCTGGAATATTTTAACAAGAGGACACCATCTTCATTTAACTATACAGTACAGCTGTATGGCCTCAGGAAAAATCGGAATGTATCTTCCCCTTGCTTTGAGCTCTTTGCAGCAAGGCCGTTTTGCTTTAAGTTACAAGGCCAGATCAGTCAATCATCCAGACTGTTGCCCTTGCAGCTACTGAAAAGGCTCTGTCCCACTCCAGGAACCACACATTTTTCTGGCCCTCCATTGTGGTTGCACCTACGGTATGGCTACCTGTGTCGCTGAGGCATGCAAGCCTCCCACCAATGGCAAAGTCCATGGTTCATGGGGGGACACTTCAGGCGCATTACACAGAAGTTAATTTTGCACGAAAAAGCAGGTATGAACACAAAATACAAATAAATGAGAATCTATACGTATCAGTATACTGACAAAGAACAAATTCAAGGACAAGCTCTTAACTACACAGTCTTGCAATTATACCACCACATATTGGTGGTGGTGTTTTTGTGGTCTTCAATCTGGATACTAATTTTATGCAGCCCTTCATGCTCGTCTATCCCATACATGTTTCTTCATCTACATACAACTACTGCAACCTATATCCACTTGAATCAGTTAACTGTAGTCACACCTATGATTCCAGCTACAATTTGAACTCCTCACACTTTCCTACATTACCAAATTAACGAATCCCTGATGTCTCAGGATGTGTCATACTACCCAAACCCTTCTTCTAGTCAAATTGTGTCTTAAATTCTTTTTCATCCATTTCCATTCAATACCTCTCAAATCTTCAGAATTCTTCTGTAGCACCATAGTCCAAAGTTTCTCTTTTCGTCTTTTTTGAAGTCTTTATTGTTCATGTTCTACTTACATATAAGGATACACATTAGACAACTATTTCTTAAGACTTACTAACACTTAAACAGATATTCACATATTTTTCCTTTACAGAAAAGCTTTTCTTGCTGTTCCTAGTCTACACTGTATGTTCCCTCTACTTCTGGTATCCTCAATAACAATACTAACCAATAGCAAAACTGGTCTATTTTTAGTATCTGATGACCTAATCTACAAGGGTCGTTCAACAAATAATGCCCCACTTTTTTTTCTCAGAACATATTTATTGTTAAGAGTCAGAATTTGGTGACAACATGTCTTGTCAATGACCTATTTTTCTACGTAGTCTCCATTACGTTCTATGACCATATGCCAATGTTTTGGAAGAGCATGTAATCCCTGCTGGTAAAAGTGCTTGTCCTGTAGGCATAGCCATGTTTTCATTGCATGACTGACACTTTTGTCATCTTCAAAGTGTGTCCCCGCAGAGAATCTTTAAGTGGCCCAAAATGGAAATCCGAGGCTGCCAGGTCTGGACTGTGGGGTGCATAAGGCAATGATGTCCAACCCAATTTGGCAATGTGTTCCCAGGTTGTCAGACTTGTGTGTGGGTGTGCATTATCATGCTGGAGCAAGATTTCTGTTGGATTCTTCTCTGATCGAACACGTCGGAAGTTGAGTTTATTCAGAGTCTACACGTACATCTCTGAAATGATGGTTGGCCGGCCCTCTTGGCATCACATCCCCAAGAATGACGCCATCACAAATCCCAGAAGACTGTCATCTTGACTTTTCTGGCAGAAAGGGTTGTCTTGAATTTCTCCTTTTGTGGTGAATGAGGATGATGCCACTTGCCTTTTTGCTTCCGGCGCAAAGTAGTGCACCCAGCTTCCATCCACCTTAATGATCTGTGACAGAAATGCCTTTCCGTCAGTCTCAAAATGCTCCAACAATTCAGCTGAAATGGCCTTTCTTTGAATCTTGTGGTCTGCTGTGAGTATTCATGGAACCCATCATGAGCACCTCTTCGAATATCCAAGAGTCTTGATCGTTAAAGACTCACTTCCAACCCTGACTGACAACTATAGAGCCAATTGTCGAGTTGTGCTGCACTGGTCGGCACAAATAATGGTATCCACACGATCCATCATGTCTGGAGTAGTGGCTGTGACGGAATGTCCCAAGTGTGGCTGATCATGGAGCTCTGTTTCTGCATTTTCTGAGGTTGTAACTTTCTTTACCCTTTGCCCGACTGTACTACTATCAACTACAGCATCGCCGTACACTGCACACAAACGTTTATGGATGTTCACCACGGTTTCTTTTTCTGCACACAAGAATTGAACAACAGCACGCTGATTATATTGTGAGTCATATTTAGACGCCATTTTGACACTGTAATACAGCTCTGCCAGAACAGTTCGAAACTTCACCGACACACAGAACAAACATCAAATGTGAAGCACCAACAGGAACGTTTGTCTATGTATATCAAGGGGTTTGAAAAAAAAAATGTGGGGCATTACTTATTGAACGACCCTCATAATTCATTCAACAGTGTGCGAGATGTAGGTTTGCCTTTTTAAATTTATCTTCTAAGGTAAGTGTTGGGTCGTATCACCTCGCCTGTTCTTACCTTTTACATGAATCTATTCTCATCTCCCCATGTAGCTTCTGTCTTTCCATTGTTACTCAAATAATCTACATTAGTTTTTCACAAACAAGACTCATTAAACTGATGGTTCAATTATAAATCTTTCACCAATGCCTTCTTTGGTACTGCGCATCTTTTTTTTTTTCTTGAAGTCTGGGGATGTTTCATCTGTCTCATACCCTACATACCAGATAACCATGATTAGTTATCCCAATAAACTTAATAATTCTAAGGGAATGTAGCTTGCTTTTTGATTTATTCTAACAGTTTCATATCTCCCCCCTTATCTTCATCCACTTCCTCTTCCCTTTCTAGCTTAATATTACCTTATCATATGAGTTCTTCATATTCATACAGCTCCTCCTCTTTTCTCCAAAAGTTTCTTTAACTATCTAATATGTAACATCAATCTTTCCCATGGGCACATATGTTTCAACTAGTTTGCATTTCTCAGTCTCATCTAGCTATTTTATATTTCCTGACAGTCTGTATTCCCTTTTGCTGGCTTCCTTTACTGGATTTTTATGTTTTCTCCTTTCATCAATTAAATTTAATACCTGGTGTGTCTTCAGGAGTTTCTAATAGCTTTCATCTTTTTGGCTAATTTTTCTTCTGCATTAAGTATTACACCCCTCAAACTACCCTTTAATCTTCTATTGAATTTTTCCCTATATTGGTTAGTAATTTGAGAATACCAACTTTTAAACTGTCAACAATTTCAGGTTGTTGAAACTTATCCACATTCCATCTTAATTTCTGTTTTAACCTGAATTTCATAATTATTGAACTTACAGTCAGAATGCACCTGTGTCCCTACAAATATTTTCTGTATAAAATCTGGCTCTTAAAGCTGCCTTACTGTAACATAATTATGTTAAAAAATATTCAGTGCTCCCACACCTCTTCCACTTATGTAGGCAGCAGTGTAGCAATTTCTTACAAATCGAAGTATTTTTTGAGATTCTAGCTTACTAATTACTTAATTGGAGTGATAAAAAATCTACTCACCAAGCTGTGGCAGAACACACACACAAATAAAAGACTAACAGTCTTATGTATGTGTTCCGCTGCCACTTGGTGAGCAGATTTTTTATGTATCCAATTAAATAGTTTTATCAATAATTGATTCATTTTGTTGTTGTTACTTACTTATATACTTATGATACTCATACAATGACAAAAAGGAAACTGATAGACTCTACAGCATTACGAGGAATTCCAATAAATTACAATCAGAGAAGGATCTCGAAAACTGTAGATCAAAGAAGTTGTTTCAAAATGCAAAAGAATTCATATAAGTGATAGTTAACCTCGGTCCATAATCTTGAGATTTTTCAGGTGCCTTTTCAACAAATCAGCAAGTTATGCACACTGCTGATCTCAAAAAATGGTCAAAACCCTTACCTGTGGGTCAATAATGAACAGTCCTCTTAGTGCAACACCCTCAGATTCAACCAACACTCCATAATCACGGGAGATAATCTTGTTGAAATCTGACAGTAGTGGGAAGTTTAACGATCCTAAACCTCCTGCCTGGAACAGAATATAACAATTTCTGATATATTATGGTTGAAACCATAACTGGAAAACTGGGAAAATTAATGGTTTATTTCATGTCTTACAAGCTCCTTATTCTAACGAAATCCATTTCCTCCAGACAGAGACATAGACAAGCAACTCAAATTATTCCTTTAATTCTTACCTTTCGTGGTGTATTAATCCAAGCTAGATGACTAAAATGTGAATCTGTTGATACACCTATGACTTCAGTATTCAGTGATTTGAATTCTTGTATCCTTTCATTGAAAGCTATGATTTCTGTTGGACATACAAATGTGCTGAAAAAATTAAACATACATTAAACTGCTACATAAACATACGTGCATTTGTGAAACTGAGAGGGACCATCCTTTTCATTAAAAAAACAACTACTGAAATATATTAACAATGTAGGGACAAGCAATGATGTTTATTGATGACAGAGAAAAATTCTTGGCAAATGACGTAAGGTAAATTCTCCACACCCCAGAAAACTGAAGGAATAGGAGACGAGTCATCCAGATGTATCAAAAAACCAAATTTATCTCCTGAGAAAAAATATATTTACAAACATGTCAAACAATATTTTGACAGCAGTAAAAAGTGCTTTTTTACTTATCCTTTGCATTTTCTTTTCAAGATCTAAATAACATCAAAAACCATTTTTCTCATTATACAGATCCAACTTTTTTTTACTGCTGAAAGAATTTTCATGAACAAATGTTTTTTAACTTACATTCTTAGACATGCACACAATTTTTCTCTCTAGGTATAGTGAAACAAACACTTTGCTGCTTTTAGATATTTCATATTTCGTGTAGGAGAATACTAGTAAGAGAAATTTCATGATCTAGTACAACGTCTGCAATGTGTCACAAAAATCAACAGCAATAAAGATTAAGAAGATATGAAAGCACAAAATCTACCACCATAATGCAGTGATCTCAATAAGAACAGGTTAACTTCCAATCTAAGCAAACAAAGCCACAGTCCCCTGTTCACATACATGCCGTCTGCAGTATACTCAAGACTCCATAGTTGGCAGAGTCAATTGATCATTGACATCACTGACCCACATGCAATGTGGTTTGCAGCTGATCTAAACACTAGAATGTAACCCACAAGTAGTCTATTTTAAGCAGAAAGTTTATATATAGTGTTAGTGAAGTGAAATGGGAAGAAGCTAAGGATCTCACACACTTGGTGGGAGGGGTGGAGGAGTGGGGGAGGGGTGAGGGGGGGAGAGGGAGGAAGAGACTTAAGTTGCAAGTTCGACCTTGGAATGAGAACTACAGCATCCCCCTGATGCAGGAGGCAGCCTCATACACAGTAACACAAACACATTATCTTATGTAAGAGCTGAAGAGGATAGAAATTTTAGTTTGCAAACTTCACATATCAATATCTTACATTTCACTTTTGATGCGCAGTAATATAAACTATTTATAAAGAAATTAAAAGTGTGTAACACATAGAGGAAAGAAATGAAGAAAATCGATCATATTTTTGGTTGACTTGTTACACAGAAAGCTCAACAACATGGAGTCAAATAAAATGCAAACATTTCCTTATCAGCCTCATAACAATTTCAGAGAACTGGACTAATTCTTCTGTTATCTCAATAGTTTGTCACCTTAGAACCGGTGTAGTAACTGACTAGTAATCTCAAACTTTGGTTTGATATTAGCCATTGCTTAAAATCTGAATAAAAATCATCAGCAATGGCAGCCACATATTTTTGGTATAAGAACTCACCCTTGTTCTGCCAACGGCCTTGTCAAAGAGGGCGGAGAAGTCAATGGAGATAGGGAGCACCTTCCTGACCTTGTGGGTAGGAAACTGCCCTAAAAGGCATAAGAATCAGCAATGATCAACAATATGAGGATGCAGAAGGCAATGGACACTAATGCATTAAAAATAATATACACCCACAGCACAAGTGGTCTGTAATCGGAAAGCATCATGAACTCTTCACTGGCAAAAGATGCCAGATTAGTCATCTATTTTGATATCAGAGCAGACTGCCATGGTGAAGATTACTGTGGGGAAAAGATTGAAAATCAAACTAAAGGATAATGTTCTAAAAGTCCGAGTGAGGTACTTGGTAGGGAATCTGGAAAAACTGATAGCAAAATGCAAAGGCTCAGTCTAGACCTAATTAGAGTCAGTAAAGTGAAATGGAAAGACACTAAGGATTTGTGGTCAGATGAGTGTAGGGTATTAACAGCAGAAGAAGAAAATGGTATAATGGTAGTAGGAAGGTATGGCAGATTGTGAGTTACTGCAAACAGTTCAATGATAGGATTGTTCTTGTCAGAATTAACAGCAAAATAATGCCAACAATATTAGTGCTTTGCCAAGAGCGCAAGCAGAACATGAACAGAGAGAGAAAGTATATGAAGATATTGAATATGTGATGCAGTAAGTAAGAGGAGATGAAAATCTAGTATTCATGGATAGCTGGAACACTATTTGAGGATGGTGCAGAACACAGAGTTATAGGAGCAATCAGAGAAGAGAAAGACTGAGAAACAGAAGAAATACATCAGATCGAAGAAAGAAGAAGTACAAATTTGTCCAAGAAAGATAAAAATATAGAAATATAAGCCATTAAATAGGAAGTTAGGGAAAACTTGAAACAGAAATGGTTGTCAAAAGGACAGATTCAATGTACAGAAAAGTCAAAACAGACAGTGAAATTAAAAGAATTAAAAGCACAGATGTCAACATTAAAAGTAAAAAATGTATTCTACTGTTAAATTCAGAGGGAAGAGCAGATAACTAGGAAGAGAACACTGAAGGTTTCTATGAAGGGGACGAATCGTTTGAGGATGTGACAGAAGAACTAGAGTTCCCATCTGACTACATGAACAGCAACCAACAAACATAACAGTGGCTCCCTCACAAGTTACCATGTGGAAATTTTCTTGAACTCACACTAAGGGATGGACTGTGTACAGCACACAGAGGCTCTGAAGGACACGGCAATTCAGGCCAGATAACACAGTTTAAAAGCCTGTGTTGTCACACATACTGTGTGGCCTGATACAGGATGAAGAGCTCTGATGTAAATACTGACAGAAGCCAATACCGAAAATCATCATTGCTAATGACGAAGGCACAACTGACACACAAAGTCAGGCCGAGAGCCATCAGTGTACACAAAGGTACTATCACCGAGTTCCATGCAAAGACCGAGAAACTTAGTCATAGATCAAATCTGGTGTAGTTTCCTTAGGAAGGGGATTAAGTCCAAGGTGGAGAGGTGTTCCCACCCGCTGGGAAAGCAGCACATAGCATGTGTAGTTGCACTGCCAAAGCAATAGCCTAAAGCAAACTCTAGGGGCAGCAGAGAAGAGCGTCACACCCCATACAGGCAGTCAAAGGAGTCATCAAAAAAGGCGGCATAGGACATGTGGCTGGGCAAGGCAGCATAATGGCTTGCATACCTACTGAGTAGAACATCACACTGGTATGACCACACCAGTATGACAGCAGTAGTTCCTCTGCTTCTGCATAGAGAACCAGTGGCCAAACGGATTCCACAACGGTAGATTGTATTTAGATGGCGTAAGACTGACAGATGTGCACATGCATAAATGAAACACCAACAGTCTAGTTTTGAATGGCCAAGGGACCAGAACAAATGGAGGAGAGTTGTCCAATCTGCTCCACAGGGAGTACTGCTTAGCACACATACGACATTGAGTGACCGGGTGCAGTGGGCGGCCAGGTAAGACATGAGGGATGACCAAGAAAGATTTCTATGAAACACGAGCCTCAGCAATTTTGAAGTTTCAGCGAACAAAAGAACACACACAAGATGTAAGGACAGTGGAAGAAACCCACTACGCCGCCAGAAATCCATGCAAACGGCTTTGTCAGTGGAAAAGTGAAAGCCATTGTCAATGCTCGACAAGTAAAGACAATTGAGACAGTGCTGAAGTGCTGCTCAAGGAAAAAAAGTCCATGGATGGATCGTAAAATCTTTGACAAAAATGGAACCAGAGATGCCAGGCAGGAGACAGGTCATAATGGGGTTAATGGCTACAGCAAAGAGGACAATGCTCAGGACAGCACCCTGTTTCCTTGGATGCAGGTGTCTAACAAGGCAGAAGGCCCAAGGACTTTAAAAGCTCTGTCTCTTAAAAATTCCTGAAGGAAAACTGTTAAAAGAAGTAGTAAATTAAATCCAGCTACCTTTTTTGGCGGCCCGAAGAATGCAACGACATTGCGCATGCACTGTTGATAATTAATACAGTTCACCATTGTAAGGTGATGGTTAAAAATGTGGAGAGCACATCTCCGTGCGCGAATAACATTGCAGCATGCCTCAGTCCACCAAGGGACCAGGACACAGTGCGGTAAAGATCAAGTGCGAGGAATGGAACATTCTGTGGAAATGTTCATCGAACATCGCCAGGGAGAAATAAAGCCTCCAGTCAGCCTTAGAAAGCTGCCAATTTGGTTTACACTTAGGTGACTTAGGTGGGGTAGGAGTCAGCAAACGGATAGCACATGGGAAATGGTTGCTTGAGTACATGTTAGAGAGAATGGACCACATGAGACTACAGGCAAGATGGTCATTGGAGAATGAGGGGCCTAAATGGCAATAGGCGTGTGTGGAGTCTGAAAGGCATATGGGTGCTCCAGTGTTAAAGCAGATGATGCTTAGTCGACTGAGGTCAGCCAAGTGGACACCCCATGGACAGGATCTGGAAGAGCCCCAGCGGGGATGGTGTGCATTAAAGTCACCAAACAGCAGAAAGGAGAGAGGGAGTTGACCACAAAACTGGAGGAAGTCTTCACTGGTGACACTAAGTGATGGAGGGATGTAGACGTTGAAGAGAAAAGGTGGTGAGAGGAAGGAAAATGCAGACTGCTACAGTTTGCAGCTGGATGTTCAGTGAGATAGTTTGACTATGAACGTCTTCTCTGATGAGCGGCACGACTTCCCCACGAGATGGAATGCCATCCTCAGGAGGAAGTTCAAAGTGGACCAAAAAGAACTGAGTAAGGTCAAAGTGGTTACGAGGATGCAATTTTGTTTCTTGGAGGCAGAAAACAAGTGGATGCTACGATTCCATGGGCAGTTGTAATTTCTCTTTGTTGGATCGAATGCTACAAACATTTCATTGGAGGAGAGTCATGATGGGGAAATGGGGGAAAAAAAAGAAAAAGAAAAAGTCACCTCAGCAGCTGCCAATTGCCAGCCTTCGAACTGCTACGGGGTGCAGAAGCTGGACGATCTACAGAGGAACTGGCATTCTCGCTGGGTTAGCTTGTGGATTCCACAACAGAAAACTGGTTGGTGGTGCACCCCAGCGAAATGGAGGTTGGCTAGGTACCCTCATATCGATGACACCGTTGAAGAGGATCGCCGAGTCAGCAAAGATGGAGAAGGCCATTTGCCTTTGTTTGATTTTGCGAGAGTATTCCTTCTGTTCTTTCTAGCCTGCTGGTTGTGTAGCAAGTGATTTTGCCGCCAGAGGTGAAGATGTGGACAACTTTACAACCGTGGTGCTGAATTTGAGGTCGTATGTCTACATGACTGAGTTCTTTGTTGGAGTGAGGTGCAGCAAGAACAATACTATAAGTGCCAGATGGTAAAACATGACTTGCGAGCAACAGGGTAAGGCGCTTTTCCTTTGCCCAGATCTCCTGGAGATACACAGGACATTCTCGGGATGAGGCTGCATGATCGCCATTGTAACTGATACAGCAGAGGGGGCAGACAATTGCCCTTGTGATCATCTCTACCACAAGTAACACACTTGGCTGTGTTTCGACAGAATATTCAAGTGTGGCTGTAACGTTGACGTTGGTAGCAGCATGTCAGGTTTGGAATGTACGCTCAGACTGTGATTACTTCATAGCCTATCCTATCACAAATATGAGAAAAAGTGTGTGTGTGTGTGTGTGTGTGTGTGTGTGTGTGTGTGTGTGTGTGTGTGTGTGTGTGTTTGTTAAGGTTGCAATTACCCGATGGACTAGAGTGACGCCCTGATCAGAGAGATAAGTCTGGATTTTTCCCTCGGTTAGACCATCGAGCAGCCTAGTGTAAATAACACCATGTCAAGAATTCAGTGTTCAATGGGCCTGAACACAAACAGGGTAGCTGTGAAGGAGAGAAGTTGCAAACAGTTGCGGGCTTGAGAATCACAATTCGTCTCCAAAAGCAATGTGCCATTAAATGAACAAGAGGAGGACTTCACAAGGCCAGCAATTGCATCTACACATTTCTGAACTATAAATGGATTAACCGTAGCAAAGGACTGACCTCCTTCGGTATGTGGTACCACAAGGAAGCAAGGTGCAGCTAGGAGAGTCTTGGAATCTTTAGCCTCATTCTGTTTGCATTTAAAAACCTAGACTGAGATGGTGAATGGCTCCCTGTGAGAAAATCCCCCATGACTGCCAATATCTCCAATGGCTTGCTCCTTCCAACTAGGGCCCCTGCAGAGGAGGTAATTGTTCACACCTCAGGTCACACCTCCCAAACTCGTCACAAAGGGGCTAAGTAGCAATTTGGTAAGGTAACAGCTCAAACAATCACCCCTCCCTGGGCCAGGCCTGTACAAGCGGGTACACGTGAACTCTACCTGTTGACCCAGGGCTGGGAATTATGCATTACCCAGTCACTCGTTATGTGGCAGGTGCATGGGCCAGCCTTCAAGAGAGCACACGGAGGAAGAAGAAACAAAGAGGAACCCCTAATGCCGATGCAAAGGAAGGATAGGAGATGGAGAACGAAAAAAAGAAAGAAAGAAAGAAACAGTGTAAGGGCTATTCTCATGTCAGGCTACTGAACATACAGATCACATTCCCCAAAATATCCCAGGCAAGGGACGGGAAAAAGAATAGCAGGAGGAAATACATGCAAAATGAAACCGTAAAGATGCTGCAAAGGCTGGGGCCCCTCGGTACCCAAGCACAAACTCACCCAAGAGTGGTGAGCCTCCTGGGAAGTGACCTCATAGAATGATAGGCTTACTCATACTCCTCCCAATAAGCTAATTCCAGACATTTCTCTTTTGGATAGTGAATTGAATGGGGTAAGAGAGGGGCGACTAGTTTGTTGTTGGAGCTCCCTACAAATAATTACGTAAGTTAGAACACATTTCCTGTTGACACTATTTTCAAAACAGTGTTCCTTATCACATCCTGCACTGAACATGACAATTATTGTTCTTTTCAAAAGCAGAAACATTGCTTAAAATATTAAATTAGTATTCCTATATTAAATCACTTAAGTTGTAATAATAAACTAATTACATATAATACTTACAAATCGAGTGGGTAGAAGAAAAGTACAAGATATTTTCCTTTGTAATCAGCCAATTTTATTTCTTCAAAAGAGCTGTTTACAACAGCTGTTCCACGAAAATCTGGAGCTGGCGCCTGAACTTTTGGTGCAAAACTAGTAGCACCTGGAAATGTGGAAACAATCCAACTTAACTGTGCACTAATTAATCTGTGTACCACAACTACTTTTCTGACCACATTTTTATTATCTCTTTCACTGATTTGTAATTAATATCTAATTATTAAGAGTGTAAATTGTTTTTGTCTTTACACTGCAAGATAGAACTAATACAATTACAGAAGAATTACAAGAAACCAGACTGGCTGGTCTAGCTTACCTTCAGGAGACGAAATTCCAAATACTGCTGATAGACAACATAGAAATCTACAAAGCATAGCTCTCAAAATACATATGGGGAAGGTTGGAAAGGAAAGGTACGTCAGTCATAACCTTGGGCTGTGAGGGACCCACCTGTTGTGAGGATGAGAGGAAGGAAAGATTCATCTCCCCAAATCTACACAACAGTTTGATCCCTCACAACGTAAGGTTATTATTGACTTGCTTCTCCTTTCCTACCTTGCACATTCAATCCCTCTTTCATCCTTGAGGAAGGAACATCCAAGTTCAGAAAACAAAGAACACTATTTTCCAATTTTAAATGTCTCTATTACCATTAGTTGGAATTTCACCTCCTGAAGTTAACAACTGACCAGCCAATCTGTCTTTTAATGTCAACAGGTTTTTTTTCCTCCGCCCAACTGAATTTTGCTTTTGATACAAACACAAAATGTGGCAATTTTCATGATTTTGTTTACAGCATTGCTGACAACAGAACATCTTGTCAGCACTGTTCTAGAGACGAGTGATGCTGGTTCTGTCAGCTTGCATGACTATTACCTGATAGGAATTATTTCTAAGACTGTGTACTGTGGAAAATGATTTAGACTTGATTTATTGCCAAATCACAATATTAGGGATTGCATGGTTTGCTGTGAATCAAACTTGGTGAAAGATAAAGCTAGACTGGACAGTGAGTAGGACTGCCCCCAAATGCATACACAAAATGAAGAATTGTCAATTATGAAGATCTGGACCACGAGCGGGTAAGTTAAATTACTGTCACTTTTTTTTGGTAAATCTTTATTGTTGTTGTTAACACTAAACAAAATCAAAATCTCACACCTTGACAGTTGCATGCTCGATATACATCGCTCACAAGTAATCTTTAAAATCACCAAAAATGTAACTTGTACAAAATAGATTGAAAAAGCTAGTAAAAACTGCAAGTAAACAACTCCGTGAAAAATACAAGAAGATCAGTAAATGACATGTTCTGCACTGGTGGACTGATGACATCATAAATATGGTGGCCTCAAGAAATGTCCAATGGGTTATCCAACTAACATGAAAACATTACCAAAACACAAACTGACACATTAACTGAAGCTGCACTGGAATTGTGTTCGGTTGCTTGGTTTGGAGAGTAAAGGGACCAACTACAGGGTCATCAGTCCCTTCTTCCTCATGCAAACAGGTCTCGTGTTAAAACCTGTCCCAAAAGGAGTCAGGGAAAGTAAAAAGGCCGAATACTAACGAAAGCAACAAACCAAAATGGGAAAACATGCATTACTAGGGAAAAAAGCACTGGAAGATATTAAAATAACATAGCAGGTGGCCTGGCTGACCGCAAGAATAAAAAAGGTTTTTGTGTGGAGACGTTCTTGTTAACACTTTCAAATATTTTAAAAATTTTACAAAAACACGACAACATCTACAGCAAAAAAATTTGAGATGTCACCTACATAACATATCGACAATGTCCGAGAACATCTGGGGTGAAGGGCACGCTTCCCGAACAGACCTACAAGGGAAACCCTACCTCTGCAACTATTGCCCAGCTCACTACTGCATCAAGTTAAGAATTATTTCAGACGAGCAAGTCTATAATTTGTAAACCTTTACTTCTTACACAATTAAAAATGTAATTACATGACAGGTGTATTAAAACAAAGAACAAAAATATGCATGAGTGTATGTCATCACACACTTAAGAAAATATCATCACAGGTTTACAAAATTGTGGCAGTCTTAACATAAAATTCAACTTTGTGAAATGAAGATTTGCTGTATAAAAGTCTATAACTTTCACCCAGACTTTTTTACTTACAGAATTTGGCCAATTACAGACCGCTTGGAACCTAAGACAAAGGTATAATCTTTTTATTTTCACAGAACTACCTCACGTGTTTGCCTGCCTCTGTTCATCTAATATCACACCACTAGGTTGTGGATTTCATTGTTGGTCACGAAATTTTTCAGTATTGATCAGTAGCCAGAAACTTTCCCTGTTCTGTACGGTGTCTTCTGTGACGTAAGTTTTCCAGCCATCCTATTGTGTTTTCTTTAATTTGGAAATGAAATCAAAAATATTCTTCATTAACCTATCATCATTCATTGATCTCTGTTAAAAAATGGTGCAAATCTATGCCTAGATCCTCTTCTGACCTGTATGTTCACTATTTCTCTACATTCTTGTTTGGTTATTGCACAATGATCCAGTTGATATGGGCCTAAATGTGTATTGGAGAAGACCAGGTGTTCTTTCTCCATGGTAATTTTCTCTAAAATGCTGACATTACTTTTAAACCAAATTGTCTGTGGAAGTTGATGAGCCTTTTCCCATTCTTACTGGCATATGAGTGCTAGAAAATTTCCTACTATTGCCTTTTAGTACTTCTCTTCTCTACCAATCTGTGCATTGAAGTCTCCTACGAGTAGCTTTATGTGGTGCTTTGGTATTTTTGATGTCTTATTTTCTAGCGTTTCCCAGAATTGTTAGACTTTTTCTGTTTTTCTTTTTCTGTTGTCATTGTTGGTAGGTGGATGTGCATTTATGATGGTATAGCCCTTGTTTGCCGATCTAAATGAGAGAAGTGATATTCGCTCTGATGGTGATGCAAAATTTGTTATAGGTTGTGTTGGATTCCATTTGACCAGGAAAGCTGTCCAAGTGTAGTGACTTTGTTTATTCTTTATGGCTGGTTGTCCTTCATAAATCCTGTAGTCCTCAGTTTCAAATGCATTCTCATCAGTGTATCTGGTTTCTTGAAGTGCTCGGATGAGTGTGTTGCATCTGTTTAACAAATCTGTCAATAGTTAAATTTCCCAGTTTTTAGTAAAGTGTTGATGTTCAATGTGCCTAACAGATGTTTTTTTCTGTTTTTTCTTAGGCTGCGTGTGATAAGTTCTAGGAAGCAATTAAAACTTCCGGCAGTTCGCCGCCTAACCTCAGACAATGTCTCCTGCAGTCGGAGAAGAAATGTCGGGAGAATTTTATACATCAATTACGGCCTATCAGCCTGGACGTTCTAAGTAAAGACAATACTGGCCGTGAAAGCCTACACTGTATGATAAGTTCTAGGAAGCTCCAACTCTTCCTTACAAATGTTCTAGGCTCTCCACAATCTGATGGCCTAGCTGCATCACTGTTTCCAGTGATGAAGGATTGTTTACTTCTTGGAGTAATTTTCCATTCAGTGTTTACAATCATGTCCTGGTTGGAAGTAAATTAGGAAGGGGTGTTAGCCCCTTTATGGGATGCTATAGCTGTGGTCAAATTGCCAGATAGTTCTTAATAGGCCGCCCAATATGGCAACAGATGCCTTTTTGTAGCTGATCACTTTTACAACAGACACTACTTATTTTTGCAGCTGTCATCAACATGTAGAGATGCTGACCATGTAGCCACTTGTTGCAAGTCAGACGCTACGTGAATTTTTCTTCTGCTCGGTGAGTTGCCTCTAACACTAGTTCCGCCATACTGAGGTACGTTCTCTCCGCTTTTACTCCCGTTGAGGTATCACTGTCAGGAGATAATGACTTGTCCATCTTCTTTGCCATTGAGAAAAATATATTCATTCACATCAGAAGTCGTCGATCTTCTTCACATCAACTCTCAGTATGCCGAATAACTGGTTTTCTCTCTCCTCTTACCAAGCGATTAGCTATTAGAAATAAACTGCTCTGCAGTGGTCATCTGGACCATTGAGTACTGGGCCCTCAGCCATGACAAGGCTTGGTCCAGATTTATAGGACTCGCTGATCACTAATATACATAATAAAAAAGCCTGCCACTCCATCATTACAATCTACTCCCTTAGAACTGAGAGGGGAGAAATCATTCCTCACAAAAATGTAAAACCTGTGCTACACTCACAAAACCATTCATTAAAACAGATGGTATATCTCCAGTCCAACCAATGAATGAATGCTCTCTTATCAACATACAAATGATGATCATTTTAAGTATGGGACACTGTTATAATCATGCCACAGACATCACATGATGAGGCCCACCATGGCAATGGACGAAACCAGCAGTTAACAAAATGGTTCAAATGGCTCTGAGCACTATGGGACTCAACTGCTGAGGTCATTAGTCCCCTAGAACTTAGAACTAGTTAAACCTAACTAACCTAAGGACATCACAAACATCCATGCCCGAGGCAGGATTCGAACCTGCGACCGTAGCGGTCTTGCGGTTCCAGACTGCAGCGCCTTTAACCGCACGGCACCAGCAGTTAACAGGCTGTGACCGAAAAGAAGGATTTTATCTGAGTGGCTGGATGTAAAGATGTCATCGTTTGCTTATCTGCCCCGTTTATTTACACTCATTTCCAACAACCCTCTTTCCCATATAGCCAATAGTGCCTTCACATGATGTGACTTAATTATTTACTAGCCTGTATAGCTACTGCTCTAGCAATCTCGTTACCATGAATTCCAACATGGCCAGATACCAAACAGAATGACACTTCCTTGACCTGCCTGTGCAGAGCATATCCTTGATTTTCTTGGCAAGGTTCCCTGCTGGATAAGATTCTCTAGATGCTTGGCAGGGCACTCTGGGAGCCAGAGCAAAAGAGGAACATTTTTGTATGTGCACTTATCTCCTCAATAGCCATAATGAATGCAGATAACTTTGTAGCGCACACACCGAATTTTGTTGGTAGATGAATCCCTATGTCACAGTCTGGGAAAGCAATTTAAGAGCCAGGTAAAGTCTCCTTGCTTGTAATCTTCCATGTAAGCCACTGAGTCATTATAGTGCTGCTACAATGACATAAATGCTGATACTAAAAATATGTCTTATTCAACTTCTTGTGTTCAAGTAATTGAAACTTTATCTTGGTCTCCGTATCACCTGAGGTGGTTCCTTGCTGCACAACAGAGAACAATGGTATCTTCTGTGTTGTTCTCTAATAAATACTGTTTTGCCCAGAACTCTTAATGGTTTGGTGGTTCATGGGAAGTTCAGGGACAGTCTTCCTACTGGATGTTGAACAAAGACAGATGCTGGAGACTGAACAAATCAGCTTGTTTTGTTTTGTTTTAGAGCACAAAAACAACTGGGGTCACACGTGCCCATGTCAAAACTATAGAACTCGAAGACAGAGGAGTTAAATG
Organism: Schistocerca piceifrons; assembly: GCF_021461385.2. NCBI lineage: Eukaryota > Metazoa > Arthropoda > Insecta > Orthoptera > Acrididae > Schistocerca > Schistocerca piceifrons. Next base: position 205,901,627 of record NC_060140.1, on the reverse strand, counting down.
GCGATACGCCAATCCCAACTTACACAATAGAAGACGGCTAAAAACAGGCACGTGGAAACAGGGCAAAAAAAGACACCATACAGAAACGGATGTCCAAAACTAAAATATAAATGGCCTTTGCCGCACTGCTTTGGGAGATAAAAAGTAAAACACGGTAAACAGTCCAAGTGCCATTTGCTAAAACGGCCGATAATTCAAATGGGAACGTAAAAGGTAAAAAATTGGCATTGCCTCAGGAAGTGGCGGACGGTTAACACTTGGGTGCAATGTGTACGAATTGGTGGGGTAGCACCAGTTAGCAAATCACGGTTGCTAAAAAGGCAGTGTCCACTATGCAGCTGAGTTAAAATAACCTCCTCCCAGTTGGAGGGCCGAGAAGAGGTCGTCCAAGCCGCTGAGAGAGGCTTAATAAGCCAGAGCTTATTCCTGTGAAGGGTGGACCATTGGCGATGCCAAAGGGACACCACATCCTGACAGACAGAACACAGAGATCATTGGAGGGAATATAGGTACTCGCAGGCTGAGGTACTAGAAACGCAGATTTGGCAGCAGCATCAGCAGCCTCGTTTCCTGGCAGACCAACATGACCAGGAACCCACAGAAACATGACATTGACTCCACCAAGAGTGAGCAAGTGACAGTTTTCCTGGGCCCACTGCACTAAGGGATGAGCAGTGTACAGTGCACAGACTTTGGAGGGCGCTGAGTGAGTCTGAACAGAGGACACAAGTAGGAAGGCTGTGTCGCCAGATGTACTCCGTGGCCTGATGCAAGGCAAAAAGCTCAACTGCAAATACTGGGGAGTGTGCCAGAAGCCGATATCGAAAGACACGGGTGCCAATGATGAAGGCACACCTGTCCCCACGGTCAGTCAGAGCCATCAGTGTATATAAAGGTACAATCGCGAAGTTCCATGCAAAGGTTTGAAACTGAAGGCAATAGAGCAAGGCTGGAGTAGTGTCCTTAGGAAGCAAATGACAGCCAAGATTAACATGGGCCGCTTCACGAAGCCAAGGTGGCGAAGGGTTCACACCCACCGGGAAAAGTGCAGGTAGTGTGAAGTTAAGCCACTGTAGCAAGTGCCGAAAGAGGACTCCAGGAGGTAACAGAGAAGAGGGACGAGCCCCATACTGCTGATCTAAGGAATCATCAAAAGAGGAGACATAAGAAGGGTGGCCACATGTGGCAGACAAACGGCATGCATATCTGCTGAGGATAAAGTTACGATGGTAGGACAGTGGTAGTTCAGCAGCTTCAGCATACGGACTCGCAACTGAGCTGGAGTAAAAGAGGCCCGTGGCCAAGTGGAAGCCATGATGGTGTATAGTGTTGAGACGGCATAAGATGGATGGGTGTGCAGACGCATAAACAAAGCACCCATAGTCAAGATTCGAACAGACAAGGGACTGGTACAAACAGAGGAGGGTGGTTCGATCGGCACCCCAGGCAATACCATTGAAGACATGTAGGACACTGAGGAACCACGGAAAGCGGGCTACCAGATAAGAGATTTGGGAGGACCAAGAGTGTTTCCTATCGAGCATGAGCCGCAGAAATTTCGTAATTTCAATGAACAGAAGGGCTACAGGCCCAAGATGTAATGATGATGGGAGAAACCACTTGTGTCACTACAAATTCTTACAGACGGTTTTGTCAGCAGAAAAATGAAAGCCATTGTTGATGCTCCACGAGTAAATATGATCGAGACGCCGCTGAAGACACCGCTCAGTGGGACAGGTCCGTGGAGAACTGCAATAGATGGAAAAATCGTCAACAACAAGGGAGCCAGAGATGCTCAGTGGGAGACAGGCCATAACAGGGTTAATGGCACTAGCAAAGAGCATGACACTCAGGACAGAAACATGGGGCACACTGCTTTCCTGTATAAAGGTGTCTGACAAGGCAGAACCCAAACACACCCTGAAAACCATTTTTTAAAAATGCATGAAGCAAACAGGGCAGGTGGCCACGGAAGCCCCACGTGGAAAGAGTACGGAGGTTACCAGTTCTCCAGCAGGTGTCGCAGGCCTTCTCCAACTCGAAAAACATGGTCACAGTCCTCCAACTCGAAAAACATGGTCACAGTCTGGAATTTCCACAGAAAACCATTCATGCCATGAGTGGACAAAGTAATGAGATGGTCAACTGCCAAATGCCGTGCTCGAAATCCACACTGTGCATTGGTCAGCAAATTGAGATTCGAGCCACCATACCAGCATGGCATGAATTGTGTGTTCCATCACCCTGCAAACACAGCTGGTAAGAGAGATGGGGCAGTAGCTAGAAGGAAGGTGCCTTCTGCCCGCAAGAGAAAGGTGCTGCAACATCTGAATGTGGATCGCGTCCGGCCCTGGGGCGGAGCACCAGGATAAACTGAGAGCATGATCGAGCTCTCTCATAATAAAGGCGGCATTGTAGCACTCACGATTCGGAAAAGAGAAGGGTATCGCCCAAGCGGCCTCCACTCACTTCCGATGGAGGAAGACAGGCTGATAGCTTCCACAAAATGATGGCCTAAGGTATTGGAGATAGCAATAGGATCTACGATAACGCTGTCTGCTAGTGTGAGGCCGAAAATTGGGGAATGGATCTTGGTCCCTTAGAGCCACCGGAGGTTCGCCCACACGACAAAGGAAGGGGTGGAACTGTTAAAAGAATTAGTGAATGAAATATAGCTAGCTCATTTGCTATCCCGAAGAACATGACGACACTTAGCACGCACCTGTTTATAACGAATGCAGTTTGCCACTGTAGGATGATGGTTAAATACGCGGAGAGCACACCCTGTGTGCTAATTGCATCGCTGCATGCCTCAGTCCACCACAGGACAGGGACACGGCATGGTAAAGAGGAAGTGCGAGGAATGGAACATTCTGCAGCAGTAAGGATAATGTTGGCGAGATAGCCCACCTGGTCATCACAAATGGGAAAATCTTGTTCTTCGAAGGTCACCGGGGAGGAGTAAAGCTGCCATTTGGGCGTGCATGCAGATGGGGCAGGAGTCAGCAAATGGAGAGCACACAGGAAATGGTTGCTCGAGTAGGTGTCAGGAAGAATGGACCACTGAAGACGATGGGGAAGCTGGGCAGTGCAAAACGATAGGTCTAAATGGGAATAGGTGTGTGAGGAGTCAGAAAGGAAAGTGGGTGCTCCAATGTTAAGGCAGAAGAGGTTAAGTAGGTTAAGAAGGTCAGCGAAGAGGGCACCTATCTGACAGGTCCTGGGAGAACCCCAAAGGGAATGATGCGGATTAAAGTGACTGAGTACCAAAAATGGAGGAGGTAGCTGCCCAATAAGCTGAAGGAAGTCTGCCCTGGTGACATCAAATGATGGAAGGACATGAATGGTACAGAGGGAAAAAAGTCAGCTGGGGAAGGAAAAGGCGAACTTCAACATCTTGAAGACGGTTAGTCACAGAGATGGGTTTACTATGGATGTCATCCCTGCATGAGCAGCACAACACCCCTATGAGATGAAATGCCAACCTCAGGGGGAAGGTCAAAACAAATCAGGAGGTAAAGTGAAAGCTCAAAGCAGTCATGAGGGCGTAATTTTGTTTCCTGAAGGTGGAGTACAAGTGGATGCTGCAATGCTAAAAGCAGCTGTAAATCCTCTTTGTGAGACCAAAGGCCGCAAATGTTCCATTGGAGGAGAGTCATGATGAGGAAGAGATGTAGGGGTGTCAACTCGGCAGCCGTCGAGTGACAGCCGGTGCAGTCATTACTACAGGACACATAAGCAGGGAGTCTTCTCCATGGGCGTCCACAGAAGCATCGGCTTCCTTGTGCAGTCGGTCTGCGGAGTCCAACGCTATTAAATGGTTGGTGGTGCGCACCGGCGATACAGAAGCCGGCCAGGCTAGGGTGCCACATGGTGACACCCGCGAAGAGGGTCTTCGAGTTGGCAAAGGAGAATACCATTTGGCTTTGGTGGACTTCTTCGAGCCCTTCCGGTTAGAGGAAGACTTGGGTGGTATTTGGCTGGAGTGACAGAGGAAGTCTTAACGGGAGTACTACTTCTGTCCTTCCTGGCCTAATGGTTGTGTAGTGGTGGCTGCACCCCTTGAGGCCAGAGTTCAACACATTGTTGCAAAGTTGGATGGGACGGATGGCTATGCTACCTTGACACCGGGTGATTTCACAATCTCAGAGCTGAATTTGAGGCTGCATGTCTGCGTGGCCATGTCCTTCATAGAGCAAGGGGTAACAAGAACAGAACTATAGGTGCCAGACGGGAGAATGTAGGGTTTGCGACTAGCCAGTAACTTGCGAGCAACTGGGTAATGCAGCTTTTCCTTTACCTGGATCTCTTGAACAGCCCACTCATCAAGATACACGGGACAATCCCAAGAGGAGACAGCATGGCCGCCATTACAGTTGATACAATGGGCAATGGGGAGAAGGAGGTGGAAAACCGGCCTCGTCGACATCCCTACCACAGCTGACACATTTGGCTGGGTGTCAACAAGACCTTCTAGTGTGACTGAAACGATGAGACTAGTAGCAGTGCATTGAGTTTGGAATGTACGGCCGGACTGTGATAATTTCATAGCCTGCTTTGAGCTTGGACAGAAGCACCACTCCATCAAAGGTGAGAAAGAGTGTGCAGGTGGGCACTAAGGAGGAATCAACCCTTTTCATTACACAATGGACAGCAATGACACCCTGATCAGAGAGGTAAAATTGGATTTCGGCCTTGGTGAGACCGTCGAGCAGCCTGGTGTAAATTACACCAGTGGGGGAATTCAAAGTTCTATGGGACTCGACACGAACAGGGTAACCATTGAGAAGTGAAGCAGCAAGCAGTAGTTGTGCTTGCGCATCACAACAACAGCTGCTATCAAATAGTAAACGTTCACCCATTTCAATAAAGAGGCCAGGGATAGGAATCGTTCAGTAAATCCCACTTGCCTGCCAACATTGTGCACTATGTGCAAAATCTTTAAGCCAAGCCATAAATTTTACACCTTTAGTGTAGACAGTACTGGAACAATGCTTTAAAAACTATTGTCTACAGAACTTTTCTACATACCAAACTGTACCACAGATATACTCTGATGTTTACTGGTGAGCCTTTTCTCAAATGAGATGAAGGAACCTAGCTGACTGATCTAAATGAAAAATGCTGCCATTAAAATCTAGCTCTGGTTCACTGTAGTTATGATTTATAAAATTAAACTAACACACTTGGTTTTATCAATTGCAAACTTGAAACCTGTATTTTTGTGTCCATGCCTCCAGTCTCTGAAGCATAAACCATTTTCTTACAAAACTGACTGAGAACATGTCTCTGATCTGGTAGTGGAATATAGCTTTGAAGTTAAGGATTTCAATAAATCTGGCAACCTTCCACAAAAGTCCCAGTTGATGCGTAATCCTACATTTACCTTTCCAATGAATTATACTAACAAACAATATAATAATTTATTACATGAGGTGTCAATATTCAATATTCAGAGATATGATAGGAACACTCATTTGAAGCAAAAAAACTTCATATGGATGCATGCTCTACTTCAAATGATTTCCAAGATAGGACACATTTAATATACACTTGTTTTGGCTAGTGGCATGCACATATGCATTTTACCCATCCAACATCTCATGTTTTATTCTAGCCCAACATACCTCATTGCTTTCAACCTTTTGGCTTGAGTTATTTCTGCCATTAAACTAACCTATGGAATGCATAGTTCTCCTTGGTGTATTGTGAGTGCAGTAGTGCAAGACATTGAGCGTATCAAAGAGAAGCTTTGGTTAACTGTGCTTGTAGATGCACTGGCTAAAATGCCACATATCTAAAATAATGAAGATTATGCAAATATAGTGTATGTTTATGGCACCTGCGATCGCAGTGCTCCTCTTGCTGTTGAAGAATACCACTGGCACTTTCCATCACATTGAATTCCTAATCATAGTGTGTTTACCAGAGTTTTCAGCAAACTGCACGAAAAAGGTATTCTTTAAAGTCCCCATTTTTTTCTTCTGAAATACAGTTCAACAAAGTGCACTGGAACAGCAACACATTGTTGAAATGTTGCACCAGTCCCACTACCAGCACAAAATGATATGCTCACCATATTAATTTCCCACCAATACTTTTGTGGAAAACATTACATGTGCATTTCGCATATGCATTTCAACCACAATCTTCAACTTTGCAACAATTCCACACAAACAGAATTTTGTCGTCAGCCAAATGTCAATTGTCATGTACTTCCAATAATACCTTTCACTGATGAAGCTGTGCTTACATGAAATGGAATCCACATCTAATAATCATTGACGGCTTCAGGATAATCCAAATGTTACAGTGGAAACTAATTTCCAGATCTGGTTTTAGACCAGTGTTTGGTGCTGCATGATGGGTAATATGTTCAGTCCAGTCATTTTACAAGAGTGAATGACAGGACAGATTACTTGCATTTCTTGGAAAATTCGTTTGTTGATCACCTTGAGTACATTCCTTTGGCCACACAGACTGCAACGTACTTCCCGCATGGTACAGACCCTTCACATTTTACTAGACATGTGGGGGAACATCTCAAATGCTCTTACCCTAATCGCTGGACTGGTCATGGTAGTTCAAATTACTGGCCACGAAGATCGCACACATTATGCCATTGGATTCTTGTTTTTGGGGTTGGATGAAGCACGAGGTGTACAAACGAAAGGTGAATAAATGAGATGATTTGCCTGGCTGCAACATGGACACTGCTGCCTTCATTAGGGGATGTGCAGAGGCAGCAACTGACAGTGGGGTGGTCAAAAAATTCTTGTGAACTCTACAACAGCTGTAATGTGATGTGCAGTAAGGTTTAGAGGTGAATGTGTTAAAAATATGCATTTTTCAATTGATACTTTAGAAAACACATGTTGTAATGTTTACTAACTGTTGAATGTGTGTACATGTGTAAACCTTTGTGTGTTGAATAATACAGAAAATAAACCACTTGGAATAGGGCATATGTCAATATGAATCTTTTGCTTCAATCAATCGTTCCAGTCATATACCTGAGCATTGACCATTCCTCCTTGGACACCCTGTATGGGATATCACAATTACTGTGCAAATTTATTGTTTATTTTCACATGCAAGCTATGTCTAAGAAATGACGTATATCTTCAAGGTGAGACAGCAATCGCAGTATTAACTCCGCAAGAGAGATTACCTGGTTGTGCATTTGTGTATCATTGGCCGAGGAATAAAAGCCAAAGCTGAGCAAATATGTGATCGACATCAGAAGATATATGAAGATTGTACTCTAATCAAAACTGACAGAACTGCCAAGTTGAGATTCACAAACTGAGTTATATTTGGCAATATTCTTCCAGAAGCAACAGTACTGAATCTGAAGCCTATAACTGCAAGTATGTATGTCAGAAGCTTTAGCACATTATTCAGTGAAGACATTCACAAACTGACACATCCACAGTTGATTAAACATGAGTAGAATAATATTTAGCATTTACTGCTTGAGATAAAACCTAAACTTAGAGAACGACCAATGGGTAAATTACACTGGCTTGGTATATGGTTCCTCCAGTGTCATTTGGTGCTTCAATAACATAAGACTATTCTCTTAACATACTATCCCATAAGAAAGCTTCTTTTACAGCCATCTCCATGAGAGTCACATCATTTAGGATAGAATGATACTTCCTAAATCAACAAGTGACTGATGAATTTCTTCCTCTACAACAACGACACACTAGACAGCAGTTACCCATTCAAGGGTATGCCAGAAGTAGTCTTACAAATGAGAGCCTTCAGAGATGAAGCATAAGACAAATTATGCATAACCAGGAACAAATAGGCACATGCTACCAGCCCCTTCAGTAAAGTAAACCAATAACATGATGATCTTGCAAACTTACTCTAATTGACACTTACGGAAGTTCCTTCTTGACTGATTTACGTACGTTTACTAAAAGAAAACAAGTACTTTGAAACATTAAAAATAACCACTGCTTCTCTTATACTATCAGCTGCTGTTCTTATTGAAAACAGCAACAAAGCATTCATTGAACACAGCTCACTAACAGCTAATTTACATACTGGTGACATCAAGATCTGTTTAATACAACTTCAAACATACACAACTCAGAAATTAAAGCAGAACACTTACCCAGTTGTATATTGCGGCTGAACACTGAAGAAATCACATTTGATTTCTGAAAGAAAAAAAAAAAGGAGTAAAATGTAGTTTATCTATGACAGGATTATTCTGTGGACAAAAAGGAAAGTGTCAGAATAAGGGCATAACTGCACTTCACTACAACAGAATTCGGCACATATCAACTGGTTCTTTATTCTGTCTTACTATATTCCGTCTCAACTAGTATCGACTCTGGTGTTATTCTAGCAGAAGCAAATCCATCCCGTTTCTGCTGTAAGTAAAGAAAAGGTGACTTGAGATTGAAGTTACCTGCTCTGTGTCCCTTATTACATATACCACTCAACTACTCGTGTAAATTGGAATTTATTAGTTAGAATTATTTGATCCAACCGATTAAATCCAGTCAAGTTACATCTGCAATTGGTAAGTTAAAGGATTATCCGACTCAAACTACGACAGTAACAGTGACCTCAGGATAAAATTTACGATTGCCTTGTGGTTTTTCGAACTAAAATACAACAAAATGTCGTACAACTTGTTCTTAATGCTACATCTAATCGTCGTTAGGAACTCAACTTACAAATGCTCCGAATAGAAGAAAAGTCTACGTCAGCTCAACATGAGAAATAAAAATGGTCAAATACTATTGTGGTTAATAACACACACTGGAAGTAGCAATGTGATCTCTGGGGCGATAGAATTAAAGATCCTGGTCTAGATTATGTATTTCTACCATGAATTAAATAAAAACGCAGTGACAAAATCTAATTTCGTAACAATGATCGGCATGTAATCATAAAATGAATGAAGAAGTGCATGAAGACCGGTGTCTGACATTGTACCCTAGCTGTTCTTTTCTAGACTTACCGTAGAATTAGAGAGCAGAATCCTTGTCGCAATGCACTTGATTAGTCCGGCCATGTTAAAAAAAAATTACTACTTTAAAAAAACAAAGTTGTAACAACCACACAACTCTTCAAAAGTCATGCAGTTACACTTGAACTTCCGACGACCGACATCGATCCTGCGATATTACTGACGACAGAATTTCATATGCCGCATATCGACAAAATGTAACTTTAGTCGATACCTCATTACTGAATTCAAATAGATATAGATAATATACATCCAAACGAAATACACCGAGAGCCTGACAGCCAAATAATTTATGGGATAAATTAACAGTAATTATATATCCTCATATTATCGCTGTTTATTACCAGACCTTACTCGTTTAGCAGCCGCGAATAGAAAGAATACAACATTAAGAATACAAGTAATTAACAATATAGCGTACATCCAATAAAATGAGAATACATTAATTAATAGTGAAAATATATAGGAGTACTTTCCTTTATGCAATAAATATTTTTGTCTATGGATTTTATACTGTAGGACATCAGTGAATAAAAATGTGCAAATTTACTGTGCTCACAGTTTATACTTACTTTTATGGCAAAAACAACCATACCTAAGTGTTTTAGCATGTCTAGTATGTGTTTTTTTCAATCTACAGTTTTATCAATGTGCACACCCAAAAGCTTAGAACTATATGCACTGTTTATTATTTGTTATAGGTAGGCCTACAGTTAACTTAATGGGCTACATTGTATGTATGTGGGAAATTTTTGACAGTAAAAAACTAGACAAACCAGGTTTCTTAAAAGTTTGAAGCTTTTCTATCTATAATAAACCGATCAATAGTTTTAATGAAAACATCATTTAATGTTTTCTCTGTGGATGCTTCATTGATCAGCTTGACAGCCTCCTCATTCAAATAAAGTGATAGATCGTGAGCATAGAGGAAGAACAGTAATGGGACCATGCTCAAATCCTGTGGAATTCTCATTGCGATTTTGCCTCATAAAGACGATATCGCATCGCTGTATCATTCATCTATCCTAGATTGACTTTCTGTACCCCATTCCATAAACAGCAACGAAACCAAGCGTGTGCTGAACCATGCAACCAATAAAAATATCATTTACCTAACAGAATATTAGGATGACAGATGCATTTGATAAATCACCGAAGATCCCAACCGAGGATGTTTTATTGTTTACAAATTTTGTTATGTGCTCAGCGAAGACCTAAACAGCTTCCATCTGTAGTGTAGCTCTGTGAAATCAAAACTGTGACTGAGCAAGTATTCAATTCTGGACAGGTGTGACAATCTTTGAGTACACTATCTTCTGATTAATTTTGAACAATGATGTAAAATATGAGGCTCGATCAGTGAAGTCATCTTTCTTATCGAGAGACCTAACAATGGTGTGGTTCAAAGTGTATACCAAAATACACTGAACTGTTTATTACACACGTGGCTCGGCACATAAGAAATTACAGGACCATAACTTTTTAGTATCTTATTGGAGATTTCCTAACTCATTAAGAACTTTTAGTTTTGAAGATTATGATAATCTTGTTTATTTCAGATGGGAATGTGTGAAAAATGCTCATTCTGTTAAATCTCCTCAGTACTGATTCTTTGTTGTATATTTTTGCTTTCACTTCTGAGTTTCTTGAACAGATTTTCTCATATGCTTCTGATAAGAAATTATTAAAAGTATCTACTGCAGATCAAATGTCTTTTTTAATGTGGCCTTTCTCTTTAGTAGAAATAGTCCCATGTTCAAGGCTTATTTCCCTGTGTCTGTTTTAACTGCATTCTGTATTGATTTGATATTATCATCTAATCTGCCAATTTCTGGCAAGATATTCATACTCATGAATTAGTGTGAAACATTTTCTTAAATGTTACAGTACTGTATATAACATGAAAATGCTTCAGGTTTCTTACTCGTTCTGGGTAATTTGTAGATTTTCCTTTTCCATCTTGAAGGTACTTTAATACCTGTAGTGATTACTTTGATGATTTCCTTGTGTTACACTTAATTATTACTTTGAAAAACTGTTTTCAAACTTATTAAGGAATAGTCGATTTTAGAGCTGTCATTAGACTCATTGTTCACTTCACTCCAATCAGCTTTTTTTTTTTTTAAAAAAACCTTCTATTGTAAGGATCGTGCTATTGAAAATACGATCTTAGTGACTATGTTGCCGTCATCCTGCGTAAAAAGCGGTATTGGGTCTAGAATCACCCACAAGACTCGCTGATTGTGTTACGCTTTCTGGTAG